>NC_064616.1:295464071-296129209 GCF_023898315.1 Schistocerca nitens | reverse complement strand
TGTAGCTTCGCTAGCAAAGTCGACTGCACAACTGGGGACGAGTGCTAGGAAGTCTCTCTAGACCTGCCGTGTGGTGGCGCTCGGTCTGCAATTACTGACAGTGGCGACACGCGGGTCCGACGTATACTAATGGACCGCGGCCGATTTAAAGGCTACCACCTAGCAAGTGTGGTGTCTGGCGGTGACACCACAATTACACAAACAGAGTGGCACATTATTACATTTTTACTATTCGTTTTTTGAAAGATAGTTTTCTATGGATACTTTCATACTACCTTATTTATTCTATGTTACATCATGGTTTTGAGAATTATTGTCGCTGTTTGCGACCTATTTTCTGTGCGCTTTTTTTTTTGTCGCCGTTTGTACTCAGCGAACATCATGTCATCTGCAACTGTGGGAGCGGCTGTTAGTAAACAAAATACTAAAAGGTGAACTTCGTATGTCAGCAATATACACTTAGGGTTGCAGTAGCGTTGTGGAATCCAGTTATTTGGTGTGAACTGAGCTGTTACTTAGCTATTCGTGTACTCACGTTCGTTGGATGGTATGTAGCTGATTCTATACACGTAAAAACAAAACTTCCGTTCTTTGTTTATGCTCAAGAATATTACGCCATTTTGCTGCCGGCCGGAGTGGCCGAGCGGTTCTAGGCGCTTCAGTCTGGAACCACGCGACCGCTACGGTCGCAGGTTCGAATCCTGCCTCGGGCATGGATGTGTGTGATGTCCTTAGGTTAGTTAGGTTTAAGTAGTTCTAAGTTCTAGGGGACTGATGACCTCAGCTGTTAAGTCCCATAGTGCTCAGAGCCATTTGAACCATTTTTTGAACCATTTTGCTGTTTGCGTGTGTCGCGAGAGTTGTATCGCATGTGGCGAGAGAGGCTATGAAAACTGTAGCGCGAATTACGACGACTTCTGTTCCTTATTTATGTCTCTGTGTGTGATGGGAAAGTGGTTCTTTTACGTGTTGTGCTTTCTGTTCTGTGTCCTTGGTCAGTTCTCTCAGAGCGGTGAAAAGTGTGTTGTTGCAAAGTGTTGTGTTTTCGTTTATTACATTTTTCCCTTCGACTACAGCCTTTTTTATGTAGTAATAAGGTATGTAGCACAAATACTGTTTGATAATGTGCGGCGTGTCGCCCTGCACTTTAAATTCCATTTGGACTTGCCACAAGACGTAATATAACTACTAAAGAACATTATAGATGAAAGACCTAGGAGAGTGTTCGTCAATGATAGGCACTAGATATCTCTCATTCAGAAGCACGCGTGCCACAAAGTGCGTAATTATCACAACTTCCGTATTCGCTCTATACAAATGAAATTAAATGTTCGTATGGCATTGTTGGCCGGGAGGCCCCATGCGGGGGAGTTCGTCCGCCGTATTGCAAGTCCCTTTTACCGTCGATATATAGTGCCAGCCCTTCGTTCCATATAGTCGGCTGTGGAATGTCGCTCTATACAGTAGACATTCCACAGCAGACTATATGGAACCAAGGGCTGGCACTTATATCGACGGTACGGCATGTAGATGCCAAGCCCAAACGCCAAAGAGTCTGCTGGGGATGAATTTCCAGTTCCTCAACGAATTAGAACCGTGGCAACAGTAGCCCAAACTTAAAGACCGTTCACAGTCGTGAACTGCGGCTGAAAACAAAAAAATGGTTCAAATGGCTCTGAGCACTATAGGACTTAACACCTTAGGTCATCAGTCCCGTAGAACTTAGAACTACTTAAACCTAACTAATCTAAGGACATCACACACATCCATGCCCGAGGCAGGATTCGAACCTGCAACCGTAGCAGTCCCGCGGGTCCGGACTGTAGCGCCTAGAACCGCACGGCCACCAGGGCCGCCTGGCTGAAAACAGCACTCAACCCAAACAGGCATACATAAAAGCAGTAGGCCCAAGACTGCAGTAAAACTAACATTAAGGACAGAAATGAACAGACTGAACAGCCCAACATTCACCAAAGAAGAAATCCTCAAGCGCTTTCATATCAGCAAACTTTCTAGCATACAGACACCTTCAGCAACAAAAATAAGAACGGAAGTCATCAACGCACAGTACCAGAATACGAAGGCATCACAAAAACGCACAAATCCTACAGTATTTGTTCAATAAAGAGACAGAAAAAGAGGATACAGAGAAGTAAGAAAAACAGAAAATCTGAAAATAAAGACTGCTGTTAAATCAGTCAAGCAATACAGAACCAGCCAACCCATGCTGTGGTTTTAGTAAGGTTTCCCCCAACAGGAAGGCGAATGCGGGGGTTCCGTGATCTGTTCCAGTATAGAGAAAAGTTCAAAACTACCAAATAAAACAGAGGTTAGGTAATGGAATACAACGCCACCTCAATGAAAAATAGAAAGAGTCCCAACAGAAAAACATAAGCATAAACTAAGGCATCAAAATGACCTTAAGTCATCTGTGCATTCTGTGCATTTCAACAAATAAACCAAGGGTAATGCAGAGTAGAAAAATTACGTCAGATGATGTTGAGAGAAGTAGATTAGGAAATGCGACACTAACAGTAATACCCTAGTTA
This sequence comes from Schistocerca nitens, assembly GCF_023898315.1. Classification (NCBI taxonomy): domain Eukaryota; kingdom Metazoa; phylum Arthropoda; class Insecta; order Orthoptera; family Acrididae; genus Schistocerca; species Schistocerca nitens. The sequence goes on along the minus strand of NC_064616.1, from coordinate 296,126,660 downwards.
TTTGTGAAGCACAATAACTAACAACTGTGAAACATCAGTTAGAGAATATATAATGGGAATTGTGACCATACATCTAACAACAATTACGGAAAATAATGAGACCAGGCAACCGGGCCAATGGTGGCACAACCAAGTCACTACAAGTTATGCCCATGCTTTCCCAACCTTTCATTCCATGTCCTACTGTACAACAGATAAAAACTACACCAGGGTGAAAAATTGTCAAGGCTTCTTGCAATGTGTCCTGCTGTGACACAATGATCTTATGGCTGACATAAATTCACAAGTCGTAAGTGTGTAAAGTACAGCAAGCAAGCTTCCATATGAAATGCAGCACATAATTTTCCTATGTTACGAAAAAAAATCTCAAAACACGCTGCACTCTCATGTAGGACTGACACACTACTAACTTGCCAACATAACATTGCTCCATTTGCCTGGTAACTCATTTGGAATGGGAATCTCAAAACACACTATACTCTCATGTAGGACTGACACACTACTAACTTGCTAACATAAAATTGCTCCATTTGCCTGGTAACCCATTTGGAATGGGTTACATGAGAGACAGCGTGTTTTTAGATTTTTTCGGAACATAGTAAAATTATGTGCTGCATTCCATATGGAAATTTGCTGTGCTTTATGCATTTACGACTTGTGAATTTATATCAGCCATAAGATCGTTGTGTCACAGCAAGACACATTGCAAGAATCCTTGACAATTCTCACCCTGGTGTAGCTTTTATCTATTCTACATTAGAACATGGAATGAACGGTTGGGAAAGGATGGACATAACATGTAGTGGCTCGGTTGTGCCACCATTGCCTCTGTTGCCTGGTCTCATTATTTTTCATAATTGTTGTTAGATGTATGCTCACAGTTCCCATTATATATTCTCCAGCTGATGTTCTACATTTGATGAATTAGTTCGTTGAAAACGGTAATGTAGCCCTTTTTTTAAGGAAAAATTCTATGTACTGTGACTATGGCTTCACTGTTGTAGTGTCAAATAAACATTTAAATTTCTACCAAGTCTTGTTTTCTTATGTATTTGATCCTTTGCTACTATAAGAAAACTAAAGAGACCTTGGGAGTTTAGCGGCAACCCAGTACAAAACAAGGAAGGGAAAGCTAAAAGATCGAAGGAATATATAGACTAGATATAACAGGGAAATGAACTTGAAAACAACTTCGTAGAAGAGAAATAGGAAGTAGATGAAGATGACATGGAAGATATGATATTGCGAGGAGAATTTGACAGACCACTGAAAGACGTAAGTAGAAACAGGCCACTGGAATAGACGACATTCCCTCAGAATGACTAAGGTCCTTGGGAGACCCAGCGATGACAATACCATTCAACCTGTTATATAACGTACACGGTACAGACGAACCCTCCGTAGCCGAGGTAACTAACGAAATCAAGCCTCTGCGCAGCGTCTGACGAAGTCTCTCCATCGGATGAGGAGTCGAGAGGAACAGGCCTTGTGTCGCCCTATGTTTCGCCCTCTCTCTTCCCGACATCCACAACACAAACTCAAGCTACACTGTGCAAGCACTCACCAGCGTCATCCACACAACACAATAACACACCTGATACTTCATAAGAGATCGCACGCAGGTAATGACAAATTATTTCCGCTAGTATCTTGCCTGGAATGGGCGACACAGGAGGATTCCTGCATCTGCTCCTTTACGCTCATTTACAAAGTATGAGTGCTTTGACTTTAAGTATCCTCAGACTTCAAGATGAATTTCTTGAGAGAAATAAGTTTATCATGGCTGTGGATCCAGCTGCAACTAAAATTACTCAAGACGAATGTAATTATTGAAATTTCAAAGAAGGCGGTGCTCACGGGTGTGACTATCACCGAACAATCAGTTTAATAAGTCGTGATTGTCAAATCGTAACACAAATTAGAAAGGAACAACGGAAAAACTCATAGAAACGGACCGCAAGGAACGTCTGTTTAGGTTGCGCAAAAATGTAGCAAACACACGAGGCAATATTGACCTATCGACTTACGTTGACTGAAGAAAAGCAAATCTATGTTTTCTCGTATATATAAATTTAGAGGAAGCTTTTTGACAATGTAGACTGGAGTACTTTCTTTGAGAGCAGATACGTATAAGAGTATAGAGAGAGCGAGACGTTATTAAAACTTGTGTATAAATGAAAGTGCACCTGTTTATAAGAGACGAAGGACATAAAAGGGAAGTCATAGCTGAGAATGGAGTGGGACAGGGTTGTAGCCTATCCTCGATGTTATGCAGTCTGTGCATTGAGGAAGTAATAAAGGAAACCAATGAGAAATGTGGAGAGGGAATTGAAGTTCACGGAGAAGAAATATAAGGTTTACTGATAACACTGTAATTCTGTCCTAGCCAATAAAGGATTTGGAAGAGCAGTTGAATTGAATGAACATTGTTTTGAAAGGGTTTGTGAGATGAATATCAACAAAAGAAAACCAACGCTAATGGAAAGCATTCGAATTAAATCAGGTGACACCAAAAGACTAAGATCAGGAAATGGGACAGTGAAGATACTAGAGGATTTGGACATCAGAATAAACGACGATGATCGAAGTAAAGATGTAAAATTCAGAATGGTCATAGAGCGAAAAGCATTCCTAAAAGAGAGCAATTTGTTAACATTTAATAAACACTGCGTTTGGGTGTCTTTTCAGGAGGTTTTTGTCCATTGTGCAGCCTCGTACTGATCTGAAACGTTCAAGATAAGCAGATCAGACAAGAAGAGAAGCTTTTGAAATGTGGAGCTGCGGAAGAATTCTGAAGATTTGATGGGTAGATCATGTAACTAATGATGAGGTACTGATTCGTATTGGGGAAAAAAGTAAATTTATTCCACATGTTGACGAAAAAAAGGGATTGCTTGATAGGACTCATCCTGAGACATCAAAAAATAGCGAAGTTGGTGATAGAGCGATGTGTGTGTGTGCTGTGTGCTGTGTGTGTGTGTGTGTGTGTGTGAGTGTGTGTGTGTGTGTGTGTGTGTGTGTGTGTGTATGTGCGGGGGTGGGGGTGGGATTGGGGGTGGATGGAAGGATACTAACGTTACAATACAATACGGTAAGCAGGTACAGATGGATGTAGGTTGTGTAGTTATTCGAGGCTGAAGAGGTTTGCACAGGATAAGATAGCGTCGAGAGCCGCATCTAACCAGTCGTCGGACTGAAGATCTTACCAACAATTATGTGCAATTTTGGCCATTACTTACAGGCCCTGACGGGATTCCGGTTCATTTTTACATCGAATGCGCCTCGGAATTAGTTTCTTTCCTAGGTAAAATTTAGCGCAATTTTCATGGCTGTCGAATAGTCCTGCCTGATTGGAAAATAGTGCAAGTCACTGTTGTTTGGAAATTACATAAAAGATCGAATGCACAGAATTACAGGTTATTATCGCCGACGTCCGACTGTTGCAGGATCCTAGAGTTTATTCTATGCTCAAACATTATGATGTGCATAGAGGAAATGAATTTTCTCAACGATGATCAGGAAAAATTGCTCTTATGAAACACTTTGCTTTATTCATACGCGACAATTTGCAATCAATCAATGCAGTTGAACAGGCGGATTCCGTCTTCTAGATCTCCTAACCGAGCTACAATCACACGGATTATCTTCACAAATATGTGATTGGTGCAAGGAATATTTCATTAACAGAATCCAGTACGTCACCTTCACTGCGCGATAGCAATGGAAATGTTAACGGTGACTGTGCCACTAAAGCAGAGTTACTAAACACGGATTTCCGAAATTCCTTCACCAAAGGAGACGACGTAAGTATTCCGGAAAAAATCAAGAATAGTTGCCAACATAAGTAATTTAGAAGTTGATTCCTCGGTGTAGCGAAGCAGCTTAAATCAGTTATTAAAGGCAAGCCCTCTGGTCCAGACCGTAAATCAATTAGGTTCCTTTGGAGTGAGCTGATACAATAGCTCCGTATTTAGCAATCAAATACAACCGCTCGCTCGACGAAAGATCTGTACCTAAAGACCGGAAAGTGGCAGTGGTACAGCAACACTCCAGACAGGAAATATGAGTAATTCGTTGAATTACAGACCCATATCACTGCCCACGATTTTCAGTGGTATTTTAGACCATCTATTGTGTTCGAACACTATGAATTACCTCGAAGAAAACGATCTATTGACAAATAGATACCACGGATTTAGAAGATGTCGTTCTTGTGAAACACGCCTAGCTCTTTATTCACACGAAGTGATGAGTCCTATCGACAGAGGACCTCAAATTGATTCTATATTTTCGGATGGCTTTTGACACCATTACTCACGAGAGACTTCTGATCACGTCGCGTGCCTATGGAGTGTAATCTGGATTCATGATTTCCTATCAGAAAACTCACATTGACGGAAAGTCATTGAGTTAAACAGAAGTGATATCTGCCATCCCCAAGGAAGTGTAATAGGTCCTCTGCTGTTCCTAATCTATATAAACGATTTATGAGATATTCTGAGAAGACGTCTTAGGTTATTCTCAGATGATGTTGTCAGTTACCGTTTAGTAGTCCGCAGCTCGTGGTCTTGCGGTAGCGTTCTCGCTTTCCGCGCACGGGGTCCCGGGTTCGATACCCGGCGGGCCAGGGCTTTTCTCTGCCTCGAGATGACTGGGTGTTGTGTGTTCTTCATCATCATTCTTCATCGTTGACCCGCAAGTCGCCGAAGAGGCGTCAACAAAAAAGGACTTGCAATACGGCAGCCGAACTACCCCGAATGGGGCCTCCCGGCCAACAATGCCATACGATCATTTCATTTCATTACCGTTTAGTAAAGTCATCAGAAGATGGAAACCAACTGCAAAATGTTTTAGACGAGATACCTCTATGACGCAAAAAGTGGCAGCTGACTCTAAATAATGAAAACTGTGAAGTCATCCACGTGAGTACGAAAGGGAATCCGTCAAATTTCGGTTTCGCCATAAATAACACAAATAAAAGGCTGTCAGTTCAATTCTAGGCCTACACCGGGGTAATACAATTTCGAACGACTTAAATTGGAACGATCACTAAAAAAATGTTGTGGGGAAGGCGAATCAAACTCTGCGTTTTATTGGCAGAACCCTTAGAAGATGGCACAGGTCCACTAAAGAGACTGCCTACACTGCGCTTGTCGGTCATCTTCTGGAGTATTGCTGCGCGATACGGGATCCGTATCACATAGGACTCACGGAGGAAATCGAAAAAGTTTTCTGTCTTCTTCTGTGTTATTGCTGCGCGATATGCGATCCTTATCAGATATGACTGACGGGAGAAATCGAAAAAGTTCAAAAAATGGGAGTTCGTATTATATGATCGCAAATAGGGGAGAGAGTGTAACGGATATGATATGCGAGCTGAGATCGCAGTCACTGAAGCAAAGAGGTTTCTAGTTGCTGCGATATCTTTTCACGAAATTTCGATTAACTAACTTTCTCATCCGAAGCAGAATATCTAAGAAATTGGAGCCGATATACATAGAAAGAAATGATCATCGTAATAAAATAAGAGACGTCAGAGCCCGCACGGAGAGATTTAAGTGTTCCTTCCTCCGGCGCACTGTTCGAGAGTGAAACGGTAGAGAAATAGTTTGAAGGTGGTTTCACGAATCCTCTGCCAGGCATTAAATTGCGAATTACAGGGTAAGCATGTAGATTTAGAGGCGTTATTGTTGTCATATACTTAAATGATTTGTCGAACAGGATCCGCAGCATTATAATATTGGCCGCTGGCAATGCTGTTCTCTACTAGAAAGTATCATCGTTGGATGATCCTACGGAAAGGCTCACTGTAGTGAATGGCAGCTTTGCTTTAATATCGATAAATGTAAGATAATGCCTATTATAAAAGACGATAGTGCAATCAACTCTAGGGTGTTGTTCCAGCGTTTGGAGTCTTCACCCAAGAAAACGTATCAACAAACACGAATACAGAGACGCGGTGCTACGCTTGTGACATGCCAGTACAGTCCATACGAAAGTGTTACAGAAATGTTCGGGGGATTCATGCGGGAATCCTTGGAATATAGACGACGTAGTTCTCTTGACACCCTGTTGGATAAATTTAAAGAATCTCTATTCGAAGAAGACGGTGCGACCATTGTGCTGCCGTCATTTTATATCTCGTACACGGGTCGTGAAAATAAAATTGAGTGATTGGGCCACCTAGAGAGGCATACTAATAGTCATTTTTGCTTGCTCGATACACGAAAGAAATTTAATAATGTTGGTTGTATGTAAATTTGTACCTTGCGTCACGCATTGCTCAGTGGCTAGCGGAATACGTACAGGTATGTAAGTGTAGTTGTTGTTGCGGTCTTCAGTGGGAAGACAAGTTTGATGCAGCTCTCCATGCTGTGCAAGCTTCTTCATCTCCGAATAATTACTGCAACCTATCTCTTTCTGTATCTGCTTACTGTATTGATCTCTTGGTCTCCCTCTATGACTTTTACCACCCACATTTTCCTCAAATACTAAATTAGTGATCCATCGATGTCTCTGAATGTGTCCTATCGACCGATCCCTTCTTTTAGTCAAGTTGTGTCACAAATTTCTTGCCTCCCCAATTGTATTCAGTATTTCCTCATAGGTTACGTGACCTGCACAGCCAGATGTAGATCTACCCTTATATATGTAGAGCCAAAATACTCAAATCAATTGTATTGCCATTATGAACATCACGGGCAGAGATATGAAGAATTTAAGATTTCGTACATCAGAATCCTCTACCAGCGCAACTTGTAGCTAGTGCTCTGCACACAGTTTTTCCAACGGTCAATCCGCGCTATCGTGCTGAGCTTTCTCACGGCGGCGTTCCAGGAAGTGCCCCAAGTCCGGCGCCAGTGTTCCCTTGGGACAGGCCGCCGTGTCGGCACTACAGAGCCACTTTGAATAAAGGAGCCGCACTGCCCACGCCTGCTTTACCGCCGCTTCCGGCTTAGCAGCCGAACTCTGGGAAGCATACAGGGTGTTTCAAAGTCTTTGTCACAAACGTGTATGATACATAACGCCATGGGAACAATTTTTCTTAGAGACAAAGTGTGACGCTTCCACGCGAATTCGCTGGTCCTGGTACGACGAAATTCACCGATCTAGCACAGTCTGCTAAACTGGTTTACTGCGTTTGCACACTGCCTGGACCAGTAAAATAATACAGCGATTTTCAAGGAGGAAACCTTTAAGAATGAGTGTCTCTAAGGGGAGGAAGGTATTTTAGAAATGCGGCCTACTACCTTTCACACGGAGCGGACGACAGGCATGTAGGAACACACAGTGCTTACGAAAGCCGGCCGGAGTGGCCGAGCGGTTCTAGGCGCTAAAGTCTGGAACCGCGCGACCGATACGGTCGCAGGTTCGAATCCTGCCTCGGACATGGATGTGTGTGTTGTCCCTAGGTTAGTTAAGTTTAAGTAGTTCTAAGTTCTAGGGGACTGATGACCTCTGAAGTTAAGTCCCATAATGCTCAGTGCCATTTGAATTTTTTTTTTTTTTTTTTTTTTTGCGAAACCCCCAGGATACCTACGCCCTGGCGCCTCTCAAGGACATATTAGTAAAGACGCCTAACGTCACCGGGAAACGTTGGCGAACATTTTGTCTCTAACAAAAGTTGTTCCCCAAGACGTGATCTATCACCCCTGGATGTCTGTCGCAGGAATTTGAAACACTCTGTACACACACACACACACACACACACACTCTGACTTGTCCACTACGTTTGCATGGGGTCCCAAATGATGCAGTTTTCGTAAATATATTTCCCATTACCGCTTCTTGTTGGTCATGTGGACACTCCAGTGTCTACAGCTACATCTGTACTTCACAGGCCACATTTTGATGAGTAGCAGGGATACTTTTTGAAGCATTGTCACTTATGCACATTCCTGTTACATTCACGAATAGTCCACGGGAAGAACTATTATTGGTAAGCCGCCATGTGAGCTCGAATATCGCTCAATTTACCTGAATGGTCTTCTCGCAAAATAGACATAACTGCAAGCAATATATTAGTTGGCACATCTACGAACGTACTCTCTCGGAACGGTAACAGTAATGCCCACTACGATGCATAACGCCTCTCTTGCAGTGTCTGCCACTTCAGTCGGATGGCCGTCACCGCGACGATTGCGCGTTTGGTAAAAAAAAATCTGTGACGAAATGCGCTGGTGTTAGTGTACTCTATTTTCTGTATCATTCCTATCTGGTACGGGACCCAGACCGAGGAGCAATATTCAAGTATCGTTCGAACGATGGTTTTATACGAGGCGTTTTTTTTTAAAGTAAGTACCGTTTTGAAATTAAAAAAAGACGTGCTAAGATATTCTCAATAATTTTATTTTTACATGAAAGCCTGTACCTTAATCTACACACTGACGCCATTACAGTCTGATTCTTCCTTGTTTACGTTGTGTACTGAGTGTTTAAGATGCCTCCGATAACCGTGAGTCCCGCCGACTGTGAAGTACGGGCTGTTATAAGATTTCTTAGTGCTAAAGGCCTAAAAGCGATCGATATTCATCGTGAGATCTGTGCAGTTTACGGAGAAAACATTATGAGTGATGGAATGGTAAGAAAGTGTTTGAGAGCATTTAAAGATGGTCGCACAAATGTGTATGATGAACAACGGAGTGGGCGTCCTTCGGTCGTTAATGAAAGTTTGGTGCTGGAAGTGGACAATAAGGTGAGAGAAAACAAAAGCTTTACCTGTTCCTCCTTGGGGGATGACTTTCCTAATGTTTCTTGTAGTGCTTTGTATGGCATTTTGACCGAGCACTTGAATTACCGAAAATTGTGCGCACGTTGGGTACCGAAAATGTTGCCGGATGTGCACAAAACCAAACGTTTAGACAGTGCATTGACTTTCCTTGAGCGGTACCACAACGACGGTGATGATTTCTTAAGCCAAATTGTTACGGGCAATGAAACATGGGTGGCCTACGTCACACCAGAATCAAAGCAACAGTCCATGGAAGTTGAGCAAGGGCACCGTTTTGCTGCAAGACAATGCCCGTTCGCATGTGGTGAATCAGACCAAAGATCTCATCACATCTTTTCGATGGGAAACTCTAGATCATCCTCCGTACAGCCCCGATCTTGCGCCCAGTGACTACCATCTGTTCCTGCACTTGAAGAGACACCTGGGCGGTCAGCGTCTTCAAGACGATGACGAAGTCAAAATAGTGGTGATGCAGTGGTTAACAAGTGAAACGGCAGACTTCTATGAGGAGGGTATTCAAAAACTGGTACAACGCTATGACAAGTGCCTCAGTATTGACGGAAATTATGTAGAAAAGTAGATTAAGGTACAGGCTTTAATGTAAAAATAAAATTATTGAGATATCTTAGCACGTCTTTTTTTAATTTCAAAACGGTACTTACTTAAAAAACACGTCTCGTAAGTTGCTTCCTTCGTGGAGTTACCATATTCCCCCTTTTTACTTGGGGGCCACCAGTTTCTGAGTACCTCCCTCGAACATCTGCTCAGGTTTTATCACTTCAGTTAATTTTGAATCCTCTTGGCAATAGTCATCCAGGAAATTTATCACATTTTTAGCAGTTGTTTTATAAATGTATTTTAGTATAATTTGTTTGCTCTGCAGCAGATCTTTGTTGAACTCTGCTGGAAGTTTACAACAATGCATCTCTTTAAACTTCGTTTTATTTTTATTTTTGTGATGCCGCGATAAACGAGAGGATCTTCACAGTAACATTTTCAGTGGACCTATATATTCTGGATCGACTATTGTATTATAAGATATACAGTGTATCGCTATAGAAATCAGGTTACTTGTGGTTTGTACACAGTATAATGAGCTTTTTGCAGAAACGAATTCTACACATTGAACGTGAGAACAAAACTATGAAATGGCTCTGAGCACTATGGGACTTAACATCTACGGTCATCAGTCCCCTAGAACTTAGAACTACTTAAACCTAACTAACCTAAGGACAGCACACAACACCCAGCCATCACGAGGCAGAGAAAATCCCTGACCCCGCCGGGAATCGAACCCGGGAACCCGGGCGTGGGAAGCGAGAACGCTACCGCACGACCACGAGATGCAGGCAAAACTATGAAATCTACTCTGTTTTACAGAGCTCTGCCTCTAGTTTGCATGTAACGCCACAAAACCACGTTTAAAAATGAAAGAAATGAGTACTAACCGCGATGACAGAAATTTAATTAAGTCTTTGAAAGTGAAATGTACGCTTTTCACTCTGTTAGTTACGATTACATCAATATGTCGATGATACAATACGTGGTATGTCTGTATTTCAGTGGTTAACTCTGTTAAAAGACGCAGAGTGGCAAGCCGTGGCAAAAACTGTATTATTTTTAAAATGTGTTAATATTGTTATTGATCATTCTGTTCTTTTCGATTAACATAGTACATGACGGACTCTGCAATTTTGGTAGGGGAAAGTGTTGCTGACGAATGGTACCAATACATGATTGGTAGTGTTGATTGCACGGAATTGTTGGAAGTTGCACAGTACTCAGTTTGCCACACTTGTACATAATGCAGTTGCAGAGAGAAAATGTTTTTTCCGCTAAATGTTCGCTGGACGGATGAGCTGAACAGGCTCCCGATAGAAGATGTAAAGCTGTTGTTGACTGTACTGTAAACATGAAAAAACGTTATATGTTTTAAGTATTATAACAGTAGTATCTGTAAAAAATATTTCCTAAAAAAGGTCCAAGGAAATGAAAAATATGTGAAATAAATCACGTTATATGAATTAACTCAGTCTTTGAACCTTGAAATACGGTAGCCCTATTCCCTCGTGAGTGGATACAGTTCCTCAGGGTCCTTCCAATGAGCCTCACTCAGTCTGTCTTCTGTTGTTGCTACAGTTAGTTTCGTGTAGTCATTCTGCTTCCAGTGTTTCTTCTGCAATCATGTAATCTAACAATAACGCAACTTTCCGCCTATTAATGCGCAGTATGCTACATTTGTTTATGTTGAGGATGAATTGTCAACCCCACACAGAGCATCGATCCTATATACATATAATTATTATTATTGACGTTTAGGCTCCAACTGGACATGGGTTCCAGAGCTTTGTTTTAGCTCTAGTTACCTCCATTCTCTCATACTGCGCTCTTCAACGCTCGTCAGATAAAGTTGTTCCGGCTTATTGGTTTTGTTGCCAACACGTCAAGCTGTGTTATTCCTGCTACCTTCAGATCTTTTTTTTTGCTGCATAGATACATTTTGTTGCTTCAATTTTAGCTTTACTGCGAGATTCGTGTAATTCGTCAACTCATCTAATTAATCTAGATGGTTTTATTCTTTTAATAAACACATAGAATTTTAGCCAGCGCTTTTTCATATACGAATAAATGACGATATATTTTCTAATTGTTTGTTTTCTCTTAATCCATATGTTTCCTGTTCATTATAATTTCGGTCTGATTTTGTAAGCTACCTCTTCTGTAGACTGACTACATTTTCGGAGTATTCTTCCAATGAATCTCAGTTTGGCGTCTGCGTGACCTGCGATTACTTTTATGTGGTCGATCAACTTTAAATCGATCCATACGTATACTCCCACATATTTTATGAATGTGATGGCTTCCAGTGACTGCTTTGCAATCGTGTAATCTTACAATAATTAGTTATTTCTGCTTATTTATGCACAGTACGTTATATTTGTTTATGCTGAGGGGCAATTGCTGATCCCTACACCAAACATTAATCCCCTGCAGGGCTTACGGAATGGAATTTCGCTACAATTTTCTAGAGTTGCGACTGTATACAAAACCATCGTATGTAAAAAGCCTTCGGAACCTATACAATTGTCAGCTAGGTCATTTACGTATATTGTGAAAAGTAATGGTCCTATAATACTCCCCTGGGATATGCCGTAAGTAACTTTTAGGTCGAAAGGTTTCTCTCCGTTGAGAACGACATTCTGTGTTCTTTTTCCTAGAAGCTCTTTACTCCAGTCACACAACTGGAATTATATTCTGTATTCTCTTATTTTTTTTCCTTAGACAGTAGTGTGGAAATTTACTGAATACTTTCCGGAAGTCAATGAACAAGGCATCAACCTGAGCGCCGGTGTCTACTGCTTGTTGGGTGTAAGCCGGCCGTTGTGGCTGTGCGGTTCTAGGCGCTGCAGTCTGGAACCGCGAGACCGCTACGGTCGCAGGTCCGAATCCTGCCTCGGGCACGGATGTGTGTGATGTCCTTAGGTTAGTTAGGTTTAAGTAGTTCTAAGTTCTAGGGGACTAATGACCTCAGAAGTTGAGTCCCATAGTGCTCAGAGCCATTTGAACCATTTTTTTGTTGGGTGTAGCGGACGAACAGAGCTAGCTGGGAGCCACACAACAGTTGTTAGTGGATTACATGTTGATTACTACAGAGGAGATTTTCGATCTCTAATAGGTCATAATACAAGAACATGTATCGTGCTTTCCTGTTGTACAACGGACTGAGGTCAGCGGCACAGGCCTATAGTTTTGTGCGTCTGTTCGACGGCCCTACTGATAATGGTAATAATCTGTGCATTTATCCAACCACTAGGAAGAACTCTTTACTCCTACAGTAAAACACGGTGCTCTGATGCTAGAAGAGGAGCATCTTATTTCGCATACTTTATGTAGAATAGTATAGCTATCACATCAGGTCGAGTCGCGTTCCTCTGTCAAACGATTCCAGTTGATTTCCTATCCCGCAGCTCGTGATATAGAGGCGTTGATTCCCGGCCAAATAAGAAATTTTATCCACTCGAGGATTGGATGCCGAAGTGGCGTCAAATAGAAAAATTTGCAGTAAACAGGCGAACTACCCCAGACGGCGTCCTGTCCCGCGGTTACTTACTTCGATATTCGCCATTTTTCTGTTCGTGCGACGATTTCAAGGTGAAACTGCTGTACGATATTCGTCAGTGAAACAGTTTTGAGAAAAGAAATTTCGTATTCGGTGTTTTGTCTGTCATCCTCCGTTTCGCTGCTATTGTGGCGGATTCTGGAAATGCGGGTTTGGCATTTGAATCTTAACTACCACAGCTGACATTCGCTCCGATGTAAACGCACTATTGTGGTTGAAACGTGTGTTAAGTTCCTACTAGCTTTCAAAAATGTTAATTAATGTGGACGAAGCTATTTATGTGCAGTGAAGGAGTCTTCGACTGAGCAGGAAGGTATTTATTTCCTTAATTTAACTCAAGAGATGCACATTTTACTTTTATTAGATGGGAAGAAATACACAAATTATGATAATAAGATGAACTCGATCTCCACCGGGAAAATTTCAGGGGTTGTTCTCAGATATTTTCTGAGTATTTTGATGTAAGGGACCCTTGGACTCCGGTGACTCGTTACAAACTAATTATTTTACGTTTGATCTCTTACCCTCATACATCTTTGTACCTGTATTGCTCTGAAAATGACTGCACGACTGTGCAAATGTTGCTGGTATGCCCTGTGTGCCTGGTTTGGAAACAAACATGTTCCATTCAGTAACGATAGCTGCCGTTGAGAATAATAATGTCTGCTTCACTCTTCGCCTTCGTCTTGCATTCGGTACTTACGGCTCTGTCAGGTTTGTTTTTCCGCCGGTATTATTTGTGTGATGACAGCAATACACAACATTATGGACGGTATTACTGCTTAAGAGTTTGCCGATGAGCACATCGTGTTCACTCAATGCAGTATAAAGAGAGACAAAACAAGGCTATGCTGAGTTTTTCCCTTCTACCAAAATACCTAGGAAATATCCCTAAATAACCTCGAAATTTTGTTGGTGGTGTCTCTGTTCACTCCGCATTTACTGCATTAAAGGAACTAAACTGGTGGTAACAAACCTACATTTTCTATAGCTGGATAATTTTTTAACCGCTGTACCCACTCTCTCTTTTAGTGGCAATATCTCTAGTACTCAACAAATTATTAGTAACAAAACGATCGCGAATTCTTGTCGCAGGAATGGGAACTTGCCTTTATTCATTTGTTTGTCTTCTAGCCAACCCAAGTCTCCACTACGCTGTAGCACAATAACTTTCCAACCGCGATCGCTTTGCAGTGTTTCCCACAATGTATGCTATCTAGGTGAGTGTAATAAAGCAGTTTCGAAAGTATTAATTTGTGTGTATAAAGTTGTAAAACATCGTTTCGATTCAAATTTTAGAGGCTTTCGTGAGGACTTGTTGATGTGGTGTATGTTGGCTCTCGTCTCGGAATCTTCGATCGTTCTTTAACGATTTTTCTGACATTTTGCCCATACGAGTGGCTGGTGACGGACTAGAGTCGTCAGGAGACTATATACTGAGGTGACGAAAATCGTGGCCGGCCGGGGTGGGGGTTCTAGGCGCTACAGTCTGGAACCGCGCGACCGCTACGGTCGCAGGTTCGAATCCTGCCTCGGGCATGGATGTGTGTGATGTCCTTAGGTTAGTTAGGTTTAAGTAGTTCTAAGTTCTAGGGGACTGATGACCTTAGAAGTTAAGTCCCATAGTGCTCAGAGCCATTTGACAAAAATCGTGGAACATCGATATGCACATATACAGACGGAAGTAATATCGCGTACACAAGGTATAAAAGAGCAGTACATTGGCGGAGCTGTCATTTGTACTCAGATGATTCACTTGAGAAGGTTTCCGACGTGATTGTGGCTGCATGACAGGAATTACAGATTCTGAATGCGGGATGGTGGTTGGAGCTAGACGTATGCAACATTCCAGTTCGTAAATTTTAGGGAATTCGATATCCCGAGCTCCACAGTGACTAGAATGTGCGTAGAGTTGTCAGTGCTAACAGAGTAGCACAACTGCCTGAAATAACCGCATAAATCAACGTGGGACGTACGACGAACGTGTCCGTTAGGAGAGTGTGGCGTTAGTGGGCTATGGTAGCAGACGACCGACGCGAGTGCCTTTGCTAACAGCACGGCATCGCCTGCAGTGCCTCTTCTGGGCTCGTGACTATATCGATTGGACCCTAGACGACTGGAAAACCGTGGCCTCGTCAGATGAGTCCCGACTGCAGTTGGTAAGAACTACTGGTAGGGTTCGAGTGTTTTGCAGACCCCACGAAGCCATGGACTCAAGTTGTCGACAAGGCACTGTGCAAGCTGGTGGTGGCTCCATAATGTTGTGGGTTGTGTTTACACGGAATGGACTGGGTCGTCTGATCCAACTGAACCGATCATTGACTACTGGGAGAGTATTTGCACCCATTCATGGACTTCATGTTGCCATACAGAGTTGGAACTTTTATAGATGACAATGCGCTATGTCACTGGGCCACAATTGTTCGCAATTGGTTTGAAGAACATTCTGGACAATCCGACCTAACGATTTGGCCACCCGGATCACCCGACATGAATCCCATCAAACATTTATGGGACATAATCAAGAGGTCAGTTCGTGCACAAAATCCTGCACTAGCAACACTTCCGCTATTATGGACGGCTATAGAGGCAGCATGGCTCAATATTTGTAGGGGACTTCCAGCGTCTTGTTGAATCAGTGCCTCGTCGAGTTAATGAACTGCGCCGGGCAAAAGGAGGTCCGACACGATGTTAGGAGGTATCCTATGACTTTTATTACATCAGTGTAGTCATTGTTATGTTCCATTCGCACCAGCGTCAGAGGGGTTAGTCCTGGTCATTACCGCTGTAGTTCTTTGTTCGTTACCTGCACTGATAGTTCGCTGCAGCAAGGCAATCCAGGATCCGTTTACCCTGAGGCTTTCTTCTTTCTTGTACAGTGTGTTTATTCTCTTCCATACTAGTTCACTGACATCCATAATGAAATATCGCACCTACTTTATTACAAAAGTACAGGTAAAATCACTTCATTGCGCTGAATAAATTGTAACAGATGATTAACAGACACCATTAGCGTAAAACAACTGACGCTCGGAAAAATCTGAACGGGCAAGTAAAATCTTTTCTGGCTGATAGGGCAGCGGCGAAAAACAGTTACTGAAATTCGGTTTTCATCTTCCAGTAGTTGTGTGGCATATAAATAGAGTAAATATAACTGACAAATGATGTCTTCCAAGTATTCGTATTTTATAACGACGCGTGTGTCATACTATCTGTGTTTATACTCTGTAAATCTGTAGAAGTACAAACCAGACGGTACGTTCTGTACCCTTTACCAGAAAAGGAAACTGAGGGTCTGTTATATGACGGTCAAATTTGCTTTAGCAACGGTAAAGACACCAGAGGGGCAGGACTGGCGTAATATCTGAAAACCGAAGCACGACCTAATAATAAACACTTTCATGGGATTTGATAACCTATAAAAACCGTTCGACGACGTAAAAAAGGCGCAAAAAGTTTGAATTCCACAGATAAAAACAATGTGTTAGTCTCGATTCTAAAGCGAAGAATTTTTTCTTTACATCTACAATCCGTTCCATTTCTACATGTCCCACTTACCTGTATTTCATTTTAACTACAGTCATAACCACGTCTTCCACTCCAGTTACTCCCCCTATCCATTTGTTTATTTACTTGCCTTACCTTGTAATTCCCTCGATGACCGGCCATCAGCTTATGATTTTGTTTTTATATTAACGGAGTCCATATCCTACTGCAATAAATAAAACTGCGCACTGATTGTAAACTTTCTCTACGTTTTGAAAAATACATTGACGGAAAAAAATTGCAACACCAAGAAGAGCTGTGCGACATAAATGAAAGTGGTTAAGCGTGTTTATACATCCGAAAATGGTCCAAATGGCTCTAAGCACTATGGGACTTAACATCTGAGGTCATCAGTCCCCTAGACTTAGAACTACTTAAACTTAACTAACCTAAGGACATCACACACATCCATGCCCGAGGCAGGATTCGAACCTGCGACCGTAGCAGCAGCGCGGTTCCGGACTGAATCGCCTAGAACCGCTCGGTCACATCGGCCGGCATACATCCGAAAGATGATGTCTATTCAAATTTCGCGCCAGTCGCATAAGAGTGGCGCTAGTAGCGCCACTAATAGGACGCAAATCAGGTTTGCTTCAAATACACGCTGTAACGGTAGTGATCGTTAGTTAACTTTGAGATTGTATGTGGCGTGTTGGTGTTAATCAAGAATACTTTTAAGGCGACGAAGACGCCATTATCGACACCTCACTGATTGTGAACGAGGTCGTGTAATAGTGCTACGGGAAGCTGAATGCTCCTTCTGCGATATTACAGGAAGACTTGGCAGGAATATAGCCAAGACAGCTCAGAGCCAGATGCCCTGTAGCACGCCTTCCACTGACCCTAAACTACCGTCATTTGCGACTTCAGTGGTTTCAAACGAGAGGTCACTGCAGCGCAGGGTGGAAGTCGGTTGTGTTTTCTGATTAAAAAAAATTGTTCTGTATCTGTGATAACTTAGTGTTGGTTAGGAGGAGGCCAGTTGAGGGCCTGCAACCAACCTGCCTACGTGCTAGACACACTGGACCCACACCTGGAGTTATGGTCTAGGATGCGATTTCGTACGACAGAGGAACATTCACGTGGTTATCCCACACTCCCTGACTGTAAATTTGTGTGTCAGTCTGGTGATTCGACATGTTGTGCTGCGATTCATGAACAGCATTCTAGCGGGTGTTTTCCAACAGGATAACACTCGACCTCATTTCGATGTTGTAACGCAACATGTCCTACAGAATGTCGACATGTTGTCTTCACCTGCTCGATCACCAAACCTGTCTCCAATCGAGCACATATTAGCCATCATCGGATGACAACACCAACGTCATCCACAAACAGGATTAACTGTCCCTGTACTGACCGACCAAGTGCAACAGGCATGGAACTCCATTCCACAAACCAACATCCAACACCTGCACAACATTGCGCGTTTGCTTTCTTGCATTCAACATTTAGGCGGTTACACCGATTATTAATGTACTACCATTTCATATTTGCAATGGCATGTCTCACGCATACATTAACCTGTTATCTTCCGATGTGAATCATTTAAATATGATTCCTAGACAAATGTATTCCCTAAATATCATTACTCTAAATTAATTACTTTTTCGTGTTGCAGTGTTTTCCGTCAGTGTATATTTATTTTACCAAAAACACCCCACAATATTTCCACTGTTATGTTTGTTTCCATTTACTGCGAACCCAGCAACATAATTAAGTATCTGACATCACTAAGGAATTTGGTTAGTATCTATTCTCATTTTTTGGAAAATCACCAAGTAAATGGATTCCGCTTGCAGAGATCCTGAACAACTCAGCTCGCTCTGTTCCTCCATGATATCCACAGGGCCGTAGAAAAAGGCGCTTAGGTTGATGCCGCGTTCCTTGATTTCAGGTAGGCATTTGAGACTCCCCAACTGGCGTTTTGTGGGAAAAAAATGAGATCTTATAGAGTATCGGAGCAGATTTTCTCGAGTGGACTCGAAACTTCCTTGCAGATGGAACTCAACACGTCGCTCTTAAAGGAACAAAGTCGACAGATGTAAAAGTCAGGCTGGTCGGAGTGGCCGAGCGGTTCTAGGCGATTCACTCTGGAACCGCGCGACCGCTACGGTCGCAGGTTCGCTTCCTGCCTCGGGCATGGATGTGTGTGATATCCTTAGGTTAGTTAGGTTTACCTAGTTCTAAGTTCTAGAGGACTGATGACCTCAGAATTTAAGTCCCATAGTGCTCAGAGCCATTTGAACCATTTTGTAAAGGTCATTTCCGGAGTACTCGAAGGAAGTGTGACAGGACAGTTACTGTATACAGTATACATAAATGATCTAATAGAAAGCGTCGGATGTTCTTTAAGGCTGTTCGCAGATGATGTGGTTGTCTATGAGGAAGTAGCACTGCCAGAAGATAGTAACGATTTGCAGAATGACCTCCAAAGAATTGATGAATGTTGCAAGCTCTGGCAGTTGAACCCGAACGTAAATAAATGTAACATATTGCACATACTGTACATAGGAAAAGAAATCCACTACTACACAGCCACACTATTGATGACAAACCGCTGGCAACAGTAACTACCGTAAAAATGTAGGAGTAACTATCCAGAGCGACCTTAAGTGGAATGACCACATAAAACAAATAGCGGGAAAAGCAGACGCCAGATTCAGATTCATAGGAATAATCTTAAGGAAATGTAACTCATCCACGAAGGAGGTGGCTTATAAGGCGCTTGTTCGACCGATTCTTGAGTACTGTTCACCTATCTGGGATCCCTACCAGGTAGGACTGATAGAACAAATAGAGAAGATCCAACGTTTTTCGTCATGGGATCGTTTAGCTGGCGCGAGAGCGTTACAGAGATGCTCAGCGAACTCCATTGGCAGACGTTACAAGAGAGGCGTTGTGCATCACGGAGGGATTTACTAATGAAATATTGAGAGAGCACTTTTCGGGAAGTGTCCGACAACATATTACTTCAATCCCTCCCGCATACGTAATGACCATGAGGGGAAAAATCGAGAAATTAGAGTCAGTACACAGGCTTACCGATAATCATTCTTCCCACACGCTATTCACAAGCGAACACAGAGTGCTCACTTAATGGTACAAAAATAACCTTCCGCCACACACCATTATATGACTTGCGGAGTATGATGTAGATGTAAATGATAGAATCATGAGACTGCTTTCAGTGAATGAAGGAATATTTTCTATTAGTGAAAGTCGAGCCAAAGAAAAGTTTCATAGATTACACGAATACAACACACTGAATACAAATTTTTTTCTTTATTGTAATTTTATTCCCCTGCCCTATATGGGCAGGGGAGGGCTGAAAGAGGCATTATCCACTGCTCTTCAGCCGAGTGACATGACAACTAATACAAGAACAAAATGTTACATAGAAGGCGATAAAAAAGGGGACGTAAAACAGAGTAAGGGGAGATAATGAAGGAAAAAAAAAAGCTGATATGGATACGTTAATGGGGGAACAATTAAAAAAGTCGACATAAAGTTAAAAAAAAAACACGGTTTGCGATCTGAATAGACACATTACTAACACAGAAATGGCAACAACCCATGAGCGAAAGGTTGGCCACGAATTTCCGTTCTTACCTGAAAAAGCCTAGATATTAATGGTTCAATTCGCTAGAACTTACATCTCTGAAAGTGCTTTTCGATTATAGTACCCCTTGTAGCGTCGCAAGTTGTTCCGAGCGAACCTATGTTTTAAGATAGTTTGCTGTATGTAACTTCGGGGGCTGACATCTAGCGGCCTACCCGGGAGACACATAGCTGTCACTGCCTGTCGTGAGAAAGCTATTCAATGTCTCTTACTGAACTCGTACATTGCCCATCTATAAGAATCTAAATAAAGGATAATAGTTTTTGTGTAATCGCTTTCAAAATTTGTATACTGCACTTTGTTATTAACAGGAAGGCGGTGTGAAAATCTCAGCTTTCTAGCGGGCATATTTTCGGAGATAAAAAAATTTACTTTAAATTTAGAAAGAGATTTATCCATTTTGCTGATGACGTATGTCTTGGTGTGATTGCTATTGTAACAGAGCAGCCAGAAAGCCAGCTGGAGTAAAATCTGCATCTAAAGAATATTTCCAGAATTATTGTCTTTTCGTTTTCGTTTATTAAACATTACTATAATATTTGTATGTCAGATTGACGCAAATGCGTCTGTGGGTACGGATTGGTGCAGACCAGTTTTGGCACGAGTATGATCACTAGCAAGTATTCTGAGTGGCAGTCAGTATGGTCAGCCAATCAGAATTGTGACGGATCTCACTCGTTAGCTGATACATATAGTGGGAGTGAGGCTGGAAGAAGGAAGTCGCTCACTAGCTTTGAACGTGGACAGTCATGTTACTAGTGCCTGTAAAAATAATGTGTAAGACGAAGAAGTACTTAGTGTTTGAGTTATTGGTAAGCTAAGTCGATAGCAGTTGTTGTTGAGGACTGCTTGCCGAAATTTCAGAGGTGTCTACTAAATCTATTGGACAGATATTCGCGTGTGAAATATTGGCCTTCATAGAATCCATGTGGCATGTTTCAGTATTCAACTACTGAGCATTTTTGGCAAGCAGTTTCCTTTTTAGAAATCCACAGGAAGGACCGAATGTAATAAGTCATATTATTGGTGAAATTAATGACTGTGGAAACGTTCCTTAATTTGGGTCGGGTTTGGACAGATTTCTGGCTGCTGTGCGTGTGAAATGTGTGTATGAATCGTGAACTGGAAGGGCAATAGTCTAAATGTGGACTGAATAGTACCTTTTCTTTGGTTATCAAGAACAAAATAAACATTATTGTGTGGAAATTTCGGACATTACTTTCCAGAAGCCAATCCATTTTCTTACTGCCCAATAAAATTGGATGACAGTATTTCTACAGAACTTTCTTTCATAACTAGAGTTGCGCAGCCTCAGTAATTGTAGATATTAGGTGGTGTTTTTCATCAACGCTCCTTTTAAATCATCTTGTAAGTATCTACGTTGCCGAATGAAGGGGCATTGAGCAGACACCGTTCTGAGGTAGGTGAATTTTAATTTGCAGCCTGCACAGTGACAACGACGAATAGACAGGGGAATTTAAACCCCGACCCGCCGCACAATGACGACATAACCGAGGGAACGAATAAAACTGGAACATGGATTAAAATGTATGCTGGTTGACGCCATACCGAATATAAAAATATTAGTAGGAATAAGGAGTACTAAACGTCTCATTGACTCATTATTTGATAGTGTAATGAAGCATCTGCAAATCAGGTGAGTTTCATCTGTTCGAATGTTCACTGTTATTTATCTTTTGTCGTTTTAAAAGTAAGAGTATTTTTAACTATAGTTTTAGTTAGGTGCTAAACTCTGTACGGCGTATTGGCTGATACGAAATCTCGTTCAGGGGTAATGGAGTCAGAATGGATGGGAGCCACTGCGCTATAGGAAAAGATGGCTAACATACAATATATACAAGAACCAATGGGAAACAATAAGAAAGGAAGGCCAAGAGACAAATACTCGGGTTAAAAAGGGCGTACAGCAAGGCACGAAGGCAGGCAGCCTCTCTTCTCTAATGTTGAAAGTGTATATCGGAGAAATGATGAGGAAAATTAAAAAAAGTTTCAGAAGTGGAATTAAAATTCAGGGTGAAAAGATGTCAGTGATAAGATTCTCTGAAGGTATTACTTTCCTCTGTGAAATCGAGTAAGAATTACAGCACCTGTTGAATGGAATGAACAGTCTACCGATCACAGAATATCTATTGAGATCATGAAAGAAAAACGCAAATACTGAGAACCAAGGGAAATGAGATTATCGATCAACTTTAAGCAATGAGGGATTTCTGCTACTTTGGATGGTAAACAATTCGTAGTGGACGAGGCAAGGACACAAGAAGCGAAACAGCAAAAGCAAAGAGAGCATTCCTCTCAAAGGAAGTGTACTAATAGAGTGATTCTTGTATGGCACTTCTTTAAAGAAAATGATAATGTTTCTTGAGCTGTCGTCTCCCCACGGTTTGCTTCCATTCTATGTAAAAATGAGCTGTGTGGAAATTTGGGTTGAGTAGAGTAACAGGAATGGGTGCCTCTGGGCTTTCAAAATATCGAAGACCAGAAATTACAAAAATGTACTTCGGAAAAAGTATTGCTCCTCTATCACTCATTCATTCAGACAGATAGAGAAAGGGCAGAGGGAACCGAGCTCTTCCTTGTTACGACGCAAACTGGAGTGCTGTCCGGGTAAGGCATCAGTCAAAGCAAATACAGTGTCTTATTCTTCAGTTCAGCCACTGGAGATAATATATTTGCTCACGAATTACTCGTATGAATTATATGGCAGTCAATTGTCATCTGTTAAACAAGTATTAATGGTTCCCTTTCACAATTTGTGGAATTGCAAATTAATTGCGCATCAAAGCGTAGCAAATGACAGTTTATTGGATAAAAGCACGAAATCCAACCTAGAAGGAGAGAAACTACGCACCAAAATTAGAGGCTTGTATCAGCAGCTCAGGCAATTACAAGAGTAAGGTGTAATATGCTCGCAGAATCATAAGCGATAAGAAACTTCTTTTTTTTTTCAGAAACGTCTGGACATAGTTGGTGTTAATGGTTTGAAGTTCATTACTATCCGAGAAAATATCAAGTTCATGATCAGTCAATGATTAGTGGAGAACCAAATTTTCTGCATGTATTGATCAGTAATTATCTGAGAAAAAGGCTGCCATGAGGATCTGAGAGTGCAGCGAATATCTACATCTGCATCTACATGGCTACTCTGCAAATCACACTTAAGTGCCTGGCAGAGGGTTCATTGGATAATTCTCTGGTATTCCACTCTCGAATAGCGCACGGAAAAAAAGAACACGTATATTTTTCCGTGCGAGCTCTGATTTCCGTTATTTTATTATGACGAGCGTTTCTCCTTGCGTACGTCGGCATCAACAAAATATTTTCACATTCGGAGGAGAAAGTTCGTGATTGAAATTACGTGAGAAGACAACGCCGCAACGAGAAACACTTTTGGTTCAATGATGCTCACCGAAATCCTGTATCACGTCCATGACGCTCTCTCCCCTATTTCTCGATGATATAAAACGTGCTGCCCTTCCTTGAACTTTCTCGATGTACTCCGTTAATCCTATCTGGTAAGGATCCACACTGCGCAGCAGTACTCCAGAAGAGGACGGACAGGCGTAGTGAAGGCAGTCTCTTTAGTAGATCTGTAGCATCTTCTAAGTGTTCCGCCAATAAAACGCAGTCTTTGGTTCGTCTTCCCACATTTTGTATGTGTTCTTTCCAATTTACCTTGTTTGCAATTGTGATTCCTAGATATTTAGTTGAATTTACGGCCTTTAGATTTGATTGATTTACCTTGTAACCGAAGTTTAACGGATTCCTTTTAGTACTCATGTGGATGAACTCACACTTTTATTATTTAGGGACAACTTTGAATTTTCGCACCATACAGATATCTTATCTAAATCGTTTTGCAATTGGTTTTTATCTTCTGATGAATTTACTAGACGATAAACGTCAGCATCATCTGTAGACAACCTAAGACGGTTGCTCAGTTTGTCTCCCAAATCGTTTATATAAATAAGGAACAACAGAGAGTCTAGAACACTAGTTTGAGGAACAACAGAAATCATTTCTGTTTTACTCGACGACTTTCCTTTTGTTACTACGAACTGTGACCTCTCTGACAGGAAATCACGAATCCAGTCACATAACTGAGACAGTATTCCGTAAACACGTAATTTGATTACAAGCCGCTTGTGAGGTATGGTGTCAAAAGCCTTCTGGAAATCTAGAAAAACGGAATCAGTTTGAAATACGTTGTCGATAATACACAACACTACGTGTGAGCGAAGAGCTGGTTGCGTTTCACAAGAACGATGTATTCTAAATTCATGTTGACTATGTGTCAATATACTGCTCTCTTCGAGGTAATTCACAATGTTCGAACATTATGTATGTTGCAAAATCCTACTGCATATCGACATTAATGATATGGGTCTGTAATTTAGTGCATTACTCTTATTGCTTTTCTTGAATATTGATGTGAACTGTCCCTCAACGATGGAAAGCTGTCCCTTCGTCACAGATTCATTCGAGAACCGCTGGTTGAACGTCCTTGTATGTGGAAAAGTCCCTTTTACCCTCAGATGTTTTTTCAGCTTTTCACAAAGATGGAATTCGCATGGTGCAAGATAAAGATTTCCCGATCATCGTATCATCCACGTGTGTGCGGTCTGGGTCAAGTTGTTGAAAACATTTCAGTACGGCTGGACGCGACTGTGCATTTGGACCACATGCCGCCAGAATTTCAGGGTGAATCTGCGCATTTCAGACGGTTTACACAGAAAAGTACTGACCCACGTAAAATTAGTTCACATCGTAGTTAATTTTAACTATTAGGAAGATTTTTCGTAATTTTTTGAAGAATGTAACTTTTAATGGAAATGGAACGTGGACGAGAGACAATATGGATAGGAAGAGAATAGAGGCTTTTCAAAGAAGAGGGATCGAGCAATAGTCAATTTGATAAGGTAGGGAAGTATGGAATAGAAATTGTAGAGGGAGACCTAGACTTGAATGCCTTAAGCTAGTTCTAACGGATATAGATTGCAGCTGTTATGCAGAGATGAAAGGGCTTTCACAGGATAGAGTAGCGTGGAAAGCTGCAAGTTACTAAATGCCGCGACAACAAGAAGCCGCAATAAAAGACACTAATGGGAAATTTCGTTATCCATCTAATGCAGTTGCATAAAATGTAAATTACTCGATCAATTTCAGAATGCGCCTGACAACGTGACCCCTTGTACCACGAAAATAAAAATATAGCGATAATACAGGGTGTGAAGCAGGCAGGAGTCGTCAGCAGTGGCAGAGTTCGATGCAAAGGCTGCTCACCAGTCAGGGAGCACTGGGACCACAGCCAGCAACACGCAAATGACTAAGAAAATGGAGAGCCTTCATTCAAGAAATGACTCTGTTCCAAGTTGTTCTGATTGTAGCATAAGTGACAGGAAACATTCTGTTGGACGGAGAATTCACCTGTGCCACTTTTCCCGTCCATTTTTACAATTTTCCTCGCCACTGACCGTACAAGTGTCTACTTAGCAAAAATTTTCTTGTGGCGCCGGTCACGCTTTCGTCTGAGGCCGACGACCAGAGCTCAGGTATACCTGCACATTTCCTTCCAAGAAGAAAGTCCCCCTGGGACGTGCCCCTGGGGCGGTGCGGTGGCAGAGGACAAGCGCCCATCATAAACCTATCAGCTGCTGCTGGGCTATAGCACAGAGTAACATATCTTTGTCTGTGGCTATAGGCACAGTATGAACGAAAGAAGTTAATTCAGTTCGCGTTCAAAGGACTATGTTTTATACAGTAGCTCTGGAATATTGCTCTTGAACATCAACATGCTATGGACACTTACGAGCATTCGTTGACCGTAATAAAATTTTTTCAAATTTTCTTTTCCGTACTGATCAACTAGAATCACTTGACAACTTCAATCCTTCTTTTTTGCTGTTTCCTCGTTTTATCTGTACATCTTTCATTTTCTCCCCATTTTTTCATCTCCTTTTTTTGGCTCTGTTGTACCTAATTTATTATTTATTCTGGTTTGCTAACATTCTCAGCCTTGTATTTTATTCTTAAAAAATTTATTTATAAGGAAGGATAGAAAAACAGCAATCAGTCGCAATCCCATTGGTTTTTTATTATTCTAGCATGTCCAAATTTCAGCTATAAATAGCTAACTTCAGTGCATTTGAGGGAGTTATACAATCCAATAAACTCGCAGCAGTACAGATCCCGATATTACTTTACTGGCGTACAGGCAGAAGGAAACTGAGGTTGTTGAAAAGTATATTAAAAAACTAAACACCCGCCTCGATTGCGAAACCCAGGTTTCGGCGTAGATAACTACACCTTCTTCAGAACAACAATAAAACCCACAAGTGCCTAAGAAGACCTTTGTCAATGATTGAAAGAACACCATAGCTATACATTTATAAACGGAAAAGAAAAGGAAAACACAAACAGTACATATGCACAAAGTCAAAAACACCACTCTACTTAATGGTGTACGCTCCACCTCATACAGGCGAATGTTTCATGGACCATGACCCGTCATCAAGCTTTTCAAACAAGAGGGATCGAGCAATAGTTAATTTGATAATGTAGGGAAGTATGGAGTAGTGTGGAAAGCTGCGTGTTACTAAAAACTGCGACAACAACAAGCCGCAATAAAAGTCGTTAATGGGAAATTTCGTTATCCATCTAATGCAGTTGCATAAAATGTAAATCGAACATAGGCCGGTGTGAGGTGGAGCGTACACCATTAAGTTAAGTAGTGGTTTTGACTTGTGCATGTGTACTGTTTGTGTTTTCCTTTTCTTTTTCGTTTCTAAATGTATAGCTATGGTGTTCTTTTAATCATTGACAAAGGTCTTCTTAGGCACTTGTGGGTTTTATTGTTGTTCTGAAGAAGGTGTAGTTATCTACGCCGAAACCTGGGTTAACACTTAACACTAGGTGCTTTTTTCGCAATCGAGGAGGGTTTTTAGTTTTTTAATATATTAACCAACGATTGCTGACGCGCTTCGATGTTGAAGGTTCTTGTTGGAAAGTTATATGGTCACATGTACTGTTGGGAGTTTGTTGGATTGTAACTGACTCAGATGTACTGAAGATAGTTATTTATAGCTGAAATCTGGATATGAACAGTCAATGTGTTTGTTATTAAAAACATTGAAGAAAAACACAAAGAATTTAATACAGAAACCTATATGGCCTTTATCGACCTTGAGAAGGCTTTTGACCGTGTGAGCTGTGATAGCTTATGGAAGATCATGTCTGAATGTGGATATCCTTATCACATAATAAAGGTAGTGAAAAGTCTTTACAAAACTACACGCATTGTAAAAAACATCGGTAGGAATCGAGTAGAAAAAATAATTATTAACCAAGATATTAGTCAAGTGTGTGGACTATCGCTTACAGTATTTAATATTTACATTGGGTTCATTCTTCGCAAATGGAAATATAAAGTAAACAAAGGAACTAAGATAATGAATGAGGGCTACCTAAATGTACTTTTGTTTGCTGATAACATTTTTATTATTCAAATGAATGAAGACGATCTCCAAAGATCAGTATACTTCTAGCTGAGCGAAATTTGCAAGAAGTACAACTTTAATAATTTCTAGAAACAAAATAAAAATTATGCCATTCAGAGGAAAATATCCAGACAGATCAAAAATTGTTTTGTATAACTCAGTTTTAGAACAAGTGTCTCAAATCTCTTATTTAGACTGTGCAATAAATTTTGATTTTGATTCCGATATTTCAAATAAAATACACGAATTCCAAGCTGTCTGTGGTACCATTAGCGGAACATTGGGCCATAAAGTAGAAAAAGAAACCATCATGAAATTCAATAACGTAATGGCGGTTCCTGTGTTATCTTATGGACGCGAAAGCTGGGTTACCACAAGAAAACAAGAAAATAAAATTCAAACAGCAGACATGAGGTTCCTACGAAAGATGAAGGGCTGCACAAGAAGAGGTACGATAAGGAACGAAGATATTAGAACAGAATTAAGTATTTTCAGTATGAATTAAAAAATTCAAAAATATCGTGAAGATTGGAAACAACACCTCATAAGAATGCCAGGTCACAGAAGTCCTCGGAAGATCCTGAACTACAAGCTGAATGAGAAAAGAGATACTGGAAGACCACGAAAAAGATGGAAATGATTTGTTTGTGAGTTCGAACAGGCAACAGCCTAATCCTTGAAAGGAAAATGATGGTGATGAATCCGCACATACAACAACAATAAAAACCTAATGGGATTGCGACTGATTGCTTTGCACAACGATTTCTTGTAGAATCAAAGTTGGCTAAATTTTCGTTTCTTTGATGTTGTTTCTCCCTAGTTCTTTTCTTATGTTTGTAAACCGAGCTACTGTTGACTTCTTTTTACAGAAGTACAGGATTATTTGTTTCGTTGCCTTGTTCTCATACTTGCGGCAGGGGTGTCCAAAGAAGATTAACCTTTACATTGCCACCTATTTTGATATCTTCTGTTTGCTTTAGTAGACCTACTAAAGCAGACCTCGTCAATACTTCTCATTTACCAAGCATCTGTAGTTAGAATTATTCCTATTACTCAAGCCTCCATCTCCCTCCACAATTTTTACTTCCTACACCTTCCTTCAGTACAAAACAATTCCTTAATGCATCAGGGTACGTCCTACCAACAGATCCCTTCTTTTAGTCACGTTGTGGCATAGATTTATCTTTTCGCCAATTATATTTAGTACCTTTTTATTAGTTATTCTATTTAATCTTCAGCATTTCTGAACAACATCACATTTCAAAAGCTTTCTTGACTGAAGGATTATCATCCACGTTTCACTTCCATCAAGGTTACACTACCTACAACGACCTTCAGAAATGATTTTATAACACTTAAATTGGTAGCGATTAGATGTTAACAAATTCATATTTTTCAGATATGATTTTCTTGCTATTGCCAATCTGCATCTTATATCTTCCCTACTTCTGCCATCTTCCTTTATTCTTCTGCCCAAATAGTAAAACTCATCTACTGCTTTAAGTGTCTCATTTTCTGATCTTATTTCCTCAGGATATCCTCATTTAATTCGACTACATTCCATTACTCTTGGCTTACTTTTGTTGATGTTCATCTATCCAGTCCGCACTATCGAGTCAACCGCACTTCCAAGCCCTTAATCGTCTTTGGCAGAATTACAGAATTATCGGAAAACCTTAAAGTTTTTATTTTTTTCTCCCTGGACTTTAAATTTCGTTCCAAATTTCTCCTTGGTTTCCTTTACTTTTTGGTCAATGCACAGACTAGATAACGTCGGCAATGGGTCATAACGCTGCCTCACTCCCTTCTCATTCTCTGTTTCCCTTCTTGTCCTTCGACTCTTGTCTACAACCGCACTCTGATTTCCATACACGTTGCAAATAACTTATCACTTACTTTATTTTAAACTGACCTTTACAGCTTATCGTTCTGATTACATACAGTTTTCAGGTATGAAAAGAACATACCAAAGACGTGCGACGAAACCTGGAGAAAAGACAGGGCCACGGAAAATTCCTGAAGGCTGAATTAGTCTGCAGAAAAGGAAGAGTCATTTTGAAACGTCCCCTTAGAACAATTTTACACGAGACTGTGCTTAACCTGACGCACAATATTTTTAGCGCAACGCAATCTGACTTTCAATAATCTCTACAAGAGAATGGCCCTAACTAACATTGACCTGTACTTTTCACAAATCACTTACCTCACAAAAATCTTGGTTACTCCCACTACTGCAATACAGAAGCGCCACTACTGCCAGCTAAATAAAAGATTCAAACTATGGAAGGCACTAACTACTGATAGGGATAGTTAGCAAATGAAAGATATTAATAGAGAACAAACAATGTATTTACCTTGATATCATATATATATATATATATATATATATATATATATATATATATATATATATATATATATATATAGAGCAGTTCATGACAAATTTCAAAACTCCGCCATCTCTCTCCCCACATCCACCACTGCTGGCGGCTCACCTCCAACTGCGCAACGCCACGCGCTGTTAACAGCCCAGCTGCCCAACACTACAATGGCGAGTATTACAACAATGCAAAGCAGCCACAGACTGCACACAGCACAGCCAGTGATTTTCATACAGAGGTGGCGTTACCAATAAAAAAACCTAAACAGCCTACTTACATAGCCCCCATGCTCCCCACAAAAAAATTTTACAAATTGGTTTGGGCAGTGGCCAATACAGATTTGAAAAACTTTTTCATAATTACAATAACAAAGAAATCAAATGCACACACTTATTGATACAATGTTGGTCAAAAGCTAAAATTTTCTCACAGTCCATAAAGACAGCCCTGATCATTTATCACATTGCAGTGTTTTTCTCAAAGTCTGAGCAGTAAAAGAAAATGCACACAGAAGTAGTGGATTTCCATGCAGTCTTGAAGAAGTAGCGTTGTCCTTCCAACGGAAAGACAGTGCTGACTCTTGACATGCTGACAGGTAATGGGCCACAACAGAGCAAACCCACAGCGGAGTCAATCGAAGTTTTGAAGAATATTGGTGGGTAGGTCATCACAGAGCAGACCCACTGTAGTCCTGGTAGAGATTACGGTATTGGTGGGCCACCAGAGGTGCAGACCCACTGCAGTCCTTGTAGAAATAATGGTACTGGTGAGTCAGCAAAGGTGTAGACCCACTGTAGTCCTTGTAGAAATGGCCAGCAGCCATCTGTTGTGACTGTGCAGGTGCACAATCACCATTGAAGAGTCTTGCGGACAATATAGCAAGTCCATAAACCACCACTTGTGCACTCACAAAGTTTTTGGAATTGTCTTTGGAACCAGCAATGCTGTTATCCAGTCCCTTGCTGAATTATTAACACACGTGCAAACACTAACAGTCCCTACTTCTCACACATTGTCCATATACTATGACCAACAGAAACGTGTGCAGTAAAATGGAACTTACAAGTTACTTAATTTGATGAACTCGTGTCAATTACAAATTTATAACACAAGAATACAATAACAAAGGTACAAAATACATTATTAAAGAACATAACAATACAGATAAAATTTGTAGTAATAGAGGCTTTACAACAGAATAGAAATAAACATATACATCAGTGTTACAGGAATTATGACATAAGTACATACATAAAAGATCAGAATAATTATTGAAACATCGACTTCACGCATGAGCATTAAAACAAAACAGAATAAATAATGTCTAAGCATCTTTACAAAGAAAATAACATATTATCAGAAAAATTCTACAACATAACTCTTATTAGCTAAACACATTAAGACAGGAAAAACACAAATACACATAGTGCAATAACACAAAAATACAGGACAGGGTTTGTTTTCAGTGTGATATTTGGTGCTGCAGTCCAACCCAAAACTTCATTCCATAGATCTTTCGTCTTATTTCCACATTTGTTTCCACCAAAAAAATCCTATTCAAGCATGCTTTCTGTATATATATGTTCACATATTTCTTACCTAATTATTTATTTTCCATTATCTTACTTCATCATTTATTTCCAAGAAAATCCTACCTAAACCTGTTGTCCCTAAACCCTACTTTTTTTGGTTCATATCCTCTTTCAAAATACTGTTTTGGCCAAACCATTTTCTTATAGATTTTCAATGTATTTCTTCCAATTCATCACAACTTGTTCTCTTATATAGTCTACCCCCTCTTAAGCTAACTTAAATCTACTGAGCTCAGATGCTAAACTAAGGAACGAGGCAATGCAGCAGCAGAAAACAATTAACACAAACAGCAATGATAAAAAATACAAAAGGCAAAGCAAGCAGCATAAATTACAACTAATATAAGGCAATGAGCAGCAAACAAGAAAAATAAATCAGTAGTAAAACTAGCTTAACAGAATAATACAAAGTGAAATTTAGTAGCACTATGCATGGCAAACAGCAGCAGCAAATGCTATAATTAATACCTAAGCATGGCAAAGATCAAGCAGAAAAAAATAGTACACTAAAGACAACAATGCATATAAGGGAAATGTCTATTCACATCTTAATGACTATGTAATTAAAGTGGTGCACCACAACAACTTATTGTAAAAAAATATTACCATATACTTGAAAAGAAAATTATGTGTGCAGTTACTGTTACTAGTCCCTTCTTATTGTTCTTTCCTTTCCAAGTGCTCCTTTTTTTTTAAGAATGTGGATTACAAAATTATTATTTAATAGATCTGTTGACAGAAAGTGTTCACATTAGCAAATGCATTTTATTTTATAAAAGCAATGCTGCAACACAGCTCGAAACTAGATATCAAATGAAATAAGCAACTATGAAAAGCGAAGCATAAAAATATCATTCAATAGTCATGTGACATTTCATAAGTTAGTAGAAATTCTCTCAATTCTCGTAGAAAGATGCTTGTCATAATCAGGTGTGCAGATGTAAAATATTTCTCGTCATTTCATTAGGCATTTCAGTAAATATCGTAAATTAAGAGCTCCACAGTGTAATCATATGTTTTCAAGTTCGACCGTGTCGTTTTTGCGATGCTTTCTACAAAGAAACGTCAATAGCGAGGATAATGGCCTCCCTTTTTTTTTCTACCTGTGCCGCTGAAAAGGGCTCGCAATAATGGCTTTTTCTCCAGGCATCTGGCACACCTGGCTGCTCAGCTGGGTGCCCACGATGCATTACGCGCAGGTGGTCACTGAACTTTCTTACCGAAATATTTACGACACCAGTTTCCGCTACAATGACAGTCTCATATAAAAAATTTCACAGGCCAAGAATTTGCGTTACAAATGTGTTTAAACAAAATCCTGTAAATATAACAGCGTCCAAAAAATTTTCGCCAGCATTGTGATACATTCACGCATATACACACATTTCATAACTCTTAAAGTACGATTCTTGGTTTCCAACAACCTTTTTCACAAACCACAGTCCCTAAACACTACTCATTATTCCTTACCTTATTCGTCGACACTTCTTCAATATTTTATGATAACAGATACGTAGCATACTCAAATAACTCATATAGCATCAGCTTACTGATCATAAACATACCGCAACAGCATAATACACATAGTCATCGTAATAATATCATAACACCTCAGTCAAATCTCAAAAACGTCGTAGCTTTCTGCAATAATTTCAAACCCTAAAAAATTCTCTGCTCATGTCAAAAGTGTCATCTGCCTCAAACGTACTTTAAAATCATGATCTCATACCAAATACATCATTCAAAGCTCTCATAGTATCACAGTGGTTCCGAAAAAATATGAACAGTTTACAAAGTACAGACAAAATACAATTTCATAAGTGTGAAGTTACCCAACTGTGAAATTGCGTAAACATGAAGTTATCCAACGGTGTAATTACGTAAACATCTGTCACTGACGTAGTAAAAAAAATGTTTGTCTCTCTCAGTTAAATGATCAGATAGCTGTGTAATTTGTGTGTTAGAGAAATATGGTACCGATGTGTAAAGTTGTATAAGCAAATACCATATTAGCTAGGGCTCCTTGTGCTTGCCAAACACATGGTACACAAAGTAGGCGTGCACCCCCCTGAGGATTAATGTAATTATACCCTCAGGTGTTACAGATTATTGCAATGGAATGAAATGTATCATGGAAAACTTTTGTATCATTGTACTCCAAATATCTTTAAAAATAAATATTTTAAGTACAAAATTAATCACTCAAATACGTGTCCTGTAGCGCTAAATGTACGTCTTGTTGCAACATAATCTCTGTGGAAGTGTCGTAGTTATCGTCCTCCGAAAGCTAAGTTCTGCAGAAGTCAATGTACTTACCTCATGATACACAAAAGTGAAATGCTTTGCGTATAGATATCTCAGTTATTACGCTTATTGCCGTGATGAGGAAAGTACTGTGCTGTAAAGTATTGTTGTGCTATGGAAAAGGCTGTCTCATTGTAGCTATACCACAAAAGTTACTGCTAAAACATGTTTTACTTTCCAGAATAAAACAGAAAACTGTGCAGATATAAAACAGAAACACCGCAAAAGCAACATTGTAAACTGTCACTCATTAGTAGCGTCGTGATAAAATCGTGTAGCTGTCACATAAACTAACCACTGTATCATCCGGTATCTCACAGAAAGTACTTTAAAACCAGAATGTATTTTCAAGTAAACCAAAATGTTGCATTAAAATCTCATTAGCAGTACCAGTATGTGTCCTAAGTATGTAAGCCTGATAGTCGTTACGTAATCGTGCAGCTAACAAGCAAGAATGTACAAATACAACACTGTGTCATCTGTTCACTATAGCAATACATTCGTAATTTCTGTTTAAAAATGTTCCCTAGGTTCTAGACTGGATGTTTAACTTCAAACATTGTTGCATGTTAACAGTTCCTTAAGTCTGACAAAGCATACTAGAATGTGAAGTGAAAAGTTTTATGGCAAAGACAAAGTTTAAAAGCAGATTATCTTTCTATTAACGGTTTTACATGTGAAATGTGGTGTAAACCTTTACTCTTCCTAGTACGCAGAGTTTCAACTTCAACGCAATTATCATGTGGTATACGTCGGATTCTGTAAGGTCCATTGTAAACTAGAAAGAATTTGTGACTCAAGTGTTTCTTCTTATGTGACAATGAATGAGCTTTAATGAGAACTTTCTGACCAATATACAATTTCTTTGCATTTGCTTTACCGTGTAGTTTTCTCCTTTTGTCTGCTGCAGATTTTATATTTTTAATAGCCAAATCAATTATGTCTTTGTGTCGAAGTTTACGTGTATTCGGGAAAGGTACAAGCTCTCTGATTCTGTTCGGTGGTTTTTCATTCTTCAGTACAAGAGTAGGTGGTAAAGCAGTGGAGTCATGAGGCATTTCATTCAGCACGTTTTGAAATAAGTGTAAATATCTGTCCCAATGCTGATGCTTTCTGTGGCAATAAAGTCTGCAAAGCTTATTGATTTCTTTCATAATCCGTTCGGAGGGGTTACAATGTGGTGAGTACAATGAAATAAAAACAGGTTTGATTTTATGGTTGCGAAGCATGCGTGACCAAACAGCAGATCTGAATTGCGGTCCGTTATCTGAAATGACTTTACTAACGTGTCCAACTTCACGTAAGAAATTTTTAACAAAGGCGTTGGATACAGACCGTCCAGTGGCTTTACGTAACGGTGTGAAAGAAACAAATTTTGAAGTAAGTTCAACAGCGACTAGAACGTACGAAAATCCATTAGATGTTCTGACAAGCGGTCCCAAGAGATCAACAGCAGCAAATTCTTTTAATTTAGAGGGAATGATAGGAAACAGCGGAGCACGATGGGAGATAGTAGATGGTTTCGCCTTTTGACAAAGTTTACAAATAGACAAGACTCTTCGAATTCTCTTTTCCATATTGTTAAAATAACAAGTCGTTCGAAGAATATGATAACATTTTCGTGGGCCAAAATGTGCGTAGCTGAAATGAATGTACCAAATGAGCTTATTAACAAAATCGTCTGGAATGCAAAGTACCCATAGCTTGTCATCAACAGTGCAGCGTTTAAAGAGTATGTTCTTTCTAACCAGGTAATAATGCCGAAAATGAGTGTGTCTTTTCATGCCATTAACTTTTGATGTCTTTCCAAATCGGATCTTTATCTTGTTCATGAGCAATGTCCTTTAAAGATGTGGTGATGAAGTTTTCAAAGGCGACTTTCTGAATGTAAAGAATACTGAAATTTTTCTCAATGTTGCCTTCTGTGTTACTTTTCTCAAGCCCAGCCGGTGCGCGTGACAGCGCGTCCGCAACAATGTTCTCCTTGCCGGGAATGTAGACTATTGTGAATCGGAATTCTTGCAGAAACAATGCCCAACGTTTTAACCTGTCATGATTTAATTTTGAAGACATAAGAAATTGTAATGCACGATGATCACTGTATACTTTTACGTGCTTACCAGAAAGAAAGAAACGGAATTTGTTAAATGCCCAAACGATAGCTAAAGCTTCTAATTCAGTAACGGAATAATTTTTTTCAGATTTTGTTAGCACTCGGCTAGCAAAAGCAATGGTTTTCTGAACAGTAGTGTCATTTTCTGTGGCTTCTTGAAATAAATGGGCACCAAGACCGACTTTAGAAGAATCCGTGCTAAGGCAGAAATCTTGTGACAGATCTGGATGAGCTAGTATTGGCGCGTTTAGTAGCGATTCTTTCAAAGAATTGAATTCCAACTGTGCTTGTTCGTCCCAGTTCCAAATAGTATTTTTTCCAGTGAGAGAACAAAGTTTTGGTGTAACAAGGATTTGCATATTCAGAAAACGACGGTAAAAATTTACGAGACCTAGAAAACTACGGACTTGTCTTTTTGTGGATGGAACTGGAATGGCTCTGATTGCTTCTAACTTTTCAGGATCCGGCTGAATGCCTTCAGAAGAAATAATATGTCCCAAAAACCTCACCTTTGACCTACCGAATTCAGACTTTTCCAAGTTAACTGTAATTCCAGATTCTGAAAAAATACGTAACAAACTGTTGAGGATGCGATTATGCTGTTCCCATGAAGCTTCTGCTATTAGAATATCGTCCACATATAAGGTGATGTGACGTTTTAAGAACTCAGGTAATATGGAATTTAGCCCGCGAATGAATACTGCTGAAGAAATGTTCAAACCAAAGGGAAGTTTCCGAAACTGATAACAAACACCGAAACAAAGGAAAGCTGTGTATTTTCTACATTCTGGATGAAGTTCGATCTGATAAAAGCTAGATCTGAGATCAATGGAAGACAACACTTTTACACCATTAAAATTTTGAAGAAGTTCTTCCAATGTTTGCGGCCTGTCTGTTTCAGGAATAATGATAGTATTGATTTGTCTCGAATCTAAGACAAGCCTGATCGATCCATTTTTCTTCTCAACAACATGTAATGGATTGTTGTATGAGCTTACTGCAGGCTCAATAATGCCCTCGTCAAGCATAGATTGTATTTCTGTTCTAACGCGGTCCCTATAATGTGCTGGAATTACATATGGTCTAACACAAAATTTCGTATGCTCACGAACACGAAATTGGTATTGAAATCCCTTGATTGTTCCTGTTTTGGGAGTAAAAACTGTGGAATGTGCTAATAAAATCTCAAAAAGGTCCTGCCTATCAATGTCATTACAGTTCACAATTGTTTGAATTTTATTTTGAATTAACTCATTAGTATCAAATATGTCGTCGATATCATCCCTGTCAGTACTTGCAGAGTGATTGTTAGTGTCTAGTTCCATAGAAAACTCCGAACTGTTGTCTAACAGAAGGTAAAGCCGATTAATTTCCTCGTCATGGTTTGAGAGCCAATCTTCAAATT
The DNA here is from genome assembly GCF_023898315.1 of Schistocerca nitens. Lineage (NCBI taxonomy): Eukaryota > Metazoa > Arthropoda > Insecta > Orthoptera > Acrididae > Schistocerca > Schistocerca nitens. The sequence continues at coordinate 296,089,329 of NC_064616.1, read as the reverse complement.
TCAAAGCTATTGACTTACCTTCTTTCTCTAAACTTATTTCAGCATCATGAAACTTTAAGATTGCTTTGTATTCATTCAAAAAGTCTACTCCCAATATAATTTCCGTCGACAATAATGGAACAATAAGAAAGTTCATAGAAAAGCTGTGGCTTTGGCAAAAGAATTCTAAATTGGTTTGTTGGCGTACATCTACACTTTTTCCAAAGATTGCACCTTGTAATTTAATCTTACGTAACGGAAGTGTGGGGCAATCGTTCGATTTGTTGCATTTGCTAAAAGCTGTTTCACTAATTACTGAGATGGGACTGCCAGAGTCAAGTACTGCCGTAAATTTTACGTCATTTACAGTAATGTGAATCACAGGATATGCAATGTTGTTAAGTTTTACGTCGTGTTCCTGGAGTAAGATGTCCCTAATGTCTTCCATTTTTACGTAATTACTGGCTACGGCAGCTGCGTCATCAGTTTCACAAGTGCGTTTTGTTGCTGCCAGCGGTGTGAGTCATTGCCTATTGTCTCTTTGTTGGCGCGCGTCGTTATTGGGATTTGGAGACCTAACTTCTACAAATTCACCGTGACGAGAGGGACCTGCCCTGTTTAAATCCCGCCAGTTCTGATGCAATTCAGGTCTGTCGTTACGATCCCATCGTCTGTCGTCATGTCGGTAGTTCCTGTAGTTTCTTTCTTGTCGGTTAAGTGGTGGAGAATTTCTCCCTGAATCGTAACTGCGCGCTGGACTGTTGCGTCTAAAGTTATTCTGTCTCCCTTGATAATAATTATTTTGGTTCCCAAATTGTCTGTTTCTCTGATTGTCTCTGTGATAGTCACTACCACGGAGAGGTGATCTTTCCCTGTAATTATTACTACTCTGCCAACGGTTGTCATACGGGTGGTGTCTGTTTTGGTCACGATATGTGTTGTGAGAATAGCCTTGTCGTGTCTAGTTATTATTTCTTTCATCGCGGAATTGCGACGGATGTGATCTGTAATTGTTGTGCTCCTGCGTTCCGCGATTGTCAGTGTCAATTTCTAGTTCTTGTAACAGTCCCTGAAAAGCTTCAATGTCGTCTTTGCAACGTCCTGCCAAAATAATATGTCGTAAATGTTCAGGTAATTTGATTAAGCAAATGCGGATGAGTTCTGAGGGGCTGTATGGGTTTGAAAGATACTGATTCTTATGCAACATGTCTTCAAAATATTTGACAAGACTGGAAAATTCAGATTGTTCAAAGTGTTTCATCATCATGATGCTATGTTTTACTCAGTCTTGTGTAGCTTGAGACCAATATGCTGAGAGGAAGGCATGGTAAAATTCTCCTTCACTGTGACAATCGTGAATGACCGATCGCATTCTTACAGCTGGTTCATTCTCTAAGTAGCCACACATAAATTCTAATCTGTGTTCTAATGACCAGTTGGGAGGAAAACAATGAGAGAATTGATGGAGCCATGCTTGTGGATGAATGTCGTTGCCAGAATTCTTAAATGTTTTGAATTTACGTGTAGTAATGAACAGCTTATAGTCAAAATCATCATGTCAGCGAGTCGCATGTCGGTCATTGTTACGTTGTTTCGGCCGTTCCATCTCAAAATTCGGTGCACATTGCCAATTTCTTTCATAACTTCCGAAATGCCCTGTGTTATTATTTTGCGGCTTTTCCGTATTTCTAAGTCCCTCATCCCGTATTGGGGCGCGAGTGTCCTCTGAAATACGTAATTCTTGTATTACCTGTGTCAGCTGATCTTGTACTTCCCGGATTTCTCTTTGGTGTTGATTCAGATTTTGTTTCAGTTTCCTAATTTGTTCGCTCTCTTCTGTGTCATTAAAGACTACCGGTTTTGTGTCATTCAGATTATCATCTACCTTCGTAGATAAATTAGTGAACTGATCCGAAAGTTCGGCTACTTTCTCCGATAGTGTACTTATTTCCTCAGTGTGTTTTTCTGAACCAAGTTTCAGAGTATCTACTGTGTCCTTTAAGTTTTCCTGAGATTTTGCAAGTTGCGTAACCGAATCGGTAGATGCAACTGAGTCAAATTTAGCTTGCAAGGTCTCATGATTTTCATGAACAATAGTTTGCAGTTCTTTTATGGCTGCTTCGTGATTCTGTAATGCATTTTCATGCCGCGAAAAAATAGGTTGAAAATGCTCACAAATTTGTGTTTTTACGTCGTTACAGACTTTTTGACATTTCGATTCGATTTTATGTAACTCAGTAGTTAAATCTTCACGTGTTTGTTCAAGTGTGGTGTGAAGATTTTGTTCCATTGCGTCTAACTGTTGCTGTGTTTGTCTCTGGTGTTGTTCCACTGTGTCTAACTTTCGAAGATTTTGTTCCATTGTGTCTAACTTTTGAAGCTTTTGCTGTGTTTGTCCCATTTGTTGTATTAATTGTAATAACAATGCACTGGTGTCTGGAACGTGTTCCTCAGTGCTTTTTGGCAGTGAATTTGCACCAGCAACATTCACATTTTGACAAGTGGAAAATGTGTCTTGACTCATTTGAGAAAATGGTGAGGACCCAAAACCTGAATCTACAATATTTGCAAAATTGTGTCCTGTCATTCCCGATTCCTGAGGCGAGCTGTTGCCGACCAATCGATCAATAATGCTTCCCTCTTCACTAATTGTTTCACTGTCCACGCCATTGTTTGCCGCCCGCTCCATTTCCCTATGCACAATTACCAAATTACTACTTTGAACATCAGTTAATTCATTACTCGGTGGCGCTAACACACTGCTTTCGTTTTCACTGTCATTTCTCAGTTTACTTTGGAGCCTAGTATTACGTTTTTCACACGCCATTATTGTCACAGTATTTCACACGACAACACAGAAAAACACAATTTGAAGAGCAAAAATAAGAGAACACATTAACATAACACTGAAAATAATATCTAGTTAATTGCAGCTGCGAAATACTTGGTGCAAATCTACATGCATGCCACAACTGTTATACTGTACAACAATGAAAGACTGCAGCTACAAAGGAGATTTTCTCTACAATTACGCACTAGCAATAAACAAAATCTACACTAATTACACAAACTACAAGAAAAAAAATCAGAAGATTCCAGTGAGGTATCCTGGCAGGGTCGCCATATGAAACGTCCCCTTAGAACAATTTTACACGAGACTGTGCTTAACCTGACGCACAATATTTTTAGCGCAACGCAATCTGACTTTCAATAATCTCTACAAGAGAAAGGCCCTAACTAACATTGACCTGTACTTTTCACAAATCACTTACCTCACAAAAATCTTGGTTACTCCCACTACTGCAATACAGAAGCGCCACTACTGCCAGCTAAATAAAAGATTCAAACTATGGAAGGCACTAACTACTGATAGGGATAGTTAGCAAATGAAAGATATTAATAGAGAACAAACAATGTATTTACCTTGATATCATCACACACACACACACACACACACACACACATATATATATATATATATATATATATATATATATATATATATAGAGAGAGAGAGAGAGAGAGAGAGAGAGAGAGAGAGAGAGAGCAGTTCATGACAAATTTCAAAACTCCGCCATCTCTCTCCCCACATCCACCACTGCTGGCGGCTCACCTCCAACTGCGCAACGCCACGCGCTGTTAACAGCCCAGCTGCCCAACACTACAATGGCGAGTATTACAACAATGCAAAGCAGCCACAGACTGCACACAGCACAGCCAGTGATTTTCATACAGAGGTGGCGTGACCAATAAAAAAACCTAAACAGCCTACTTACAATTTTACTTCCATAGTTGACGCTTATTTTTAAAGTTGTGCTGATAAAAATACGTAAGGGAAAACACTATATAGAGAAGCAAGTAATAAATTACTGATTTAACAGAATTTATAGATGTTATTTACGTTTCGTACACATTCGTGGCTTATGGTAATTCGAGGTAAACGTGATTATAGTCTTGATTCCCTAATGATAATCCTTCATTAAACTGCATTATGACTGATGCATTTCGTAACGTGTGCGATATAATGGACAAGGGCTCTGAGCAGTGTTGCCAGGTATTGCTCTGTTTCATGTAATATTATAGAGTTCGCTTGAAACTGTTCGTTTTGGGTTTAAAACTAAGGAGTAATCTTGTGAAAATTACTGAAATTAAAGTTCTGCTTTTAGTTTCAGTCAGAGCGTAAAGTTGGCAAACCCGACTCAACAGCTGTTGTTTTCGAGCAGCGATTCAGAGGTCGATCATAACGGTGGTTACTCATTCCCCGCAAGAACAACTAAATAGTATTGTGCAGTTTGCTTCGTGAAACATTTTTACAGAATACATGGAGTCGTCATCATACAGCGAAACTAACTGTCAGGTGCCTAAAAACAAACAAAAGTTCAAAACTAAGTTCTATAGTGAATGGTGTAAAGTTTGCTCGAGGCTTCGAAAACGTAAAGATTATTATAATGCTCACTGTATCGAGTGCCTCTCATATTTCATTGTTTCTCATGCAGCCGAAATTAAGTTAAAAAACACGCAAACACTGCAACACACAGAACCTCCATTCTGTAGTCGACCCGAAAACGCAGATGAAAGTAAATTCCTTTTTTTTTTTTTTTTTTTTACCTCTCATAGAAGTGTACAGCAGGAAAAACTAATAGCTACTGAAGTATCCTCTGTGTTTCACTCGGTTAAACACAGAGCACTACTACGGCAATTTGTTACTGCAGTTGTTTCCAGATCCAAAAATATCAGAAATATTCGTATGGAGGCACAAAAGAACGCAAATAATTTCGTCAGTACTGGATCCGTATTCAATACAGCGAATAATTTGGGCAGGTGGACAACTCTGTCTGTTATTCTGTTTCTAGGGATGCATTCAACAAAGGACACATTAATACCTTTCCAATGGTAGTACGTTACCTTCCCCGTGAGCAAGACGTATGTACAAAACTTGTCTCACTTTTTAAAAGTGATAGTTAAACGTCTGACTCAATCGCGGCAGGAATCAAAAGTGAGCTAACCAAGGCATTTTTACCACTGAAGAATATCAGCAGCTTTTCTGCTGACATCGCCTGTGTTGATTTTGGAAAGAACAAAAGCGTATCTGCCGGGCTTCGCAAAAAAATTCAAACTTTATTGCAGTGGCGTGTAACTGTCATATATTGTGAAACACACACACACAGCACTGATGTAATATTCTACAATAATAGAATATATATCGCAGTATATTACACCAGCGTAGTGTGTGATTTCATTCGTTATGTATAAAATAACCTACCAAGAACTTACGGAACAGTCAACCAACGTAACTGTCATCTCTTGAACAACGCCGCAAAGCAAGCAGCAAATGCACATCGGATTGACGTAGAAGCCATTGTTTTTAAGATATATAATGAATTCCATTGGTCTACTAAAAGAGTCAGTAAACTACAGAAATTTTCTGCTTGGATGGACATTGAATGGTAGAAGATTTTAAAGCACATACTAACCACGCTATCTCTCACTGCAGCCGTGGAGCAAATAGTGAAAAACTGTGAATGAATCAAATCGTACTCCGTCTCGCAGGAGTACACACCAATGATACTCAGACTTTTTCGAAGACTGAATTATTTTTGGCATATCTCGGCTTTATAATGTATATTGGTCATTATTTTGCGTCAATAAATGCAAAACGTCACTCTGACGATGCGCTTATAACAGGCTTGTTTGATTTTGTGAACCACTTTAGATCCTCTCTGAAGCATAGAAAGGAATATCAGTTATATGACTCTGTGGCCTTGTACTGAAGTCAGTAAATGATGACCGTGTCAATATATTCAAAAGAGAGGCAGTCGATTACTCGCAACGTGGTATATTCTATCTTGAAAAACGATTTGACTTTGAAGACAGCGTGTACAAAGTTTTCAAACCATTTTAATCAATAGGGAAACAGTCTCAATTTTAGAATTTTTATAAGTGGCTGCTCGATATCAACTTCGTGTGGACGACGACTTGATGTTCGGAGAATGTGTGCAACTCAGCACTTTCTCAAGGAAGAAGAAGAAAACGTTTATAAGTTGAAGTCTGATGATAAGTGGATGAAATTTTTTCGTCGCCATGAAAGCTACGAAAATCTGTTCAAAGTTGTTTGTTTCGTGTTTATATACCCCTTCCAGAGCTGTTCCAGAAACAATTTTCATCCTCATGAGCACATGGAAAGCTGAGAGAAACCGCTTGTCAACGGTTACATTAGAAGCTGAATTAATGGTGAAATACACGTTTAAGTGCCTGGCGTATCCTCATTTCTCGACGGAGGACAAGGAAAGTTTCTACTAAGGAGGTTGAAAAGCGAGCATAAATATTAATAAGGTAAAATGCAGTGCTTTTGTTATATATCATTTTGAATTTTATGCTCTTGTGTGTTTTGTTCGTGGTTTTGCAAAAATTTCCCCGTTTGTTCAGAAAAAACCTGGCAACCTTCGCTCTGAGTACCATAGTAAACGCGAGGTCGTTCACTCGATTCTCGCACTAGGGCTTGTACTTACAATCACTGCATAGTACTGGAAACATATCAGAATTACGGCAACAATAATGAATCTAAGAAATGGGAATGAATTAAGAATTTAGTAAAACGTGACACATTGAAACTCTTAGCGGTATTCGAGGATCCAAATTTTATTGTCTTCACCCCAAAATAAAATTCTAATTACGATACGCGTTTTCATTGCTGAACGACCATCCTCAGATGTAAAGAAGTCAGAAAATGAAAGGCGTGTCGTCATAAATACACAACATGCACAGAATATAAAATGATTAAGAGCGAAAACACCACTAAAAAACTTAGTTCTTTTATATTGTGTGTATGTTGTGTGTTTATGACGGATTACATATAGGACTTATTGGTCTATTTTATGGTTGAAGATGACAGCAATTGAAACCGGTAGTCAGAATAGTATTTTACGATCAAAATAAATACAATGGTCGGTATACTGAACAATGAGATCGCGTCAGGTAGATTCTACGACTAGTTTGTCTGGCCTTTTTTCTTGTTGCAAGTGCTCCAATTGAAATGTTGGTATTGCATGATCACTATATATTTTGACAGTTACATTGGTCTTAAACATCCCTAAGCCTAAACATTAGAAAACGATCAATTCTTTATGGGAATGGATTACAGTTGTTTTTGCAAATTGTATATTTTACCTCGATTTCTTCGCCCTGACGTGTTCCAACTTATCTGTACAGTTTGAAATTTATAATATTACTTGAAAATGCAGCTCTTCGGTTGCACAGGTAAAAAATTTTCAACTTTACCTAGGTTTCAACTGCTCTAAGGCAGCCTTCATCAGAAGTAAAAAAATTTTACATTACATAGAGTAAATAGTTATGAAATGGTTTAGAGCAACAGTGCTCACGTTAAAGATAAAAATATATTTGTACATTATAAAATTTTCCTAGGAATGCACAACTTGATTAAGACGCGCCGCTAAGGGTCGCGTGTGCGGCCGGCACTGTAAGTAGCATCAGACTCAGACAGTTTGAAATATTTTTCAGTTTACAATAGTGATTTTTTACATTAACTATTAGTTAATATGGTTTGTAATATGGGAGATCGTTGTACCTGTAGGATAGTGTATCTGGTTGGAGTTGCAGTCTATTGATCGATTTTAGAATCACGTGAAGGACATCACAGTACAGACAGCTGTAAGCGTTTTCCGGCATTTTTTACAGTTTTGTCATTATGAAACTTAAGGTTATGTTTTGTGCAGCGTTTGTAAATGTTACAAGTTCTACATATTTAAGTGCTGTATCATACATTCAAGCCATTTTGAGGATATTGTTAATTCTTCAGTTATTTTTAATTGCAGAATTAGGCCAATTATAGACCACTTAGAACCTAGTACAAAGGTACAATCTTTTTATCTTCAAAGAACTTCTTCGTGTGTCGGCTGATGGCGTGCCTCTTCATTTGACATCGCCCTCCTAGGTTGTGAAATTCGTTGTTGGACAGGAAATTTTGCAGTATTGGTAAGTAATCCGAAACTTTCCCTATTCTCTTTCATCTGCAATTTCGTGAAGCGTTGTAGTGCCCTGTGAGCGGTTCAGAATGGGAGCTGACGCTGCCTCCAGTTGTGAAGTGGCTCGTGCAACTTGTAGACTTGGTGTCTGAGAATACAAGCTGCAATATTTTCGGGTAAGGAAACTCGGTGGGAAAAAGGACGAGGAACTCTGTGTAATAAGTGAGACTGGACAACGAAGTAGGATTTGAAACTACTGTCGAATCCTACGAGGCACTAATACATTGACTATGTTGTGCAATCCTGCATGTACTCTGTGCAGCTAAGTGCCAGGAGAAACTAAGGCCCGCCCCGTGGGTAGAGTAAAGCAAGTTCAGCGTCTGAGGCAGATCGGAATCGGAATCTGAATCGGAATCCCCCGCAGCGCCGGCGGCGCCGCTTATGCCGGTACAGGCTCACATGGCGCGCCTCCCACGCTATCACGCGCTGTCCTCCTGACCTCGACTCTTTCCAGAAGCTTCTATGCTGCTGGTCACGTAGCCCACACTACCCTTATCAGAAACTCACTGTTCCTTCCGCTTCCTAGCGTCCCTGCTGACGTTACGTTACTTCTTTAGTGGCACACCTTGTGCAATATTATACCCTTAGCTACATACACTCGCAACACTTCACGCAACTCATTCGCGACACTTATGTGACAGCGTTTCTGTCACTGTCCTCTGTGACGTTAAGTTTTCTCAACTCCTTTCTTGTTTCTTCCAGCAATCCCGTGGTGTTTTTTAATTTGGAAATGAAATTAATAATTTTCTTTGTTATCCTATTGTCATTCATTCTGTAAGTATGACCATTGTTATTGTGTATGTGATTGTTTCTATGTTTCTCTATAGATCTACATTTCTCCTCTTCGTCCAGTTCTAATCTTTGAACTATTGTGGCCCTAAGTTTTTCATATTATTTTCTTTCTTTCTTTTCGAGTTCTTCTCCTTCACGTCTTTTATTCAGTGTTGGGCATTCAGATCTGTAAAGAGTTTCTGGTTTAATTACTGTTGCATACTGTGTAATTTTTGCCTCGAATGATACTGATCTCTTACTATGTGTCCTCGGAGCCTTTCGCGGCGGCATGTCTGAAAAAATCTTCTCGGTTTTCAAGCCGCGGCTTCATCTTTTATTGTATTGGTTTTGGGTGAGTTTTTATGCTAATTCTATTTTCCTTAATATTTCTTTACTTGTGGCGTTGTCTAACCCATTTTATTGCATCCATTCTCCCAAATACTTAAACTTATCAACCCTTTTGATGTGTCCGTGTTGTGTATGTGTATATTCTTCCCTGTTGTGTTTATGTTCGATGTATCCCGTTTTCACATATGATATTAGTAATCCGGTTTTAGCTGCAATTCCGTGAAGTGTTTCTATCATTATCTTTGCATCTGTTTTATCCTTAGAAATTACTGTAATATTGTCAGCAAAAGCGAAACATTTCACTCAAATCTTCCTCTTCCTTGCTCTAGATGGATTTTTCTTTTGTATTTCTTTATACCATTCTCTCATGACCTTCTTGTATATGACCAGACTGAAGAGAATCGGTGAGAGCCCATCGCCCTGTCTAACACCTTTGTTAATTCTGAAGGGTTCGGAAATTTCTCGTAGACTTTTAACTTTGTATCTGTGAGTGTCTGTTCGACTGATTGTCTGGTGGTTTTATCGATACCTGCTTCTTCCAGTATTAGGAATACTGTCTGTCTGTCTTCAAAATAGTAAGCCTTTTAGAAATCAATTAATTTTTACCTCGAATGATACTGATCTCTTCTTATGTGTCCTCGGAACTTTTCGCGGCGGCATGTCTGGATAAAATCTTCCCGATTTTTAAGCCGCGGCTTAACACAACTGTATTAAGGTTTCGCATTGTTCTGATCCTGAGGATAGTTTCCAAGCTAAAATTTGCTCTGGGCATGATCTACTTTTTTTGAACCCTACGTGGTACTCGGCATTTTTGTTTTCTGCTTGATCTGTCTTATTCATCAGAGATTTCGATATAGTTTTGTAGGTGACAGGCAGCAGAGGTATGCCTCGGTAATTGTTGGTGTCTGTCCTGTCACCCATCTTATGTAGCGGTTGGATTATGGCTTGTTTCCAGTCGTCCGGTATTTTTTTTTTCTCCCAGCAATCTTTAATAACATTATAAATGGTTTCAGTCACTCGCTTCCCTCCCAGATTCCACATCTCAGCTAATATCCAGTCTTTACCTAGCGGGCTATTGTTTTTCATATGGCCAATGTATTGTTCAGTCTGATGCAGTGACGGCGATTCTGAAGGTGGGTTTTCCTTTTGAGGCTGTCTGAAAATTAGACGTTGTGTTAGTTCGTCGCAGCTTAGAAGATTTTTGAAGTATTTTGCTTGTAACTCGTAGCTGTCTGTGTTGTTCGTAATCAGTTTGCCTGTTGAATCTTTGAAGAGTAGGCTCAATGGCTTGTAACCTGTTATTTCTTCTTTGAAAAATGTGTAGAAGTCCCTAGTGTTGTTCTGTCTGAAATTTGTATCTATTTCCTTTAATCGAATTTTATCATATTTCCGTTTCATTGTTCGAATAATTTTTGATGCTTGTTTTCTGATCTCAGTGAATATGTTCCAGTCTCTTTCCTTTTTGCAGGAGTTCAATTTCTTCCAAGCTGTTGGTCTCTGCTCTATCGTTTCGTCACATATCTTCTTCCTTGACCTATGTTTCTTTCTTCTTTATCATTTTCCTAGTTCTTTCATCGTTTCTATCATTGCTTCTCTGATTTCATCCCTATTACTGTTCTTATTTGTGTGAAGCTTCTTTACGAACTCGTTCCTGTTGTCTGAAAGAAATTTTGTGTCAAGTCTATGAACTTCTTTAACTTTTTTTAGGTTGACATTTGGCTTTAATTTCCTTTAAAAAGTGGTCCGAATCTATACCTAATCCTCTTCTGACACGTACGGTCATGATTTCTCTATAGCTTTATTTGGTTATTACCACATGATCTAGTTGATATGAGCCTAAGTGTGTATTAGCAGAAGACCAGGTTTCTTTCTCCTTGATAATTTTCTGAAAAAGTTTGCATTAGTTTTAAGTCAAATTGTGTGCAGAAGTTGATGAGCCTTTCTCCATTCATACTGGTGCGTTTGTGTGCGAGAACGTTTCCTACTATTGCCTTGTATTTCTCTTCTCTGCTGATCTGTGCACTGAAGTCTCCCGCGAGTAGTTTAATGTGGTGCTTTGGTACAGAATATTATGATAAGTAAAATTCGGCATATTTTTAAAACTAATTACTCAGTATGTGGGCGGCTATGCCATGATTTGTCAGTTGTGCACCGTCTTGTACCTTTAAATAGAAGTTTTTCTTTTTTTTCTTTTTTTTTTTTACTCCGGAACACTTGTATTTGCAAATGAAAGGAGTGTCTTAAATGTCCCAACAATTTTCCCTGTCTCGAAAATTGAGGTTTGTGTTAGTCCCCAGTAGCTCCTATTTTTGTCTTGAAATTGGTTTTCATAATACTTCTTAATTTGATTTCACTTACAGGTTATTGGAGTGTAGTAGAGTAATAAGCTAACATATAGACTATTAAATACAATCTTGGCAAGATTTTCTCGCTTGCAACACTTTTAAATTTCAATAGCACATTTATTTAGTATTTTACCCATTTCAGCAACTGTATTTCTGTTTGTTGAAATAATCAACAGTCAGTCGCACAAAAGAAATTTTATTCCTTTACCGGTGTCAGGCACATAGTGCCTTTCTTCAGAAGGTTATAATTATCCCATTATTTGTGAGTGTCGAAAGTAAGACGAAGACAGCATATTTCTGTGGCAAGGTGGTTCACAGTGCTTGTACAAAAATGGTGTAAGGAAACCAAAGAACAATTGCAGACATCATGCTAGAATTGGAGCTAACCACTGCCGCCGCCCCCGATGCCCCTGACACACCCAAAGGCGACACATCTGGCGTCGGTAGAGGGAGGGAGTGGGGAACACTGCTGGAAGCCAACACATGATAAAGTATAACTGTGCTATGTGTGTTTACAGCAGAATAACATCGACACTCTCCCCCCCACAGAAATTCATGTACATGCATGTGTGTGTTTGAGCAATGGTTTTAGCAGTGAGGGTTGACTTTTTGAGGAATACGTAGGTACCCTGGCTGGGTTGGATGGTATAGAAAAATAGAAAATCGCACCTGGTTATGTAAGCAATAAGAGCATATATATACTTGTACATTTGTATATGAAAAAATGAGGAAAATATCAAAAACTCATTAAAATGTGGGTAACGAGAAGATGCAAGAGAGGCAGTGACAACACACTTGCTTTTAATATTGGAACCATGGTGCATTCTAGAGAGACATGCTGATAAGATGGACATAGTCATATTCTTACCAGTACTGTGTGTGTGTGTGTGTGTGTGTGTGTGTGTGTGTGTGTGTGAGAGAGAGAGAGAGAGAGAGAGAGAGAGAGAGAGAGAGAGAGAGAGGAACTGGCAGTGTTATTTTATTCTGAATGCTGTGGTATACTCCAGCCGCCATACATCTAAGTTGCAAGTCATATGTATCTGAAAGTGTAAAAATATTTGCATGCAGTATAAAGTTGTATGGTTCGTGAATCGAAATAAACGAAACACATTGATTGCATATTGACGTTTCTGTGGATGAAACCATGAAAAGTTTTTGACAGTGGACAAAAAGGAGATCAGTGGGCAACGTAGATAGCGGAATGCCTATCTACGAGACTTAGATTAGCTTCTAATACTATTATTTGACATCTGTCTAATTTTTAAACCCATTTATCGTTCATTTAACCTTTTTTTCGGTTGTTCCCTCTGACGGTGTCAGTTGTGGGAAATTCATTGCTTTTGGCACATATAACGATGACTATTTTGGAGGAGAGTGAACGCATGTTGGTGATTTAGAGTCAGCACAGTTACTGCTTCACGTCTCATCACAAGGCCCGTTGCTGTGGGTTAACCTGAGATGAATCGCCAACGTCGCCTGATGGTTCTATTGTCATTCTGCGACCTCTTTTCTCTCCATCCTCTAGTGGCTCTGAGCACCGTGGGACTTATTTATAAACCGACAAAGAAGCTCAAAGCGTGTCTCAGAACGGCAAAGGAAAAACGGGACCCACTTGCAATGTCCGGAATATACAGGATGCCATGCACATGCGGGGAAGTCTATGTTGGAATGACTGGACTAAAAATTAACACCAAAATCATCAAAGATAAGCATTATTGCATGGTGGGACAGGTGGAGAAATCGGCCGTGGCAGAGCACGCACTCTGTGAGGCAGACCACATAGTAAAATTCGCCGACACGGAAGTTCTGGCTGTAGAGATGAGCTATCGTACCCGCTTGTTCTGAAAAGCTACAGAAATACACAAATAAGAGAATAGCTTCAACAAGAAAGGAGAAAGACTCAAGATTGACGGATCCTGGATTCCCGTGCTGCAGCGAACGACCGTTGAAGGTAGCAAGAGAACCGCACCGTAAATGACCTCGGAAAAGCCCTCGGACGTTGGTCCGCCGTGTACATATAGACCGCGGCCGTCTACCACCAGAAATGAAGGCTGAAGCTCTGACAATGCCAGCCACTCGTGCTGGAGAAAAGTCAGAAAAATCACGAAACGAACATAGGCCGAAGAACCCGAACAGAATCCAGCAGGCAGGTTGTGAATGCAACTCCTTTAAACAAAAACCAGTTAAAGACAAAGATTTTAACTTTTCTGTAATTGAGCTTCTTTGTGTTCTAACGACAATACCGCGATCTCACTAGGGAAAGGTCACATGGCGGTGAGGCCTTTGATTTTCAACAAAAACCTTCTTCTTTTCTTGTGGCAAATATAGTAAGTTATCATTTGTGTATCAGAATCGTTTCCGCGTAGATTAAAATGGATAACTGGCTGGAAACTGGAAGTCTGAAAGGGAAACAGGGTTTAACAAAACCGCAAGTCGGTGATACGTCAACAGGTCATTCAGCTTCTAGTATTGTGTTTCAACATGACAAAAGGTCAACCGTGTGTAAAGAAAAGAAAGTACGATGATAATTGTGTGTCTGTGTTGTCTGTGGCGAGATTTTTGCTAACAGTAGTCTGAAAAGTTGTCTACTTAAACACCATTTAGAAACTAAACACCCCACCCATGTAAACAAATCTGTTGATTTTTTTACACAAAAAGCTAACGAGTGGGAAAATGATTTCATTACTTTTGTATCCGCTGCATACAGTGGCTATGAGAATGCTCTTGAAGCGTCGTATTACGTTAGCTAACTGCAAAATCTCATTCAATAGCTGAAGATTTAGGGCGGCCACGCATAAACGATGTAGTACAGTGCATGCTTGTACAATCTTTTACAAAAAAAAGTCAATATGTTACCATTGTCCGACGATCGACCAACCATGAGAGTAAAGGTATGTCAAATTATGTCGAAAGTGAAAGTACGGCATGAGTTCATACCAGTCCTTGTTTTGCGATTCAAGCTTGCGAATCAACTGATGTTGCCAATTTAGCCATTTTATTACTTTTCGTCCATTATATTAATGGGGATTCTGTAGAAGAGAAGCTAATATTCTGTAGACCCTTAAGAGCTACTGGTGGAGACAATTTAAGTTAAGTGATGCATACTTTCTCGAAAATTCAATAGATTGAACTCTCTGTGTAGGCATCTGTTCAGATGGTGGGAAATCTGTAATAGAGTGTCGTGTTGGGTTTGTTGCCAAGGTGAAATCGGTAGTGTCGAACGCTTCTTGGACAAACTGTTCGAGCCATAGATAGGCTTTTGTTTCTAAACGCATTCTCGTTGAATTGAATTCTGTGCTGGACGATGCACTGAAAAAAAAATTAATTTTATTAAGGCTCCCCCTGTAAATTCCTGCATCTTTGCAGTGTTTTGTGAGGAAATGGAAAGCTTTTATTGTTGTTTATTTTCTCACACTGAAGTTAGGTTACTGTCTCGAGCTAGAACTATTTCCAGGCTGTATGAGCTTGAAGACGAAGTTCGTTTTTTCTCACCAGCCATGCCTTTCACAAAGCGAAGTGTATACAAGATGAAATCTAGCTTCAGGCTTTACCCCATTTGGCAGATATTTTCTCAAAAATTATCAGTTTAAACTTATCTCTCCGGGGCTCAAATATAAATGTTTCTGTTGTGAAAGACCATATTGAATCATTCATTAAAAAGTTTAATTTTTGGGAAATGTGTTTCAATAGGAATAAAAGCACGCGCTTTTATGCCCTTCACAACTTCCTGCTAAAAAATCATCTTTCTGTGGACTAAAATGTCAAGAACATGGCCAAAGAACATTTGAAGAGACTTGAAAAAACCTTCAGTGAATATTTCCCTGCTTTGTCCAATAGTAACAATTGGATTCGCAATCCTTTGGAGAGTCAAGAATTTTAGAATCCACATTAAGCAGGGATGAAAAGAAGCAGCTTCTAGAAATTTCCAATGACTTTCAATTACAGAAAAGTTATAAATCTTTGTCATTAATTGGTTTTTGTTTTAAGGAGTTCCCAATGCCAGCGAATAAAGCCATAACCCCTTTATTACCCTTTTCATCCACATATTTGTGCGAAAAGCGCGTTCTTCATATTCCTACTTAAAAAGTAAATTCAGAAAAGAACTTAATGCTGAAAATGATTTCACACTTTATTTAACATCTGTGGTTTATGACTTCAAAGCTCTATGTCATAGAAAGCAAGCATCACTTTATCACTGAATTCCAAGGAAGAGGTGAGTAATCACAATGAAAACTTGTATTTATTCTTGCAACTAGGCCTACACGCTGTGTAGTTCTTAAGCCATAGCTAGAGTAACTTTAGGTTTTAACCGTTAAGGGTTAAGTCAATTTAAGGTTATTAAGCCTTTTGCTTGGAATTAAATTTTATGCATGTCAGCTATACGTATATTTAAAAGTCAGTGGTTCGCGAGTCGAAGAAGGTTGGGAACCAATGGTATAGAGAATAATATCAGTTGTATCCAAAGATAAAATTAAAATCTAGTATTACTTAATTGCAAACAAAGCACGACACTCCAAAGTTAATTTCGTGTCCTGAAAAACTCATTAAGAACAGGTAACTTGTTGCTAGTCCGAAATACAGTCTTATTTGAATTTAAAATTGCGTGATTGGTCTCGTTCCTCCATAGTTCACACTGCAGTGGCATTTTAGGTGCTACCACTAACGCTAGAGTTTAGAAACAGCTTTTGCCAGATACAGTCCGCTGTCCAATGCTACCCGACCTTCCGCGACTCTCATTATAAAACCTTATTTCGTTTCCTTTGGGGAAAATACTTACACTGTATAACGAACTAATATGACCAGACATTACTGATTATTAATATTCGTGTCAAAACATCTCTTTCTCTCTATAACATTCCACAGAAACTGATGACAGCACAGAGGATGATTTAGCTGTTTTGAGTAAGGATGTGGAAAGGAACAGCCGTGGCCTTGTATTAGGTTTGTGCATAACTTCGTAGCGTTTTAGTTTTGCATGTTGATATTCCTGTTGGTATGGGTTTGTTTATCGATTGTCATTTTATATTTGTAGTTCACTGTTGCTATTTCAGTTTATATATTATCATTTTGTCATTTGAAGATAATGAGTTGAGCTGTGGACGCTAGAAAGTGAAGTGCCAAGTGTAAAAATCCGAACATCTCCGACATATTCTTCTGTTTGTGTTTAATAAAGGGCTAACCGCAGCGGAGGCAACAACATTAATTTGCACTGTGTATGGGGAAAATGCAATAGGACACAGCACGGTAAGAAAACAATTTTCTCGTTTTAAGGAGGATCGTTTTGACATTAGAGACTCTCCACGTTCAGGAAAACCTTCGAGGTTCGATGAAGAGCGTTTAAACACGTTAATCCACAATGATCCACGTCACTGTACTCGAGAACTGGCAGATGCGATGAACTGTGATCATTCCTCCACTGCATGGCATGCGGAAGTTTCAAAAATAGGGTGCGTGAGTACCGCATACTCTAAGCCAAAACGACAAAAATCAGCGGGTGGCCATATGCGCATCTCTGCTTGGTCGTCATCAACTGGCTCGTGAACAACAGGGACCATTCCTGTCCTGTACCGTTACTGGTGACGAGAAATGGTGTCTTCATGCTAATATAAGAAAACTAAAGGAATGGCTGACCCCAAACAAAGTATCAACTCCCCGTAGCAAGAGAGGCGTGCATGCACAAATGACTATGTTATGCATGTGATGGAACAGCGACGGTGTGGTGAACTACGAATTGCTTCCCCGAGGTGTAACAATCACTGCTGACATTTATTTTCGATAACTGAGACGTCTTGCAAACTCAATCCAAGCACAACGACGAGCAAGACTGCGTGAAGTAATGTTAATTCACGATAACACCATCCCGCATTCTGACAGACTGACAAAAAACACTATACCCACCTTATTCACCTGATATTGCGCTCTCTGATTTTCGCCTTTCCACTCTTTATCGAATAACCTTCAAGGAACTTCCTCTCCGAATGAAAATGCGCTCTGAACATGGCTCGACGAGTTCTTCGCCCCAAAGCCACGTGATTTTTACAGTCGCGGAATCGAAAAGCTACCCAAAGGTTGGCAGGCTGCTGTAAATACGTTATAAGGAGAATCCGTTATTGACGAATAAAGTCTCTGTTATGCGAATCTGTTTTGTTTATTTAAGTTTTGGAAGAACGCTACGAACCTAGGTACCAACGCAATATATGGGGCTAAAGACACCACACGCAAATAAAACTGTCCCAGAAAGGATTTATAAGACTGACGCGCAAATGACGCTTGTGAATGAACAGGAGAACTGCTCATCACAGAAAATGCTGGAACCAGTGATTGCGATACACCATTCGGTTGCCGTCACATATCTAAGCATGTACATTCACCACGTGCTCTGCCCCGAGTACTTCGCTGTATCATTACGTTCGAGTGAGTGGGAGGATCAGACGTGTTTAGCGAGCAGTTGAATGCAACACACAGTGCAGCTCATGATAAAATAGGGCGTGTCCATTATCGGATGTTAGACGAAACACTATTTGCCTATAACTTGTGCGGAACTGTTTGCACAAGGCTTCCACTGGTAGTTTTTTAGGAAAGCCGCAGCGAATAAAAACTGTAACCATTTGAAAATAGTTCGAACAGAACTAAAGTAAGTGAAGTAAATCCTGGAACAAAGCCGGATGAAATCTCAACGCTGTTTGTCTATTCAAGTAGCAATTAAGAGATCATCGTGTTGAAACATTATCAAGAAGGACCTGCCCTGTCTTCTTAGAAATTTACTGTGAGTTAAAGGGTCTACACGACCTTACGCCCTGTTGAGTTTCATCAGTGGTTTCTGAGTGAAGTGGAACGAGGACATTTGGATTCTCAGTTTTTCATTTCTTCAGAGGAGGCCTGATTCACCCTGTCAGAATATATGAAGTGGCAGAATATGCGCAATTATGCGTCAGAAAATACTCATCAGTACTTTCTAGGGCCATTGCATGATCTCAATCTTGATGTTTGGTGCGCGATGTCTGGTGTCCGCATCGTAACCCGATTCTTTAACCAAAATGGTAATACTAACCAGTAAGTCAAGAAACTGTTGAATACGTGTGTGGGTCGCCTTGCGGGCGATGCACAACTGTATGGATATTTTTAGCTAGTCCGTGCAACACCACACACTGCCTTGACACTCTTGTCAAGACTGCATGCGGTTTTCGGTGAGGAGAGAACAATCATCAGGGGCAGGTCAATCTCCTGACCATCTCGCTCTCTTGATCTCGCAGTTTGCGGTTTGTACCTTTGGGCCAATTGAGGGGTCAGGTGTACTCAAATAATCCTCACACATTAGAAGAGCTATAGCAGAACACTGAAAACATTATTGCTGCTCTCCCTCAGGCAGAGTTGCTACGCGTATCACACAGTTTGATAAATCGAGCACAGCATTGCATCGATATCGACGGTTGCCATTTCCAGCATCTTGTGTGATGTTCCATACTAGAGGTTAGTCCCGCACCAGTTTTAGTGAAATATTTTCCGGCCTAGTTATCTTTTGCCTACCGTGTACATATTGTAGACTATATATAGGTATCTGTACAAGTCAATTATATTTGAAATTTAGTTTCGTAGTATTTTACTCTCTGATGATTATTTTGTCGAAACTGGTAATGATACCCATTGAGTGGCCGGCCGGAGTGGCCGTGCGGTTCTAGGCGCTACAGTCTGGAGCCGAGCGACCGCTCCGGTCGCAGGTTCGAATCCTGCCTCGGGCATGGATGTGTGTGATGTCCTTAGGTTGGTTAGGTTTAATTAGTTCTAAGTTCTAGGCGACTGATGACCTCAGAAGTTAAGTCGCATAGTGCTCAGAGCCATTTGAACCATTTGAACCTATTGAGTGACCTGAGACTGAAGTAATAAATAAAAACATATCAAGTAAGACCGAATTTTTACTGATGCCATAAATTCAACATAAAACTGTGTGGAGCTGCCGCATGTAGATTTCGGTAATGCAACAACACCTCTAGAGTGGATCTGTGTACACTGGTTTTATGATTTTTAAGCGGCCTGCACACGTTCAGTATTTATCATCAATATTGATCTATCAGACTTTCAACACATTGTAGTGACCCTCACACTACCCAATAATACTGTCAGTTGGCAAAGCGATTTCACAAGACGAAGATGTCATACACTCAAAATACAGCGTGTGTCGCTATTATATTAACTATAGCTGGCAAGAAACAACAATAAACAACTAAAAAGAGAAAAGAGCTCCGAGAATGAATGTAAAAATGGAACGATCCGAAAGTTTCATAAACTATTTTCGGAGGAGTCCTGAATCGTGTGACAGGCTATTGATGGTGATACGAAGTAAAACAGAGAAGCAAAATACGTTAATGAGAGAGGCAATCGTAATCGATGAGCGATTATTAATGTTGAAATTGTTGGTGATGGGCAAGTCACTCGAATTTTGAAGTTTGTGCCGTAATATCACCAAACACAATGTAGCGAAATTGTTGTAGAAACCTGTGAAGCAATTATATCCGTCCAGTGACGATATATTCAGGTAATTAACGTAAAACTTTTTTTACGGTTTTTGATTATCTGCTGAAACTCACATTTCGCAAGCCTCTTCCTAGTCACTGCACATGACTTTCTTTACGAAGCAGAAATGTTTTTCGATCGGCCTATAAAACTGTTTTGTGTGAACGTTCAGTAATTCCTCATACGCTTTTCTTTCATTTTAGTCCACATATTTCTTTGAAGACTGATTGCACAGGGACTGTTTTCTTTCTGTAACACTCCATAAATTCAACCATCATTTCTCCGTTAATTATAGAAAGCGGAACAGGGAACCGAGAACATCTAGTAAAATGAAGAAAGACCTGAAAACAAATTGGTTCGTGAAAGTCTGCCAACAACTGAAGGGCGAATATTGTCAGACTGTCAGTTATCGACCTTACACGCTCAATACGTATTGACAATACTGAGAATATTTTGGCGGCCATCGACACAGCTCGACAATATTTCTCGTATTGACAATATGTCAATACGCACCTCTAGACGATCAGTGCATTGAAGGTGAGACAGTATTATTGAATGTATGAAGGCCCCTTTACTGAATTTTCTAACTTCTGCAGAGCTGGGCTGAAAATGTACAGTAAACCGGAAATGGGTAGAACACAGGACAGGCTTTGTGCCGTGTGCGGCCGTTGCGCGGCGTACCTGCGTGGCCCTGTGGGACACAGGACAGGAATCCCCCGCAGTCGGCCAACGCAAAATTTCCCACCGGCTGTCTCAAAAGTCACCTGCTCTTGCGTAGCTGAAGCACAGCTGCGTCTACGTTGAGCAACTTGCTTCCCCCTTTCAAAAAGAAATGAGTATGATGATCCACCTTCTACATAAAACAAGCCTCATTTTGAAAGAAGTCTTGTTTATTTCGTGTTTCGCAGCTGCGGTATGTAGAGGTCCGCGCGGACGCGGAATCCGCCTGTATATATCCACGAATATCGACAGTGATAACTTTCCTACGGATAAAAACCTCTGCCGATGCGGATACTCGCAATAATAATTGCTTCGTGGTTAAAAACTGAAGGACTGTGTCAATATGACGATCTTCATCCATTTCCACTACAAGCAATCGGTAATAACAATCAACATTGTTCAATTCATTATTACTACCCATTCTGGATGAAGTACCACTATATTGACTTCTTGTATTGTCGATGG
The DNA here is from genome assembly GCF_023898315.1 of Schistocerca nitens. Classification (NCBI taxonomy): domain Eukaryota; kingdom Metazoa; phylum Arthropoda; class Insecta; order Orthoptera; family Acrididae; genus Schistocerca; species Schistocerca nitens. The sequence goes on along the minus strand of NC_064616.1, from coordinate 296,068,148 downwards.
TAGATTCGTTATTGACGCCTGTAGTGACTAAGGACGGTGACACGTCCATCTTCCAAGGTACCCACAGAATTATATGTACATCCAGTAGCTGCCTTTCAACTGAGTCGCTTCTCTTTTTTTTTTTTTACATTAAGAGAAGTCACTTACGTAATTGCCGAAATCTGCCACAAAGCGATATGAAGGAAGTTCTAGGACGAGCCATCGATTGAAATCTTCGCTTTGTGGTCTTACTTCTGTTCTTGTACTCCATACGACATAAATAATGTCCAGTATAAAACAACTGAATCTATCAAAGTTTCTCTTAAATACATTTACACAATGCAACGCTTAAAACACTGGGAAGTGTAACACGTTAACATGACGTTACTGTACATTAACGTACATTTCATGAACTAACTATAAGACTAATGCTCGACAATATTCAAGATGTGACGACACTTCACAATGTTGAGAAAATATTTCTCTGAAAATTTCACAAAATCAGTTTCAACAAACTAAGACAGAAAGCCTTATCTTACGGAACGGAACGAGAATACGAGAAATTATTTTCTATTAAAATGTGATCATAATCAACCCCCGTGTTCTTAACCTATGGAATGTAATATTCGAATTCCGATTTCAGTACCCGAAAATCCAAACCAGTGGCAAGGCTATTGTCAGAACCCCAGCGTACTGAACAGATTAATTCGCTTTACAATATTTTAAAATGCAGGGATGAGAGTAAAAGACTTGCTGACTCGGTGCGGTTTCCTCTTATCTGGCCTCTAGCGATAAAGCTTCATTCCTACATTCAAACCTATACTTTGCAAAAAACTATGAAACGTGTGGCAGAGGGAACGTTCTATGGTACCATATATTTGTGTTTCTTGCCGTTTATTCATATATTTGGCGTCGGTTAATGACTGCTTTTACGCACCTATGCAACCTGTTCTTTGCCTCATTCTATATTCTTGATCTCTACGGGATAGACACGAAAGAATATGAAAATTATCCGTTGTCTCTGCCCTCGAAGCATGCTCCCAAGAAATATATGGCGTCTTTTTCCAGCGTCTGCCAGTTAAGTTGCGACAACATTTCTGTTACACTCTCTTGCCCGTCAAACATACGTGTGGCTGTTTGGTTCGCGCTTTTTTAATACTCTCGATGTCCCATACTACTCCGACATAATATATGTTTGACAGAGCACTGAAAGACCTAGGTCGAAAGAAGACCCCTGGAGTAGACATAATTCCCTGAGAATTACTGAGATCCTCAGAAGAATTTGAGAGATAAACAGTCTTGGCTGCAAAATAGGCTTTATTATTTTATTTTTGCCAGTAACACGTTTCGCATGTCTGGGGTCATCTTCAGATTCGCTGGCACAACAGGTGATAAACACATGGGCTGCCGTCCCTGCCAATGTCTTAAGAACATTGCGTGATGCTCTGATATAAAATAGTGCTGAATACTCGGAAAGTGACGTTTAAAATACATAAAAGGCTTCAGTAGGTAGCTGACCTTGTTGAGTTTTAAGAGACTTCGCACTATGCCTTTGGAAGTCCTTAGCAGAGCCAGCCCTAACAGAACTATAACACCTGATGTGCAAGATATTAGACAAAGGCGAAATATCCTCAAACTTCAAGAAAAAAACAATCACTCCGTTCTAAAGGCATGTGCAAGCAGGTGTGAATATTACTGAACTATCGCTTTAATAAGTCACTGTTACAAAATACTGACATGAAATGAAAAAACTGGTAGAAGCCGATAATGGGAAAGATAAGTTTGGATTCTGGAGAAATGTACGAATACGTGACGCAATACTGGCTCTACTACTTATACTAGAAAACTGGTTGAAGAAAGGAAATTAATTTATGTCGTATGGAATACACGAACAGAAGTAAAACCACAAAGCGAAGCCGGCCGCGGTGGCCGAGCGGTTCTAGGCACTCTAGTCCGGAACCGCGCGACTGCTGCGGTCGCAGGTTCGAATCCTGCCTCGGGCATGGATGTGTGTGATGTCCTTAGGTTAGTTAGGTTTAAGTAGTTCTAAGTTCTAGGGGACTGATGACCTCAGAAGTTAACTCCCATGGTACTCAGAGCCATTTTAAAGAAAGAGAAGCGACTCAGTTGAAAGGCAGCTACTGGTATGATGGAACCTGGATGTACATATAATTCTGTGGGTATCTTTATAGCATTTGCACATTTAAAGAAAGCTGTTGACAATATTGACTGGACTACACTCTTTGAAATTCTACTAGCACGAGGAATAAAATACAGGAGCCGAAACGCTTTCTATAACTTGTACAGAAACGACATTGCAGATATAAAGGGTGGAGGACATGAAATGAAAGCAATTTTAGTCTATCCTTGATGTTATTCAACCCAAACATTGACCAAACGGTAAATGAAACCAAGAATATATTATTTGAAAAGTAAGTTCAATTGCTAGGGGAATAAAATAAAACGTTGAGGTTTGCCGATGACATAGCATTTTTGTGAGAGTCTGCAAAGGATTTGGAAGAGCAGTTTAACGGGACGGGCAGTTTCTTGGAAAGAGGTTATCAGATGAAAATCGACAATACCAAAATAAGGTTAATATAATGTAGATGATGCTGATGGATTTAGATGAAGAAAAGAGACAGTTTAAGTGGACAGGAGTTTTGTTGTTTGGGTGGCAAAATAATTGATACGTGTAGAAGTAGACAGGATACAAAATTCAGACTGGTAATAGTACGAAAACGGTTCTGAAATATAGGAATCTGGTAACATCGACTATAAAATTAAGTGTTAGGGAGGAGTGTTTCCTGAAGTTAGCAGTTTTTAGTGCAGCTTTTTACGGAAGGGAAGCGAGGCCAATGAACATCTGAGACGAGAAAAGTATGGAAGGTTTTGAAATGTAATGCTACAGTAGAATTCTGAAGATTAGATGGCTAGATGGAATACCTAATGAGGAGTCACTAAGTAAAATTGAAGAACGAAGAAATTTATTGTATAATTTTACCAAAAAAGGGAGATCCGTTGATATGGCACACCCTGAGGTACCGAAGGATCGTCAATCTGGTAACGAAGGAAGTGTGGGAAGTAAAATCTGTACAGGAAGACAAAGGCTCGAGTGTAGTAAGTACGTTCAAATGGATGTAGGTTACGGTAGTTATTCAGAGATGAAGAGTGTTGCAAAGGATAGACTAGCGTGGAGAGCTGCACCAAGCAGTGGTTAAGTTTGGTTGTGCCAGTGTTTTTTATGCAAAATCTTCCGTAGACGAACTCTAGTTCCCTACTATCCTACCAACGAATCATTGTCCGCCATTTCCTTTACCTACAAATAAAGTTACATCAAAGTTTCGCTTCATGTATCTATTATATGCATTGTGATTCCCAAATAATTTTATGACTCGACTCAGTCTAGTTGTGACACATGAATACCGTAGTGATCTGATATCATGGTTTATGCGTTTTGTCAAGTTTACGGTTTTTGATTTCTTTCCATCAAGAGTCATTACTCAGCCTCTGCTGAGTTTGTTCTAGTTCTAACTGTATATCACTGCAATTTTTCCGGGGAGCATTTCCTCGTAGATAACTTCATCATTTGCGAAATGCCCGAGTATGCTTCAAATAATATCCGTAAACTCGTTAGTACATAATATAGGCAGGAACGTGTCCCATTCAATCCACCAAAGCACATCAGATATTAATTTGGTGTCTGTAGATGACTTTCGGTCTAGGATAACGGGCTGTGTGTAGCCTGTCAGGCACTTCTCGATCCAGTCGCAGACCTGATTAGATGTCCCACGGGAACGTATTATCTTTAAACAATGGCGAAGTGCTGCTCGATCTATAGATTCTCGAAAGTCTACAAACACTGAATCGACTTAATTTCTTGAAAGGATGTATCAGTATCACTGCTTAGAACATTTATTGATTATTACGACAGCTGTCTTGGAAGATTTCCATTTTCAAGTGCTTGCATATACAAAGTTTGAGAATTGTAATATGTTATAGTTCTACAGGAAATTAAGACTTTATTTTTATAAGTGAAGAATTTCGTGAGTTATTGAGGCAATTGCAGTCATAATTTTCATTACCACGAATTCCACAAACAACTATGCTGTAATTAATTTTTATATTTCTAAATTCTGTAAGTAAGAGGGAGACTTACGTCTAAAAGAAATCCGATAAATTTTGGGTATAAGATAAATCGCACAAATCTAAGGGTTGTCAATTCAACTAAATACCTAGGAATTACAATTACGAGCAACTTAAATTGGAAAGACCACATAGATAATATTGTGGGGAAGGCGAAACAAAGACGCTTTGTTGGCAGAACATTTAGAAGATGCGACAAACCCACTAAAGAGAAAACCTACATTACACTTCTCCGTCCTCTGCTGCAATGTTGCTGCGCGGTGTTGGATCCTTACCAGGTAGCATTGACGTAGGACATCGAAAAAGTGCAAAGGAGGGCAGCTCGTTTCGTGTTATCGCGCAATAGGGGTGAGAGTGTCACTGATTCACGAGTTGGGGTGACAGTCACTAAAACAAAGGCGGTTTTCTTTGCGGCGAGATCTGTTTACGAAATTTCAATCACCAACTTTCTCTTCCGAATGCGAAAATATTTTGTTGACACCCAACTACGTATTGAGAAATGATGATCATATTAAAATAAGAGAAATCAGAGCTCAAATGGAAAGACTTAGGTGTTCCTTTTTCCTACGCCCCAGTCGAGAGTGGAATGATAGAGAAGCAGTATGAAAATGGTAAGGATGGACCCTCTGCCAGACACTTAAGTATGAATTGCAGAGTAACCATGTAGATGTAGATGTACGTTGTCCTGAAGTAAATATAACATCTGGTGTGACAGAATCTGGTAACTTTGCTCGTTATATTTCACGTGAAATTCTAAAATATCGATTTCATGTACTGTTTTATACAGTGTGGAGTAATATTTTAAAATAATATTATAGATGTTTCCCTGCAATTTTTGACAGTTCATAATATAAACGTTCTATATTTATATAGTAACAGATGCTTTACATTTACGTCAGAACAGACTTTGGTCAGAGATTACGATGTCTTTACGCATCTCTGGCACGTGTATCCACTCTTTCGCTCTCAACCTTTATCGATTATGTCAATAAATTAATCTAAATAATTTTTGTGTTTGGAATCGGCGTGTACATTAAGAATTTCCTTCGGATATTTTTTTGTGTGAATATATATCTCAAGTTTTTGTAAAATATTCATTTCTAATCCTTTTGGTATTTTATGTAATATTGTTAGAGCGGTTTCGATATTTTGTGGTGAGTGGTTTTCGGTTTTTAGATGTAGACAGAAACTTGATTAGTTGTTTTCGCTGATTCTTACGTCTTCACGGAATCGAGTGATGAAATTACGTCATGTCTCACCGATGTAGAAGTTATTGCAGTTATTGCATGTGATTTTGTAAATTCCTGGTCCTGAGTGGTGGGAAATTCTGGTGGTTGCGAAGTGTAGTTAAGAGCGAAACTATACTTTTGCTTGTCGCCGTTTTGCGTTTTGGAGAACAACAGTCTCGGCTTCCTCAGCATTTTCAAGTTTTTGTTATTAAACTACGGTGGATCTCATCCGCCCTTAAGCTACTTACTCGTCAGTCCAGAGCGCGATTTACAGTCCGTTGAAACGTTGTCCATAATTCCACTATGTCCATCCTATTGGAACTAAATGACATCTATTCTTTGTATAAGTGGAATGATATCAACTGCTTACTTGCTCTTTCTTATGACTGATTTATTAAGTTTAGTAACCACGTTGCTGTGATGACATCATGTCACAAATGCATGTCCAGGGCCGTTTCTACCATTAGCCAAGACTAGGCGGCGGCCAAGGGTGCCGATGTTTTAGGAGTGGAAAGGGGCGAAAAATATTAATTTCAAATCAAACAGCGAAAAAATTGAGCAAATCGGGAGAAAAAATGAAAAAAAGGAAAAATTAAAACACCGAATTGTTTTCAAAAACATGTGGAACAGTTCCTCTCTTTCAAATTCTAAAAGCGCATTAAAATTCTAAAGGTGGTATGGGTAAAATACAGGGAACGGAAGGCTATTTACAATTTGTTCAGAAACCAGATGACACTTATAAAGAGCCGAGGGGCACGAAAGCCAAGCAGTGGTTGAGAAGGGAGTGAGACAGGGTTCTAGCCTATCCCCGATGTTATTCAATCTGTATATTGAGCAAGCAGTAAAGGAAACAAAAGAAACATTTGGAACAGGAATTAGAGTTCAGGGAGAAGAAATAAAAACTTTGAGGTTTGTCGACGACATTATAATGCTGTCAGAGACAGCAAAGGACTTGGAAGAACTGTTGAACGGATTGGAAAGTGTTTTGAAAGGAGAATATGAGAGGAACAACAATGAAAGCAAAACGAGGATAATGGAGAGTAATCGAATTAAATCCGGTGATGCTGAGGGAATTAGATTAGGAAGTGAGACACTTAAAGTAGTATATGAGTTTTTCTATTTGGACAGCAAAATAACTGATGATGGTCGAAGTAGGGATGTTATAAAACTGACTGGCAATGGCAAGAAAAACATTTCTGAAGAAGAGAAATTTTGTTAACATCGAGTACAGATTTAAGGGTCAGGAAGTCCTTTCTGAAAGTATTTGCATGGAGTATAGCCATGTATGGAAGTGAAACATGGACGATAAATACATATGTTTTTGGAAGGGGGCCGCCTTTAGCAAAACACAATTTTGTTTTTAGTCCCAAATATGTTTCACTGCGATTGCAGCATCATTAATGGGTTTTTTATTTTATGGCTGTTAAATGTAAGGAATGTTCTTTACTGTTTGTATACATGTAAATATTAGTTTTTAAATCGTAATTACAGATTTTTAAAGAGCATGTTTGGGACTAAAAACAAAATTGTGTTTTTCTAAGGGCGGATCCCATCCAAAAACATACGTATTATTAAAGCAAACACAGACAAAAGAGCTTCAACTTCAAGATGATATGGGGGATGAACAATTTAGACAAAAAGAAAATAGAAGCATTTGACATGTGGTGCTACAGAAGAATGCTGAAGATTAGATAGACAGATTATGTAACTAATGAGAAGGTACTGCATAGAACTGGGGAGAAGAGAAACTTGTGGTACAACTTGATTAAAAGAAGGGATCAGTTGGCAGGACACATTCTGAGGCATCAAGGGATCCCCAATTTAGTACTGGAGGGAAACGTGGGGAGTAAAAGTCGTAGAGGGAGACCAAGCGATGAATACAGTAAGCAGATTCAGAAGGATGTAGGTTGCAATTGTTAGTCGGAGATGAAGAGCCTTGCATAGGATCGAGTAGCATGGAACATCAAACCAGTCTTTGGACTGAAGACCATAGCAACAACATCGGAACAGTTACTTAATAAACCCTTACTTACTTTGACTAAAGTAAACACTTTGCCTTTACCTACCTCAAAACTGGAGCAGCTGGTACAGAGTACCGAACGGAAAAAAATGACCCTGATTCATCTGTCGAGCGCTGGAGAGGAGCACTCGAGCTGGCTTGCGATCATGTTACGACTTGATACCATACCGCCCTCAGTCCCTCTTTTCATTTTTGTCTCTGTAGATCATTTGTCAAGCATCAGTTTTATTGAGTGGTACTGTTGATTCCTGTGGATAATCTATCACTTATTCACAAGCTGGGTTTTGAACTTCTATTTGAACATAGCTAAAAGTAGTAAAAGGTAAGTGCAGTTCATCACACCTTTACGTAAAAATGAGTTCGTGTCTGTCTGTAAGCCTGTCTCTGAGTGTCTGAGACCTACAACACGAGAAAAGAACTACATTGTCTTTTCTCAATCAAGTTAGCTGTCGTTTTCTTAAAATTTGACGCATACGCAAATAATAACCAGGAAGAGAGTGTCATGGCTTGTTTATCTACGGGACATAATTGTAGAAATCGTTTGTCTTGTGCTCTCAAGCGGTTATCTCGGTATAATTTACACATTAGTGCATACTGCGTTCTCTATCTGCATCTACATATATACTCCGCTAGCCACCAAGCGGTGTGTGGCGGAGGTATAATTCGCGCCAAAGTCATATTCACCCCCCCCCCCACACCCCCACCCCCCGGTTCCACTCGCGGACCACACGAGGGAAAAACGACTGTCTGAACGCCTCAGTACGAGCTCTAATTTCCCTTATCTTGATCATCGCGCGATTTGATAGTTGATGGTAATAATATATGCTCTACATCCTCGGCGAAGAACGGATTTCGGAATTTAGTGAGCAGCCCCTTCCGTTTAGCGCGTCGTCTATCTGCTAGTGTATCCCACTTCAAACTTTCTGAGAGATTTGTGACGCTCTCGCGATGGCTAAATGTACCAGTCAACAATCTTGCCGCTCTTCTTTGGACCTTTTCAATCTCTTGAATGAAACCCAACTGGTAAGGGTCCCATACAGACGAACAATACTCTAAGACTGGACGAACTAACGCATTGTAAGCAATTTACTTTGTTGAAGGACTGCATCGCTTCAGGATTATACCAGTAAACCGCAATCTAGAGTTCGCCTTGTCCGTTACTTGTGTAATCTGATCATTACATTTGAGATCATTTCGAATAGTCACACCGAGATACTTGACGGATGTTATCGCTTCCAAAGACTGGGCATTTATTTTATACTCGTACATTAATGAAGATTTTCGCCTTGTTATACGCAGTAGGTTACACTTACTAATGTTGAGAGACAACTGCCAGTCATTACACCACACATTTATTTTGTGCAAATCCTCATTGATTTGTTCACAACTTACGTGTGATACTACTTTACTGTAGACTACAGCATCATCGGCAAACAGCCTAATGCCGCTGTCAATACCATCAACCAGATCGTTTACGTAAATCGTAAACAGCAGGACCTATTACGCTGCCCTGGGGCACACCTGAAGTTAAGCTTGTTTCTGTTGAAGTCACCCCATTCAGGACGACATACTGCTCTCTGTCTGTTAGAAAACTTTCTATCCGACCGCATATGTCATCGAATATACCATAAGTGCGAACTTTTTGGAGCAAACGACAGTGCGGAACTGAGAACGCCTTTCGAAATTCGAGAAATATGGCATTAACCTGTGAGCCGGTATCTAGAGCCTGTTGTATATCACGCACAAAGAAGGCCAGCTGTGTCTCCCATGACCGCTGTTTTCTAAAACTGTGCTGGTTTCTGCAGATGAGCTTCTCAGATGTTGCATATTGCACTTTGCTGACGGTTGCATTTACACAAGTTAGGTGCGAAAGGACATTATCTGCTTTAAAGTATACTCTAGGCTTCGTGCACTGTTGTGACAAGAACTCTTAGAAGCATTCGTAACCTTGATCATTGAAACATATTTTGTTAATAACATTGATGATTTAAAAAATTGGGGGCAAAATATAAGAAATTGAGGACATTCGTTATCCTCAATCAGTTTTAAAGGACTGTGGACAAAGCGTGAAAACTGAGGACTGTCCCCATAAAATGAGGACGTCTGGTCACCTTAGTTTAATGATTAAAAGTATAATAGGAAATTTGAGTTATTGCGCCGTTGGATGTTGGTGGTGTTGGAGGAGAGGGAATAGCGGGGAGACCAACGGTAGTAAAAAAGAGGGAGCTTCATTTTTCAGTTCTCCCAAAGGACGGCGAAACACCTAGCAACGGCTCTGTCCATGTGTCTATATTGACGCGGTCTATTGAATCGGGCCTGTTTTAGCTACACAATCTAAAACATTTCCATTGTGTGTGAGTTGTCGCACTAGCAGTTTTCGGAAAACGCGTCCAAAACTACTTCACGAGACTGTCCATACCACTTGCAACGAATACATAGGTGTTCCAGTCTATGCTCGGTAGGTTAACGTCGCCTACAACGTAGGTGGGTAATTCTAAAACTGTCACGGCGGCATCGGGCGGCCTGTAAATTTGGTAATTAACTTGAGTTCTCCTAGGCCTGTTAGTGGCGTCCAAATAACTTCATAGTTAGACTCGGTTACGACATCGATAGTACCGATATATTTGTCGACTGCAATGAACACTTCCCCTCCTGTGGCGTCTAATCTGTGTTTTCGATACACGTTACACGCCTCGGTAAATATTTCAGAGCTTTCTACTTCGAGTTTCAGGCAGATCTCGCTTCGAAGAATAGTTTGACAATCTTGTTAATAGTACTAGTAGCCTAAGTATTAATATTTAAGTGATACGCATGTCTTCATGCATGATGATGAGCAGCAGTTTCTCGAAATGCCTCGCTAATAAATTAGTGAGATTATTTTAATGGATCTTAATCATTGTGACCGGTTGAATTACATTCACATTTGTTTTAATTTTAGATAAAGTCCAGCTTGGAACAGGTTATGATTCATAAAGGATAATGTCAATGATTACCCAATTAAAAGTTACAAATTATTGTCGTCACCCCAGCCTTCGGAAAGCTTCGCTCTGTCGGACGGCAGTGAAGCGCACTGTGTATCACGGGCCTCGTGACGATGGAGGTGCAGGGAGGGGCAGTTTGGGTTTTCGCGAGGGTACCTGTCGCCCGCTTTTGGACATCCCGCTGTGCGGACATGAGCCACCAACCCTCTTCCACCTCCCCACCCCCCATCGTCACATTTGTTACCTGGTGCTGGGAGTCACCCCACCTCTACCACCTGCTTACCTGGGGACTGTTGCCCCTCCTCCTTGACCTTACTGCCTGACCATTGGACGACGCGGATTGTTGGTAGCGAAGCGTTAACTGTTGTGATTGGATAGTTGGTTACTGCGTCTGAACGCCAGCAGAGATGGGCACTAGTACGGTCAGTCTTCCGCGGATGTTCTGGAAGTCGTATTCTGAACCTTTGACGGGGGTGCTTTCGCTTCGCACAGATGTCCCAGCCTGTTGTCCACATAGGTGAGTACAAGCTTTTGCTTTCGTGTTACATGACTCTCATTTTATCCGCGAACTATAGGATTCTTATAATTAGGCTGCTTTTTAAGTCACATACTAGATGACGAACTTAGAAGTAATATAATGTGATTACTTTAGTATTTGTTTTGTAAATAAAAACCGCCTTTACTTGCTGCACTGTATTTTATTTCTCCTACAATCGTTTCGCCTTTTTTAAGGTATCTTCAGTGGAAACCCATTGAAGATGCCTTAAAGTAAAAAAGGCGAAATATGTCTGGGAGAAATAAAATACAAGGCAGTAAGAAAAGGTGTTTTTTATTTACATACCAAATATTTCTATGCTTCCTGCGACGGATGGCCACGTAAAAAAATTTGTGATTACTTTTCTTTGCTACTTCACCCAGCACGAATGGGTAGCGGAAGCCTGCGACTGTAAAAACAATGGTTCTGTTTGCTATGAAATAGTATTGTTGCTGCGAGTCACCTTTTTCGATTCTTTATTTTCTGCATGGCGCGTTTCGGAAAATAATTCCCCTTATTCGTATATTATGTCCTGTTTAGTCGTGATGTTTTCTATGTATGAGCTGCTGCAATGTTCTGGTGCTTTTCTAATAACATAAATTTACTTGATTTTGTAATTACTGATGCAGCTTTCTGTACTATTCGTAATGATGTAGTGAGGGATGCATAAGTAGTTACAAAACATTAAACAAAAAGCACCAGAATAACGGAAGAGTTTACACATCGAAAACGTCAACCTAAAAATTACAAAATACACAACAACCGCACTTGATCGTGAAAATAATTTACAATACCGCGTAGTGCAGAAGATAAAGACAACACTTGACTGGCAGCAACAAATGTTACTTTGTAAAAAACAAAATCAATGTGCCATTGACTACAAATATTTCAATGAAATTATGCAGCCTACAGTTACCATTAATTTATTTTTTCGTTGGAATCTAACGCGTTTGGTAGCTGCAACAATATTATCGAGAACTGAAAACATATTTTCGAGATATGTACCTGTGTTAGGTTTTCACCTACCAGTAAAGGAAATCCGTAGTTATTAATTTTATAAAAGTTAGTGAATTACTGAAACGGATGTAGCTCTGTAACACATCAGTATGGTCCTTGAAAATTGAGTTATAACTTCGAGCCGCAGTGGACGTAAATAATTGAGTCTGAAAACACAATATTATTTTTTTAATTCCTATGAGCCTGCAGCGTTATAGATGTCTTATAAAGACATTATGTATATAGTAAGTTAAAATGCTACTATATTCAAAGACTTTTCAACCTTATTTCGGCTCCATGACCATTCGCAAGCTATTTCCATAACACATTGTTAACACTGCCGCTGTCTAATACCTTCTATTACTGCGTATCGTAGGTGTAATGCAGGCGAAATTATTATTCTCTACGTATTGTGGCGTTCGCTGTGTTATTCAGTGGTTTGGTATTCAACTAATTTGTAAATGGAAATGATACTCTTATTTTATTACATTGAGTAATTACTAAATAATTTTTCTCCCGGCTAAAGATTTGATCAAGTTGCTAAAGAACTCCAAGTTAACGTCGTGTTAAAGTGTTGTCTGTAAGTTGTGTAAGTGTTACTAAATCACACTTCATACAACAGATTCCTTACAACTATTGATTAAGATGGAAGCAGTTATCTTCAGCAAAATGAACGTTAAAACCACCAAATATCAGCTGCGCACAACACTGACGTATGTTACCTGAAACAATATTCTTCGCAACTCGTGCGTAATTAATTTCGGCTCCATACATCAGCTACAAAAGTTTTGTTATAACGATCGTGCTATGAGCACTGTTTTTAAAGAACCAATCTGATTCGAATTATTTTCATTAAAATGAGTTCGCAACCACCGGTGCACATTTATTTTTACACGTTTATATTACGTTTGGCATTTATGTTTGCAGAGTTACGTAATTTGAATTTGCCGCTGAGATAATTGTTAAGATGGCGACTGACAATTGATAGAGACTTTCTATTGTTAAAGCAAATAAGTAAATATTTAAAATCCTTATTAAACGCTATTAAATCTACTTTCGTATTGTGCACTATTTAGACTTCATCAAGCAAACATTTGATTTGTTTCTAAGGAAAACACAGACAAAAACGCGATACCAATCCCTATCATCAATGGCTGCGCTCCTTGCAGCGGAAAGAAATAATTAACACAGATAATGCTTACTGAGAGAGGAATTAAAGTTACAAATAATTATTCACTCATGTTTATAACAATAATGAACTCTATTTTCAATTAATAATTAACAAATAATTACAGTTTCTTAACAGACCTCAGTTTGATATGCGTCCGCAATCTACAAAAGCCAACCAACAAAAAGCAAAAACAAAGGAAGACAAACGCAGATCACTAAAGGAAATTACAATTATCATTGTCTTTGTATGATACACATCGATATGTCCAATTATATCATAGAATATTATATAAATAATTAATATTTATAAGTTTTCACTGTTTTTTCATACGTCGAATAGATAATGTTTTATAACTCTTAGAGGCATAATTTCCTCTCGTCGCACTGTAGCCAAAAATTTATCACGTGGATGTTACAGTATGTAATGTCTCAGCAGTGAAATTTGGTGCTGAACAATATTTGCTAAGACCTATTTAATATTTTTCGTAAGTCTGACAGCTCGAATACACAGCTATCAAACTTACGGAAAATATTAAGTAGGTCTTAGCAAATATTGCTCAGCAACAAATTCCACTGCTGAGACATTACATATCTACAGAATAACAATTTTGTCTGCATTATACCTACGATACACATTAATACAAGATATTAGACAGCGACAGCGTTAATGATGTGTTTTGGAAATAGCTTGATAATGATCATGGAGCCGAAATGATAATTATTGCACCAGAAAATAGCATCTGTATAAAGAATCTTTGAATACAGCAGCGCTTTGGCTTACTATACATATAATGCCCTTGCACAATACTGTTACTGAAGAACTGTTAATTTAACAGTAATAGCCATGGACAGCCAACAAGTAAATATTTCATAATAAATCGTTATGAAGTATTTTGGAATTGCAATAATTAAGGTTTCTACTTCGTGTGGTTGCCTTCCTACTGTTGTCATGTTCCTTCACTGCAGTTACGCAATTTTTACTCACTTTGGAAACCAATTCTAATGCTAGACAATCTCACAGTTGCAATATTCGTTCAAATGGAGTTTTTTTCCTTATTCTAGGTTCCTTAATTTTACTTTTACTATTAATTTATTTGTAGAAGAGATATTTCTGAACAAAAGTCTTCGATTTTTAAATTAATGTTGTCATTTTACCGTATTAATTATTCAATACTTGTGTCTTGTTTAGAGGTGAATTTTCTTCGTCAACAGAAGTTGTTTATTTGCTTTTTTCTTCGCAGTACGACATGTTTCCCGAATGATGTTTAGGCGTTGAAAGTTCAATGCGTTGCCGCCGTAGGTGATCTCATTCTAACCTAACCTAACCTAACCTAATTGTACTCAAACTAAGACTGTCCAGTCTGCTTCACGCTTCATCGATTTTCAGTCATACACGCTTGTGAAAGCATACCAAAGCCCACATGCTTGGGCATGTGTACCGTCAATGTGCCAGCTTGTATAAGTAGACGTAAAGTGAGGCAACGTTCGTAGTGGCACTATGTCGAGCGAGACGAAGTAAATCAGTCGTGAATTGCTGCAGAAGGTTTTCGCGTATTTGAGAGACTGCTTTGATTCAACAGCAATAAATCGAGAATCTATCACGGTAAGGCAAAAAGGGATGTTGCATATGCTGTAATCTAAAAAAAAATACAAATCAATTGACCTATCATAGACAAATATGTCATTGAAAGATAAGATTTAAGTGAACAGATTTTGTAGAAACAAGCCTCGCCTTTATTTTAATACACGTCTCCGATATTTTTGCGAAGAATTTCAACGCTAACATTAACCAGTGTTGTATCGCTCTAGTCTTTTCGAGAGTTTTCAAATGCCATTAAGAAAGATACATCTTTCGATTGAAGAAAATTCTTGCTTCAGGATCTTAAACTCAGAACGATATTACTTGCCCTTCTGCAGACTATCACTTACCGAAAACCTCGTTTCGAGATCTTCAACCGTTCACGAAAAGTAACGAATGATCTATACTACGCGAATCATCCTGTATACAACGAAGCAAAAATAGCATTTTTTAAATATTTAATGGTAACTGTAAAAATAAATGGTGGGTGATTTGGCCATCTTCTTATCATATTAGGATTAGGCACACGAAACCACTAGAATAAAACACTGTAACAGTAGTTTATTCATCGATAGTCTGTTACGATTGATTGTCTCAGACGATCAAGGTCTTAGGTTTTTTTGCGCCATCGACTGTGCAGTTTTATTTATTCTATACCGATTTCGGCACTGGCTACTATCTTCACAGAAGATAATAATGTACATGAATTTGCCAAAAATACATCTGCCAAATATGGCAACATAAGGTATAGAATGTGACTGATTTTCACAATAATTGTTTCAGTGAATTTCCACTGTAGTAGGTTTACGCAATGAAAGTGTCGTTACATGCACATACTTAATTAACATTATTGAAATATCTTGTTCTGGTTTAAATGTCTCTGAACACTATGGGACTTCAACATCTATGGTCATCAGTCCCCTAGAACTTACAACTACTTAAACCTAACTAACCTAAGGACATCACACAACACCCAGTCATCACGAGGCAGAGAAAATCCATGACCCCGCCGGAAATCGAACTCGGGAACCCGGGCGCGGGAAGCGAGAACGCTACCGCACGACCACGAGCTGCGGACATATCTTGTTCTGACTAAGCCTGTATTAGTTATGTGATGTTAAGACTGTGTGCCTGTTACATTTCGTTCGTGATATACTTTATGCTTCCGTATTTGCGAGAGATGTATATTTGACCAGTTGACGTATATTATCTCCTGTGAAGACGGTAGCCAGTACCGAAACTGGTAGAGAATAAATAAAACTGTACAGCTGTTGGCATAAATAATTAGTTTTTCCAAATATTTATCGTCTGTAGGCAACCATTTAAAGAGAGTTTTATGAACCAAGTTCTTGGAGTCGTATAGCTGTTTCCTGAAGCGGCGGTATGACTCCCTTCGCTATTGATATGTTTCAAATACGCCGTTACGCTGTGTTCATTAGATCATAATTCATAATCTACATCAACTTCGACTTCCATGTAAGGTACAGACTGCGTAAAGAAAGCAATTATTCCGAGTAAATGTGAGCATACGTGACATTTTCCAAACGCATGGCAGCGAGTCAATGCGTGTAGTCTTATAAAGCACGCATTTAACTATTTGGACCTAGAGAAACATGGAGTAAGCAAACTGAATACGTTACTGTACAGTTTTTACTGTGCTGTGCAGGCAAGTTCGTGCGTGTTGAATCCACAGTTTATCACACTTGTAATAGGTCTCGATTGTTGGTTTTAATATCCAAGAAATGTAGTTAGAATTAGGTTTCTCAACTTCCGTTTCAGTTTTAGTAACGAATCGTCATAGATCTTTGCGAGTGTGAACTGGAAATTTTACCCATTTTCATGGGTTCATAGTCAGGTTTATCGTGTAAAATGAAAATGAAAGAGATCGCTACAAAAAGACCGAGACAAGAGAAGCATAGATACCAAAATGTTGATGCAGTAATCTTCTGATTTGCCAGTGTCGAGTCTCCCGACATTTTTGCACCACAAGTACGAAAAATAGCTCGCATTTGAGAAACATCTGATGCAGTTTTGCATCGGTACAGCATATTTTCAAAGTTCACAAATTTAAATGTAAAAAGCACCTTAGCTCCATGGAGATATAATACAGTACAACGTCTTCCCGGTTTGCCTCTCTCAGCCAAAGACAGATTTCTCAAACACGTCTCGTTTTTGCTACAGTGTGGTACAAAAAGTTCTGGAAACGCAACGTCAGCATATCACATTACTATTAAAGCACTAACGCCTAGGCAGTCTCCACCTCCTCCTCGAATTTATTATCATCTCTAACGAAACCGAACTCTCTCATTACGAAAATTGTAACGAAATAACTGATAACTTCAGTTCAGCGTGCTGACGAAATCGGAGTAGTTGGTTTACAGACATCTTAAAGTAAAATAACTGGCACACAGAAAGCGGATAATTGATCAGGCCTAGAACGTAAACAAGACAGCGGATATCGTTTTCCGAAATATGGTTTTCGTTTTTCCTATGTTGTGTCCTAACTAAACGTAGTGATTGTAAGTACTGATGACTTCCAGTTGCTGTCTTAATACTGCGCCAAAACATGTTATTGATGGTTTTTATTCTTGAGAGAAATTTTAGTTGTTACACACATCTGGAATTATTTTAGTGGGTGTGGTATACTAAAACTCTTGTGGTCCAGGTAGCCTTGCAATGTCCATGGGAATCTCCAGAATTTATAAATTTATCTAAATTACTCTGTTCAACACGCAAAACTGTTACAGGGGCAATATTAGCCACCGAAATCGAAAAAGACGTTAAAATGATTAGCTCTACTTTTGGAACTGCAGACAGTACCAGTAATTACGTTTTTTGTGTATAATAAGTTGACAGCAGTGCCTAAACTTGACCTAATTGTTACACCACGGTAGTATCACGTTATCGCTTAATGCTCCGTACGTGCTCATCATGTAATCAGCAGCTTTGTGCCCTGATAAGGGGCTTCAATACTTGTTATTACAAAGTGGTAATGTTTTAATGCGTATCGAAGTGCTTTCCTGGATTTTCCAGTTGGCAATTTACTTTTAACATACATGTACAAGAATGAGCCGTAAACGTGTTAATGGTACAGGTAACTTCTGCTATATTTGCTTGAAGTAGCATTTGGTTTCAATAAAACGATATATATTTTTTCGTATTTTAGCTGTAAGATAAAGAATCAGGACAACAAATTATTTTTACTTAATTGTGTACGTGGAGCATATCCACAGTTATAAGATAATGATAATAATAATAATAATAATAATACCAATAATAACAATATCATGTTTTAATTCACCATATTATTCAGCTTTTCGAAACTTATGGGACAGTCCTAGAAGAGGAAGTGTCCTAGTAATCCAGAAGTCTGCAGTTAGATATTATGTAGATAAATCTGAAGCAGTGGTTTCGAGACTTTGGAGCACCTAGAAAACTGGCGCAGTAGTACTAGTGGTGTAGACGGGTTGGAAACCAGTGTCATATTACACACAACTATGCCAAGGTATAGTCTTCTTGGATGTCAAGACGACTGTCCATTAGCAAGTAACTTCTGGAAGCATCTGCTGTAATGTTCACATTAGAAGAAAAAATTGCACAAAATTACTTCTATTAGTCGCTTGGGCAAGCTAATTTCAAGAAGTTGCTGCAATTGTGGAGCTTGAGATAGAGAAGTGGAAGTTAACAATGTCGTTATTTTTTTAAAGATCTGCTACCGTCTTTGTTGCATTATTATTAAAAGGAAAATGGCAACGAAAAACATTAAGTTTAGAAAAACTAGGTCTCTGGATAAAGGAATGGATACATAGGCGTACATATTTAGGTTTTCAAAATACATTTTATTGATTTCTTTTCCATACTGAGCTTACAATTATTGAATGTTTTTGCGTATATCAGCGTTTGTTATCAACAAATGCTCCGAAATATTTTCTAGTACATCCTGTTTTATAACCCTATTTTTAAAATAAATGTGTTCATGTCCCACGAGAGAGGAAAGCACTTCGCTCTCTGAATGAGCACTAGTGCTCGTTCACTGGTCCACAAGTATTTCTTACTTTTCAACATTCACTTGCTGGTTTTGCAGACACAAAACATATGTAAGTTCAGAGAAAGCTTATAGCTCCTGGCAAGCTCGATAAGTAATCGCTGCATGCTGCAGCGAACTTTTTCCACTAAATTGCGGAAGCTGCTTCCGGAAGTTGAGGAAACTGACATAACTCGACTTGCTGTGGGTGTTTCCACATCAAAGGACTTGCAGAAATAGCTTCTACAAGTGACTTGCGGTAGTTTACCTGCTAGTGGGCCACACGCCATTAGGATGAAAGGGGCGGCATCCGGTGGACTTGGGCTTTGTTCAGCCTGGAGCTGACGCTTTGGTCTTTCCCAAATCCGCCAACTAGGCTGCGTTGAACGCTAATGACTCTTCCATAGCGCGGGTCATTTCGAGCGCTTTGCGAGAGGTCCTGGCAGGAATTAGTACTTTCCAGAGGAAATGATCCGTAAGAATGCTTGCGCTCTACGCCAAAGGCTGATAGAAAGGCTGGATTATTTAAACATTTTCCGGAAGTTGTTGGTAGCTCGCGGGATAGTGGAGTCGGCCCGCTGCTCTAGGAACCTAGACGGGACTACATGGGACGAAGAAGTTTAAGATGTGTAATATTTCTGAACTCGAAAGGCACTTATCTTGAGTGATCTATAAAATTATTTTACCGATACGGGAAGCTTGTAAGAAATCATAGGAACGTTTCTGAGTGCAGGTGTGGAATTCTGTTCGGTTATTTACTGGTTTTCTAGGTGAGCGTTGCGGTTTACTGTAAACGCGCTAGGTATGCATATCATGAAGTCATTAGATAGCTGGAGGTGGTATTTATTGAAAGAGACGTATATTGCTGGATCCTCTTGAAGAAAACCAATTACATTTGTTTCCGCGTCAGTTCGAGGTCTGTTTTTTGTGAACCTTGACCTTTTCTAGTTTGAACAATTGTCCTGTTTTGTTTGCGTAGAGATTATCGGCATAAGCTGCTAGGGACTATGCTGCTAGGGACTATCTGAAGGCGGATTATTGACTCCTAACCGTGTGCGTTTTATATTCAACCGATCCGTTTTTCTAGTCAGGTTCTCTTCTGCACAATTCAATTCAGTACCTCATTAATTACGTGATCTACCCATCTAATCTTCAGCATCCTTCTGTAGCACCACATTGCGAAAGCTTCTATTCTCTTCTTGTCTGAACTACTTATCATCCATGTTTCACTTCCATACATGGCTACACTCCATACAAATAGTTTCAGAAAGGAATTCGTTACACTTAAATCTAGATTCGATATCAACAAATTTCTCTTCTTCAGAAACGCTTTTCTTGCCATTGCCAGTTGCCTCCCTAATTCGACCATCATCATCAGTTATTTTGCTTCCCAAACAGCAAAACTCATCTACTACTTTAAGTGTCTCAGTTCCTAATCTAATTCCCTCCGCGTCCCCTGATTTAATTAGACAACATTCCATTATCCTTGTTTTGCTTTCATTGATGTTCATCTTATATCCTCCTCTCAAGACACTGTCCACTCCGTTTAGCTGCTCTTCTAAGTCCTTTACTGTCTGACAGAATTATAATTGGCTAACGTAGTTCTTCTCCCTGGATTTTTATTCCTACTCCAAATTTTTCTTTTGTTTCCTTTACTGCTTGCCCAATATACGAATTTAATAACATCGGGGATAATCAACAACCCTGTCTCACTCCCTTCTCAACCACAGCTTCCCTTTCGTGACCCTCGACTGCCATCTGGTTTCTGTACAAATTGTAAGTAGCCTTTCGCTCCCAGAATTTTACCCCTGCCACCTTTAGAATTTGAAAGAGAGTATTCCAGTGAACATTGCGAAAAGCTTTCTGTAAGTCGACAAATGCTATAAATGTAAGTTCGCCTTTCCTTAACCTATCTTCTATGAGAAGTCGTCGGGTCACTATTGCCTCGCGTGTTCCTCTATTTCTCCGGAATCCAAACTGGTCTTCCCCGAGGTCGGCTTCTACAAGTTATTCCATTCTTCTCTAAAGAATTCCTCTTAGTATTTTGCAGCTGTGACATATTAAACTGACGGTTCACCTGTCAGCAGCTGCTTTCTTTGAAACTGGAATTATTGTATTCTTCTTGAAGTCTGAGGGTATTTCGCCTGTTTCATACGTGTTGCTCAACAGATGGGTAAGACAAACAAATTGTTAATATAGGTTTTGTTAGCTGCAGGGTGTCTGTGGAAAGGTCCAAGAATTTATCTCGCTTATAGACGGTAACAGTGCCCATACAGTACTAGGGACAGATGTTAACAGAAATCCTAAATTACGATTGGAATGTATATTGCAAAGATAAGTTGAACGTCGCTGGTGGGGGAGCGCTTATAGGAAAAATTTACGATAGCACAGATTCCAATAATTTGGGTGAAGGTAAGTATTAAAAAGAGGAACCAACATTATCATAGGATGCTTCTACTAAACACATCCTTCTGGAGCAGTAGTAACTGAACATTTGAAGACAACGTGGGGAAGATTTCGCGTAAATGTCCTGGTAATATTATAGTATTAAGTGGAGATTTCAACTTCCCAGCTGTAGACAGGGAGAATCAAATGCTTTAAGTGAGTGGCAGGGACAAGGTACTGTGTGAAATTGTTTTAAATATATTATCCAAAAATTACCGTGAGCAGCTAATAAACCGACTCGTAAAGACAACATTTTAGATCACCTGTCATCCAACAGGCCCGAACTTTTCGACTCGGCGTAAAACACGGGATCAGTAATCATAAGGCTGTTCGGTGCGAGCAATAGAGGGCTAAGACCACTGCTGTCTTGCTTCCGTGCGCAAATCAAATCAACAAACCAAGCTATGCACCATGTCACAGGGGTAATGGTCAATATTCATTGATATGACAAGAACGATAATTCGAAGCAAAAAGTTTAGCAAACGTGGGCTCCTAGTAAAATCCATGCCTTAAAAGGCTGTGAGCACTTCATCGTCAGTACTATGAAACAAATCTGTTCCACTGAAAACTCTTTGCTTTCCATACTTTCGAAGGAGGTGTTATGGACCAAAACAAGAAGAAATTGCCTAGTAAACATGGGCTCTAAATTGCATACCTTAAGAGATAGGAACACGTCTTCAGTAGAAAAGATGTGTTTTACAGTAGTGGAGATGAAAAAGTGGTCTTAGCTCTTAAGCTACGCATTTTGGAGCCCACATTTCCTTACCTTTGTGCTTCGAATGATCGTTCCTGTCATATCTCTGAGGAGACAATACTAACCCCCGTCCCCCTCTCTTGCCAAAGAACCTAGCCCTGGATCCGCACCTGCAAGTTGTACCACATGCTCATTTGGTATTAGAGGAACAGCGGTGAGAGCTCGTAGTGCCTTGGTGCCTTCTAGACGCGTCGAAGACTGCAGAGGCGTGGCCAACCACGTAGCCGGCGTCTGGCGCTTGGCGCCTATCGATCCCACCCGAAGGCGCATCGCTGTGCACCTATGGTGGCTGTGAGATTATCATCGTCACAGGTCAGTCGTACATCCATGTACGTGTACTAGCCTCTTAGCCTCTTTCGGCGTCGGTATCAGCGAGTTGCAAGAATGAGTGAAATTGTCTCTCTGGGCGGTTTTTGTATACAGCAGATTATTTCATATGAATATCTCGAAAACACGTCCATTAGACTGACGATAATTCGAAGTTAGGGTTGAACTCAGAATAGTTCGAGTAATGGAGAGGTCTAACTAATGAGAATTTGACCACGGTGGAACCAAGAAAAAGTCGAAGTACAAAAGTAAAGTTAAAAAATTCTATGTGTGCCGTTCGGTTCCGCGCTATAAATTTTTCGTGAAAACATCGGGATAAAATCATAGCAAGTGTTTCGTATTAGCGATTCAAATTTGACTATTTTGTCACACGAAAGTTCGACCGACGAGCGAACAAATGTTCTTATCTCAAAGACTGCACTATAGTTTCAACAATATTCGTACATCTTTACAAAGGAAAGTAGAAAGTAGGAATCAGAACTCAGATTAAAGGCGAATTGATCTTTATTGCGAATTTCATTACTTTTAATTTATTTTAACATTTAAAACGAGAGCACAAACGAATTTTCGAAAATACGCAAGAGTACTTCAGTTTTGTTTGCTATGGAATAAGTGATCGTTTTCCACCCCAGTGACCTCCAGCGTGTTTGTGATCAACGGCGAACGTACATCATCGCTTACTTCCGTTATAGGGATGTACATGCGCAACATTTCCAATGACGACTTCGCCTCGTTTAGAGTCACAGATGAAATCGGCTCTAAGTCTTCTGCTTCGTCATGGTCTTCATTATTGTCACTCTGAAAAGCCAAAATTTCAGCGGCTGTCGGGGTAACACCACCATGTGTATATAGGGTGTTTGCCGTATAAGGGCATATAATTTTAGTAGTGACTGAAGACAGGGTACTGAACAACACTACATTAGTATTTACTTCATTTGTGGACTAATAATTATAGCTATTACGAGTATACGTTTATAGGTTGGTTACTACCTCCAAATACGCGTGACACAACTAAGCCATTAATGTTTATTTTCCCTTGGGGAGCAGGTCCGGTATTACATTGTGGACACATGAACGCAAAATGGGCTGTTTATATTGAAAGGCGTAGTCCAATCCGTGACGCAGTTATGATTGCGGAAAATATCAGGTAGTAAATTTTGTGATGTGTTTGCGGAAAGTCTGTTAGGGGCAGAGAAAAAGCAACTGACACAATGAAGTGGCCACAGATTAAGGTACCGGTGATCAAAATATCTGTACCTATACCCCTAAAACTCTGTACAAGGAAAGATTATCAGTGGATTTCTCGTTCAGAAATCGCATTTGACTGTTAGCTGTCTGAGAAAATTGTGTTACGCTTCGTGTACTCAGGAGAAACGTCTACCGGCACGTTTCAGAATTTGACAGCAGCAGGATCGTCGTGTATCGAGACTGCCGCTTTATAGTTCCCCAATGCTGCTCTTGCCGTTGGTCAGTCTCGCACGACTGTCATGCGAACATGAAAACGAGGATTTCAGAACGGCCATACTCACCACAACGCAGATATCAACGACGGCATGATATGATAATCGGTTCACGACGTGCTCATTTCTGATTCATATACCGGTAATTTGGATAGTAGCCGTGACATCTGTGACATGTTACGGCATCTGGCTGCGCCCTGTCTTCGAGGTCTCCGTGACGTTACTTTTCAAAAATGGTTCAAATGGCTCTGAGCACTATGGGACTTAACTTCTGAGGTCATCAGTCCCCTAGAACTTAGAACTACTTAAACCTAACTAATCTAAGGACATCACACACATCCATGCCCGAGGCAGGATTCGAACCTGCGACCGTAGCGCCTAGAAACGCTCGGCCACTCCGACCGGCCCGTTACTTTTCAACGAAATAATGCAAGACCACATGATACCATTGCTGTCCTGGTCGTCCTCGATATAGAGAGCGTTCTACTGAACGCTATCACAGTCTCCAAACTTCTAATGCATTGAAAACATCTGGTCTGAGGCTGCTGCGAGACTTGCACGCCACCACACGTCAGCCACTGTAGAGGAAAGTGGAATAACGTACCATTATTGGCTATCCAAGCTGGATTCGACACGATCCCCCGCCGAATGAGCCCCATTGTTGTTGCCGAATGTGGCACCTCTGTGTACCACAGTTTTCTTCCTCTACATCCCTAAATCATCTACAAATCCGATCACGCTTTCTTTCTAGCATTCTGTATACCCAAAGAAAGTAAAATATCGTTATTTTCTATCGTTCCTGGCGTTGCAGTTTTGTTTATAAATGGTAGGTCAGTAATATACAGTCTATTGCAGTGACTATAATAACAATTAGACGCAATGATAGATACATGTAGCGTCTGACAAAAAAGGTAAAGTATGTAGAAGGAAAATCACGCGGCAATGTAACGTTGTACATAGACATCAGTGGCAGGTATGTAAATGATGAAAGTTAGAATTATCCGTGACATATAGAACGGCCACCGGAACCCGTCAGTGTTGTTTTGCGTCAGTTTTTATCCGTGTTTAGTATTGTTACCAAGCCTGGTAGGGTATGTAAGGGTCGTGAGCAGCGTCACATGGTAAGTGATCGCTCTGAAGAACGTGGAGATACCACGTACTGCTGGGAAACGGCATTATCAGCTCCTGCCGAAATCTGAAAGAGGGCTCATTGTGGGTTTCCATTTGGTCGGCGGTTTGATTTGTCCAGTATCCAGATGGTTGGTTGGTTGGTTGTTTGGGGGAAGAGACCAAACAGCGAGGTTATCGGTCTCATAGGGTTAGGGAAGGAAGTCAGCCGTGCCCTTTCAAAGGAACCATCCCGGCATTTGCCTGGAGCGATTTAGCGAAATCACGGAAAACCTAAATCAGGATGGTCGGACGCGGGATTGAACCGTCGTCCTTCCGAATGCGAGCAGTATCCAGATCTTTGGGATATTACGATATGACAGTGGACCAATGTTGGGCTGAATGGGAATACGAGGGCAGGCATACTCCTTGTCGAGGTTTCGGTCGACTAACTTTGACCACTACAGGGGAGTACGCCATACTGTGCACCAAGCACATGATACCTCTTCATATCTGTGCCTGCCATCTGAGAACCGAACCATTGCTTGCACTAGCCGGGCTAGAAATCAGCCGATCCACGCCTAGGCTACACCATAATACAAACTGATGCGTGTGGAGTGGTGCCATGACGAGAAGGCATGGACTGCCCATGAATGGCGTCAGACTTAGGTCAACGATGAAGCGTTGTCCAGCACTACTCCGAATGACCGACTTTGGCAAGTATAGCAGCGGCATGGGAAGACGTTCCACTCTTCCATTATTTTGGAGAAGCACAGTGGTGTTACTCCTGGCGCTAAAGAGAGGGGAGCTGTCGGGGATGACTTCTGGTTACGGCTCCTAGTGTTTAACTGAACACTGGCGGATAAATGGTACGTCACGGATATCTTGCATCTTCTTGTATTACTTCCTATGCGACAGTTTTGTGGTGCCGTCATTCAACTGGAAAGCGTTCGTCCACACCTGGCACGTGTCTGTATGAACTGTTTACCTGATGTTGAGGCGGTCCCGTGGTCAGCGAGATCCTCATCTCTATCCCCGATAGAACGTACGTTACCAGAACTGATGTCAACTTCGTCCCAGCGCCAGTATCCAGGATATCAAGAACCAGTGACAGCAGTTACGCCCCATATTGCCTCGGAATAGGTTAAGACGTCTCTATCACGTCCTTTCCAACTGAATCGGTGCGTGCATCCAGGCTGAAACCTGTGCAACGTCATATTGATAAGTGGGCTCATACTGCAAAGTTCTAAGTAAATTTAATTTCCATTTCGTTTCTTTCTCCCTTCTATGTGCTTCAATTTTTTTTATCAGGTAGGATCATGTGGCCTTTCCAAACAATATTGTAATGTGATGTTTGTCTGACGATAAAACGAATAGAGACGCGTAACACTCATACTTTGATTCAGTTATACTGACGAACCTGCAGCTTCGTGAGTTTTTCCAAAGACTATCTTAGTTTTAACTTGTAAAACGTAATCATTTATAAGTATGAACATTACAGTCTCTACTGACCACTTCACAAATTACCAAGATGTTCAGCACTGGTAACAGACTCATGTTTTTGGTTAAAGAAGCAGAATAAAATGACTCAACCAAGTATCATATAATGCGGAAAAGTATTTTGTATTGTTGAGCGTGGCTCGACATTCGTATTTGAGAATGGAGATAAAGTAGCATGTACTCGCCTTTGTTATTGCAAAATTATATGTTTCATTTGAAAAGTAGTAATATGCAGTAATTTACGGGTAAGACATTTATGATGCCCGTTCAAAGTCGCAACTCAAGAAGGATGAGAAATATGTATTCCATTTTGCCCGCATCTCGTGGTCGTGCGGTAGCGTTCTCGCTTCCCACGCCCGGGTTCCCGGGTTCGATTCCCGGCGGGGTCAGGGATTTTCTCTGCCTCGTGATGGCTGGGTGTTGTGTGATGTCCTTAGGTTAGTTAGGTTTAAGTAGTTCTAAGTTCTAGGGGACTGATGACCATAGATGTTCAGTCCCATAGTGCTCAGAGCCATTTGAACCATTTTTTTTTGTATTCCATTTTAATTAGTATGGTGTTGTGCGTCCGTTCGCCGACATTATTTCTTTCCACAGCGAAGCTCGCTCGTGCTGATGATTCCGAAACACTAAAGGCCACCCACGCCTTGTGGATATCAGTTAATTTGAAGGGTCAAGGATGTAGTTTTCTACTGCAATTTCTCAACGTTGCTCGCGGTGACCATTGTGAGTCAACTTTGTTTGCCATCGAGCCAGTGGATCAGTACTACCGCTCATGAGTTAACTGAGGGAGCAACGATGTTTCATCAAATTGCATCCCATTGTAGGAAGGAATTTTGTGTTTTCTTCTGATCACAGCTTATACCTCTTGAAATTCATTACCAGGTTTCCCGCTTTCTCAGTTTCTCATCCATGACCAACCTAGGTAGTAGAATGTGTGTTGCTCATCCAACCTTATTTGCAGCTCTGAAATAGATCCGCAATCATTATACAGGATGACACAGAAAAAGGGTACGTTTCCCCAATACAATAAAACTAGAAGTGATGAAGAGAGAAATAGCATTCATAGTAATTGAAACCTTAAAACTTTGCCATTTACGGAACATTGATGGCATTTATCATTTTTTTAAAAATTATGTCCTTTAGATGGCGTCCTACTGCACGAATACATTCGTGAAATCTGCTGTTGAGATTCCTCATTGACCGCTGCAGTATCTCAGCTGGGATACTGCGAATTGCATCCCGAATTCTCTGGTTTAACTCGTCCAGAGTTCTTGGTCGAGTCGTGTTGACTTTGGTCTTGAGGTAGCCCCAAAAGAAAAAATCACAAACGGGTTGCCATTGTGTCAATAACTGTCAGTGCCGATCGTTACGTGGAGATGATACGAACTTTCATTATACCTGCGTTGAACAACTTTCCAAACGTTCAAAAAGCCTGGTTTCAACAGGACGGAGCGACAACACACATTGCACGGAATCAGTGGCATAAGTGCAAGAATTGTTTGGCAAGCTTGTGATCTCACGATTCGGTAACATACCCTGTCCCCATAGATCGCCAAATTTATCTGTTTGTGATTGTTTTTCTTTTGGGGCTACCTCAAGAGCAAAGTCAACACGACCAAGACCCTGGATGAGTTAAAACAGAGAATTAGGGATACAGTTCACTTTATCCCAGCTGAGATGTTGCAGCTTTAAATTAGGAGTCTCAACAGCAGATTTCAGGAATATATTCGTATACATTTGTACAGGAGGGCGCTATCTAAAGGACGTAATTTATAAAAAAAAATGGTAAATGCCATCAATGTTTCGCAAATGGACACGTTGTAAGGTTTCAATTTCTCTCCTTCATCACTTCTAGTTTTAGTGGACTGTGGAAATGTTCCCGTTTTTCTGTGTCACCCTGTGTATTTGTTCAACCCTTCGATCTGAGCTTTTCTATGAATAATAAATCAATCAATCAATTGTTGCCACATTTGCAAGTTCATACTGTACAACCAATGATATAATTCGCGAAGAGATCTTTTGAACCATTGCCTGAGATACCTATCCTCGAACGAACATCTCACTTATAATTGCAAAAGCCTTCGCTTTGCCCCCCTATCCGAGGCTAATCCCTCATCCCACCAAAACTGAATTAACTGGGTTCATGCGCCCTATCGATAAATGTCGCCATCCAAACAACTACGCACGTCCCACCACCAATACTGAGGATATAATCCGTTTTGTAAGCACAAACAGGCACAACCAAAGGTAACGCTGAGCAGACCGGATGGGCAACGACCCACTCAGCGGGATAATCAAAAGATACTCCAGTTGAGCAAATCGTAACGTGCCACACACACACAGCAAAAACTTCCAACAACGCCGTCCTACATCAGAATGAAGTTCAGAAACCGCTGCTGGAGCTTCCAGCGGAAAATCTGACGAGCCAACCGAGCCCACACCCTGCCCTGGCAGACGACTCCAAAATTCAGCAGCTAGTTGTCTCCGGGCCAGAGTATCACAGGACCTCACCGGACCTCCACATCAGGCAGGCAGGCAGAGCAAGTACGCCGACTCCAATTAATCACCACCGCATGGCCAGCACAGAGGCGAGTCGCCTCCGCCCCAGACCACTCTGCTCATATTGCGAGGCACAACAACCTTAGCGCTAGTCACCAGAAGGTCAGGCAGAGTGAACTTCACGTTCCGTGCAATACCCGGAAACCGACTACCCTCTCGCTTTCCGCCGGCCACCGCAACACCAGCGACGTTGTGGCAAACCACCACCGGAGCGCCATCCGCACCAGACCAGCGAACTATAATCGATTATAGCGCGCGCTCTAAACAAGATCACAGGATAGCGGCGCGCGCCATATCACTCATGACAACTGACAACTTTTCCATATCGTCGCAGTTTCGCCATTTTTTAGACTAAGCTCTATTTTTTTCTTTTAAGTTGCATGACTGATTGGTGGATGACACACTTGAGCCGGATATCGAAGAGTTTGCTGTTTATTCCGTGAGGTTTTAGGACTGTAACCAGATGTCAACATCTTGAAGAAACGATATTTCGTCTCATCTGAAGCTGATTGAATGATTGTCACTGAAATGTCGTGGCAAGAGATCGATGTCATCCGTCTGCAATCCCTAAATCTAACTGAATACTCATTACGTCGGAAAACTTAAACAAATATAGTTAGCTGATTGTTGTGATCTCTCTATTCATCGCTCTGTACCATGTGGAGTGAGTATTCATGGAGTGAGAATTCCAGCTGATGGGTGGTTGATGTATTGATTTACGCAGGCTAGACCACCAATGACGTAACAAGGGGATGAAAGGCAGGTGCGAGCCCTGGGCGCCGTGTTGTTTGTGTTCAAAATGTTCAAAATGTGTGTGAAATCGTATGGGACTTAACTGCTAAGGTCATAAGTCCTTAAGCTTACACACTACTTAACCTAAATTATCCTAAGGACAAACACACACACCCATGCCCGAGGGAGGACTCGGACCTCCGCCGGGATCAGCCGCACAGTCCATCACTGCAGCGCCCAAGACCGCTCGGCTAATCCCGCGCGGCTGTTGTTTGTAATGACGAAATATGATGAAGGGGAAAAGGAAAGCGGAAAAAGGAAAGTGAAGAGAGACGAGGTATAAAAGAAGGGCCCTAACATGGGATGTATGAAAGGTTGTTTTGAGGAGTTTTGAATTGGACTGTGTTGAACAACAGGCCTATTAGACATGTTTCCCCCTGGAACAGACACTTGTTTTTGTTTTGGTTACTGGCCGGAGCAATTTTCGGTACGGCACGTAAGCCAATGCAACGAAGTTATATAGAGTATTATCCGTTTGCTCTCTTTTCTTGCGGCTCTGCACTGAACTTGCGACTCTGCATTGAACGGGTTAATCACGTTATTATTGCAAGCAATGTGACTCTGGACTGTATCGTCTCATGTTCTGAATATATCACCAGAAAAAATTACTTAAATGTGTATTTTTTAAATAATTTTTCGTAATTATTTAAGTATCCGCTAATTGCGTTTTACTAACAACTTGCAAATTTAGACGGATAAGATGGTATGGAGTTTGAAATTGGATGCTCGTTGAAACAGGTAATCAAAGAGTTACTGACTTGAAAATTACTCTTACCTACTGTATTTTCCGACCTGACAGCAACCGGGCTGGACAGATCCCACCACCAATTCACCAATGGGAGGCTGTCTTGACACCAATGGGAATTGGCATTGTCAGCTCCCACTTTGTTGCCACAAGTGGGAGGCTCGCGATGTGTTCTCCCACTTCCGCGTCGCTTAGAATTGTGTCTGTCAGTGCTCAAAGAGACTTTGTAGTAGGAGATTCGTGCATCATTACGTTTCGTGTATTTCCACGATGTACAAGGAAAGTATTCGGAAGAAGGGCATAAGGCAGACACCAGACATGAATCCCAGTATTTTCATGTGACGTTAGTAACCGATAGGCCCTTTAAACTTCATGCTTTTTACGAGATACATATTGCCAAAATAAAAAAAAGCTATCTTCCGAAACGTATATATGAGGGCGTGCTGAAAAGTAGTGCCTCCGAATTGTTTATTCCGTTCTCAATATCGTTTATGGTATCACATGTGCATATCTTTCGACTCAAGTTGTAACCTGCCGCTAGAGGGCTCATTGTGGCGTGTAACAAGGCGCTCTGTAAAGTAACTAGGTCGCTGTGTGGGAAACAGTGTGCTGTAATTGAGTTTCTATTGGCAGAATACATGCCTCCAACTGAAACCTGTAGAAGAATGAAAGCTGTGTACGGTGATGATTGTATCGACATCAGTAATTGGCGACATCTGCAACAGTCCGACGCCGTAGGTTTACTGTCATCGATCATCCTCCATACAGCACCGACTTGGCACCATCCATTTCACATATGTTCCCAATACTTAACCCCGCCTTCCCCCGAGGACTTCACTTTGATCGCGATACAGCTGTGCAAGCATAGGTGTCAACAAAGTCGGACGTTCTACAGTGACAGTATCAACAAACTGCTCCCTCGTTGGAAGAAATGTTTTCCTCGCCAGGTTGATTATGTTGAGAAATAAATACACTCCTGGAAATGGAAAAAAGAACACGTTGACACCGGTGTGTCAGACCCACCATACTTGCTCCGGACACTGCGAGAGGGACACACCAGGAACCGCGGTGTTGGCCGTCGAATGGCGCTAGCTGCGCAGCATTTGTGCACCGCCGCCGTCGGTGTCAGCCAGTTTGTCGTGGCATACGGAGCTCCATCGCAGTCTTTAACACTGGTAGCATGCCGCGACAGCGTGGACGTGAACCGTATGTGCAGTTGACGGTCTTTGAGCGAGGGCGTATAGTGGGCATGCGGTAGGCCGGGTGGACGTACCGCCGAATTGCTCAACACGTGGGGCGTGAGGTCTCCACAGTACATCGATGTTGTCGCCAGTGGTCGGCGGAAGGTGCACGTGCCCGTCGACCTGGGACCGGACCGCAGCGACGCACGGATGCACGCCAAGACCGTAGGATCCTACGCAGTGCCGTAGGGGACCGCACCGCCACTTCCCAGCAAATTAGGGACACTGTTGCTCCTGGGGTATCGGCGAGGACCATTCGCAACCGTCTCCATGAAGCTGGGCTACGGTCCCGCACACCGTTAGGCCGTCTTCCGCTCACGCCCCAACATCGTGCAGCCCGCCTCCAGTGGTGTCGCGACAGGCGTGAATGGAGGGACGAATGGAGACGTGTCGTCTTCAGCGATGAGAGTCGCTTCTGCCTTGGTGCCAATGATGGTCGTATGCGTGTTTGGCGCCGTGCAGGTGAGCGCCACAATCAGGACTGCATACGACCGAGGCACACAGGGCCAACACCCGGCATCATGGTGTGGGGATCGATCTCCTACACTGGCCGTACACCACTGGTAATCGTCGAGGAGACACTGAATAGTGCACGGTACATCCAAACCGTCATCGAACCCATCGTTCTACCATTCCTAGACCGGCAAGGGAACTTGCTGTTCCAACAGGACAATGCACGTCCGCATGTATCCCGTGCCACCCAACGTGCTCTAGAAGGTGTAAGTCAACTACCCTGGCCAGCAAGATCTCCGGATCTGTCCCCCATTGAGCATGTTTGGGACTGGATGAAGCGTCGTCTCACGCGGTCTGCACGTCCAGCACGAACGCTGGTCCAACTGAGGCGCCAGGTGGAAATGGCATGGCAAGCCGTTCCACAGGACTACATCCAGCATCTCTACGATCGTCTCCATGGGAGAATAGCAGCCTGCATTGCTGCGAAAGGTGGATATACACTGTACTAGTGCCGACATTGTGCATGCTCTGTTGCCTGTGTCTATGTGCCTGTGGTTCTGTCAGTGTGATCATGTGATGTATCTGACCCCAGGAATGTGTCAATAAAGTTTCCCCTTCCTGGGACAATGAATTCACGGTGTTCTTATTTCAATTTCCAGGAGTGTATGTAGACATAAAGAATAAAGATACATAATCTTAATAACGTTTGTCTTATGTAAAAAAAAGCCAGAAGAATTTTCACATCAAAAATTCGGAGGCATTACTTTTCAGCATGTCGTTGTTCATCAAACGCAATGCTATAAGCAAATTTAGAAAGATTCGTTTCTGAGTGGCGAATTTTGAAAAAAGTTTCTTTTGAGTTCAGAAGCTTTCGAGATGTAATGGGATAAGTGTGATATTGTTGTTTACGAAACACAGCTTACCTTGCTTTGTTCTTCAGGTGATTACTGTAGAAGGAGCGCCTTCGCTACATCGCGCGTCGTTTATACTCTTATCGTTTCCATCCCCTTGCCCCAGCCAGCTGTTGTGGCCGAGCGGTTCTAGGAGCTTCAGTCCGGAACCACGCTGCTGCTACGGTCACAGGTTCGAATCCTGCCTCGGGCATGGGTGTGTGTGATGTCCTTAGGTTATTTGGGGGGACTGATGATCTCAGTCCCATAGTGCTTAGAGCCATTTGAACCATTTTGAATCCCCTGCCCCACTTGCGGAGCACTGCCTAGTTACAGGGGACTCAATGGGAAATGAACGAACGGAAGTGCTAGGACAGACCTCGTCGTATTGGGATTGTGTTCCAAAGGAGCCTGTTGAACCACCAGTGGTCGACGGCCTGGTCAGTAGAGACGGTGGCTTGGATCTCAGGAAAGCGTGGGACTCAACGAGCCGACAATTACAGTCGCGAAGACAGCCGAGGGCGACCTCCGCGCTCGACCGTGTTAACTGAAGCAGTGAGAGACTGGACTTCACGCCCAGCATTCGGTGATCGCGTCCCCCACCGATCCACACGACGCGGCCTGCGACCAGATGATTAGGAAAGGAGTGGGGAGCGATAAGAGTGAAAAGGAGCCGCGATGTGGCAAGGACACGCCAGAGCAGTACAAACAGTTAACTTCACGGGATACCTTACGTTTGATGGTTCAAATGGCTCTGAGCACTGTGGGACTTAACATCTGAGGCCATCAGTCCCCTAGAACTTAGAACTACTTAAACCTAACTAACCTAAAGACATCACACACATCCATGCCCGAGGCAGGATTGGAACCTGTGATCGTAGCGGTCGCGCGGTTCCAGACTGCAGCGCCTAGAACCGCTCGGCCACAGTATTACAGACTACATTCATCCAGTATTCGCATAAGAGAGCATACAGCTACTTCCTACGAACTTTCTGTTACAGAACGTTTTTCTCAATGACAGCCCGAAAAACTGATGAAAGAAAATATGTAGAATGAAGGCTTTTACGACCGGGTGACATGGCTGTTGATATACTTTCCGAGTCTTGCCGACTCACAGCGGAGCAGCGCCTCTGAGGAAGTCCAGCGCAGTCCTGGACGAAACGTAAGGAGCAGAAAAGTTCTTGGACTACGACCTCACATCCCGGAAAGTAAATCAAAAGCCAAAGAAAATATGCTTATCGCGTACATTTTAGTTATTCGTGCAAACTTTAGGATCAGGCATGACCTTTCAATTTATTACTACTTTACTACCGACACAGTTTTCAGACCATCCACATATATTACTGAATGTATTTGCAAAATCGTATGACTTTACGACAGATAGTTCCGGCGATATCACGTCGTAAACATTTAGATGTGTGGTAAACTAGCTTCTTCTTAAAACGGAACGCATTAAAACTTCATCATCTTGCATTATGTTTCAGTCTATTTACTTCGCAACAGGCGAAGGGCGTTCAGTAAGTAATGCAACACTTTTTTTCTCGGCCAATCGCAAGAAGATCGCGCAGACCCGGCCGTTCTCTCGCGTGTTGTCTGGCTGCTCGCTGTTGTGACTCTTGCAGTGTTGGAAAGTGCGGACATTCTCATTTGAGGTGCCATAGAAATGTAAACTAACTTCCCCTCCTCTATGATAAGCCCTCACATAAGTCTGCGCACCCGAGTGGAGCTCACAAAACGTCGTTGGACTGCTTTTCCGCCGCGCGGAGTGGCCGCGTGGTTTAGGGCGTCATGTCACTGACTGCGCGGCCGCTCCCGCTGGAGGTTCGAGTCCTCCCTCGGGCATGGGTGTGTGTGTTATTCTTAGCACAAGTTAGTTTAAGCAGGGTGTAAGTCTAGGGACCGATGACTCAGCAGTTTGGTCCCTTAGGAATTCACACACATTTGACTTGTGACTGTTCTTCCTTATACACCCTATAGCCCGGCTCTCGCACCTTCCGGCTTCCATCTGTTTGGCCAAATGAAGGATGCACTCCACGAGAAGCAGTACGTGGATGATAGGGAGGTTATTGATGCAGCAAAACATTGCCTCCGGCGTCGACCAATAGAGTGGTACCATGCGAGCATAAAGGTCCTCACAGAAAGGTGAAGCAAGACAGTAACATTGAACAGAGATTATGTTGAAACATAGGGTTTTGTAGCCAAAAGAGTGGGGAATAATGTGGTGTATTGGAATCCTGAATAAAACCAGCCTGCTTTCAGAAAAAAAGCGTTGCATTACTTACTGTGTGCCCATCGTCCATATATTAGTGAATGTACTACCTGCAACATCACATTATTGTACAACTCATAATTCAGGAGATAAACACTTAGATGTGTGGGAAGCTAGCTTTTACTTAAAATGGGGTGAAAATTATCCACACTATACAGGGTGGTCCTTTGATAGTGTCCAGGCCAAATATCTCACGAAATAAGCATCAAACGAAAAAACTACAAAGAACGAAACTCTTCTAGCTTGAAGGGGGAAACCAGATGGCGCTATGGTTGGCCCACTAGATGGCGCTGCCATAGGTCAAATGGATATCAACTACGTTTTTTTAAAATAGGAAGCCCCATTTTTTATTACATATTCGTGTAGTACGAAAAGAAATATGAATGTTTTAGTTGGACCCCTTTTTTCGCTTTGTGATAGATGGCGCTGTAATAGTAACAAACGTATAAGTACGTGGTATCACGTAACATTCCGCCAGTGCGGACGGTATTTGCTTCGTGATACATTACCCGTGTTAAAATGGACCGTTTACCAGTTGCGGAAAAGGTCGATATCGTGTTGATGTATGGCTATTGTGATCAAAATGCCCAACGGGCGTGTGCTATGTATACTGCTCGGTATCCTGGACGACATCATCCAAGTGTCCGGACCGTTCGCGGATAGTTACTTTATTTAAGGAAACAGGAAGTGTTCAGCCACATGTGAAACATCAACCACGACCAGCAACAAATGATGATGCCCAAGAAGGTGTTTTAGTTGCAGTCGCGGCTAATCCGCACATCAGTAGCAGACAAATTGCACGAGGATCGGGAATCTCAAAAACGTCGGTGTTGAGAATGCTACATCATCGATTGCACCCGTACCATATTTCTATGCACCAGGAATTTCCTGACGACGACCTTGAACGTCGTGTACAGTTCTGCCACTGGGTACCAGATAAATTACGGGACGATGACAGATTTTTTCCACGCGTTCTATTTAGCGACGAAGCGTCATTCACCAACAGCGGTAACGTAAACCGGCATAATATGCACTATTGGGCAAAGGAAAATCCACGATGGCTGCGACAAGTGGAACATCAGCGACCTTGGCGGGTTAATGTATGGTGCGGCATTATGGGAGGAAGGATAATTGTCTCCCATTTTATCGATGGCAATGTAAATGGTGCAATGTATGCTAATTTCCTATGTAATGTTCTACCGCTGTTACTACAAGATGTTTCACTGCATGACAAATGACGATGTACGTCCCACATGATGGATGTCCGGCACATAGCTCTCGTGCGGTTGAAGTGGTATTGAATAGCACGTTTCATGACAGGTAGATTGGTTGTCGAAGCACCATACCATGGCTCGCACGTTCACCGGATCTGACGTCCCCGGATTTCTTTCTGTGGGGAAAGTTGAAGGATACTTGCTATCGTGATCCACCGACAACGCCTGACAACATGCATCAGCGCATTGTCAATGCATGTGCGAACATTATGGAAGGCGAACTACTCGCTGTTGAGAGGAATGTCGCTACACGTATTGCCAAATGCATTGAGGTTGACGGACATCATTTTGAGTATTTATTGCATTAATGTGGTATTTACAGGTAATCACGCTGTAACAGCATGCGTTCTCAGAAATGATAAGTTCACAAAGGTACATGTATCACATTGGAACAACCGAAATAAAATGTTCAAACGTACCTACGTTCTGTATTTTAATTTAGAAAACCTACCCGTTACCAACTGTTCGTCTAAAATTATGAGCCATATATTTGTGACTATTACAGCGCCATCTATCACAAAGCGAAAAAGTGGCCCAACGAAAACATTCATATTTCTTTACGTACTACACGAATATGTAATAAAAAATGGGGGTTCCTATTTAAAAAAACGCCGTTGATATCCGTTCGACCTAAGGCAGCGCCATCTAGTGGGCCGACCACAGCGGTATCCGCTTTCCCCCTTCAAGCTAGACAAGTTTCGTTCTTTGTAGTTTTTTTGTTTTACACTTATTACGTGAGACATTTGGCCCGGTCACGATCAATGGACCACCCTGTATGTATGAAGTGTTTCATAATGGTAGCACTTAGCAACTTCCAGCTAACTGTAAGCCTAATTTCAAACCTTTCCTAAACTTTTTCTGGCTTACATGTGTAAAGTCAAGCATTTAACATGTAACTCATTTGTAAATTAATAAGACGTCTGAAGCTGTCTTACACATTGGAGTTCGATCCTTTGAGGAATCGGGGATTTGCTGTTCTTTTCCTAGACCAGACAACTTCACCCATTGTAAAAAAAATAACATAACTGTTTCTCTGATTGTTATTAAAAAGACACTATTGAGATCTACGCTAATGAACCAAAACACTATGACCACCTTCTAAATAGCTTATTTGTCCATCTTTCGAACGAAATACATCACTGATTCTGCGTATCAAGGACCCGACAGTTTATTAGGAGGTTTGTGGAGGTATGTGGCATTAGATGTTTACGCACAGGTTACGTAATTCGCGTAGATAACGATCCGCTGATATGTGTACGATGTGATTGCGACCGATAGCGACCCAGATGGGTTCCATAGGATTGACATAAGGCGAATTTGGTCGCCGAGGCATCAGCGTGGGTTCACTATAATGCTACTGAAACCACTGTAGCACGGTTCTGGCTCCGAGACACGGACAAGTATACCACTGAAAGATGACATCGCCGTTGGCGAAGAAACGAAGATGAAGGGATGCACGTGGTTCGCAGCTGTATGCGTGTCTTCGATTACTACCACAGATTCCATGCAAGCGCAGGAGAATGCCTCCCATAGCTCACAACAGCCTGCGTCCGTGGCGAGACGCACGTTTCGAGCTGCCATTCATCTCGATGACTGCGTTTGTGGAGACGACCATCGACTTACGTGTAGCAAAAACGTGATTCACCCGAAGAGGCGAGACGCTTCCATTGATTGCCGATCGAATCGAGATGGTCCCGTGCCCACTGCATTTTTAACTAACGGTGTCGTTGGTGTGGCATCGATAGCTACGATGCCACAACGTAGGTGTGCTCTGCTAGGTTGGCACTACGACAGACACCGACGACAACGCCCTCTAGCAGGCGCTGTGCAGCTCTACGAGCATATCTCCAGATTCTGCCCATTTGATTCCTAGTAGACGACCAAGCAACATTGTTCCTATTTCATAGTGGGCGAGCCACTACAGATTTTGCCTTTGTAACTTCTAGCCGATGTTAGATTTGATGTACAGCTTCGCGCCTACGTGCTCGTCTCAGCCAAAGTTAAGTTAGTTTATGAATTCAAGTTACTGTGTAGTGAGATAGTAAAGCCATTTCTAAGAGCAGTACCGAGAGACGTTTTTACCTCACCTGCCCCTACTCCCTTCCTCCATTCGGTCTGTCCTTCAGTTTACAGGAGCAGACCCACGCGCCGCCTACCAGGCGGGATATAAAAGTTGGGTAACACGCTATTAGGGTCACTGCAAATTTTGGCGATATACATCTGAGTAAATTAGCTTACCACGCCAATTTTCATTCTCTGCTTTCGTATGGCATCATATTCTGGGGTAACTCATCATTGAGTAAATGAGTTTCATTGCACAAAAGCGTGTAATCAGAATAATTGCTGGAGCTCATCCAAGGTCATCCTGCAGACACTTATTTAAAGAGCTAGAGATCTTCACTGTAGCCTCACAATATATATATTCACTAATGAAATTTGTTATTAACAATCCGATCGATTTCGAAAGTAATAGCAGTGTACATGGCTACAACACTAGGAGAAAGGATGATCTTCACTACTCAAGGTTAAATCAAACTTTGGCTCAGAAGGGGGTAAATTATGCTGCCACAAAAGTCTTTGGTCAATTACCTAATAGCATCAAAAGTCTGACAGATAGCCGTATAGCATTTAAAAGCAAATTAAAAGAATTTCTTAATGGCAACTCCTACTCATTAGATGAATTTTTGGATATAGTAGGTGGGTAATTTCCCCAACCCCACGAAAAAAGGAAAAAAAAATATTAAGTGTCGTGTAATATTTTGTGTAATGTAATATCTTGTATAGACACCTTTTATTAACCTGACACGTTCCACATCATTACGAAGTGTCGTATTCATGATCTATGGAACAAATACTAATCTAATCTAATCTACACGTAGGGCTCGTCTGCTGTGGATCTCATCAATGTACGATGAACGACGTGCTTCGGAACACTTGTGCGTGCACCAGCATTGTGCTCTGTCGCCAGAGACGCCACAGATCACCAGTTCCAAGTGATGACCATTCGTATCAATGGAGTGCTGCAATCTTCTCATCATGGATTGAGTGGTATTCCTTATCACATCGTGAGCCGTGCACGTTTATCCCATTTATTGTTTGTCATCTTCTATTACGGTACTTCTTTACAGATCAGACAAGCTTCCGAAGCCCACGTTCTGTGAAGAGTCGCGGACGTCCTGCCATTTAGCGTCTGCTGATAGTTTCACTGTCTTCTACTTCTTTCCGTAGCTGCTCACGACAGCAGCACGTGAATATTCTACCAGCTTCAGCGTATTCGAGATACTCGTTCAGTCTCTGCTTAATAATGATATGCCCTTTGTAAAAGTCTCTTATCTCATTGGATTTCCCCATTTGCAACCCATATCTTCGCTAGGGTGATAGCCCGTTCGTTTCTGCTTCACTATCGTTGCTGCGTCACGTTCCTGCAGCTCCACAAGACGGCATCCAACGTCGCGGTGGGCAGTGGTCGTAATGTTTTGCCTGATCAGTATACAGGGTGTTACAGAAAGGTACGGCCAAACTTTCAGGAAACATTCCTCACACACAAAGAAAGAAAATATGTTATGTGGACATGTGTCCGGAAACGCTTCGGCCTACTTTCCATGTTAGAGCTCATTTTATTACTTCTCTTCAAATCACATTAATCATGGAATGGAAACACACAGCAACAGAACGTACCAGCGTGACTTCAAACACTTTGTTACAGGAAATGTTGAAAATGTTCTCCGTTATCGAGGATACATGCATCCACCCTCCGTCGCATGGAATCCCTGATGCGCTGATGCAGCCCTGGAGAATGGCGTATTGTATCACAGCCGTCCACAATATGAGCTCGAAGAGTCTCTACATTTGGTACCGGGGTTGCGTAGACAAGAGCTTTCAAATGCCCCCATAAACGAAAGTCAGGAGGGTTGAGGTCAGGAGAGCGTGGAGGCCATGTAATTGGTCCGCCTCTACCAATCCATTGGTCACCGAATCTGTTGTTGAGAAGCGTACTAACACTTCGACTGAAATGTGCAGGAGCTCCATCGTGCATGAACCACATGTTGTGTAGTACTTGGAAAGGCACATGTTCTACCAGCACAGGGAGAGTATCCCGTATGAAATCATGATAACGTGCTCCACTGAGCGTAGGTGGAAGAACATGGGGCCCAATGAAGACATCATCAACAATGCCTGCCCAAATGTTCATAGAAAATCTGTGTTGATGACTTGATTGCACAATTGCGTGCGGATTCTCGTCAGCCCACACATGCTGATTGTGAAAATTTACAATTTGATCACGTTGGAATGAAGCCTCATCCGTAAAGAGAACATTTGCACTGAAATGAGGATTGACACATTGTTGGATGAACCATTCGCAGAAGTGTATCCGTGGAGGCCAATCAGCTGCTGATAGTGCCTGCACACGCTGTACATGGTACGGAAACAACTGGTTCTCCCGTAGCACTCTCCATACAGTGACGTGGTCAACGTTACCTTGTACAGCAGCAACTACTCTGACGCTGACATCAGGGTTATCGTCAACTGCACGAAGAACTGCATCGTCCATTGCAGGTGTCCTCGTCGTTCTAGGTCTTCTCCAGTCGCGAGTCATAGGCTGGAATGTTCCGTGCTCCCTAAGACGCAGATCAATTGCTTCGAACGTCTTCCTGTCGGGACACCTTCGTTCTGGAAATCTGTCTCGATACAAACGTACCGCGCCACGGCTATTGCCCCGTGCTAATCCATACATCAAATGGGCATCTGCCAACTCCGCATTTGTAAACATTGCACTGACTGCAAAACCACGTTCGTGATGAACACTAACCTGTTGATGCTACGTTCTGATGTGCTTGATGCTAGTACTGTAGAGCAATGAGTCGCATGTCAACGGAAGCACCGAAGTCAACATTACCTGCCTTCAATTGGGCCAACTGGCGGTGAATGGAGGAAGTACAGTGCATACTGACGAAACTAAAATGAGCTCTAACATGGAAATTAAGCGTTTCCGGACACATGTCCACATAACATCTTTTCTTTATTTGTGTGTGAGGAATGTTTCCTGAAAGTTTGGCCGTACCTTTTTGTAACACCCTGCATATCATACGTGAATTTCACATTTCGTGCACAGTTTTTGTAAAAGAGAGAGACTTAAAAGTGATTTTCTGTCGTCGCACGAATGTCGCAATGTTTTCCTTAAAGGTTAGATGCCAACTAATTTAAATCAAACAATATAATACATTTCGATTTTGTTTTATTGATACATCTAAATCCCACAAAATAACAGGGTCGGATGCGAGGAAGGGCGGGTAAGAGTTAAGCGAGAAATGTATCTTGTTTTTGTGGTGTCCCGAAGAAGAGTACTCGCTGGCGTGCGCGGTTCTGTACGTGGAGAATAGCGCGTGTCACAAGTAGGAGATGTAATCCTGGGGCTGTGGCTGCGGCGGCGACTGCTGGCGGCGGCGGATGGTCCAGGCGAAGAGGCAGCACGTCTCGTCGGCGCCGAAGGCCTCCGCGTCGCGCAGCGTGCGCGGCAGCTGGCGGTGCAGCGTCTCGGGCAGCAGCAGGCAGAGGGCGGCCCCGGCGGCGCACAGCAGGCTGAGCAGCGCGCCGCGCCACGGCGGGCCCAGCCCCACCACGTGCGCGCTAGCCGCGCCCGCCGCGTAGCCGCACACGTGCACCGCCGACACGCCCTGGCCGCGCACCTGCAATGCTTTCCGTTAGTTTACTAATCTAGAGTGGTAACGGGCGATCTGTAACACACTACTGGCCACTAAAATTGCTACAGACGCGAAATTTAACCGACAGGAAGACGATGCTGTGACATGCAAATGATTAGCTTTCAGGAGAATTCACGCAAGGTTGGCGCCGCTGCCGGCACCTACAACGTGCTGACATGAGGAAAGTTTCCAACCGATTTCTCATACACAAACAGCTGTTGACCGGCGTTACCTGGTGAAACGACGTTGTGTTGCCTCGTGTATGGAGGAGAAATGCGTACAGTCACGTTTCCGACTTTGAAGGTCGGATTGTAGCCTATCGCGATTGCGGATTATCGTATCGCGACATTGCTGCTCGCATTGGTCGAGATCCAATGACTGTTAGCAGAATATGGAATCGGTGGGTTCAGGAGGGTAATACGGAACTCCGTGCTGGATCCCAACGGCTTCGTATCACTAGCAGTCGAGATGACAGGCAGCTTATCCGCATGGCTGTAACGGATCGTGCAGCCACGTCTCGATCCCTTAGTCAACATATGGGGACGTTTGAAAGACAACACCCATCTGCACGAACAGTTGGACGACGTTTGCAACAGCATGGACTATCAGCTCGGATACCACGGCTGCGGTTACCCTTGACGCTGCATCACAGACAGGAGCGCCTGCGATGGTATACTCGACGGCGGACCTGGGTGCACGAATGGCAAAACGTCATTTTTTCGGATGATTCCAGGTTCTGTTTACAGCATCGTGATGTTCGCATCCGTGTTTGCCGACATCGCAGTGAACGCACTTTGGAAGCGTGTATTCGTCATCGCCATACTGGCGTATCACTCTGCGTGATGGTATGGGGTGCCATTGGTTACACGTGTCGGTCACCTCTTGTAAGCATTGGCGGCACTTTGAACAGTGGACGTTACATTTCAGATGTGTTACGACCCGTGGCTCTACCGTGCATTCTATCCCTGCGAAAACCTACATCTCAGCAAGGATAATGCACGACCGCATGTTGCAGGCCCTGTACGGGCCTTTCTGGATACAGAAAATGTTCGACTGCTGCCCTGGCCAGCACATTCTCCAGATCTCTCACCAATTGA
This sequence comes from Schistocerca nitens, assembly GCF_023898315.1. NCBI lineage: Eukaryota > Metazoa > Arthropoda > Insecta > Orthoptera > Acrididae > Schistocerca > Schistocerca nitens. Next base: position 296,024,877 of record NC_064616.1, on the reverse strand, counting down.
AAACGTGTGGTCAATAGTGCCCGAGCAACTGGCTCGTCACAATACGCCAGTCACTACTCTTGATGATCTGTGGTATCGTGTTGAAGCTGTATGGGCAACTGTACCTGTACACGCTATCCAAGCTCTGTTTGACTCAATGCCCAGGCGTATCAAGGCCGTTATTACGGCCAGAGGTGGTTGTTCTGGGTACTGATTTCTCAGGATCTATGCACCCAAATTGCGTGAAAATGTAATCACATGACGTTTCTAGTATAATATATTTGTCCAATGAATACCGGTTTATCATCTGAATCCTTCTTGGTGTAGCAATTTTAATAGCCAGTAGTGTAGTTCCTCGAGAGAAGGCGAACTTCCGCTTGTAATGAAACTTTATTGTCGATTATCGATTTCTGTAAGCACTGTTGCCATAGCGTAATTTTCACTCTGCAGCGGCAGATTAAAACTGTGCCGGACCGAGATTCGAACTCGTGATCTTTGCTTTATACAGACATAAAATTAAGTATACAATAGCAGTTGCATTTTAAATGCAAAACCGTCTTACGACATATCCCGATAAAAGGCTATTACGTGTCCCCAATGCCAGCTGCGTAAATACTCTTTCTAAAATGTTGTCAGGTGTGTGAGAGACGAGATGTACGATGCATCGGAAACTCGAGGTTAAAACTATAGTATACACAGCAATTCGCTAAATGCTCGTGTCCCATATCACACACTACTGTGCACTTCATTGCAGCCAGGGCACCGCTAGACTGGTACTGGCCGGAAAACTGACAGTCAGATGTTCTCATGTACTTGACTTAAGATAACTATTTTACAGTAATTGAAAAAGGGAGTTTAGGAGTCTTTTATCATCACGTAAAAGAAATAATTTTAAGTAAGAACATGAATGCACTAGCAACACCTGTAGGGACCAACTGTCAATTTTCTGGCCACCAGCTGCCAGTCTAGCGGTGCCGCAGCTGCAATGAAGTACAAAATAGTGTGTGGTACGGTTCACGAGCATTTGGCGAATTATTCTCTATATTGCGGTTTTAACCTTATGTTTCCGATGCATAGTTCATCTCGTCCTTCATAGGCCTGGCAATGTTTTAGAGAAAGAGTACTTGTGCAGCTGGCATAGGGCACAAGCAGTAAGCTATTATCCAGGCATGTTGTAACAGGGTTTTGCTATCAAACTATATGTACATAAATTCACATTCCCCCACCCTCACCTACCTTGGCCTCACCACTCACCGTCACCTCACCTGGATCCCTCATCTCCGCTCTATCCAATCAAAAGCCCACAACCACCTCCGACTCCTCAACCTCCTCTCTGGCCGGACATGGGGGTTGAATGCCTCTACCATTCACCGCACATATAAATCCTTAATCCGTCCCATCCAGTCTCTGTTATGCGAGACCCGCCTGGATATCTGCCCCCCCTCCCCCAAATTCTATAAGTCCCTCCAGATCCTCGAGTGCCATGCACTCCACCTCACCTTCCGTATACGCCTCCTGTCCCCCATGCAAATCCTCCATGACCTGATCCCTTTCCCACCTCTGATCCTTTTCCTCGAACATATCTGCATACTCTACACCTCCTGCCTCCTTGATCGCCCTCCTCTCCTCCAATCCCCACCCTCTGCTGCGCCTTCACTGTTGTGTCCCCCCTACACTCCATCTCTACACCCTACGTCTTCTTTCCCAAGGTGGCTTCAGTCAACTCCCCCTCCCAGATGATGCCCCCTCTCCCTCCATTTATCCCTTCTATCAACTCTGATCCTCACATCGCCCTCCTTTCCTCTATCCTTTCCCCGGGCTACCTCTTCCCCCCCTTCCATCCTGTTTTTCCCCGCCTACCCTCTCTCTGCCTCCCATCACTCCCCTGTGTCCTTCCTGCTCTCCCTCCACTGCTTTTCCCACTCCTTCTTGCGTCCGCCCAGTCCCTCCCCTTTTTCTATGTCCCCTCCGTCCGTCGGGTCCACCTTTTTTCTTTTCCTCTCCTCCCCCCTTTTCCCACACATAGGTCCAGGTCCTCCTCCCCCCCCCCCCCGCCCACCATCTGCTGCCGTGTCACCTGTATAGTGCTGTTACAAGTGAGTGTGCAGTGTTGCGAACAGCTTCCATACTGTCGCTAGTTCTGTTTTTTATCTGGTGCGAACAGAAACCAGACTGGTGTTTTTTAATTGTGCCTGTCTACTTCTTGTGTGTCTTTATCCGCATCATCACCGCCATTTTAAAGTTTTTTACAATGCCACCATTTCATCGCCTGTTTCTCTTGTTTTTTTTCTATTCTCGTTATGTTTTTTTAACTTTTCTGTAGGCTGTACAGCAGCATATTACACTGCTGCCAGCCCGCCAACCCTCTGCGGAGGGAGGAATTGAAATCCAATAAAGAAAAAAAATATTCTCATTGTATGAATGCATTCACAGATCCGAAGATGATAACTGTGCTTATCGAAACCGGTACTCGACGATAAAGGTCGTTTACAGGCGATCTTCGATAAGAACTTCGCCTTCTCTCAATCAAAAAGCTTCCGTCTGACGGCGTTGCTGCAGCGCATATACAACGTAGTGCGACTCCGATGCGGGTATATAAGCACCGACATGTAGGCAAGGGATTAGCGTGGCATTCGTGTTTCTCCGACGTGCGTGCGGTAAACGCGCAAACGTGAACTTATAGCGACGTAATTACTAAATGCGTTCAAACAGGATCAACGTGCAGTTATTCTTTTCTTGGCTGCCAACAACACTGGTAGACATCCAGCGGAGAATGGAAAATGTGTATAGTGCAGCAAGTCTGTGGAAAACCTCGGTTGTGAAATGGTGCACCAAGTTTCGTGCTGATCTCGTTTCGACACCCATATCACAAATTTCATTACGCAGAAGTAATACCAACTCAAGTGGTAGACACTCGAGCACCCGCCCTATTTTCCTGATGTCTCCCCTTGCGATTTCACGCATTCGGTCCCTTACAAAAGGACTTGAAGGGTCTAGGATTCCTGTCGGACAAGGATGTGTCTTCAACCTGGTAAATCGGTGGTATGATTGCCTCAATGCTCACGGCGATCTTGCCCGCCTGACATAGATTCTCGACTGTACGGCCCCACGAACAGAAACTTTTTGATCGCTCTTTGTAGTTTAACATTATTGGTGAGGTGGGTGGGGGATGCACAATCCCAAATTAACTTTTTATTTGCAAATAAAAGAAACAAGTCTTGTTCCGAATATTCGTGAAAACATTATCGATTATACTGAATAACATGCATCGATTACGGAAAGATTTAATTATTCCGTAAAAGCATTATTTTCTTAATGCTATGAAATGTTTCCTAATTTTCAACCACTATTGTCACATTGTTAAAAATAAGAGAAATAATAAGTACACTTATATTAGCTTAATTTTCGTTGTGATGTATAATTTGCTCATATATTTGGAGCAGATGATATTCATTCAATGTCTTGTTCATTACTGAAACACTTGTCACGCGTTGGAACTATGTGTTGTAAGCACAAAACATTTACCGTACTGATGTTTAGCTTTTCTATCTTTAAATCCAAGACACATCATGTACTAGATTGTTCTTTTTAAGTGTCTGATGCCGGCCGGTGTGGCCGAGCGGTTCTAGGCGCTTCAGTCTGGAACCGCGCGACCGCTACGGTCGCAGGTTCGAATCCTGCCTCGCGCATGGATGTGTCTAATGTCCTTAGAACTACTTCTAGGGGACTGATGACCTCAGATGTTAAGTCCCACAGTGCTCAGAGCCATTTGAACGATTTGCTCAGAGCCATTTGAACCATTTGCTCAGAGCCATTTGAAACATTTTTTAAGAGTGTGATGGGTATAAACACAGAAAGTTAATACATGAGTTTGAAAAATTGGTGAAAATCCTAGATGAAAGTTTCTTCCAGCGCAAAAAATTCCCACGCCACAACTTTTCTAAGCTGTAATGGTTGAAAATTACTTACTTATTAATTGAGTTATACGTAACCAAGTACTAGAGTACATATAAAACAATTTACTTTGTAATTTCATCTTAACATATTTGTACAAGCCGAGACACACTAGTACTGTGATGGGGTTTCATAAACCCCAGCAACGGAAACCGTTCCTATGTTCCTCCAAAACCTAAGCTAAACTGACGTTGACTACAATAACGGCAACTACAGATTGCAGAAGTAATGTATACAAGTGTTAGAGTACAAATTATGCTCCATGTGATGACAACGTTGAGACCTACAATCGACTAGGGTGTTTGAAACCCGAGCACAGTGACGAAGGGTTAAATTGTTTCACCTTTTCCGCGTACTGATACTTTCCGGACAATATCGGTCAAATTCTTCATTTTTGTCTACGTGGTACCATAGCTGCTGTATTGTGTGATTCAAACGTTGTCCACATACTGAAGGGCCTGATAACGGAATCGAAATACGTCAACTCTGGAATAGGAAACTGCAGTCTTGGAAGTAATCGTGAGCGAGTGAAAGCATTAAAATGCCACGGACAGAAAGGGAAACCGCGAAAGGTGGCATTAAACTGCACGTGCACATCCTCTGGGCATACTGTTTTGCGATCTCCTCCTGAGAAGTTCCAGTAAGGTTCAAATCGCGTAATAACCACGATATACTCACACTATTCTTCATCTTTAAAAACGACACTTTTTTGGTCAAGTGTTCGCGTGTAGTGAACACAAGACCCACTATAAATTACATAATATGTTTTGTACGAAGCTTCATAGTCAAACAAAGAGTGGGAAATGGGCAAGTGGGGTATAAAATTCACCAGTTCGGGGTGTAGTTTTACAAAGAAGAGTTTATTTATTGGAGAGTAATTAGGGTGATTAGTAAAAAATTAATTGGTGACTCGAGGAAAATATCCGTCTGCATTTTCATAGCCAAACGAAGGTATTTAATTGCTTGAAAGTAATCAGAGTAATTAAGAGAAGCTCAACTGGTGTGATTCCTTAGAATCAAGTACTATATACAGGACATTTCAAAAGCAGAAGTTAATCTTAAATGGCAATAATAGATTAACCAAACTCAGCAAAGGGAAGAATATTTACCCATTTCTTAAAGTTCTTGCATTTTGATCTTAATTTAGTTCCTGATTTGTTACACAATAACGGATATTTAGGCTACCAAAATATTCATATGAGAATTATTCAAGTGTAACTGCTAGAACTGTACTACTCTAAGCAATTTGCACTGAGTATGACTCGGATAGAAACGTTAATTTCACTTTCAGTCCATCTTCTGACGACTTACGGAATGACAGTGTGTCCCTGCTACCTAAATTTTACAAAGTTTTGTGGGAGTTGGCAATCAGTGCTGAATGAAGGCATGCGCAAAGATCCTCACTGTTCTAGGTGCACGTTCCGCATACTGTAATTATTAAAATAACATACAACTCTTTCGACTGAAAAAGTCCTTAGGCGTACTGTCTGGAAGGAATCACTGTCGTGGTAAGAAGCGCCTACTTCTGAAACTGGTGGGGATTGGGGTAAAAAAGAACCGTACCTCAGGCCCGCAAAAATGTGCATGTAACACAAACACTACGAGGCAGTTATTGTGGCCATTCACGGTGTTGTTCTGTAACCCTGAAAGAATGTGGATACTATGAAAAGAAACAGAGAGTTGTGCAGCACCAAAAGAATTTTGCGAAGCCATCTGTTAGCAAACTGATAATGATTTTTTAAATTTATTCTTTTTCAATAATAACACAAAAACTAAATTTTGGTTGGAGGAGTTTGATTTTCTGTGAGATATAACCCGTCTTCACGCCAGATAGCTGCAGGAGACACCATATTTAAATGAGATTCCGAATAACGGTCGAACCCGCTGTTCTTCACTTGACTTTGCTTAGAGGTAAAGTACGTCTTTTGATGCTTGTTAAAATTTGTGGCTCAGGCGAGAATCGATCACGAAACCTTCAAATAATGGGCACGAACTAGTCCACTACACCACCAAACCCACAAAAACGATGTTGAGAGACACAGACTTGTCGGAGATCGACTTTTATTGAAATTAGTCGCGATTTCGAGCCTGCTATTTCGTTTGTGTTTTAAACCACATTTGATCTGCTAAAAGTATCACACTGATGGAAACACAAAAACAGTTTACTTGTTTTCTAACCGACCCTTAATAGCTAAACAATCCAGAAACAATTACGCATTAGAGCTGCTTCTGTTTGTCCTGATAGAAACAATTGCTGATCGAGAGTTTTCTCTCGATGCAGCAGAAGACGGCCTTAAGCCACCGGTCTCCTGAAGCCAGGCAGCGTCCTCCCAGGTGATCCCGACGAGTGAAGTAACAATAGAGGTACGATCATTGCTAATGCAGCATATGACGCGAGGAATATTGAACTACGAAATCTCACTGTCGACAAATTTTACCAAAAAAAATTAAGTTGGTGCACAAGTCCGGTGCATATTGTCGCGGTGGCTGCTATGAGTGTGTTTATTGTCATTTTTTATTTGTCGTCCTAGTATTTTACTGGTTGTGATATATTTTATGTTTCACCTTTGTTGGTTGTGAAGAGTATTTTTTAAGCATTAGAAAACTGCGCCAAATGGAGAAAGTGTACCATTTGTCATATTATGTTCGCTTTGGATATTGATTAGAGCGGTGGATATAACATTTGTACTGTTTCAAGGAACATCGTTTTGATGTGAATTATTCGTCACAGTCAATGGACAAGTTCCAGAAGTCAAGGAAAAGAGGGAGTTAAGGTGCGTAGGGTTTAATGTCCCGTCGACAATGAGGTCATATGGTCCACGAACCATACTGTAGACGTACTGTGTGCTCTCATTCAAATCAGTGGGTTGCAATTCATGCATTTTTGTTTGAATTTTATCAGTTGCCTCTTCGAGCATACCTATCGAACATCTTCACTGGTGAGAAGACGTGGTGCCTTTATGTTAACTACAATGAAAGATACTATTGGTTGAGCCGGCCGCGGTGGTCTCGCGGTTATAGGCGCGCAGTCCGGAACCGTGCGACTGCTACGGTCGCAGGTTCGAATCCTGCCTCGGGCATGGATGTGTGTGATGTCCTTAGGTTAGTTAGGTTTAAGTAGTTCTAAGTTCTAGGGGACTTACGACCACAGCAGTTGAGTCCCATAGTGCTCAGAGCCATTTGAACCATTTTTGAACTATTGGTTGAGCCGTAACTAAAATATCTTGACAACCTGCTTGAATCCATGAGGATAATGTTATGCATCTCGTGGCACAAAGAAAGTGTTGTGTACTACGAACTGCTTCCTGAGCAAATGTTTACCTATTGCAATTGGCGTTTGTTGTCAACAACTGAGACACCTTGCTATTACTTTTTTGTTTGCTGATCAAGAAGACTGCAAGAAGTGTTGCTACTGAACGACAAAGCCCGCCAGCACTCATTCTTCTGATCTTGCACGCTCAAATGTTTACCTATTACGTTTGTTTTCAATCATCAAGAAACGTGACCGGACGACATCTTTAACTCCAAATTAATGGGTTTCTACAGGTTAGAAATTGAAAACCTATTCGAGCGTAGTCATAGTGATATAAATGATATGGGAGACTATATTTCTGATGATTAATTTATGTCTTACGTTTATTTGTTTTGTTCAGTAAACTGTCGGAAAAATGTTGCAAAGTATTCACTCTACCAATACAAATGAATCGTGATAACCTTAAGAAAAAAGATTTTTTGAATAAAACAAAGTAATCCTAACACGAGCATACTCAAATTCTCACACTTTTTATCTCGAAACGATCTGTTTCTATGTGCTGTCCACATCCGTACTGAAGTAGAGTTACAGACCTACCAAATCAAATGTGTGTGAGTTCCCAAAGGACCAAACTGCTGAGGTAATCGGTCCCTATACCTACACACAACTTAAACTAACTTTCTCTTATGATAAGAACAACACACACACCCATGCCCGAGGGGGGACTCGAACCTCCGGCGGGAGGGGCCGCGCAGTCCGTGACATGGCGCCCTAAACCGTACGGTCACTCCGCGCGGCAGAGAACTACCACAAGTCTGAAAACGTAGCAGCAAGAATAGACATATAACGTAGTCCAGTTAACAAATTACTCAGTGCCACAATTAAGTCAATACATCTATGTATTCACAATAAGTTAAAACTTCTCAGCAGAGGCAGAAAAAGCAGGCTTTAAATAGTATGCAATTGTGCAAAATTTTCACCTTTACATCTACAGGGTACTGACTCAAGTTGGAGAGAAAATGTGCGAAGGAGAAGTTTTCTTAAGATTTACTTACTGATTATTCATCTGCCTGATTGCAGCTCTCTCCCAAAAGAGGCAGACATCTTCGTCAGCGAGACTTGAACTGACAGCTAACGCATTTTTCTTTTCGAAAGGCGAACACGTTCCTGCTGAGCTAGAGGTCAGCTGTAACAAACATCACTCCCTCTTTAGTCCAGTGGTGGCTAAGACGGATAAGTTAAAATGTAGAAGTCGGAATTAGTCATAGTGTCTGCTTGGATTCGCTAACTTCATCATTTCTTAAGTGAAAATCATTCAGAAAATCTAATTGAACTGACAAGAATGTATCTACTCATTATAGTAGGATAATTTTCAGCCACTCCAGGAAGTAAATTGCCGGTTCCAGTGTTGTCAAACATATTCTGGAATGTGGCTTAATTCCTCCTGAGTACCATGAGGCACAGTGTTTGCACAGCAGAGCTGTTTACTTGAGTGTGTCCTACTTGGCGTCTTGAAGCAGGCAGCGGAATAAAGACTTTTATCATAAACTTATTATGCTAAGCTGTGTAATTCATTTGTATTAGTACCGTGCATACATTGTAATGTTTTTCTGTCATTTTATTGAAGGAAAACATTTGAACATGTGAGATAAATTAACCATCAGCGATATAGTCTCTCATATTATTTAAATCAATCTGGCAACGCTCAGGTAGGTTTCCCACTTCACGACCGTAGAAACCTATTAATTTTGTGTTGAATATGTCGTGAAGCCAAGTTTGAAGCGCATTTTCTCAATGGTCGTTCGAAAAGGACCCTAATAGGTAATTATCTGAGCGTGCAAGACAGAAGAATAAGTGAGCGCTGGCGGCCGTCGTCGTGCAGTAGCAACGTTTTATGCAGACTTCTTGATTTTTTAAAAATATTGTAACAGCAAGGCGTCTCAGATGTTGACATCAAAAGTCAGTTGCAGTAGATTTAAGCTAAGGGATTGGTTCGTAGTACACAACAATTTCTTTGTGCCATGAGATGCATAACATTATCGTTGTGGATTCACGCAGGTTGTTAATGTGTTTTTGTTAGGGCTCAACCAACAGCTTCTTTTAGTGCAGTTAAGGGCACCATGTCTTCCACCAGTAAAGATATCTGATACAATTTGCATCCTTTAATTACAAACACATGCTTTCTTAGAGGCGTCTCTGTCACGATTTGAAAATGACCTCTAATACAGAACAGGACACTTAAATCATTCTGAGAGATTCCTGTTTTATTTGAACGTTCGTGAAAGTGTTGTAGATGCTTAATAGACACTTATTCGTCACGTGTTTCTACAGAATTCAGCATGAAATAGATTTGACTGATGCCCGCATCTCGTGGTCGTGCGGTAGCGTTCTCGCTTCCCACGCCCGGGTTCCCGGGTTCGATTCCCGGCGGGGTCAGGGATTTTCTCTGCCTCGTGATGGCTGGGTGTTGTGTGCTGTCCTTAGGTTAGTTAGGTTTAAGTAGTTCTAAGTTCTAGGGGACTTATGACCACAGCAGTTGAGTCCCATAGTGCTCAGAGCCAGCCAGATTTGACTGAAGTTTCCAAACAACGCCGATTCCAATTTTAAAAATCATAATTCTCAGTTTCTTGTCAGAAAGTCACATGGTAACCTGCACCACACAACTATTTGTACCGACCAAATCTATTCTATAGAGGATGCAATCAGAAATATCTTAAGCCCATTAGAGTGCTTAAAACGTATTTAGTTAGGTAAATGAGTGATTTTTGTTGTCGTTTTTTTCTTATGCCAATTTGACTCGATATTATAATCATTGAAATAACGTCACGTACCCTCTCAACCCGTGAAGTTTCGTTTCGTCTCCTTCCGTTCCGGGTGATCCACTTTTTTGTGATGCAGTAATTCTCCATGATGAAAAATTCATTTTACGAGTCCGACCGTTCTGCAGATAAGCTGTGCTGCTTACAGATACAAGTTTTGGAAACACAGAAACTGTGACAAATTGGTTGGTGGTTCGCGGTGGATGGAGGTGTGTAGTTCTACGTTAAAATTAATTCGTTGAACACACGCCTCTATCTGTCCGCTGTCCAATCTCAAATCCATCAAGCTCCCTCGCTGCAAATGTCGTCAACACTATTAAGGTTGGTATTAAAGACAGAAGAAAAATTTCTAAATATCTTAACATCACATATTCTTCAGATGGCTGAGCTGATCAGCAAAACTGACAATTAAGAACCGAATTTAATTAATTAGACTGTCTTCCTGCACATTTACTCTACAACTGCAGGCCGGTGTGAAACATTTAGCATGCTATTGTTCATTCAGTCAATATTTTACTCTGTTCTCTACATCATAGCATAACGTTTCTCATATCAGAAATTAGACATAAAACATTACTCCGTCTCGTGGTATAGAATCCAATAGGCAGGGAGAAGGCAGGGTCGTGAAAATGTTCTAAGTGGATGCTCTGTTGTAGTATAACATGATTTAAAGGACATTAGATTCCTTGCTTATTTCCGGTAACGCCTATCGGCTGAGGATGACACGGCGACCATTGGGCCTTTCTTGCTTATTAGCCTACTTTTTTTGTTATTGAACTGTTTAATGAAGGAAAACAATTCAGATCAGTAACATGAAAAGAAACTGTCTTTCAACAATTGACATACCCAACAACAAATGCACTATGTGATCAGAAGTATCTGGACACCTGGCTGAAAATAACTTACAAGTTCGTGGCGACCTCCATCGGTAATGCTGGAATTCAGCATGGTGTTGGACCATCCTTACGGTTGATAACAGCTTCCGCTCTCGCAGGCATACGTTCAATCAGGCGCTGGAACGTTTCTTGGGGAATGGCAGTCCATTCTTCACGGAGTGCTGCACTGAGGAGAGGTATCGATGTGGATCGGTGAGGCCTGCTACGAAGTCGGCGTTCCAAAACATCCCGAAGGTGTTCTATAGGATTCAGGTCAGGACTCTATGCAAGCCAGTCCATTACAGGGATGTTACTGCCGTGTAACCACTCCGCCACAGGCTGTGCATTATGAACAGGTGTTCGATGGTGTTGAAAGATGCAATTGCCATCTCCGAATTGCTCTTCAACAGTGGGAAGCAAGAAGGTGCTTAAAACATCAATGTAGGCCTGTGCTGTGATAGTGTCACGCAACAACAAGGGGTGCAAGCCCCCTCCATGAAAAACACGACCACACCATAACACCAGCGCTTCCAAATTTTAGTGTTGGCACTACACACGCTGGCATTCGCCATATCTACACACTGCCATCGGATCGCCACATTGTGTACTGTGATTCGTCACTCCACACAGCGCTTTTCCACTGTTCAATCGTCCAATGTTTACGCTCCTTACACCAAGCGAGGCATCGTTTGGTATTTACCGGCGTGATGTGTGGCTTATCAGTAGCCGCTCGACCATGAAATCCAAGTTTTATCACCTCCCGCCTAACTGTCATAGTACTTGCAGTCGACCCTGATGCAGTTTGGAATTCTTTATGTGATGGTCTGGATAGATGTCTGCCTATTACACATTACGACCCTCTTCCAACTGTCGGCGGTCTCTGTTAGTCAACAGACGAGGTCGGCCTATGCGCTTTTGTGCTGTACGTATCCGTTCACTTTTCCACTTCACTATCACATCGTAAACAGTGGACCTAGGGATGTTTAGGAGTGTGGACATCTCGCGTACAGACGTATGACACAAATGACACCCAATAACCTGACCACGTTCGAAGTACGTGAGTTCCGCGGGGACGATGTCTAATGACCGCTGAGGTCGCTGATATAGAGTACCTGGCAGTTGGTGGCAGCACAATGCACCTAATATGAAAAACGTATTTTTGGGGGGTGTCCGGATACTTTTGATCACATAGTGTATTTAACTGTAAGGAGGAAACAGTGGGGTATATGTGCAATAGCTCAAAGATGTTTTCGGACGAAAGGTGCCACGTGACATGACGGTCCTGTCACACCATGTTCCCACTGCGTATGCCTGATGTCAACGTGCAAAAACCGCTCACAGACTGCAGGTGGCAGCACTAACAGTGGAGGGTATATAAAATGTGTCGAGGGACGCGCAAAGCAGTGCAGTCATTGTAGTAATGAGGAGATGGAGCGATTTGTCTTACGTCCAAAATGGCATGATCAAAGGCTTTCGGGTCCAGGGTGGAAGCATTTCCGAAATGGTTAACTTCGTACATTTGTTCACATGCAATCGTGGAAGTATACCATGCATGGCAAAATGATGCTATCCAAAACCGGCGCCGAGGCAACTGTGGTGCAGTGTTTCTTCAACGACTGTTTTTCGAACGTTACTGTCTATGGGTCTCCGCAGCGCTCGCATGGTTCACGCACCAACGCTGACTGTTGTTGTGACGAAAGATGGAATTTGCAGGATAATTCTGTAACCGGACATCCACTGAAAGGCGACAGGTGGCCTTTACAGATGAATCAACTTTTATGCCTCATCGGACAGACGGCCGTTGGCGCCGTTGGCGCGTACGGTGTGAAACGCCTGAAAGGAAACACTTTGCAACAATCGTCGTAAGGGTCCAGCCCGAAGGAGGGAGCGTTATGGTCTAGGGAGTATTCTCGTGGCATTACCTGAGGGATCTCGTCATTCTGGAAGGCATAGTGGATCATCACAAGTATGCATCTATCCTTAGGGACCATATTCAGGCTTCTGACAGGTGGTCACATTAATGTGACTGAACAGTGTAGGATGAGATGGGAAAATCTATCTTGGTTCAGCAGTAACACTGTGCGGAAGTGAGACGAGCTACATAACGAGAGTCAGATGAAGCTGAAGCCATGATGAGAAAGACGCTAAAGTTTGCGAAAGGCAGCTAAACAACTAATACAGCAGACCAGATAATTAATTTCATCTATAGACATTGTCATCTAAAACGAACAAAGAATCTGCGTAGCTATTCTCAAAATCAAATAAGCTGACCAGCTGAATACATATTTCTTACGAGACCAAATGACATTATGTATGTCGTTTTGAATGTGGAGTCATCAGAGGCAAAATTAGTGCCTTCCTTCCGGCAAAGAAGTACAGAACGACTGTTTCAATTTATTGTACTATCTCATTGAAAGTATCCCAACATCCTTACGTAAAGCGGAATTGACTACTACATGTCAAGGAGTCAGTAGAGAAGCAATAACAAACGAATGGTTCCGTCAGGAGGGCTCAGTGAATTAGTCATTGGATATCACATGAGCAACAAATCCATGAGACATTTCGATACCTCTACTAAAGTTTTCGAAATCGAATGTTGGTGATGTGACTATGACGTGGGGACACAACTAAACCATTGACCATTGCGGAGAATGGTCCAGTTAACACAATAAGTGTGTGTAAGGAATTACAATGAATGGGATGCAATGATCGTGCAGCTCCTTATAAGCTACATCTTTCTCTCGTCCGTGCCAAGTGACGCTTGAGGTGGTGTAAAGAGCGACTCCACTGGACCGACTGCAAACGAATGATTTCGAATGCACCGTGAAAAACCGGTGTAGGGGTTTGGTGAATTTTTCCAGAACCTTACCTGCTATCATATGTAGTGCCAATAGTGTAACGGTTCGTGGTAAATAAAGTTCTTGAAATGGACTGGTCTGCCCACAGACCCGACCTAAACCCAACACAGTATCTGCGGAAGGAGCCTGAAAGTAGAATTTACTCGAAACCGCAGCGTTCATCATCTAGTACCTGCTTTTGAGGAAGAATGGACTGCCATTCCTCCACAGACATTCGGGCATCTCATTGAATGTATCTCCAACAGGATTCAAGGCGTCATAAAGGCAAAGGGTTGACAACCCCCTGTTACTAATGTCCACTAACAAGTGTACGGAAACTTTTGATCAGCTAGTGTATGTCGTGCGGCTCTTCTCAAAGCCGTCAAGTACGTTTTTGTGGCCCATATTTTCCGTTTTAGTTTCACAAGGTGTAGATTGAGCCATCTCACACAAATACTGTTCATAACAATTTACGAGGGCGTGCTGAAATACAATACCTCCGAATTTTTTACGTGAAAACTCCTAAAGCTTTTTCTAAAAAAAAAAAAAAAACAAATGTCATTACATTAGATATCTTTGTTCTTCATGTCTATATATTTTTAGATCTATGCCGTTAGAGGGTTCCGAATGGTAGAGCGTAACATGGCAACGTGTAATGTAACTATGTCGGTGCGTGAGAACAGTGTACTGTAATCGAGTTTAGAATTCGAAAAGTTTGTCCTCACATGGAGCACGCTCTCCTTCAGTACGACAATGGCAGACCAGCCACAGAGCGCTGAGACATCTGTAACAATCCGGCTCGTTGGGGTCACTGCCATCGATCATCCTCCATACAGTTCTGACTTGTCCCCATCCGATTTTCATCTGTTTTCAAAACTTAACACCTTCGACCACTTCACTTTAATAGTGGTCAAGCGATGCAATTAGAGGTGACGTTGTGACTTTTGTCAAGAAGTCAAGCATTCTACAGTGAAGTTAACGACAAACTGGTCTCTAGGGGGTGGAAACATCTTCGTCGCCCGGATAACTATTTTGAGAAACAAATATGTAGTCATGAAGAACAAAGATGTAGAAATGATAATTAAATCAAGACCCTACACTGCCGACAGGTGTTGATATACATCAACGGGGACAGTTGTAAATGTGTGCCCCGACCGAGACTCGAACCCTGGATCTCCTGCTTACATGGCAGACGCTCTATCCGCCACCGAGGGCACAGAGGATAGTGCGACCCAGATTCCCAACTTAATGTCCACACAGTACATTCGTAGTGGCCCTGCCCATTACACTCATTACTCGCGGCAGACAATCTCACCGAGTCCCGTAAGAGTTCGGGCAGTACGTGTGCATCCGCACAGAAGAAGAAGGTCAATGGACGGTTGGCCTTATCTACAGTATATGAAGATGGTATCTGTTCTATCGGACATGTCCGAAAGAACAGATACCATCTTTATAAAGATATAGAATGTTAATAACGTTTATTTTCAAGTTAAACCTTCGGAGGCACTACATTTTATCACGCCCTCGTATATAGGGGCCCAAATGTAGATGACCATGTGATGGACAGCAACAGAACTTGTTCTCTCGTTACAAGACTCACCTATAGCAAGAACTTTCAGCTTCGATAAACACAGAGCCTATACATTTTTTATATTACAGCAATGTTAAGCTCTACTAGATTTATGGATTATTTGCAACGAATGATACGTTTCTACGGATATGAATCTCTTTCAGGTATGCTACTTTCCAAACAGAGAAACGACGATACGTCGCGTGGAGGATCGCGGTCGGTGGAGGTGTGTTTATCAATGGGGAAATGAAGTTTGTTGATAACATCCGTCCATCTAATCGCTGTCCACTCCGCAATCACTCGACTTACATAGCCACACGGGTCGTCCGCACCAACACCGTGTGACAACAGCGGAAATTAAAGATTTATTCAGGATGCTAAAGTACACGAAAGCAGCGGTGTTCAAGGAAATAAATTTACAAACCTGTCAACCGTCCATACAGGATAGTTGAGTGTTGGGACTGAGTGACGTGTGATCCAAATCGCTGTAATAACAACATAGCGCGCTGTCCATTCTGCAACTATCGATTTTGATGTGACAAGTGTCGCTGTTGTGATAATTTTTATGTATACTCTGAATATTTTCACATAAATATTATCTTTATAATTACATCATTGTTTTGAAGAAAGTTCGAGATTTTCATTACAAATTCAGCTTTGCCGCCTTAGAAGAGTGTATTGTCTATGTGAAAAGTTTGTATCCGGCATACCTGCTCTAGACGCAGTCCATTCTAGTATCCATCGAGTTACTTTGGCACATGTGCCACCGACATTAATAATGAATCGTATATAAAAATATCTGAAGTGCTTTACACTAGACCTACAGTTATGTTTCGTATGCCTGAGCCAATACAAAAAACTGACGGCCATGGATTATATGAAATTGCATGATTTGTCACATCTGACTGTCTCCTTTTGTGCTCCTTTTTCTTATTTATTTCACTGAAACGCAGGAAAGTATTTTAGATTAGTACTGCTAAGATGATTGTGATTTCTAATTAATTAAAAAAAGTCCCTACAAGAGAAACGTAGTTCTCAGGAGCATATGAGCAGTACCTGTGGCACTAGCTCAAAGTATTTTATTGATTGCGGTGCAGTGTAACGTAGTACGAGATGGAGGACTTTAGCTTGCAGCATATTTGTACAAAAACAAGACGCGCTGTATAACACATGTCAGCAAGCCAGGAGCAATAGTTAGTAGCACACTGTCGTTTGGTAAAAGAAGTGTACTGACAAGTGCCTTAGAACCGATTACTTGTGCTGAAAGCAAACAGTTTACAATGGTGCTGTAAGAAAATGGTAAATATGTGTAGTTTTAGCTTGTCTTACAGTCAATGAATTATTTAGTTGATTGAAAAGTTCACACAAAAGAAGACGGCATCATATCAAACAGCTTTAATTGTGTCGATTTATCGCTGAGACACCATGAGATGCGAAAGTAGTGTCTTTTGTATTAAAAGGAGTCCTGAGACGTATGTCAACCATTTTGTACATGCAGTGTGGCTCCCCTAAGAGACGTAAGATGCATCCTAGTGGTTAGGCCGATATCTGCAATCTGTTTCGCATTGTGTAGATAGAATCGCCCCAAACAACGTTCATCACGCGTTACACGGGAGTACGAATGTCAACTTCAGACAAATGTTTGCTTTTTTATTACATGCAATGCGTGTTTTAGCTACGGTGTCTCTTTAGTGCGTGTACAATAGCGCATGTCATCGTATGGAAGTGGTGGCTCTATATATTTGACTGTTGTGAGGGTTTGGTAGTCCTAGTTGTAGCAAGGGAATTCAGCACATTCGGTAGCAGTAGGGTAAGAAATCAGCCAGTGGTAGACTTCAGGAAAGCCCCGGATGCATACACTCCTACACAGAACGTACACATACACAAACAACAGAAGACTCAGAATAGCGGGAGATATAATAGAGAAAATTAAGAACATCAAAATCCCCCCAATAGCAAAACTGGCATCTTTTCACATTACATCCACGTACACACACAGACCCACAGAAGAAACTACAAACATTATGGTACAATAGATAAAACGCAAGAAATTCCCAGACATACAAATAAATGAAATCTCATCCATTCTTAGACTAATCACAGAATATAACTATTTCACTTTCAACAACTACTTCTATTTGCAACAAGAGGGGATATCCATGGAGTCCCCCCATCAATAAAACATTGCCTAACATATTCTGAATCATGTAGAGAACACAGTAGTCAACAAAAAGAAGGGTACAAAATAATTTACTGGTAGCAATATGTGGATGACATAATCTGTCCTGTAGATAAAACATAAAATAGGATAGAAGAACACAGTAACATCAACACAGTATACCCACAAATCCACTTCAAGGCGGAAATTGAAAAAAAAAAAACAAGAAAATAAATGAAACTTCGTGGCAGATTAAAACTGTGTGCCCGACCGAGACTCGAAGTCGGGACCTTTGCCTTTCGCGGGCAAGTGCTCTACCAACTGAGCTACCGAAGCACGACTCACGCCCGGTACTCACAGCTTTACTTCTGCCAGTACCTCGTCTCCTACCTTCCAAACTTTACAGAAGCTCTCCTGCGAACCTTGCAGAACTAGCACTCCTGAAAGAAAGGATACAGCGGAGACATGGCTTAGCCACAGCCTGGGGGATGTTTCCAGAATGAGATTTTCACTCTGCAGCGGAGTGTGCGCTGATATGAAACTTCCTGGGAGATTAAAACTGTGTGCCCAACCGAGACTCGAACTCGGGACCTTTGCCTTTCGCGGGCAAGTGCTCTACCAACTGAGCTACCGAAGCACGACTCACGCCCGCTACTCACAGCTTTACTTCTGCCAGTACCTCGTCTCCTACCTTCCAAACTTTACAGAAGCTCTCCTGCGAACCTTGCAGAACTAGCACTCCTGAAAGAAAGGATACAGCGGAGACATGGCTTAGCCACAGCCTGGGGGATGTTTCCAGAATGAGATTTTCACTCTGCAGCGGAGTGTGCGCTGATATGAAACTTCCTGGGAGATTAAAACTGTGTGCCCGACCGAGACTCGAACTCGGGACCTTTGCCTTACGCGGGCAAGTGCTCTACCAACTGAACTACCGAAGCACGACTCACGGCCGGTACTCACAGCTTTACTTCTGCCAGTACCTCTCATTCTGGAAACATCCCCCAGGCTGTGGCTAAGCCATGTCTCCGCTGTATCCTTTCTTTCAGGAGTGCTAGTTCTGCAAGGTTCGCAGGAGAGATTCTGTAAAGTTTGGAAGGTAGGAGACGAGGTACTGGCAGAAGTAAAGCTGTGAGTACCGGGCGTGAGTCGTGCTTCGGTAGCTCAGTTGGTAGAGCACTTGCCCGCGAAAGGCAAAGGTCCCGAGTTCGGGTCTCGGTCGGGCACACAGTTTTAATCTGCCAGGAAGTTTCATATCAGCGCACACTCCGCTGCAGAGTGAAAATCTCATTCTGCAAACATCCCCCAGGCTGTGGCTAAGCCCCCCCAGGCTGTGGCTAAGCCATGTCTCCGCTGTATCCTTTCTTTCAGGAGTGCTAGTTCTGCAGGGTTCGCAGGAGAGCTTCTGTAAAGTTTGGAAGGTAGGAGACGAGGTACTGGCAGAAGTAAAGCTGTGAGTACCGGGCGTGAGTCGTGCTTCGGTAGCTCAGTTGGTAGAGCACTTGCCCGCGAAAGGCAAAGGTCCCGAGTTCGGGTCTCGGTCGGGCACACAGTTTTAATCTGCCAGGAAGTTTCATATCAGCGCACACTCCGCTGCAGAGTGAAAATCTCATTCTGCAAACATCCCCCAGGCTGTGGCTAAGCCCCCCCAGGCTGTGGCTAAGCCATGTCTCCGCTGTATCCTTTCTTTCAGGAGTGCTAGTTCTGCAAGGTTCGCAGGAGAGCTTCTGTAAAGTTTGGAAGGTAGGAGATGAGGTACTGGCAGAAGTAAAGCTGTGAGTACCGGGCGTGAGTCGTGCTTCGGTAGCTCAGTTGGAAGAGCACTTGCCCGCGAAAGGCAAAGGTCCCCAGTTCGAGTCTCGGTCGGGCACACAGCTTTAATATGCCAGGAAGTTTCATATCAGCGCACACTCCGCTGCAGAGTGAAAATCTCATTCTAAGAAAATAAATTTCTTGGATCTTACAATTACAAGAAACAACCACCAATATGAACTTTCCGTCTACAGAACATCCACATCCACATGCACTGTTATCCATAGCTCGTCCAAACACTCGACAGTGCATAAGTATGCCAGTTTCACACGCAAGCTCCACAGGATAAACAGAACACCTCGTAAACCAGAAAATTACACACGTGAACTAAATATAATCAAACAAACTGCTGCTGAAAACGACTACAAAACCGACATCATAAACAAGCTCAACAGCAAGGTAAAAATGAAACACAAAAATACTGGCCACCCACTCAAGAACACAACCAAAGGAATTGAAAACCCAGAGGCGGAACACACACACACAACACAGCAGAGCACACCACATCAGGAAAAAGAAATCGATGGTACACACGAATTTACGATAAGACCAGATAAAAGAACCTCAGCGAAATTCAGCAATGCTGGAATATGCCAGTTCACATGTAACTCCTGTCAGGCCGAATACATAGGACAAATAAGCAGAAATTTCCGAACAAGGTACACAGCGAGTAAAAGAGCTCCAAAGAGTGACAGCACACATTCCACTTTCGCAAACACCTAATCAACGGAAACCAGAACCCCAGTAATATTGAAAGTGGTCCACACATCCTGAAACACAGCAACAGTTTATACCGAGAACTAACAACAGAAGAAAATTTTTACATACAAAAGGCTATAATAGTAGGGAAAAATTTAATAAACGAAAACACAACAGTTTACAACAACACACGCTTTTCTGTTCTAAGAGAATGAAGCAGGACACAGAACAGAAAGCACATACACGCAAAAGAACCACTCACCCATCACACACAGACACATAAAAGAGGAACAGAAGTCGTCAGAACTCCCTCTACAATTTTCATAATCCGTAAACAAAGTTGACACTCCGAGCGGTGGCTGCTGGGAGCGACCGTAAAGACATTTGCCATACTGTCGCTCCCATCAGGCTCCGCGCCGAGTGTCAACGTTTGTTATTTCTCGCGACACACGCGAACAGCAAGATAGCCTATTGTTTTGGACTTTGAAGGAAGCGCGAAAGACATGTTTTTCCTATGTATAAAAGTAGGTGCAAACCGTCCAACAAACGTGAGTGCACGAGAAACTAAGTAACAGCCTGACAAGACACCAAAACTCTATCCAAAACGCTACCGCAATCCCAATTGCGTAACGCTGACATACGTTAAGTTCACGTTTTTGTATTTGTTTACTAACAGCCGCTCACACAGCTGCAGATGACATGCATGCCGAGAAAAACATAGAAAATATGCCGTAAACAGCGACAACAACCTTAAAACCATGCAGTAGTCTATAATAAGGTATGATGAGATGAAAGTAGGCCTATTCACAGAAAACAATCTTTAAAAAACAAACAGTACACATGTAATAATGTTTTAAGTTTTTATAACTATGCTATTTTCTTAATGTTTTAGAGTTAAAGAACCTACTAATGATGGCGATATTTGTCACTGAAACTAGTTTGGGGAATAAATAAATAACAAAAGTGTTTTGAATCAAGTCGGACTCACAATTGCCACACTGTTGTTAATTTCGGACCTCCTCACACAATGTCGCTGATTGAACACTACCGATGATGTACCCTTGAGATTTTCAATCAATGAGACTGTTCAGTAGTCTGGGTCATAATTTTAGCTGCACCAAGGACCTGGTAATGGTTGGAGTATTCCATTCCAACATAGACATGGGCAGGCTCTCAACCAGAGGACTTAGCCTACTTTTTATAGAAAGGTACTGATGGGAATGTGATCTTTTAGACATTTGTCATTAGCACCTTCCTGTAAAAGGCATGGTTCCATCAGCAAGAGCAGTCGTTGAGGAATGTTTTGTGATGAATGCACAAATCGTCCACGAAGAGTTTGTTTTCAGACATATTTATCTTAATCATACAAATATGTAGATAGTTGAAATGAAAATAAAAGGTAAGATACTTGTTTACATTCTGACGTTATTCGATATTAGCATATAATTCTATTCACTTATTCCTTTGCTCTTTTCCCGGTTGATAAAATTATAGAATCCTTCGTCTTACCGTTTTCTCCTACTTCTTTTAATTGGAAGGTTCCGACAGCTCGAAGGGCTAAACAATATGTTTAGAATAATGTGTTCATCATTGTTGCTGACTATATACCATTCCTGAAGCTCTGACCATTGTTTTAACTGTTACTAATTATTCCCATTTAAACCTTGTCCCTCGTCCGACACGAGGCGGTCCGATTCTTTTGTGTCATGACAGTTATACAGCAGGAGGAAACCTAGAAATATTTCTTAATAAATCCTACCAACCTGTCGCTATCTTATCTCCGACCGAAAAAAATCATTATAAATACTAAGCAAGAAAATTCACTGGTGTGAAGTAGTGTTATTAATCAGCCATCGTTAGAAGGACGAACTAATCTGCTCCATAGGAGCGTAGGTCCTAAGACTAACACTGGGTAGGTGGACACGTGGATCAACACTTAGCACGTCATCTCATAGACGCTATGCCACAAGCTTGATATTTACGGTTCAAAAATGGCTCTGAGCACTATGGGACTTAGCTTCTGAGGTCATAAATCCCCTAGAACTTAGAACTACTTAAACCTAACCAACCTACGGACATCACACACATCCATGCCCGAGGCAGGATTCGAACCTGCGACCGGAGCGGTCGCGCGGGTCCAGACTGTAGCGCCTAGAACCGCTCGGCCACAGCGGCCGGCTGATATTTACGAAAGATCGGTACTCAAAGACTGGAAAGTTGCACAGATCACACAGATATTCCAGTAAGAGAGTTGGAGTAATCCACTAAATTACATGCCCATATCATTACTGTCGATATGCAACAGGATTATGGAACATATATTGTTGTCGAACATTATGAATTACCTTGAAGAGAATGGTCTGTTGACACGCAGTGAACACGGATTTAGAAAACATCGTTCTTGTGAAACACAACTATCTCTTTACACACACGAAGTGCTGAGTGCTATTGACAAGGGATTTCAAATTGATTCCTTGTTTCTGGATTTCCGAAAGGCTTTTGAGACTGTACCACACAAGCGGCTTGTAGTACTTATGGAATATCGTCTCAGTTATGTGACTGGATTCGTGATTTTCTGCCAGAGAGCTCACAGATTGTAGTAACTGACGCAAAGTCATCGAGTAAAGCAGAAGTGATTTCTGGCGTCCCCCAAAGCAGTGTTATAGGTCCCAGCTGTTCCTTACTAATACAAACGATTTAGGAGACAATCTGAGCAGCCGTCTTAGATTGTTTGCAGATGATGCTGTCTTTTATCGACTAGTAAAGTCATCAGAAGATCACAAACAGTTGCAAAACGGTTTAAGAAAGATACCTAAATAGTGCGAAAATAGGTAATTGCTCCTAAATAATAAAAAGTGTGAGGCCATCCACATTAGTGTTGTAAAGAATCCGTCAAACTTCGGTTACACGATAAATCAGTCTAATCTAGAGGCCGTAAATACAACTACATACCTAGAAATTACGATTATGAACAATCTAAATTGGAAAGAGCACACAGAATATGTTGTGGGGAAGCAAACAAAAGACTGCGTTTTATTGGTAGAACACTTAGAAAATAAAGAGACTGCCTACACTACGCTTGTCTGTCCTTTTGGAGTACTGCTGCGCGGTCTGGAATCCTTACCAGATAGAAGAGTACGTCGAGAAAGTTCAAAGAGAAGAACGTTTCGTATTATCGCGACATAGGGGAGAGAATGTTACGGACATGATACAGGATTTGGGAGGGACACCATTGCGGCGGTATCTTCTCACGAAATTTCAATCACCAACTTTCTACTCCGAATGCGAAAATATTTTGTTGAAGCCGACCTCACTTCGACGAGTTCAGACATATATTTCAAACTGCTGATATACACGTAATACTTTTGTCAGAGACTTGGCTCAAACCAAGTATTCCTACAACTTCCGTAAACCTAGATGGCTATATCTTTCTCAGGCACGACAGATGCAACAGACGAGGGGGCGGAGTAGGGGCGTACATACGCACTGATTTGTCACCTACAGTACTACACACATCCGACAAAAATGTGGATAAACAAGTGGAATATATGTTCATAGAGATCAAATCACTTAACAGAAAGTGCTTAATATGTGTCCTTTACAAACCTCCTAAAGTAGGTGGGTTCGCCTGCTTCGAAACTGCCCTCTCTAGTCTCGAATCGTCATATGAACATGTAATTATAGCTGGTGACACTAACATTAATTTTCTGTGCAATAGTCCTTCCACTGGGAAATTTAAGAGGATGCTTTCTTCCTCAAATATGACGCTACTTCAGCTGGCACCTACTCATCACACGACTACCAGTCACACTTTCATAAATATATTCGCAACGAAATCTCCGAACAGAATAATCCGCACCTCTCAAATATCTGCGCCTGGCATGTCTGCCCATGACATCATTTCCATGACGTATTCACTAGAATGCCCTAGAAAGAAACAAAAACTGTCTACATACCGAGACCTCAAACGCATAAATTTGCCTGAACTCGAAACTGAGGCACAAGAAATAGTTTGGGGGATGACCTCTACTCCTCTCATGGACATAAACGACAAACTCCACGATTTCACTAACAAAATTACTCAACTATATGACAAATATGCTCCAATAAAGACCAGAAAAGTAAAAAGGCAACCTGCACCTTGGCTGACTGATGAACTAAAACAGCTCATGAATCTCAGAGACGCTGCACATCGAGCATACAAGATGCACCCTACACCTGAAAATCACGCTGTATACAAGCAGAAACGAAACAAAGTCAGTCAAGCGGTGAGAAACGCTAAGCTCAGACATGCCCGTACATTAGCTGACAATAGATGTAGACCAGCTATCCTGTGGAAAAATCTCCGTAGTCTCGGTTTAGGCAAAATAAAAGTTGCAGAAAATCCCATCGTCCCAGCTGAAGAGCTAAACCGATTCTTCACATTACCTGCAACCAAAATTGATCCGCAAAAAAAAACAGAAAATCATTGATTACTTCATGGGGATGAACGACTGTAGCAAAGAAAAATTCTATCTGCAGCACGTCACTTGCAGCACTGTCAAGAAAGCCATAATGCGGATTAGATCAGCATCTACTGGACATGATGGTATGACTATCCAGATGGTAAAACTTATTATTGACCAACTACTGCCCTCTATAACAGACATTTTCAACGATTCATTAATCACAAGTGTTTTCCCTGAGGCCTGGAAACTGGGACAAATTAAGCCACTGCCTAAAAAGGACATCGCCACAGCACCCTCTGACTACCGCCCCATCTGCCTTCTTCCCGCACTATCAAAGGCCTTAGAATATATAGTTCATGACCAGCTCACCAACTACCTAACTACTAACAACCTACTAGACGAATACCAATCAGGTTTCCGTAAACATCGAAGCACAACATCCGCTCTGATAAAGGTGACAGATGACCTGAAACTTGCCATGGACAGACAAGAAACGACTATCATTTGCTTCTTAGATTTCAGCAAAGCATTTGATACTGTCGACTTCGACATCTTACTAGCCAAACTTAGCGGTCTAAATTTCTCACCAAGCGCAGTGCAATGGTTTCGCTCATACATGACGTCTCGTCAGCAACGCGTCCTGTCTGGGAATATAAAATCACAATGGCGGCAGGTAGTGTCAGGCGTTCCCCAAGGCTCAGTATTAGGTCCTATACTCTTCTCTCTTTATGTCAACGATGTGTCATCGGTCCTGACCTATTGCAAATACCATATGTATGCTGATGACCTTCAGTTGTATCTAAGTGCGAAACCAAGCAATCTCAAGAAAGCTATTGAAAATTTCAATACTGACCTCGATGCACTGTCAAAATGGGCACAGGACATAGGTCTAAAACTAAACCCATCTAAAACCCAAGCGGTACTTGTTGGTCACTCTAAGCTCATTAGCCCAAAACATCGGGAATCCGTACCACCTCTTATCCTAAATGGAACAAATATTAAATTCTCTCCCTCAGCAAAGAGTTTGGGAGTAATAATAGATGAAAATCTAAATTGGACAGAGCACGTAACTGCAGTGTGCAAAAAAGCATCAGCATCCCTTCATGTCCTACAAAATTATAAAAAACTCTTCCCTTTCGATCTGAAAAAGAAATTAGTACAAACGCTTATACTCCCAATCATTGACTACAGCGATATTATCCTACAAGGCCTCTCTCAGGAAAATTCCCGACGTCTAGAACTGGTCACGAATGCCTGCGTCCGATATATCTGTGACGTTCGACTTTTTGATCACATTTCACCAGCATATGCAAAATTGTCCTGGCTGCGTGCAGACAAACGCAGAGATTTCCATACACTGTCTCATCTACTGCCTTATAAATGTACACTGTCCCTCATATCTCTCCTCGTCCCTAACACTCATGTCGGAACAACATGACAGAAACACACGTTCCCATCATAATAAAATCCTCTCCGTTCCACTGCATCGCTCAGTCACCTTCTCCAAGTCCTTTACAGTAGCGGGAACCCGACTCTGGAATAACCTCCCTCGTTATGTTAGAGAACTTAAAAACATGACCGGCTTCAAAAAACAGTTAATGACGTATCTACTTAAGCAACAGTAATGCCTTCCTCTGTACATGAGCGCACTTCACCTCATGAGTTCCCTCTTTCCCCCTCCTTAAACCTCCCTTACCCAAAACTCGCTATACTAGTAAACATCTACTTTACACACCAAGACATTAATGTACATCTGCACAAACCTTCATTACTATTGCCAATCTTTCACATGTTTGTCATTATTATTTGATTTTTTTACTGTTATTATTATTGCTTTCACCATAATCTGTATGTATAGCACGTGATGTAAAAATACTGCCAGCATTTACTTTATTATGTCTTAGTCATGTTTATCATTATTATTTGATTTTTTTGTTTTACTGTTATTATTATTGCTTTTATCATAATCTGTATGTATAGCAACTGTTGTAAAAATACTTCCGCATTTACTTTATTAGGTCTTAGTCACTACTCTTTATTCATATTGTCACTAGAGTAAGCTAATTTTCTCATTTAAACTATGTTCATGATGTAACTCTGATGTGTGAAATGCTGCATGTGTGGAACACTGGTCCGATGTAAGAGAGGGCCTGATGGCCCTAATCTGATCAGGTTAAATAAATAAATAAATAAAAAAATACATAGGGAGAGACGATCATCACAATAAAATAAGGGAAATCAGATCTCGCACGGGAAGACATGGGTGCTCGTTTTTTTCCGCGCGTTGTTCGAGAGTGGAATAACGGAGACTTATTGTGAAAGTGATGCGATGCACCCTCTGCCAGGCACTTAAGTGTGATTTGCAGAGTATCAATTTAGACGTAGATGTAGATTTTCATTTACTGATAGTGTCGTTGTGCTGGTTGACAAAATATTCATTTGATGTTGAAAAAACAAAATTTATGTGTGCACCTATGTGATGGAGCTGCTAAATGCTAATAACTGAATATTGCACGAAATACCGAGTGAGGATCTACAAGCTGCTAAAAAGATGGAAGGCCATACTACTGTTTTTGGAAATACACGGAACGTGCTACGTGGAACATGAGTTGCTAGTGTCGTCCTAAAAACGGAATGGGTCAGTCAGCAAAGACAGATGATGATACGGTAATACCGTTGTTCACACAAACCCATCTTTTTGCAGCTTCTAGTCTGTGTCAAAAGTATCAACATTTCTGGATGTGAGCCATCACGATATGCTTGTTGATGTGAAGGTACCAGAGGCAGATATTTCATGAAATTCGTTAGGGACTGTTGAGAAATGGGCGTCAGCTAGCTGCGTTCCGTTATGGAATGTTCTGTAATGAATTTTCAGGTGTCTAAGAAGCTTTCGCTTCCAAAAAAAATTCCATTAATCCGACAAGTGCATGGGATAGTTGGATAGAAAATAAGGGGCAAGATGTTTGTTTACGTGATGACATTGCTAATTTTGGAATATAAGTCCATTTACTATCGCTTCTGTTCTTTTCAAGGTTTTGCCGGCCGGGGTGGCCGAGCGGTTCTAGGCGCTTCAGTCTGGAACCGCGCGACCGCTACGGTCGCAGGTTCGAATCCTGCCTCGGGCATGGATGTGTGTGATGTCCTTAGGTTAGTTAGGTTTAAGTAGTTCTAAGTTCTAGGGGACTGATAACCTCAGAAGTTAAGTCCCATAGTGCTCAGAGCCATTTGAACCATTTTTCAAGGTTTTTAAAATTATAGGATCAGTCCAGGTTCCTAAGTTCTCAACTGGAAGTAGGGCATCTTATCACAGAAGTACATTTGTGAATAGTATGATGTTTCGAAACATACTGCACAGGTGTACGTCTGTAATAGGAATGCCTCCATCAGCAAAGGAGATGCAGGCTGTTTATTAGGTGGTCCTTCCCAGCGGACAATTTAAAGATGTGATTTTTCTGGTGCGTCGTGAGTTAATAACTCGCCTCCTTCTGTACTGCGGCGGAAGAACAGCCGTGAGGGAGGAACCAGCCGCTCCATTTGGGTGCGACGGGGCTTTATTCCCAACGTATTTGTTGTGTGTTTGTGCTCTTAGGTGTGTCATGTGCACATGCTGTGTGTCTTGAAATTTCCTCCGATCACCTGTCTGTTTGCACCTACTCATTTTTGTTAGCGTTCTCTGTCAACTTGGCTGCCGTTATTTCAGTACAATATGATCTGCCTCATGCGTACATCAGCATGGGTAAGTATATACTGCTCTTGAAACTCTCAAGTTTCCGGTAAACGGTACTTCATTAACTGCGAGGATGGGTGGATGATTTGGGGGAGGGACCAAACAGCGAGGCCATCGGTCCCATCGAATTAGGGAAGGATGGGGAAGGAAGTCGGCCGTGCCCTTTCAGAGGAACCATCCCGGCATTTACCTGAAGTGAATTTAGGGAAATCAAGGAAAGCCTACTAAATCAGGATGGCTGCCCGTTGCCCTTCCGAATGTGAGTCTAGTAAGCTAACCACTGCGCCACCTCACTCGGTGATCGTGCCAGGACCAACCAGCAGGAACCAGTCTCCTTACTGAGTCCTACATTCGTATCGGTTGTACAGTAAGGGAAACGCAGAAACATTTACAAAGAAACTTTTTGACTGTGCCTGAACGGAAATATGAAAGCTGAACTAAGACACTACTGTCGTCAAGTAGTGTAGCTGATACAGGGTGTTTCAAAAATGACCGGTATATTTGAAACGGCAATAAAAACTAAACGAGCAGCGATAGAAATACACCGTTTGTTGCAATATGCTTGGGACAACAGTACATTTTCAGGCGGACAAACTTTCGAAATTACAGTAGTTACAATTTTCAACAACAGATGGCGCTGCAAGTGATGTGAAAGATATAGAAGACAACGCAGTCTGTGGGTGCGCCATTCTGTACGTCGTCTTTCTGCTGTAAGCGTGTGCTGTTCACAACGTGCAAGTGTGCTGTAGACAACATGTTTTATTCCTTAGAACAGAGGATTTTTCTGGTGTTGGGAATTCCACCGCCTAGAACACAGTGTTGTTGCAACAAGACGAAGTTTTCAACGGAGGTTTAATGTAACCAAAGGACCGAAAAGCGATACAATAAAGGATCTGTTTGAAAAATTTCAACGGACTGGGAACGTGACGGATGAACGTGCTGGAAAGGTAGGGCGACCGCGTACGGCAACCACAGAGGGCAACGCGCAGCTAGTGCAGCAGGTGATCCAACAGCGGCCTCGGGTTTCCGTTCGCCGTGTTGCAGCTGCGGTCCAAATGACGCCAACGTCCACGTATCGTCTCATGCGCCAGAGTTTACACCTCTACCCATACAAAATTCAAACGCGGCAACCCCTCAGCGCCGCTACCATTGCTGCACGAGAGACATTCGCTAACGATATAGTGCACAGGATTGATGACGGCGATATGCATGTGGGCAGCATTTGGTTTACTGACGAAGCTTATTTTTACCTGGACGGCTTCGTCAATAAACAGAACTGGCGCATATGGGGAACCGAAAAGCCCCATGTTGCAGTCCCATCGTCCCTGCATTCTCAAAAAGTACTGGTCTGGGCCGCCATTTCTTCCAAAGGAATCATTGGCCCATTTTTCAGATCCGAAACGATTACTGCATCACGCTATCCGGACATTCTTCGTGAATTTGTGGCGGTACAAACTGCCTTAGACGACACTGCGAACACCTCGTGGTTTATGCACGATGGTGCCCGGCCACATCGCACGGCCGACGTCTTTCATTTCCTGAATGAATATTTCGATGATCGTGTGATTGCTTTGGGCTATCCGAAACATACAGGAGGCGGCGTGGATTGGCCTCCCTATTCGCCAGACATGAACCCCTGTGACTTCTTTCTGTGGGGACACTTGAAAGACCAGGTGTACTGCCAGAATCCCGAAACAATTGAACAGCTGAAGCAGTACATCTCATCTGCATGTGAAGCCATTCCGCCAGACACGTTGTCAAAGGTTTCGGGTAATTTCATTCAGAGACTACGCCATATTATTGCTAAGCATGGTGGATATGTGGAAAATATCGTACTATAGAGTTTCCCAGACCGCAGCGCCATCTGTTGTAACTACTGTAATTTCGAAAGTTTGTCTGCCTGAAAATGTACTGTTGTCCCAAGCATATTGCAACAAACGGTGTATTTCTATCGCTGCTCGTTTAGTTTTTATTGCCGTTTCAAATATACCGGTCATTTTTGAAACACCTTGTAAGTACTCCAGTGCCCATATCGTCATCGCAATGGGCAACATAGTGATTAAGTTTGCAGAGGCCACACACGGTTAGTTGCTTCAGTGATTCTGTTTCAAAGGGACACAGCTCTCAAGGTTGGCACTGTTTGAAGGATGACGTGGGTCAAGTCTTAGGACGTAATCTCATTCTCGCAATGTTAAAAGCTGAGTAATTTTCGAATTGTGCCGTCCAGTACAGTATAAAATCGGGGATTGAAATATTATTTCCGAAGTTCTCATCTCGTCCCCGAAGCTATCATCATTTGCGGTGAATGTTGTTCCTTTGCTGAAAGTATCTGCGTTTGATGAAGAGAAATTAAGCTGAGAAAACTACTAACAAGATAAGATGCTAACTGTTAGCTATAATTGAGTATTGCACTCCGTGATCAATAGATCTGCAAGTTGTTAAGAAGAGAGATGGGCGGCCGCTGTGGCCGAGCGTTTCTAGGCGTTTCAGTCCGGAACTACGCTGCTGCTACGGCCGCAGGTTCGAATCATGCCCCCTGCATGGATGTGTGTGATGTCCTTAGGTTTAATTAGTTGTAAGTTCTAGGCGACTGATGACCTCAGACGTTAAGTCGCATAGTGCTCAGAGCCATTTTATAGTTTCAACTGCACATTACACCAACCGTACTGTTCAATGTTACACCAACCGTACTGTTCAATGTGCATGACTGCACAAGCTTGGCAATCGACAGTTGTGGCACTGTTTGTCAGGAAAGCCCATCCACCACGGCAAGGTCTCACCACACTGAGGCCGAAAACGGCATAAAAAGCAACTGCCATCGGCTTTCAATTGCTTTGGGGTAGTTTTTAATTGTCTTGGGCCAAAAACAGCATAAAAATCAAACTGAAAATTGTTTCTAACTGTCGTGAGAGTGGTGGAAGAAATGTTCAGTATACTGTCCATCGTATTCTGCCACAAGTTGAAATCGAGAAACGGGATGTTCCAAAGCGGATCGGAGTATCTCGGGGGCTACATCCAGAATGCGTTGCGCAATGCGCACCTTCGATTCAGCTACACTCCTGGAAATTGAAATAAGAACACCGTGAATTCATTGTCCTAGGAAGGGGACACTTTATTGACACATTCCTGGGGTCAGATACATCACATGATCACACTGACAGAACCACAGGCACATAGACACAGGCAACAGAGCATGCACAATGTCGGCACTAGTACAGTGTATATCCACCTTTCGCAGCAATGCAGGCTGCCATTCTCCCATGGAGACGATCGTAGAGATGCTGGATGTAGTCCTGTGGAACGGCTTGCCATGCCATTTCCACCTGGCGCCTCAGTTGGACCAGCGTTCGTGCTGGACGTGCAGACCGCGTGAGACGACGCTTCATCCAGTCCCAAACATGCTCAATGGGGGACAGATCCGGAGATCTTGCTGGCCAGGGTAGTTGACTTACACCTTCTAGAGCACGTTGGGTGGCACGGGATACATGCGGACGTGCATTGTCCTGTTGGAACAGCAAGTTCCCTTGCCGGTCTAGGAATGGTAGAACGATGGGTTCGATGACGGTTTGGATGTACCGTGCACTATTCAGTGTCCCCTCGACGATCACCAGTGGTGTACGGCCAGTGTAGGAGATCGCTCCCCACACCATGATGCCGGGTGTTGGCCCTGTGTGCCTCGGTCGTATGCAGTCCTGATTGTGGCGCTCACCTGCACGGCGCCAAACACGCATAGGACCATCATTGGCACCAAGGCAGAAGCGACTCTCATCGCTGAAGACGACACGTCTCCATTCGTCCCTCCATTCACGCCTGTCGCGACACCACTGGAGGCGGGCTGCACGATGTTGGGGCGTGAGCGGAAGACGGCCTAACGGTGTGCGGGACCGTAGCCCAGCTTCATGGAGACGGTTGCGAATGGTCCTCGCCGATACCCCAGGAGCAACAGTGTCCCTAATTTGCTGGGAAGTGGCGGTGCGGTCCCCTACGGCACTGCGTAGGATCCTACGGTCTTGGCGTGCATCCGTGCGTCGCTGCGGTCCGGTCCCAGGTCGACGGGCACGTGCACCTTCCGCCGACCACTGGCGACAACATCGATGTACTGTGGAGACCTCACGCCCCACGTGTTGAGCAATTCGGCGGTACGTCCACCCGGCCTCCCGCATGCCCACTATACGCCCTCGCTCAAAGTCCGTCAACTGCACATACGGTTCACGTCCACGCTGTCGCGGCATGCTACCAGTGTTAAAGACTGCGATGGAGCTCCGTATGCCACGGCAAACTGGCTGACACTGACGGCGGCGGTGCACAAATGCTGCGCAGCTAGCGCCATTCGACGGCCAACACCGCGGTTTCTGGTGTGTCCGCTGTGCCGTGCGTGTGATCATTGCTTGTACAGCCCTCTCGCAGTGTCCGGAGCAAGTATGGTGGGTCTGACACACCGGTGTCAATGTGTTCTTTTTTCCATTTCCAGGAGTGTATTTCCGTAATTGGAGCACTGAACACAACGTCTTTCAGATAACGCTACAGGCGGAAGTCACACTTATTATGCTCAGATGATATGGACAGCCAGGACGTAGGGAAATGACTGCTGATAATTCTGGCATTTTCGAAATGGCTCTGCAGCAGCTGCTTAGTTGGCTGTGCAGTTTGCAGAGAAGCGCCATCTTGTACAAAAATGACCCTAACCACACATCCACGTTGCTCGAAGTGTTGGAAAACCGTTTACCAGTGACGGTACAGGTAACAGCACTCGCAGGACTCATCACCTCGAAAAAATACTATCCTGCGATAAACGATGCCGTCAACCTGCACCACACATTCACTTTTTCAGAGTGAAGTGGTACCGATTGACGTGCGTGCGGATTTTCCGTTGACCATGTTCCGCAATTCTGCTTTCTGATGTGTCCTTGGAGATGGAAATAGGCTTCATCTGTCGACAGAATGCTCCATGGCCAGTCATGGTCCACTTTCATGCGAGCAAGAAATTCCAGAGCAAACGTTTGTATTACTAGCAGGTAAGCAGGAAGGAACTCTTGATCATGGGCGATGTTTGGACAGCAGTGCAGGATTTTCCGTAGGATTCTATACACCGCGCTCGCAGGCATGTCAACGTTCGTGGATTTTTCCGAGCACTGAGTATTTGCACACCACTGTCCGACCCCTCCTGCAATGCTGTGGCCACATCTTCGACAATCGTTGGATCAACCGCTTTCCTTCCTCTGCCACAGTGCACATCAAAGGAACTTGTATTTTCGAATTGTGTAGTCATTTTCTCCAGACCCTTAGCAGACATCGGAAGAATATGTTTTTAATACGCTTGAATGTCCGGAACTTCTGCAGGACTACTGGCGCTAGTCACCTTTTTTGTAAAATAGTTTTACCGGTAGCGAGTGCTCCTTCATGTACAGCGTCATATCGGGCGTCTCAGACACATACTGAGGAACAGCAGTGTCCTGCGCGTCTGTTGGTGTGCGTACGCTGTCACCTACTGCGCCTTCTATTGGTCAAAATTTCATTTCTTCCGTGTTTCCCCCGGCGTCAGTTATATGTTGTTCAAATTTGACGTCATTCTGAACAGTGGTTCTCTTTCAAAAAATGGTTCAAATGGCTCTGAGCACTATGGGACTCAACTTCTGAGGTCATTAGTCCCCTAGAACTTAGAACTAGCTAAACCTAACTAACCTAAGGACATCACAAACATCCATGCCCGAGGCAGGATTCGAACCTGCGACCGTAGCGGTCTTGCGGTTCCAGACTGCATCGCCTTTAACCGCACGGCCACTTCGGCCGGCGGTTCTCTTTCTACAGTATTTTGAAATTGGAACTTTAATATAGACTCCCTGTACCTAACATGATCATCTGAGCTCTGGCCTGTTCTTCGCATGTGTCGATGTCGTGCTATTTGAATCGTCGCCGAACTGGAGGGAGACGTCGCAGAGCGTCATGCCATTGCACCATTACAAAAGAGGATTGTAGGCATCTGAAGAAACTGCAAACAGGTGGGAATTTAAGGAGATGGGACCTGGATAAACTGACTAAACCAGAGGTTGTGCAGAGTTTCAGGGAGAGCATAAGGGAACAATTGACAGGAATGGGGGAAAGAAATACAGTAGAAGAAGCATGGGTAGCTTTGAGGGATGAAGTAGTGAAGGCAGCAGAGGTTCAAGCAGGTAAAAAGACGAGGGCTAGTAGAAATCCTTGGGTAACAGAAGAAATATTGAATTTAATTGATGAAAGGAGAAAATATAAAAATGCAGTAAATGAAGCAGGCAAAAAGGAATACAAACGTCTCAAAAATTAGATCGACAGGAAGTGCAAAATGGCTAAGCAGGGATGGCTAGAGGACAAATGTAAGGATGTAGAGGCTTATCTCACTAGGGGTAAGATAGATACTGCCTACAGGAAAATTAAAGAGACCTTTGGAGAAAAGAGAACCACTTGTATGAATATCAAGAGCTCAGATGGAAACCCAGTTCTAAGCAAAGAAGGGAAAGCAGAAAGGTGGAAGGAGTATATAGAGGGTCTATACAAGGGCGATGTATTTGAGGACAATATTATGGAAATGGAAGAGGATGTAGATGAAGATGAAATGGGAGATATGATACTGCGTGAAGAGTTTGACAGAGCACTGAAAGACCTGAGTCTAAACAAGGCCCTGGGAGTAGATAACATTCCATTAGAACTACTGACAGCCTTGGGAGAGCCAGTCCTGAGAAAACTCTACCATCTGGTGAGCAAGATGTATGAAACAGGTGAAATACCCTCAGACTTCAAGAAGGACATAATAATTCCAATCCCAAAGAAAGCAGGTGTTGACAAATGTGAAAATTACCGAACTATCAGTTCAATAAGTCACGGCTGCAAAATACTAACGCGAATTCTTTACAGACGAATGGAAAAACTGGTAAAAGCCGACCTCGGGGAAGATCAGTTTGGATTCCGTAGAAATATTGGAACACGTGAGGCAATACTGACCCTACGACTTATCTTGGAAGCTAGATTAAGGAAAGGCAAACCTACGTTTCTAGCATTTGTAGACTTAGAGAAAGCTTTTGATAATGTTGACTGGAATACTCTCTTTCAGATTCTGAAAGTGGCAGGGGTAAAATACAGGGAACGAAAGGCTATTTACAATTTGTACAGAAAACAAATGACAGCTATAAGAGTTAAGGGGCATGAAAGGGAAGCAGTGGTTGGGAAGGGAGTGAGACAGGGTTGTAGCCTCACCCCGATGTTATTCAATCTGTATATTGAACAAGCAGTAAAGGAAACAAAAGAAAAATTCGGATTAGGTATTAAAATCCATGGAGAAGAAATAAAAACCTTGAGGTTCGCCGATGACATTGTAATTCTGTCAGAGACAGCAAAGGACTTGGAAGAGCAGTTGAACGGAATGGATAGCGTCTTGAAAGGAGGATATAAGATGAACATCAACAAAAGCAAAACGAGGATAATGGAATGTAGTCGAATTAAATCGGGTGATGCTGCGGGAATTAGATTAGGAAATGAGACACTTAAAGTAGTAAAGGAGTTTTGCTATTTGGGGAGCAAAATAACTGATGATGGTCGAAGTGGAGAGGATATAAAATGTAGACTGGCAATGGCAAGGAAAGCGTTTCTGAAGAAGAGAAATTTGTTAACATCGAGTATAGATTTAAGTGTCAGGAAGTCATTTCTGAAAGTATTTGTATGGAGTGTAGCCATGTATGGAAGTGAAACATGGACGGTAAATAGTTTGGACAAGAAGAGAATAGAAGCTTTCGAAATGTGGTGCTACAGAAGAATGCTGAAGATTATATGGGTAGATGACATAACTATGAAGAGATATTGAATAGAATTGGGGAGAAGAGGAGTTTGTGGCACAGAAGAAGGGATCAGTTGGTAGGACATGTTCTGAGGCATCAAGGGATCACCAATTTAGTATTGGAGGGCAGCGTGGAGGGTAAAAATCGTAGAGGGAGACCAAGAGATGAATACACCAAGCAGATTCAGAAGGATGTAGGTTGCAGTAGGTACTGGGAGATGAAGAAGCTTGCACAGGATAGAGTAGCATGGAGAGTTGCATCAAACCAGTCTCAGGACTGAATACCACAACAACAACAGGCATCTTTGAACTGTATTTCAAACTTCTGCTTCGCAATGGGGGAAAATGACTGGGTTTCAAAAAAGGGACCCTTCAGTTCTTTTGTGCAGTGTTCTCTGAATAATTTCACTGAGTACTCGTTTATTACAAAATTATTATTCTGAAGAACGTTCGAAATATTACAAAACAACGCGCTGGATCAATGTAGATGTGTGTACTATGTGGTGTGTACTATGTGATAATAAGATCGTATCTGACATACCTCCATCTGGACGCATTCTATTCTACTTTACGGCGTGTTATTTTGGCACAAGTGTCACTGACATCAATAATGAAGCATATATGACTATAAAAATATCTGAAATGTTTAACATGGGGCCTACAGCTAATTTTCGACTGGCTGAGCTAATACGAAAAACTGACGATTGCAGATAGATGTTATGAAATCGCATGATTTCAGTCACATCTGAATGTCTGCCTATTGTCCTCCGTTTTCTTATTCAAAAATGGTTCTGAGCACTATGGGACTTAACATCTGAGGTCATCAGTCCCCTAGAACTTAGAACTACTTAAACCTAACTAACCTAAGGACATCACACACATCCATGCCCGAAGCAGGATTCGAACCTGCGACCGTAGCGGCAGCGCGGTTCCGGACTGAAGCGCCTAGACCGCACGGCCACACCGGCCGGCTCGTTTTCTTATTCTTCTGGTAGAAAGAGACGATAGTATTGTAGATTAATAATACTGTGAAGATCTGATTTTTTTATGTATTAACGTCCGTACAGAAGAAATGTAATTCTTAGGAGTCGTATGTGTGTAACACTTTGGAACGATCACATACTCTCATTCGAGTGTAAAGCAGGTAGCAGACTTGGGCGTATTGATACGTAAAATACTAGGGAAATGACATTATAGTCTACGAAGGAGACTTCCACTAATCATTCCTGCGACCCATCCTCGAATATTGTTCAAGTTTGTAGGACACGTACGAAATAAGACTAGCATCGGACATTTAACGTGAACAGAAAAGGGCAGCATGCTTGTCTGACCCATGGTAGTATGTGTCACAGAGATGCTAAAGAAAGTGAACTGGCAGTCTCTGGAAGAAAGATGTGAAATATTATGAGAAGTATTAATAACAAAATGATGGCTGTAGGAATAAACTATAACTCCCTAACATCCCCCCTATAGGAATCGTGAGAACAAGTTTAGATGAATTTTAGCACATACAGTGGCATTTAAACACTCGTTGTTATCACGCTCCCTACGTGAATGGAACGGAAAAAGCCGTTGTATGTGATACGATGGGACGTACTGTTTACCATTCACTTCAGTCTGGATTGCAGAGTATCTTTGCACATATTCTACCTCAGTTTTATGCTGTACAAATTTACCGTCATTCTGAGCAGTGGTTCTCTTCCTATAGCGTTTTGAAACTGGTACATTAATCACGGACAAATTTTAGTCATACTTATCTTCATTTCAACGACTTAGTTACATCATTTCACAATTATGCAATATGTGTTGTTATTCCTTTAACAAGTTTCTATTTGTAATTAGGATAATCATTAGCCGGCCGTGGTGGCCGAGCGGTTCTAGGCGCTACAGTCTGGAACCGCACGACCGCTACGGTCTCAGGTTCGAATCCTGCCTAGGGCATGGATGTGTTTGATGTTCTTAGGTTAGTTAGGTTTAAGTAGTTCTAAGTTCTAGGGGACTGATGACCTCAGCAGTTAAGTCCCATAGTGCTCAGAGCCATTTGAACCATTTTGATAATCATGTTTTTCTACACTGCATTATTTTCGTGTCGACGCGATGCTATTAGAATTTCAGGCTTCGTCACACATTGTCGTTGAGAGAATGCTCACGACGATGTATCCTTCTCCAAAAAAGTTGATAGTTTCATTTACTGAGACTATTGTTCAGTAATCTGAGAAAATGTGTTGTAAATTTACCTGCATCAACGACTTGAAAATGGTAGACTATAATGAGTATTTCATTCCAACATAGGTATAGGCAGGCTTAATTCTTTGCTCTTTACCCGGGAGCAATAGAATGAGTGCAGATACCCAAATTGTCAATTGGAAGTAGTGTCATCTTATTATAGAGGTACACTTGTGAATAATATGAAATTTTGAAACATGTTGCACAAGTGTGCGTCTGTAATAGGAATGCGGCCATCGACTGTGGAGGTGCAGGGAATTTATTTGCAGCGGGTAATTGTACATCTATTTTATCGGATGAGTCGTGGGTTAATTCACCTTCTTCTGTACCGCGGAAGAATAACAGCGGTGAGGGAGCAACCAGCCGCTGCATTTAGGTGCGGTGAGACTTTATCACAATGTATTGATTGTGTGTTCATGATCTTAGGTGTTTTGTGCCCATGCAGTGTGTCTCGAAATTTCCGCCTATCACCGCCCGCGTCATGTGTACATCAATGTGGGTGAGAGTATAATGCTCAAACTCTGAACTTTGTGGTAACCGTTACTTTATTATTTGGTTTCAAAGGATCTTGCCAGTACAAGCAGGAACTAGCCTGCTTATTGTGTCCTACATTCGTGCAGGTTCTGCAGTAGGCGAAATGGAGAAACATTTGTGAACAAACTTCTTGCCTGTGCCTGAACAGTCCCATATTAAATCTGAGCTAATAAGTAGTGTCGCTGATTATTCCAGTCATTTTTGAGAACATTTCTCCTGTAGAGGAGCGTTTTTTTATTACTTAAAAATGAACATGAACAGTCACAACCGGAAAAAACTTCCGGTTTCTGTCTATTCTGGACCATCTTCAGATCTCACATCACGATGGTGGCTGTGAACGGAGCAGGCACAACGACTTCACGAGCGCCTGTGTTGTAGCGCCATCTCCGATGCTGTGTTCATGGAGTCGTAGCGTCTGCTCTGTTCACAGCAACCATGGTCCAAAACAGACCGAAACCGATAACCTCATAACAAAGAAGCTTCTTGCGGTTGACTGTTCATGTTAAGTACCCGTATCGTCGCTTATCGCAGTGGACGGCATAATAATTAACATCGTAGAGTCCACACGGGGTTAGCTGGTTGAATCTATTTCAAAGGGACGCAGCTCATACGGCTTGTGCTTTTTGGAGGATAAAATGAATCAACTCTTAGCATGTAATCTCATCCTTGCAATGTTACAGTCATTTTCGAGCTGTGCAGTCGAGTACAGAACAAAATCGACCAGTGAAATATTATTTACTAAATTCTCACAGCCACACAGATGCTATTTTCATTTTGTTGAGAATGTTGTTCCATTGCTCAAGGTGTATGCGTTTGATGTCGAAAAAAATGCTGAGGAAAAGAAATACTTCTTTTGAAAATTCACTAGTGGGAGTGTAATTTTTTGGAATAAGGTTAACCAAAAACATTCTGAAAGTGCCTCGATCATAGATGACAGTGGGTATAACGATATCTTTGCCCTTAAAGCGACGTTACCATCTACACGAGTTTCTAAGCAGTCTCGAAGTAACAGCAGTTTCTGGATGTGAACCATCACGATAGATGCAGAGACAATTAAAGTCTGTGCGCAGACCAGCCCTTCGACTCTCGTCACATACCACATGCCCACAAGCAGCAGTGTAACACCACTCAGATAAAGGGATCTGTCACGGGTTCTGTCTGTACATGTTTCTTTTGTTATTTTATTTTATTCAATGAAATGTGTTTTGAAATTTCCGGTGATCACCTGCCTGTTTTCTCCTACTTATTTATATTAGCGTGTTCTGCCACTTTGCTACCTTTACTTATACAGAATATTTTGCCTCATTTGTACGTCAATGTGGGTGAGTGTATTCTGTTGAAACTCTGAACGTTGTGGTAAACGTTACTTTCTAATTTCCTTTTAAAGGATCGTGCCAGTGCAAACAGGAACGAGTATGGTTATTGTGTCCTACATTCATGCGGGTTGTACAGCAGGAGAAACGCAGAAAAAATTGAGACAAATCTTTTTACCTCTGCCAGAACGGACCCATATCAAAACTAATCTAAAAGGATACTATCAATGAGTGGTGTAGATGATCATTACTCCAACGCCCACATCGTCACTTCCTGAAGTGGGCGATATAATAATTAATTTCGTAGGTGGGTGCATGCACTTAGGTATTCGAATTAATGTATTCCAAAGGAACGCAGCTCATAAGGCTGGTGCTGGTTGGATATTGAAGTGCATCAACTCTTAGCTCGTTAACTCATCCTCGCAATATTATAAGCTCAGTATTTCTCATTACATTATACTAATTTCGACGTAATGCTACAGAATTTCAGACTTTCTCACAAAATTTCGCTGACTGAACACTCACCAATATTGTACCCTTCCTCTCAAAGTTGATATTTTCATTTCCTGGGACTGTTTTTTCGGTAGTCTCAAATTAGGAATGTTTTGTGATGAACATACAAATCGTCCGCGAAGTATTTGTTTACAGACATGTCTACCCCAGTCATAGATATGCATCGATAGTTGATGTGAAACTGCAAGTTAATGTACTTGTGCAGAACCTGTCGTTGCTCTTTTTAGAATGTACTTCTATTTACTTTGCTCTTTTACCTGTTGTTACAATTATAGAATGAGTGCAGATGCCAAGGTTGTCAACTGCAAGTATGATCATGCAATTTTAGAAATACGCTTTAAAAATACTGGATTCTAAAATTTTAGTCATTTGTAGTTTTTTGTGAGAGGGAGAGCCGAGTTAACAAGAAAAGAGAAAGTTATTTATCAGCCAAGCGCGCCTATACACGCTGGACAATGTGGGGTGGAGTGTGAGGGGCGCCTTAGCTCTAATGGAAGGGAAAAGATATAGATGTTTGTCTTTGAAGAAAATGATTTAAATTCGGTATTATGCAGGTTTTTATCAGTGTCAGAATTTCTTTACGGCTACTTACAAGTTGCAATTAGTCTTCCAAAATTTAAAAATTATTCCATGCCTCTACATCTAAGGCCACCCCCAACAGATTATCGTATGGGCGCCCTTGTACACAGTGAATGATTCTGCATGTGAATTTTCCGGTGAGTAGTGCGTTATTTCGCCTCCTTTGGCAATTTCGTGGCAGGGGGGAGAGGGGGATGATGCTTTTGTTTAAAAACCACCAGCTTCACTGACACTTGTAGGTGTATCCGGCCACGTGTTCATCTTCAGGTTTGTTGTGTGGTCTGGCAGTGTGCATTGAAAAAAAAAAGCTGATCCTTTGTCTTTCCGTTTGCTCCTACATGTTTTAATGGAGGTGTTTTGTCAACGTGGATGGCTATCTTTCACAACAATATAATGTGAATAATGTGTAGATCACTGCTGGTGACTGTATATCTTTTTTGAAGCTCTGAACTTTCTTTTAAGAGTTACTGTATTATTCCTATTTAAAAGCTTTTACCTCGTCCAACAGGAGACAATCCGATTATTGTGTGTCCCATTCATATCTGTTGTACAGAATATACGTAGAAACATTTCTGAATAAATTCTATGACACTGTCAGCATCTTATCTGCGGCTGAAAGGATCTTTTTAGGTTCTGAGCTAGACAATTCACTGTTGAGAAGTAGTATCATTAATCAGAAATGGTTAACAGGATGAAGTAATCCGCTCCAAAGGGGAGTAGCTCCCAAGACTGAAGCTGGGTAGCTGTATGCGTGTGTAACACTTAACACGTCACCTGATACTCGCTGTCACATGCATGATATTTGGGGTTGAAGGTTCGAGTGCAAAAATACTGCCAACTAAAATTTTATGTGTGAAGTATACCGTCTCCACATAGATATTCTTTCCGTTTACAGGGAATGTTATTCCGATGGGTAAAAGCATGTACATTTGATGCTGAAGAATTAAAATGTATATATGCACCTACACAGTGGAGGTGCTAACCCTTGATAATTGGATGTTGCACTAAAGGACGATTGACGATCTACAGACTGTTAAGAAGAGGGTAGCACATCC
This sequence comes from Schistocerca nitens, assembly GCF_023898315.1. Taxonomy (NCBI): domain Eukaryota; kingdom Metazoa; phylum Arthropoda; class Insecta; order Orthoptera; family Acrididae; genus Schistocerca; species Schistocerca nitens. Next base: position 295,982,725 of record NC_064616.1, on the reverse strand, counting down.
TTCTTTTTTTGGAAATACACTTGTGGAAACGTGATTATTCAGAACGTTAACCACTAGTGTACCTCTGAAAACGGAATGCCTCGATCACCGAAGTCAGATGGCAATACGGCGATACCACTGTTCACACAGTTCCATCTTTCGCCAGCATTTAGTTTGTGTCAAAGTACCAACATTTCTGGGCGTCATCCTTCATGAATTGTGCTTTGGTGAAACTACCAGAGGCATATGGTCCATTTCATTCGTGTAGGATTGGTGAGAAACGGACGTTACCTAGCTGTGTCCCCTTATGTAACGTTCTGTAATGAATATTCAGTTGTCTCAGAAGCGCTCCTTTCCAAAGAGAAGTTCCTTAATCAGACAAATGTATACTTAGTTCAAGAGAATATAAAAGGATAGATGTTTGTTTACATACTGATCTTCATCAGTTTTTATTACTAATTCTTCTGCTTCTTTACCAGTTGTTAAAATTATGGAATGAGTGCTGTTTCTCAACTGGAAGTAGAGGCATCTTATTACAGAAGTACACCTGTGAACAATATGATGTTTTGAAACATATTGCACAAGTGTACATCTGTAATAGGAATGCCTCCATCAGAGATGGTAGTGCAGGGGGTTTATTTGGAGACGCCTCCCAGTAGGTAATTATACATCTACTTTTTCGTGTAAGTCGTGGGTGAACTCGCCTGAAGACTTGCGGTGAGTGAGGAGCCAGCGGCATTCTGGTGCCGCGAAATTTTAATACCAGTTATTGGTTGCGTGTTCGTGATCATAGGTGTGTCGTGTGCCGTTGCATTGTATGCGGGAACGAGTATGGGTATTGTGTCCTACATTCATGGTCGTTGTACATCACGGGAAACGCTAACATTTGTGTAGAAACTTTTTGCCCTTGCCTGAGCGAACCCATATGAAAACTGAACTGAGACTGTTGTACAATGGTCTGAAAAATGAGTTATAAATCTGCTGCATCAAGGAATGATAATGGTAGACTATAGTTACGAGTTTCATTCCAAGATACACATGTACAGGTTATTAACCAGAGGACAGAGCATCCTTTTTATAGAAAGGCACTGATGGGCATGTGATCTATAAACATTTACCATTAATGTCTTTCTGCAAAAGTTGCGGCTCCATCAGCAAGAGCCGTCGATGAGCAATGTTTTGTGGTGAATACAAAAATTTGTTGTAATCATAGAGGTAATTGAAGTGAAAATAGAAAAATATTTGTTTACATTCTGACGTTGCTCATTTACGGAATATAATGCTTCTTATTCTTCTGCTCTTTTCCCACTTGTGACAGTTATAGAATAAGTAAAGATGCCCAAGTTGTGAACTGGAAATATTGTCATATTTGTAATACGCTTTAGAAAAGTGTTGCATTTTGAAATTTTAGTCAACGGTCTTTTTCTGTGACAGGAATAGCTCGATCAGCAAAGAAAGAGAAGGTTGTTTATCACAAAAATATTACCTATCGAATGAATCTACATGCGATTGTTCCGTGGAGCAGTGCGTTATTAACCATTACTGTGTTCCTCCCACTTAAAAGATTTTGCCACGACCTACAGGAGACAGTCCCCTTACTGCGTATCCCATTCATCCCTCTCACACAGCAGGGGAAACGTTGAAACATTTCTGAATAAATCCTATTACATTGTCAGTCTGACGACAAATTCTGAACTAGAAAATTCACTGTTGTGAAGTTGTGTCATTAATAAGACACCGTTAGGAGGACGAACTAAACATCTACAAAGGAGTGCAGATACTAAGACTAACAGTGGTTAGATGGACACGTGGAACAACACTTAGCACATCATCACACAGATGCTATGTCACAAGCTTGATATTTATGGTGAGGGGTCTAGTGCAAATGATACTGCCAATTAAAATATTAGATATGGTGTCTTCTGTCTCCGTATAGATACTATTTTCATTTACTGTCGTTCTGTAGGGTGAAAGCATAAACGTGTGATGTTGAAAAAACAAAATCTGTGTGCACCTACACGATGGAGGTGGTAAATGTAAGAAGAGGGAAGGGTATAGCACTTTTATTGGAAATACACTGGTAAGAACATAATATTTATAACGGAACTTATTTTCTTCCTAGTCTGTGTCAAAGTACCAAGTTCCAGAGGGAAACAGTCAATGTCATTCGTCAGGACTGGCGAGAAACGGACGTTACCTAGCTGTGTACCGCTATGGAATGTTTTGTAATGAATATTCGCTTGTTCATTTCTAGAAAGACTTCACCTGATCAAACAAATTAATACATAGTTCAAGTGAAAATAAAAGGTAAGATTGACATTCCTCATTTTGGACTCTTAATTCCATTTAGTAACTCTTCTGCTCTTTTTCTGGTTGTTAAAATTATAGAGTTAAAACTGTAGAGTTTTGCTGGCCAGTACAGGACAAAGTCGTCAAGTGAAATATTATTTACGAAGTTCCTATCTCCACACAGATGCTACTTTCATACTTATGATAATGTTTTTCTGTTACTGAAAGTGTATGTGTTTGATGTCACAAAATAAAACTATCATCTCGTAATAAGCTGGTAATTGAAGGCTATAACTGAGTACTGCACTCCATAGTCTGTAGAGATCAACTAGTTGTTACGAAGAGTTGACAAGGCGGTGTCAAGGTATCGGCAACAGATTCTGGATGTGAGGCACCACGACAGGTACAGAGACGATTCAGCTTGACGAAACGAAGTGTGTTTTCCTGTAGAGGCTGTAGACATTCCATATTATTTTTTTAGGGCCAGGTAAGAGGCTAGACATGGCAGACATTACCTTTCTGTATCTTGTCGGAATAGTCGCTTTGTTCCTTCCTTGTCGCAGGTTGCTGCAACTAACTCCTCGACATTACGGTATCACATACTATAACCTGCCTTGTAACGCCACCCTCGTGTCTAGAAGAAAACTAGGACATGTGTAGCAGCGAAGCTAAAGTGATCAGGTGCCTGCTCTGTATTGAGCAACATGCGAAACATGAGATTTGAAGGCAGATCAGACGTTGCAGATCGATATTATTTCGGTGGTTGTCATTTTTCGCTTGGTCGTTGGTGAGTGTTGCTTGCGAAATTAATTTTTTTTTTCATGTGAGTGTATGACTTAAGATGTACGTCCATCATTTTCAGCTTTCAAATGACTGCATCAGGGAATGTAGTGGGATACTTCTATTTAGTGTTTATCATTGTCTTCTTCAAGAACTTTTGTACTGGTGTGAAGATGGAACACGACAGAGGCAACTCTGAACTCTCAGGTATTTCCAAGCACAAAAATAGTATATGCTTTCTAAGACTCATCCATTTATCAACAAACTAAACGAAACCGTTCAGAAATTTTACATGTTCTCTAGAAGCATTGATAAACAAATGGTTAGGATATATGGGCATCACTGTCTGAGCAGTTTATACATGGTAAGCCTATCAGTTTTCAGTTCAGACAATAGGCGAACTACTGTTCAGGAAGAAGTTAGTGTTAGCAGGATGCAGGTGTATGAAGACAAATCAAAGGATCCTGAAAATGATGAAGGAAGCCCGCCCGGACTTGGGTCCTCTGTTATCCTGATAACGATCTCTAATTTAGAAAAGTTAAAGGCTCATTCCCCACAAAGCACCCGAAGCGTCTCAGTGATGGTTTTACGTGTGTGCCGCGATCATTTTTTAGAGTCCGTGTTCAAGTGCGGTGGTGGTATTATTCGTAATAAAACGTGTATTTACATCGCAAATTATTTAAATATTTTTTGTGCCATCTCTAATGAAACATTTGCTAGATGCTCATGTCACAGCAACAAGAACTGTTCGACTCAACAAAACGAACAACAGCTCCGTTTCGACAGACAGTATGATAATGTTGAGATTAGAACCCCAAGAAATCAGAATCTGTAACGCATAGAAATAGGCAAACAGAGCACATATGCAGTATGTAAGATGGGTGAAAGCAAATTGTGTTGCAAGTGTTTTGAACAATAGTATCGAAAATAGATGATATGTGTCACGATCCACGTTTCTCAGAAACTGTTGCTGAATATTTGGAAATATGTTTTTCTTACTATTTGGATGAAGATGTGTAGTTATTCTGTTATCATTTCTGAATACATTCTATCACACCGTCACCCTCTTTTCTCCGATTGAAAAAATAGTAATAAAAACTGAACTGGAAAGGGAACTGTTGTGAAGTAGTGTCATTAATCACTCGTGATTTGTAGAATGAATTAATCTAGTCAAATGTAGCTCCTAAGACTGGCACTGGTTAGAATGACACGTGGATCAACACTTAGCACGTCATCTTACACTCGCATTGTCACTATATTGATGCTAAGTATGACCGGCCCAACGTAAACAATATGGTTGACTAAAATATCATGTACAATGTCCTCTGTCTCCACACACTTACAATGTTTTTCTTCGTTTGGGTGAAGTCATATATTCGTCGGGGACATTTTATCCATGTTTCAGCATAAACTTGGTAATTTGCTTTTGCAGTGTGTAACACGAGTCAGCCAGAAGAGATATTGCTCATCACGTCTTTCATGCGGCGTCCAGTGACGATGGAAAGGATCTGTTGGCTTCCTATTACAAAAAAAGTTATTTTTAAGCGGCATGATACGTGTCCTTTCAATAGAGCAGTGCCAAATTAGTCTAGTGTGATATTTGTCTTATCGAGATGTATTAACAAACACAACAGCTACTTTAGCAGAAACTAAGCAGCACGACTGAATTGTGATAACGGCCAGCGCGAACCAGGGGGTTGCTCGCTCCTGGAGTACTGATTATTATTGTTTCCTCTCCCTGTTAATACATGTCGACAAAAAAAAATGAGACTAGGCTAATTTGGAAAAGCTCTATCGAATGGGCTCGAAAAACTCTGCCTTAATAATCATTTTAATCAATAGAAAATACATCGACGCCTTCTGTGGACACGGGACTTCACATAAGGGCCATGATGATGAGTACTTATTTGGGACTGACTTCGCAAAAACGGAATTACAAATATCTGCCAAAACACCAGAGAAAATGCGGCTGGCAAAATTTTCATGCGACACAGTGCATATTTGATACCGAAGAAAATAAAATTCGTACGTCAGATTAGATGTTGGACCTACTAAATGTAGACTGCAGTTGAACATTCCGCTTCATAGTGAGTAATGTTCTACACGCTGTTGAGAACGGGTGAGGGCATACTCCTTATTTGGAAATACGCTGGTCGCAACGTGATATTTGGAACACGGTATATTAGTGTATTTCTGAAAATGGAATGGTTCGATCATCGAATACAGAGGGTAATACCACAGTCGAACGTACCAGTCGCGACACTCGCTGCTGTAAAAGTTGTTACCGTTTGACACCTTGAGCGACACTAGCGCTCCAAGCGACGAGAATGGAGAACTTCAGATGCGTCGAAGCGTAATGTTTGTTTCGCACCCCTTTCCTAAGTGTTTTACGAAATATCTGAATTATTTTTTTGTCTCCAACAGTTTTTGTAATACCAGAAGATACAGATGTTTCTGAAAATGATTCTTAAATACACGCAAGTAAGGACAAAAATCATGAATCTAGTGGAAAGCTACAACACATTCGTGAAGAAACACTTGTGTCGTTGGATACATCAACATCTACGTGCTTACTCTGCTACACGTCCTGTCCGCCTCACCCCCACCCTCATCTACCTTGGCCTCACCATTGACCGTCACCTCACATGGATCCCACATCTCCGCTCCATCCAATCCAAAGCCCACAACCGCCTCCGACTCCTCAAACTCCTCTCTGGCCAGACGTGGGGGTTGCACCCCTCTGCCATCCTCCACACCTACAAATCCTTACTCCGTCCCATCCTCTGTTAAGCCAGTCCTGCCTGGATATCTGCCCCCCCCCCCCCAATTCTATAAGTCCCTCCAGATCCTTGAGCGTCATGCACTCCGCCTCGCCTTCCGTATACGCCTCCCATCCCCCACGTGGATCCTCTATGATCTCATTCCTTTCCCCCATCTGCTCCTATTCCTCGAACATATCTGCATCCTCTACACCTCCCGCCGTCTTGAACCCCCTCACCCCCTGGTTGCTCCTCTCCTCTCCCATCCCCGCCCCCTGCCACGTCTTCACCGTTGTGTCCCCCCCTACCCTCCATCTCTACACCCTACATCTCCTTTCCCAAGGTGGCTTCCATCAACTCGCCCTCCCGGACGATGCCCTCTCTCCCTCCATTTATCCTTCCTATCAACTCTGATCCTCACTCCCCCTCCTTTCCTCTGTCCTTTCCCTGGGCTCCCTCTTCCCCCCTTCCGTCCTGTTTTCTCCCCACTAAACCTCTCCCTACCTCCCTCCTCCCCCCCCTCAAGTCCTTTTGTATTCCCCTCCTCTGCCTACCCCACTCCCTGTCGCATCTGCCCCCCACCCCTCTTATGGGTCCTTTCCCAGTTCCCCCCTTCGCTTTTACTCTCCTTTGCCCCCCTTTTTTGTTTTCCCATCATCTGTCCAGTTTCCCCCAACCTGCTCTCGGCTGTGGTATGTCACATTTGCCAACTTTTTAGTGCAGTGTTCCAGTGACTATTCAGTGTTGTTCGTCTTTCTCGTGTTGCGAACAGAAGCCATGCTGTCGCTAGGTGTGAATTTTATGTCTTTTGCGAACAGAATCCAGACTGTCGCCGTGTTTTTTAATTGTCTGTCTATTGTTTTACCTGTCTGCTTCGTATGTATTTTATTAGCATCATCATCCCTCTGTTCTTTGTTCTAAGTTCCACGATTTCTTTTCGCCATGTTACTTAAATCTTTAAGTCTCCGATTTTATCGCCTGTTTTTATTATTTATTCTCTTCATCTTTCTCACAAAGTCTGTAGGCTGAAGAGCGGCATACTAAGCTGCTGCCAGCCCGACCCCTTCGGGGGGAATTGAAATTCAATAAAGAAAAAAAAATAAATAAAGAAAAAAAAATACTCTGCTATTCACAATAAAGTGCCTGGCAGAGGGTTCAATGAATCACCTTCAAGCTGTCTCTCTACCGTTCCACTCTCGAACGGCAGCTTACCACGTTGATAACAACGACATATAAACACATAAATTCACAAATAAGATGCACCTCTAGTTGCAAAAGGGATCGAGCCCCATTTTTCGTTCCGCAGGCCTACTGCGTTTTAGTCATTGTCGCCTGTTGCCCCTTAATCTTTGTATTATTCTAAGTGGGACAAGCAACTGCCAAATATTGGGAGAAATGTACTGTGAGTGTAAACTCCAAGTCCTCAAAGCCTATAACACTGTCAGAAGTGCTGTCATGTGTTAAATTTGCCATTAGAGAATTTTCATTCAATGATATATGCACTAGTTTATCAGTATCGGAGAACTGCTTTACCTTCTGCTTTAAAAAGTGGAGCATATTGTCACTTATCCCACGTTTTATTTGTATGCCTTCCACATAAACCTCTGTAATGTATGCACTGATGGCAACATAAAACAAGAGCAAACAGCTTATTTTCGTCTTTCCACCTTGCAAATGGTATGCTAATCTGGCTTAACAACATGTCAAGGGCATCATTTTTTAAATATTCGGATCCTATAGTCTCCAAAATTTGTTTGTCCTCCTTCACTTCATCCTTCTGATACAGTTTCTGTTGCTGTCTGTACTTAAAAATGATAGACACTTTCCTCGTCCCGTAACAGTTTTGCACGAAGTCTAGCGATGTGCTTTTTCTTAACACGAATAACAGCACTTAATTCACCGCTTCATCGTCAAAGCAGACTGGTGTTGACGATTCAGATGAATCTGGCACTGATATATGGAGACTTGAACTGGCTGCTTCTGCGCCATAGGAGTGTTTTACAGCTTTAGACCGATTGTCGAACCTTTGTGTCAGTTTTCCCTTCATCGTCAGCTGAGGTGGCTTATTTGGTATGTCAAACGTTGCGGTTAACTGGATTCCTCACGTTTATTACTGTCTGCATTCATGAACTGGTTTTCTTCGACTTGTAGCGGACAAAACATTATAAAGGTAAACAGGGTATTTTTCATAAGATCTCGTCTGCTACCCACTAGCCATTTTCTGTTCATAAAACGAAACATTAATCATCAATATACATGTGGGCGCAACCGAATCCTGACGTTACAGTGTAGTAAAATGTTGTTATATACCTCTCAGGGTCCTTTGGGAATCTAAAGAAGACCGATATGGTATCTTCTTCTTGTTGTGGCTGCAATTTATTGCACTACGCTACTACCATTGCAGAAACCAAAGTACACAATTACTATTCGCTTTCGCTTTCACGATCGCGCCGCTCTCAACCATTATAACTTACTAGCTGCTTGGCGCGCTGCTGGCGCACTAGGCGAAAAAATCGAGGCGAAGTCAGTGGAATTTGCATGGGTACATTGACACATCAATCTCTATTTTATGGTCACGTCTCATATTGTCTAGAATTTTAGCAATTTTTTTGTAAATTACATTTTACAAGAAATGTATCGAACAAAGATCATAATCAAGATATTAATGACGATATTAATCGACGCCGAAGAACCGGCAGAGTTTCCGGGACGTACTGAAATTCGTTGTATAATATGGAGGGATGAATCTTCAGTACTGGACGTGGCTGTACCTTCGGCAAATACAAGCAGAGATGATGGGGCCCCACAAACTGCTTAAAGGAGACAATTGTCTTGCGAGAAAAAATAACGCAACCCATCTGTACACAAATTCCGATGCTGTGGACACAAGGTGGAATGATTTCGTTAGCGAACTCCAGCAGAGTCTTTTGGGAAGCTGCATGCAGATGCAGTTGTCCCGCATATTGTCCTGCAGACTATGACACATGCCAACAAAACTACGCCCATCATTTTCAGCTGTCAAATGACTGCATCAGGATATGTATAGTAATTCTTCTTTTTACTGATTATCATTCTCTTTCTCAATAACGTTTGTACTGGTATGAAGATAGAATGGGGACGTGCACGAATCGACGAGAATGGGGACGTGCACGAATCGACGAACGTGTCTCGAAATCAAGCAGTTTCCTCTCTCAACGACAACTCGGAACTCTCTGGTATTTTCCAGCAGAAAAACATGACATCCTTTTCAAGACTCGCCAACTGATCGACGAACTGAACGAAAATATTCTGGAATTTTGGATGTTCTCTAAAAATGTGAGCACTGAGGAACACAGTTTTAGATAATATTGACATGAAGATGGAGATGTTGACATTAGAACCTCCATAAAGCAGAACATCTAACGCATAAGGATAGGTAAACAGAGGACATGTGCAATGTGTAAGACGAGTGCAAGAAAATAATGCTGTAAATGTTATGAACACTGGCATCAAAAGTAGATCAGTCGTCAGGAGCATTTTCTGTCATGTTTGGGAAGATACTTACAATTCGCTTTTGCAGTGTGGAGGAGGAGTGAGTCCGACGAGATACTGCTCTCAGAGAAAATACGCCTCATGAATCTTAGATGCAACACGCTCTACATATGATGTTGAATAACCAAAATTTATAAATTCGATTAGACACAGGAGTTGCTAAATGTAGATTATGATTGAATATTGCTTTCCATAATAAGTAATGATCTACAAGCTGTTAAGAGGAGAGAAAGACATAGATCTTTCTTTGGAAATACAGTGGTGGGAACGTGATATTTGAAACATGACTCACTAGTGTCTTTCTGAAAACGGATTGGTTCGATCTTCGAAGGCCAATACCACGGTACCATTGTTCACAACGGCCCACCTTTCGGCACCTTACTAGCGTGCGTCAAAGCAGCAACGTTTCTGGGTGTAAGCCGCCACGTTACACATGTTGATATGAATCCTAGAGGCGGACATTCCGTGATATTCGTCAGGGAGTGGTGAGTAATGGACGTTACTTTGCTGTGTGCTGTTGTGTATTATGTTTTGTAACTACAATGCAGTTGTCTGACAAATGTTTCCTTTTATGATGTATAGATGGCTGAAGTGAAAATAAAAGGTAAGATTAAGGATTACAATCTGGTTATTAAAATTGTAAAATGTGTACACATACAAGTATGGGCACCCTATTTTTGAAGCACACTTGTCAGTAATATGTTATTTTGAAACATAATACTCAAGTGAGGTTCTGGAATAGGAATGCCACTATCAGAGAAGAATTTTGTTCTCTTGGGTGATAGAATATATGCTTGATGTTAAAAAAAAATATATAAATGCAAATATGTATGATGGAGCTGCTTAACGTTAATAATTGCGCTAAATAATGAGTAAAGATCTACGAGTATAAAATGTTAAGAAGATGGCAGGGCATCTCTTTTTTTGAAATACACTGGTGGGAACATAATATTTGAAACTTGACTTACCAGTGTTTTTCTAAAAACGGTTTGCCTCGATCAACGAAGACGCATGGCAATATGACGACAGCATTGTTTACACAGCATCTAGTCTGCATCAAAGTATGAATGTCTCTGGATGTGAGCTGTCATGATAAGTTTTTTGGTTCAAAATGGCTCTGAGCACTATGGGACTTAACATCTATGGACATCAGTCCCCTAGAACTTAGAACTACTTAAACCTAACTAACCTAAGGACATCACACAACACCCAGCCATCACGAGGCAGAGATGATCCCTGACCCCGCCGGGAATCGAACCCGGGAACCCGGGCGTGGGAAGCGAGAACGCTACCGCACGACCACGAGATGCGGGCTAAGTTTTTTGGTGTAAATACCAAAGGCAGATGGTCCATGTCATTCGTGAAGGACTGGGGAGAAAGAGACGTTACCTAGCTGTGTCTCCTTATGGAATGTTCTATAATGAATATTCAATTGTTCATTTACCAAAATATGTCCCGTAATTATACATGTGCATAGGTAGTTGAAGAGAAAATAAAAGGGTAGATATTTGCTTGTATTGTGATGTTGCTCCCTATAGAAGATAATTCCATTTAGTAATTCTTCTGCCCTCTTGCTGGTTATTAAAATCATAGAATGAGTGCAGATGGGCCAAGTTCTCATCTGGAAATAAAGACATCTTATTACAGAAATACACATGTGTATAATATGATGTTTTGAAACATATTGCACAAGTGTACTTCTGTAACAGGAATGCCTCCATCAGCGATGATGGTGTGGGCTGTTTATTAGGAGGTTCGTCCCGTTTGATAATTATAAATGGGATTTCTCGGTTGAGTCGTCCGTTAATTCGCCTCGTTCTATGAAGCGGCTGAAGAACATCGGTGAGAGAGGAACCACGCGCTGTATTTGGGTGCGGTGAGACTTTATTCCAGTTTATTGGTTGTGTGTCTGTGATCTTAGATGTGTCGTGTGCCCATGCATTGTGTCTTGGAAATTTCTGCTGATCAACTGCCTGATTTCTCCTACTCATTTTTATTAGTGTTCTGCTGGTAACTTGACTGGCTTTATTTCAGTTCAGTGCCTCCTGTGTAGATCAATGTGGGTCACTGTAAGTGTTCAAACTCTGAACATTCTGATAACCGTTATTTTACAATTTGCTTTTAAAGGATCGTGTCAGGAGAAGTAAAAACTAGCCGGCATATTGTTTCTTGAATTCATGTCTATTGTACACTACAAGATCAGCAAAAACATTGTGGAGCACTTTTATCCCTCTCACTGAACGGCCTCATATGAAAACTAAACTAAAAATAGTGTCGTTAAGCAGTGTCGCTGATCATTACTCCTGTGCCCATATCGTCATTTATTGCAATAGGCGGCAGAACCATTATGTTCTTAGGAGACCAGAAGCGGTTAGTTACTTGAATTAGTCTATTGCAAAGGAACGCAGGTGACAAGACTGATGCTGGATGGATGATGAAATGCGCCAGCTGTTAGCACGTAATCTCATCCTTACAATGTTAAAAGCTTAGGTAGCTTACATTGCCTTATATTGATGTCGACGTAACGCTGTTATAAGTTCAGACTTCCTGACACAACCTCACTAAGTGAACTCTCACCCACGTTTTATCCTTCTCCACAAAGCTGATATTTCCATTTACTGAGACTGTTACTCAGTAGTCTAAAAAGGAGTTGTAAATTTAGCTCCATCAAGGAACTAATAACGGTAGACTATAAATGAGTATTCCATTCCGACATAGACACAGGCAGGGTCGCAACCAGAGAACATAGCACACTTTTTCTAGAAAGGCACTGATTGGCATGTGATCTTTAGACATTTTCCATTAGGTGACGCTTCATCAGCAAATGACTTCATCTGTCAAATGACTACATCAGGATATGTATTGAAATTCTTATTTTTACTGGTTATCATTCTCTTTCTCAGTAACATTTGTACAGGTGTTGAGATGGAGCGGGGACATGCATTGAGCATTTATGAACAAATTATTAGAAAATATGGACATGAAGATGAAGATGTTGACATTAGAAACTCCAGAAAGCAGAACATCTAACGCAAAGGAATAGGTAAACAGAGGACATGTGCAGTGTGTAAGACAAGTGCAAGAACATGGTGCTGTAAATGTTATGAACACTGGCATCAAAAGTAGGCGCATTTTCTCTCATGTGTCGGAAGATTTTTGAAATTCACTTTTACAGTGTGGAGCAGGAGTGAGTCCGCCGAGATACTGCTCTCAGAGGAAATATACTTCACGAATCTTAGGTGGAACACGATCTATATATGATGTTGAATAACTAAAATTTAAAAATTAGATTAGACACTGAAGCTGCTAAATGTAGATTATGATTGAATATTGCACTCCATAATGAGTAATGTTCTACAAGCTGTTAAGAAGACGGAAAGGCATAGTTCTTTTTTTGGAAATACACTGGTGGGAACGTGATATATGCAACGTGACTCGGTAGTGTGTTTCTGAAAACGGAATGGTTCGATCATCGAAGACAGTGGGTAATAACAAGACACCACTGCTCACATTGGCCAATGTCATGATACATCCGTTGATACGAGTGACAGAGGCAGACTTCCATGTCATTCGCCAGGAAGAAGTGAGTAACTGACTTTACTTTTCTGTGTCCTGTAACGTATTAGGTACTGTAATAATAATGAGCGTACGGCATTGGTGGCCGGGAGACCCCTCGCGGGGCGGTTCGACCGCCACTCCACAAGTTCTTTAACGCCTCTACGGCGACTTGTGAGTGAATGAGGATGAAACGATGATGAAAGACACACAACACCCAGTCATCTCGAGGCACAGAAAATCCCCGGCCCGCCGGGAGTCGAACCCGTGACCCCGTACGCGGGAAGCGAGAACGCTAGCGCAAGACCACGAGCCGCGGACATTATGTACTGTAATCAAAGTTCAGTCGTCTGAGAAGTATTTCCGTTCACCAGACAGAAGCATAAATAGTCGAAGTCAAATAAGAGGTAAGATATTTGTGTTCATTATGAATCCCGCCGGCCGCAGTGGTCTCGCGGTTCTAGGCGCGCAGTCCGGAACCGTGCGACTGCTACGGTCGCAGGTTCGAATGCTGCCTCGGGCATGGATGTGTGTGATGTCCTTAGGTTAGTTAGGTTTAAGTAGTTCTAAGTTCTAGGGGACTGATGACCACAGCAGTTGAGTCCCATACTGCTCAGAGCCATTTGAACAATTTTTTGAATTCCATTTAATCATTCTGCTCTTTTCCCTGTTGTTAAAATTATAGAATGTGTGGAGTTGCCCAAGGTTACTGGTAGAAGTACGGGCACCCTATTTTAGAAGTACACTTGTGAATAATATGTTATTTTAAATCATATTGCTCTGGTGTGCTTCTGGAATAGGAATGCCAATATCACTGAAAAAGATGAGGGCTATTTATCAGTTGGGTTCTTGCCAGCGGATAATTCTATATCTGATTTTTCTGGTTCGTAGGGCACTAGGTCACTTCCTTACGTGTTCCGAATTGGTAGGGCACTAAATCACGTCTTAACGTGCCGTGCCGGCAGAGAGTGGCCTGGGTAGAGGAGTAAATGATTTAGCTAACACGTCTCCATCTCCACTGTCCGTTCCGCAATCCGTTGAGATACATTGACACACAAGTCTTCCACACCAACAGCCTGTGGTAATGTTTGACTTTAATGAATTGATGCTGAGGATCTCGGTCCTCACTGGAACACATCTATTCGTGATGTGACGAGAGTGATATGTGTGCAGATTAGTTGAACGGTCACTTTTATAAAATCTCGTCACAGAAGTGTGGCTACTCCTGTAATATGCAAAAGCGTGGTAACCTGTAATGTAACCCACGGGTACGTTGACGATTCAAGTAGCAAGGTGACGACACATGCAAAAAGCCAGAATTCAGTAGTTCCACTGAGGTTTAAAATAGTTTAATGATGTCACAATTGCACCAAATTTCACTGTAATTCTGCGCGAAGCCCCAATGGACACGTTACACGATGGGAAGGGCGTCACACACAGCCTTACCCACATCTCGCCCTTTCTCTTGACGCTTCTGCGCTGGAGGTCCGAACCGTGACGCTCAGCGTTGAATTCACGCGTTTTTCTTATGAGTGGCTTGGGAAAATATTCCAAACACACTGCGCCCACAGTCGACACGAAGAGGCCTCTAGATGTGGCATAAATGGCGTCAACGTAACAACTGCTTTTCTTGGAGCGTTCGCTAACACACATTTCGCGGTCGAAAACGACAGTTTCCACTGCGATGTGCAACAAGATGACTGACTTGACAACATTTATCCCTACTGACACCCACTCTGACGACACAAACCTTCTCTAATGATAACGTGGCGCTGCAACAACATTGCCCGTGATCTGCCATCATGTAGGTTTCCACGATCGCAGTTTTTGCTCTGGTATACAGTGTGGGCCCAATAGAGACCATTCAGAACCCATTGACGATATCTAAACGTGATCCAAAGCATCAAAGAATGTTTATATTCTTTCAGCCTTCATCTGTTGTACCCTCCTGTGGCGTCATCAAAGAGAGATGCAACATTGACACATAGCGTTTTCTCACTTCCCACCTAACTGTCATAATCCTCGCAGTGGATCCTGATGCAGTTGGAATTCCTGTGTGATGGTCTGGATAGATGTCTGCCCATTACATATCACGACCCTCTTCAACTTTCGGCGGTCTCTGTTAGTCAACAAACGACATTGGCCTGTACGCTTTTGTGCTATACGTGTCCCTTCGCGTTTCCACTTCACTGTCACATCGGAACCAGTGGACCTAGGGATGTTTAGGAATTTGGAAATCTCGCCTACAGACGTATGACACAAATGATACCCAATCGCCTGACCACTTTTGAAGTCCGTGAGTTCCGCGGAGCGCCCCGTTGTGCTCTCTCACGATGTCTAATGTCTACTGAGGTCGCTGATATGGAGTACCTCGCAATAGGTGGCAGCACAACGCATCTAATACGTAAAACGTATGTTTCTGGGGTATCCGGATACTTTTGATCACATAGTGTACATTTCATGATAAAAAAGTAAAAATTCATATATACATGATGGAGCTTCTAAATTTTAATAATTGCACTAAACGAGTAAAGATCTACAAAATTTTAAGAAGAGGGATGGGCATCTCTTTTTTTGGAAATACACTGGTGGGAACATGATATTTGAACATGACTTACTAGTGTTTTTCTAAAAACGGTTTGGCTCGATCAACGAAGACGCATGGCAATATGGTGATAGCATTCTTTACACAGCTTCTAGTCTGCATCAAAGTATGAACTGATCTGGATGTGAACTGTCATGATAAGTTTATTGGTGTAAATACCAAAGGCAGATGGTCCATGTCATTCGTGAAGGACTGGGGAGAAACAGACGTTACCTAGCTGTGTCTCCTTATGGAATGTTCTATAGTGAATATGCAATTGTCGTTTACCAAAATATATCCCTTAATCATACATGTGCATAGGTAGTTGGAGAGAAAATAAAAGGGTAGATTTTTTTACTTGTATTCTGATGTTGCTGGAATGTAATTCCATTTACTAATTCTTCGGCTCTTTTGTTCGTTATTAAAATTACAGAGTGAGTGCAGATGGGTCAAGTTCTCATCTGGAAGTAGAGACATCTTATTACAGAAGTACACATGTGAATAATATGATGTTTTGAAACATTGCACAAGTGTACTTCTGTAACAGAAATGCCTCCATCAGCGATGATGGTGTGGGCTGTTTATTAGGAGGTTCCTCCCGGTTGATAATTATAAATGGGATTTCTCGGTTGAGTCGTCCGTTAATTCGCCTCGTTCTATGAAGCGATGGAAGAACAGCGGTGAGAGAGGAACCACGCGCTGTATTTGGGTGCGGTGAGACTTTATTCCAGTTTATTGGTTGTGTGTCTGTGATCCTCGTTGTGTCGTATGCCCATGCAGTGTGCCTTGAAATTTCCGCTGATCAACTGCCTGTTTTCCCCTACTTATTTTTATTAGTGTTCTGCTCGTAACTTGACTGCCTTATTTCAGCAGAGTGCCTCGTGCGTAGATCAATAGCCGGCTGGAGTGGCCGTGCGATTCTAGGCGCTACAGTCTGGAACCGAGCGACCGCTACGGTCGCAGGTTCGAATCCTGCCTCGGGCATGGATGTGTGTGATGCCCTTAGGTTAGTTAGGTTTAATTAGTTCTAAGTTCTAGGCGACTGATGACCTCAGAAGACAAGTCGCATAGTGCTCAGAGCCATTTGAATTTTTCGTAGATCAATATGGGTGACTGTAACTGTTCAAACTCTGAACTTTCTGATAACCGTTATTTTATAATTTGCTTTTAAAGGCTCGTTCCAGGAGAAGTAAAAACTGGTCTGCATATTGTGTCCTGAATCCATCTCTGTTGCACACTAGTGGAATAGCAAAAACATATCTAAAGAATTTTTATGCTTCTCACTGAACGTATCGCTGATCATTACTCCAGTGCCCATATCGTTATTTATTGCAATGGGTGGCATAATCATTATGTTCGTAGGAGGCCAGAAGAGGTTAGTTACTTGAATTAATCTGTTCCAAAGGAACGTAGGTGATAAGGCTGGTGCTGGATGTATGAGGAATGTCATTCTTGAAATGTCATAAGCTTAGGTAGTTTACATTGCCTTATATTGATGTCGACGTAATGCTGTTATAAATTCAGACTTCCTCACACAACCTCACTGAATAAACACTCACCGACGTTGTATCCTTCTACCAAAAGCTGATATTTCCATTTACTGAGACTGTTGGTCAGCAGTCAAAAAAGGAGTTATAAATTTAGCTCCATCAACGAACTAATAATGGTAGACTATAAATGAGTAGAGCATTCCAACATAGACATAGACAGGGTCTCAACCAGAGGACATAACACATTTTTTATAGAAAAGCACTGATGTGGATGTGTTCTTTAGACATTTTCCATTATTTGTCGCTTCATCAGCAAGAGCTGTCAGTGAGGAATGTTTTAAAATTCTATTTTCTTATTTTTTCTGCTCTTTTCCCAATAGTTCCAATTAAGGACTGAGTGCAGGAGACCAAGTTGTGAACTGCAAGTATGGGCATACTGTTTTGGAAATTCACCTCGGAAAAATACTCTATTCTGAAGTTTCAGTCTTGCGTTTATCTGTAACGGTACTCGGCCTTGAGAAAAATTTGCTGGTCCTTCGCCTCTCCGTTGTCTCCTACTTGATATAACTGGAGTGTTCTCTTAACTTGAAGGGCTGTCTTCGAGCACAATATACTGTGAATAATTTGTACATCACTGTTTGTGATTACTCAAAGTATATGCGGTTGATGTCGCAAAATTAAACTTACTAGCAAGATAAACTGCTAATTGTTGGCTATAATTGAGTACTGCACTCCATAATCAGTAGAGATCAGGAATGAGATCTGGAAGTTAATAAGAAGAGGGAAGGAGATACTTCTTGTCTAGGATACACATTGGTGCGAATGTGATTTTTAGAATTCACCGGTATTTTTAGAACACGGCATGCCTCGAACAGCAAAGACTGGGTAAAAAAATGTATATGTCCTTAATGCAGCGACACCATTACTCGCATAAGCAACTCTTAACGAATTTACTAGGTAACAACAAATCCTCGATGTGAACCATCGTGAGATAGTTACAGAGACGGTTAAGGCTGAGGAATCTCAGTCCGTTCTTCTGTACAGGTTGTGGACCTTCCATATGAATGGTTAAGGTTAGGCGACAAGGAAGATATAACAGACATTACCTTTCTGTATCCTGACAAAAATCTCGCTTAGTTTCCTTTCCTATCACAGGCTGCAACAACTAATATGTTGACATTTGGCCATTAACTGCTATGTTCCCAATTAGGGAATCGCATACTTTAACCCGCTTTGTAACGCCATCCTGGTGTTTAGGAGAAAACTAGGACGCTCCCTTCTTCCACGGTATGTCGTGTGTAGCAGTAAAGCTAAGCGATTACGTGTGCGCTTTGTACGGAGCACACTTGCTCATTTTCCTGATCCCTCTCACACATGCACACGATACATGAAGGCAGATTATTTCGGTCATCGTGAATTTTCGTTTGATTGTTGGTGTGTGTTGATTACCAAAATAGCACTTTTGTGTCAGTGGAATTTGCATGGGTACATAGACACATCAATCTCTATTTTATGGTCACGTCTCATATTGTCTAGAATTTTAGCAATTTTTTTGTAAATTACATTTTACAAGAAATGTATCGAACAAAGATCACAATCAAGATATTAATGACGATATTAATCGACGCCGAAGAACCGGCAGAGTTTCCTGGACGTACTGAAATTCGTTGTATAATATGGAGGGATGAATCTTCAGTACTGGACGTGGCTGTACCTTCGGCAAATACAAGCAGAGATGATGGGGCCCCACAAACTGCTTAAAGGAGACAGTTGTCTTGCGAGAAAAAATAACGCAACCCATCTGTACACAAATTCCGATGCTGTGGACACAAGGTGGAATGATTTCGTTAGCGAACTCCAGCAGAGTCTTTTGAGAAGCTGCATGCAGATGCAGTTGTCTCACATATTGTCCTGCAGACTATGACACATGCCAACAAAACTACGCCCATCATTTTCAGCTGTCAAATGACTGCATCAGGATATGTATAGTAATTCTTCTTTTTACTGATTATCATTCTCTTTCTCAATAACGTTTGTACTGGTATGAAGATAGAATGGGGACGTGCACGAATCGACGAACGTGTCTCGAAATCAAGCAGTTTCCTCTCTCAACGACAACTCGGAACTCTCTGGTATTTTCCAGCAGAAAAACATGACATCCTTTTCAAGACTCGCCAACTGATCGACGAACTGAACGAAAATATTCTGTAATTTTGGATGTTCTCTAAAAATGTGAGCACTGAGGAACACAGTTTTAGATAATATTGACATGAAGATGGAGATGTTGACATTAGAACCTCCATAAAGCAGAACATCTAACGCATAAGGATAGGTAAACAGAGGACATGTGCAATGTGTAAGACGAGTGCAAGAAAATAATGCTGTAAATGTTATGAACACTGGCATCAAAAGTAGATCAGTCGTGAGGAGCATTTTCTGTCATGTTTGGGAAGATACTTACAATTCGCTTTTGCAGTGTGGAGGAGGAGTGAGTCCGACGAGATACTGCTCTCAGAGAAAATACGCCTCATGAATCTTAGATGCAACACGCTCTACATATGATGTTGAATAACCAAAATTTATAAATTCGATTAGACACAGAAGTTGCTAAATGTAGATTATGATTGAATATTGCTTTCCATAATGAGTAATGATCTACAAGCTGTTAAGAAGAGAGAAAGACATAGATCTTTCTTTGGAAATACAGTGGTGGGAACGTGATATTTGAAACATGACTCACTAGTGTCTTTCTGAAAACGGATTGGTTCGATCTTCGAAGGCCAATACCACGGTACCATTGTTCACAACGGCCCACCTTTCGGCACCTTACTAGCGTGTGTCAAAGCAGCAACGTTTCTGGGTGTTAGCCGCCACGTTACACATGTTGATATGAATCCTAGAGGCGGACATTCCGTGATATTCGTCAGGGAGTGGTGAGTAATGGACGTTACTTTCCTGTGTGCTGTTGTGTATTATGTTTTTTAATTACAATGCAGTTGTCTGACAAATGTTTCCTTTTATGATGTATAGATGGCTGAAGTGAAAATAAAAGGTAAGATTAAGGATTACAATCTGGTTATTAAAATTGTAAAATGTGTGCACATACAAGTATGGGCACCCTATTTTTGAAGCACACTTGTCAGTAATATGTTATTTTGAAACATAATACTCAAGTGTGGTTCTGGAATA
Source organism: Schistocerca nitens (assembly GCF_023898315.1). NCBI lineage: Eukaryota > Metazoa > Arthropoda > Insecta > Orthoptera > Acrididae > Schistocerca > Schistocerca nitens. The sequence continues at coordinate 295,962,569 of NC_064616.1, read as the reverse complement.
GGAATGCCACTATCAGAGAAGAATTTTGTTCTCTTGGGTGATAGAATATATGCTTGATGTTAAAAAAAAATATAAATGCAAATATGTATGATGGAGCTGCTTAATGTTAATAATTGCACTAAATAACGAGTAAAGATCTAAGAGTATAAAATGTTAAGAAGATGGCAGGGCATCTCTTTTTTTTTGAAATACACTGGTGTGAATATGATATTTGAAACTTGACTTACCAGTGTTTTTCTAAAAACTGTTTGCCTCGATCAACGAAGACGCATGGCAATATGACGACAGCAATGTTTACACAGCATCTAGTCTGCATCAAAGTATGAATGTATCTGGATGTGAGCTGTCATGATAAGTTTTTTGGTGTAAATACCAAAGGCAGATGGTCCATGTCATTCGTGAAGGACTGGGGACAAACAGACGTTACCTAGCTGTGTCTCCTTATGGAATGTTCTATAATGAATATTCAATTGTTCATTTACCAAAATATGTCCCTTAGTTATACATGTGCATAGGTAGTTGAAGAGAAAATAAAAGGGTAGATATTTGCTTGTATTGTGATGTTGCTCCCTATAGAATGTAATTCCATTTAGTAATTCTTCTGCCCTTTTGCTGGTTATTAAAATCATAGAATGAGTGCAGATGGGCCAAGTTCTCATCTGGAAATAAAGACATCTTATTACAGAAATACACATGTGTGTAATATGATGTTTTGAAACATAGGAGGTTCGTCCCGTTTGATAATTATAAATGGGATTTCTCGGTTGAGTCGTCCGTTAATTCGCCTCGTTCTATGAAGCGGCTGAAGAACATCGGTGAGAGAGGAACCACGCGCTGTATTTGGGTGCGGTGAGACTTTATTCCAGTTTATTGGTTGTGTGTCTGTGATCTTAGATGTGTCGTGTGCCCATGCATTGTGTCTTGAAATTTCTGCAGATCAACTGCCTGTTTTCTCCTACTCATTTTTGTTAGTGTTCTGCTGGTAACTTGACTGCCTTTATTTCAGTACAGTGCCTCATGTGTAGATCAATGTGGGTCACCGTAAGTGTTCAAACTCTGAACATTCTGATGACCGTTATTTTACAATTTGCTTTTAAAGGATCGTGTCAGGAGAAGTAAAAACTAGCCGGCATATTGTTTCTTGAATTCATGTCTATTGTACACTAGAAGATCAGCAAAAACATTGTGGAGCACTTTTATCCCTCTCACTGAACGGCCTCATATGAAAAATGAACTAAAAATAGTGTCGTTAAGCAGTGTCGCTGATCATTACTCCTGTGCCCATATCGTCATTTATTGCAATAGGCGGCAGAACCATTATGTTCTTAGGAGACCAGAAGCGGTTAGTTACTTGAATTAGTCTATTGCAAAGGAACGCAGGTGACAAGACTGATGCTGGATGGATGATGAAATGCGCCAGCTGTTAGCACGTAATCTCATCCTTACAATGTTAAAAGCTTAGGTAGCTTACATTGCCTTATATTGATGTCGACGTAACGTTGTTATAAGTTCAGACTTCCTGACACAACCTCACTAAGTGAACTCTCACCCACGTTTTATCCTTCTCCACAAAGCTGATATTTCCATTTACTGAGACTGTTACTCAGTAGTCTGAAAAGGAGTTGTAAATTTAGCTCCATCAAGGAACTAATAACGGTAGACTATAAATGAGTATTCCATTCCGACATAGACTCGGGTAGGGTCGCAACCAGAGGACATAGCACAATTTTCTAGAAAGGCACTGATGGGCATGTGATCTTTAGACATTTTCCATTAGGTGACGCTTCATCTGTCAAATGACTTCATCAGGATATGTATTGAAATTCTTATTTTTACTGGTTATCATTCTCTTTCTCAGCAACATTTGTACAGGTGTTGAGATGGAGCGGGGACATGCATTGAGCATTTATGAACAAATTATTAGATAATATGGACATGAAGATGAAGATGTTGACATTAGAAACTCCAGAAAGCAGAACATCTAACGCAAAGGAATAGGTAAACAGAGGACATGTGCAGTGTGTAAGACAAGTGCAAGAACATGGTGCTGTAAATGTTATGAACACTGGCATCAAAAGTAGGCGCATTTTCTGTCATGTGTCGGAAGAGTTTTTGAAATTCACTTTTACAGTGTGGAGCAGGAGTGAGTCCGCCGAGATACTGCTCTCAGAGGAAATATACTTCACGAATCTTAGGTGGAACACGATCTATATATGATGTTGAATAACTAAAATTTAAAAATTAGATTAGACACTGAAGCTGCTAAATGTAGATTATGATTGAATATTGCACTCCATAATGAGTAATGTTCTACAAGCTGTTAAGAAGACGGAAAGGCATAGTTCTTTTTTTGGAAATACACTGGTGGGAACGTGATATATGCAACGTGACTCGCTAGTGTGTTTCTGAAAACGGAATGGTTCGATCATCGAAGACAGTGGGTAATAACAAGACACCACTGCTCACATTGGCCAATGTCATGATACATACGTTGATACGAGTGTCAGAGGCAGACTTCCATGTCATTCGCCAGGAAGAAGTGAGTAACTGACTTTACTTTTCTGTGTCCTGTAACGTATTAGGTACTGTAATAATAATGAGCGTACGGCATTGGTGGCCGGGTGACCCCTCGCGGGGCGGTTCGACCGCCGCTCCACAAGTTCTTTAACGCCTCTACGGCGACTTGTGAGTGAATGAGGATGAAACGATGATGAAAGACACACAACACCCAGTCATCTCGAGGCACAGAAAATCCCCGGCCCGCCGGGAGTCGAACCCGTGACCCCGTACGCGGGAAGCGAGAACGCTAGCGCAAGACCACGAGCCGCGGACATTATGTACTGTAATCAAAGTTCAGTCGTCTGGGAAGTATTTCCGTTCACCAGACAGAAGCATAAATAGTCGAAGTCAAATAAGAGGTAAGATATTTGTGTTCATTATGAATCCCGCCGGCCGCGGTGGTCTCGCGGTTCTAGGCGCGCAGTCCGGAACCGTGCGACTGCTACGGTCGCAGGTTCGAATCCTGCCTCGGGCATGGATGTGTGTGATGTCCTTAGGTTAGTTAGGTTTAAGTAGTTCTAAGTTCTAGGGGACTGATGACCACAGCAGTTGAGTCCCATACTGCTCAGAGCCATTTGAACAATTTTTTGAATTCCATTTAATCATTCTGCTCTTTTCCCTGTTGTTAAAATTATAGAATGTGTGGAGTTGCCCAAGGTTACTGGTAGAAGTACGGGCACCCTATTTTAGAGGTACACTTGTGAATAATATGTTATTTTAAATCGTATTGCTCTGGTGTGCTTCTGGAATAAGAATGCCACTATCACTGAAGAAGATGAGGGCTATTTATCAATTGGGTCCTTGCCAGCGGATAATTCTATATCTGATTTTTCTGGTTCGTAGGGCACTAGGTCACTTCCTTAGGTGTTCCGAATTGGTAGGGCACTAAATCACGTCTTAACGTGCCGTGCCGGCAGAGAGTGGAGTGGGTAGAGGAGTAAATGATTTAGCTAACACGCCTCCATCTCCACTGTCCGTTCCGCAATCCGTTGAGATACATTGACACACAAGTCTTCCACACCAACAGCCTGTGGTAATGTTTGACTTTAATGAATTGATGCTGAGGATCTCGGTCCTCACTGGAACACATCTATTCGTGATGTGACGAGAGTGATATGTGTGCAGATTAGTTGAACGGTCACTTTTATAAAATCTCGTCACAGAAGTGTGGCTACCCCTGTAATATGCAAAAGCGTGGTAACCTGTAATGTAACCCTCGGGTAGTTTGACGATTCAAGTAGCAAGGTGTCGACACATGCAAAAAAGCCAGAGCTCAGTAGTTCCACTGAGGTTTAAAATAGTTTAATGATGTCACAATTGCACCAAATTTCACTGTAATTCTGCGCGAAGCCCCAATGGACTCGTTACACGATGGGAAGGGCGTCACACACAGCCTTACCCACATCTCGCCCTTTCTCTTGACGCTTCTGCGCTGGAGGTCCGAACCGTGACGCTCAGCGTTGAATTCACGCGTTTTTCTTATGAGTGGCTTGGGAAAATATTCCAAACATACTGCGCCCACAGTCGACACGAAGAGGCCTCTAGATGTGGCATAAATGGCGTCAACGTAACAACTGCTTTTCTTGGAGCGTTCGCTAACACACATTTCGCGGTCGAAAACGACAGTTTCCACTGCGATGTGCAACAAGATGACTGACTTGACAACATTTATCCCTACTGACACCCACTCTGACGACACAAACCTTCTCTAATGATAACGTGGCGCTGCAACAACATTGCCCGTGATCTGCCATCATGTAGGTTTCCACGATCGCAGTTTTTGCTCTGGTATACAGTGTGGGCCCAATAGAGACCATTCAGAACCCATTGACGATATCTAAACGTGATCCAAAGCATCAAAGAATGTTTATATTCTTTCAGCCTTCATCTGTTGTACCCTCCTGTGGCGTCATCAAAGAGAGATGCAACATTGACACATAGCGTTTTCTCACTTCCCACCTAACTGTCATAATCCTCGCAGTGGATCCTGATGCAGTTAGAATTCCTGTGTGATGGTCTGGATAGATGTCTGCCCATTACATATCACGACCCTCTTCAACTTTCGGCGGTCTCTGTTAGTCAACAAACGACATTGGCCTGTACGCTTTTGTGCTATACGTGTCCCTTCGCGTTTCCACTTCACTGTCACATCGGAACCAGTGGACCTAGGGATGTTTAGGAATTTGGAAATCTCGCCTACAGACGTACGACACAAATGATACCCAATCGCCTGACCACTTTTGAAGTCCGTGAGTTCCGCGGAGCGCCCCGTTGTGCTCTCTCACGATGTCTAATGTCTACTGAGGTCGCTGATATGGAGTACCTCGCAATAGGTGGCAGCACAACGCATCTAATACGTAAAACGTATGTTTCTGGGGTATCCGGATACTTTTGATCACATAGTGTACATTTCATGATAAAAAAGTAAAAATTCACATATACATGATGGAGCTTCTAAATTTTAATAATTGCACTAAACGAGTAAAGATCTACAAAATTTTAAGAAGAGGGATGGGCATCTCTTTTTGGAAATACACTGGTGGGAACATGATATTTGAACATGACTTACTAGTGTTTTTCTAAAAACGGTTTGGCTCGATCAACGAAGACGCATGGCAATATGGTGATAGCATTCTTTACGCAGCTTCTAGTCTGCATCAAAGTATGAACTGATCTGGATGTGAACTGTCATGATAAGTTTATTGGTGTAAATACCAAAGGCAGATGGTCCATGTCATTCGTGAAGGACTGGGGAGAAACAGACGTTACCTAGCTGTGTCTCCTTATGGAATGTTCTATAGTGAATATGCAATTGTCGTTTACCAAAATATATCCCTTAATCATACATGTGCATAGGTAGTTGGAGAGAAAATAAAAGGGTAGATTTTTTTACTTGTATTCTGATGTTGCTGGAATGTAATTCCATTGACTAATTCTTCGGCTCTTTTGTTCGTTATTAAAATTACAGAGTGAGTGCAGATGGGTCAAGTTCTCATCTGGAAGTAGAGACATCTTATTACAGAAGTACACATGTGAATAATATGATGTTTTGAAACATTGCACAAGTGTACTTCTGTAACAGAAATGCCTCCATCAGCGATGATGGTGTGGGCTGTTTATTAGGAGGTTCCTCCCGGTTGATAATTATAAATGGGATTTCTCGGTTGAGTCGTCCGTTAATTCGCCTCGTTCTATGAAGCGATGGAAGAACAGCGGTGAGAGAGGAACCACGCGCTGTATTTGGGTGCGGTGAGACTTTATTCCAGTTTATTGGTTGTGTGTCTGTGATCTTCGTTGTGTCGTATGCCCATGCAGTGTGCTTTGAAATTTCCGCTGATCAACTGCCTGTTTTCCCCTACTTATTTTTATTAGTGTTCTGCTCGTAACTTGACTGCCTTATTTCAGTAGAGTGCCTCGTGTGTAGATCAATAGCCGGCTGGAGTGGCCGTGCGATTCTAGGCGCTACAGTCTGGAACCGAGCGACCGCTACGGTCGCAGGTTCGAATCCTGCCTCGGGCATGGATGTGTGTGATGCCCTTAGGTTAGTTAGGTTTAATTAGTTCTAAGTTCTAGGCGACTGATGACCTCAGAAGATAAGTCGCATAGTGCTCAGAGCCATTTGAATTTTTCGTAGATCAATATGGGTGACTGTAACTGTTCAAACTCTGAACTTTCTGATAACCGTTATTTTATAATTTGCTTTTAAAGGCTCGTTCCAGGAGAAGTAAAAACTAGTCTGCATATTGTGTCCTGAATCCATCTCTGTTGCACACTAGGGGAACAGCAAAAACATTTCTATAGAATTTTTATGCTTCTCACTGAACGTATCGCTGATCATTACTCCAGTGCCCATATCGTTATTTATTGCAATGGGTGGCATAATCATTATGTTCGTAGGAGGCCAGAAGAGGTTAGTTACTTGAATTAATCTGTTCCAAAGGAACGTAGGTGATAAGGCTGGTGCTGGATGTATGAGGAATGTCATTCTTGAAATGTCATAAGCTTAGGTAGTTTACATTGCCTTATATTGATGTCGACGTAATGCTGTTATAAATTCAGACTTCCTCACACAACCTCGCTGAATAAACACTCACCGACGTTGTATCCTTGTACCAAAAGCTGATATTTCCATTTACTGAGACTGTTGGTCAGCAGTCAAAAAAGGAGTTATAAATTTAGCTCCATCAACGAACTAATAATGGTAGACTATAAATGAGTAGAGCATTCCAACATAGACATAGACAGGGTCTCAACCAGAGGACATAACACATTTTTTATAGAAAAGCACTGATGTGGATGTGTTCTTTAGACATTTTCCATTATTTGTCGCTTCATCAGCAAGAGCTGTCAGTGAGGAATGTTTTAAAATTCTATTTTCTTATTTTTTCTGCTCTTTTCCCAATAGTTTCAATTAAGGACTGAGTGCAGGAGACCAAGTTGTGAACTGCGAGTATGGGCATACTGTTTTGGAAATTCACCCCGGAAAAATACTCTATTCTGAAGTTTCAGTCTTGCGTTTATCTGTAACGGTACTGGGCCTTGAAAAAAGTTTGCTGGTCCTTCGCCTTTCCGTTGTCTCCTACTTGTTATAACGGGAGTGTTCTCGTAACTTGAAGGGCTGTCTTCGAGCACAATATACTGTGAATAATTTGTACATCACTGTTTGTGATTACTCAAAATATATGCGGTTGATGTCGCAAAATTAAACTTACTAGCAAGATAAACTGCTAATTGTTGGCTATAATTGAGTACTGCACTCCATAATCAGTAGAGATCAGGAATGAGATCTGGAAGTTAATAAGAAGAGGGAAGGAGATACTTCTTGTCTAGGATACACATTGGTGCGAATGTGATTTTTAGAATTCACCGGTATTTTTAGAACACGGCATGCCTCGAACAGCAAAGACTGGGTAAAAAAATGTATATGTCCTTAATGCAGCGACACCATTACTCGCATAAGCAACTCTTAACGAATTTACTAGGTAACAACAATTCCTCGATGTGAACCATCGTGAGATAGTTACAGAGACGGTTAAGGCTGAGAAATCTCAGTACGTTCTTCTGTGCAGGTTGTAGACATTCCATATGAATGGTTAAGGTTAGGCGACAAGGAAGATATAACAGACATTACCTTTCTGTATCCTGACAAAAATCTCGCTTAGTTTCCTTTCCTATCACAGGCTGCAACAACTAATATGTTGACATTTGGCCATTAACTGCTATGTTCCCAATTAGGGAATCGCATACTTTAACCCGCTTTGTAACGCCATCCTGGTGTTTAGGAGAAAACTAGGACGCTCCCTTCTTCCACGGTATGTCGTGTGTAGCAGTAAAGCTAAGCGATTACGTGTGCGCTTTGTACGGAGCACACTTGCTCATTTTCCTGATCCCTCTCACACATGCACACGATACATGAAGGCAGATTATTTCGGTCATCGTGAATTTTCGTTTGATTGTTGGTGTGTGTTGATTACCAAAATAGCACTTTTGTGTCAGTGGAATTTGCATGGGTACATTGCCACATCAATCTCTATTTTATGGTCACGTCTCATATTGCCTAGAATTTTAGCAATTTTTTTGTAAATTACATTTTACAAGAAATGTATCGAACAAAGATCACAATCAAGATGTTAATGACGATATTAATCGACGCCGAAGAACCGGCAGAGTTTCCTGGACGTACTGAAATTCGTTGTATATTATGGAGGGATGAATCTTCAGTACTGGACGTGGCTGTACCTTCGGCAAATACAAGCAGAGATGATGGGGCCCCACAAACTGCTTAAAGGAGACAATTGTCTTGCGAGAAAAAATAACGCAACCCATCTGAGCACAAATTCCGATGCTGTGGACACAAGGTGGAATGATTTCGTTAGCGAACTCCAGCAGAGTCTTTTGAGAAGCTGCATGCAGATGCAGTTGTCTCGCATATTGTCCTGCAGACTATGACACATGCCAACAAAACTACGCCCATCATTTTCAGCTGTCAAATGACTGCATCAGGATATGTATAGTAATTCTTCTTTTTACTGATTATCATTCTCTTTCTCAATGACGTTTGTACTGGTATGAAGATAGAATGGGGACGTGCACGAATCGACGAACGTATCTCGATATCAATCAGTTTCCTCTCTCAACGACAACTCGGAACTCTCTGGTATTTTCCAGCAGAAAAACATGACATCCTTTTCAAGACTCGCCAACTGATCGACGAACTGAACGAAAATATTCTGTAATTTTGGATGTTCTCTAAAAATGTGAGCACTGAGGAACACAGTTTTAGGTAATATTGACATGAAGATGGAGATGTTGACATTAGAACCTCCATATAGCAGAACATCTAACGCATAAGGATAGGTAAACAGAGGACATGTGCAACGTGTAAGACGAGTGCAAGAAAATAATGCTGTAAATGTTATGAACACTGGCATCAAAAGTAGATCAGTCGTCAGGAGCATTTTCTGTCATGTTTAGGAAGATACTTACAATTCGCTTTTGCAGTGTGGAGGAGTGAAAAAAATGGCACTGAGCACTATGGGACTCAACTGCTGAGGTCATTAGTCCCCTAGCACTTAGAACTAGTTAAACCTAACTAACCTAAGGACATCACAAACATCCATGCCCGAGGCAGGATTCGAACCTGCGACCGTAGCGGTCTTGCGGTTCCAGACTGCAGCGCCTTTAACCGCACGGCCACTTCGGCCGGCGAGGAGGAGTGAGTCCGACGAGATACTGCTCTCAGAGAAAATACGCCTCATGAATCTTAGATGCAACACGCTCTACATATGATGTTGAATAACTAAAATTTATAAATTCGATTAGACACAGAAGTTGCTAAATATAGATTATGATTGAATATTGCTTTCCATAATGAGTAATGATCTACAAGCTGTTAAGAAGAGGGAAAGACATAGATCTTTCTTTGGAAATACAGTGGTGGGAACGTGATATTAGAAACATGACTCACTAGTGTCTTTCTGAAAATTGATTGGTTCGATCTTCGAAGGCCAATACCACGGTACCATTGTTCACAACGGCCCACCTTTCGGCACCTTACTAACGTGTGTCAAAGCAGCAACGTTTCTGGGTATAAGCCGCCACGTTACACATGTTGATATGAATCCTAGAGGCGGACATTCCGTGATATTCGTCAGGGAGTGGTGAGTAATGGACGTTACTTTGCTGTGTGCTGTTGTGTATTATGTTTTGTAATTACAATGGAGTTGTCTGACAAATGTTTCCTATTATGATGTATAGATGGCTGAAGTGAAAATAAAAGGTAAGATTAAGGATTACAATCTGGTTATTAAAATTGTAAAATGTGTGCACATACAAGTATGGGCACCCTATTTTTGAAGCACACTTGTCAGTAATATGTTATTTTGAAACATAATACTCAAGTGTGGTTCTGGAATAGGAATGCCACTATCAGAGAAGAATTTTGTTCTCTTGGGTGATAGAATATACGCTTGATGTTAAAAAAAATATAAATGCAATTATGTATGATGGAGCTGCTTAATGTTAATAATTGCACTAAATAACGAGTAAAGATCTACGAGTATAAAATGTTAAGAAGATGGCAGGGCATCTCTTATTTTGAAATACACTGGTGGGAACATGATATTTGAAACTTGACTTACCAGTGTTTTTCTAAAAACGGTTTGCCTCGATCAACGAAGACGCATGGCAATATGACGACAGAATTGTTTACACAGCATCTAGTCTGCATCAAAGTATGAATGTATCTGGATGTGAGCTGTCATGATAAGTTTTTTGGTGTAAATACCAAAGGCAGATGGTCCATGTCATTCGTGAAGGACTGGGGAGAAACAGACGTTACCTAGCTGTGTCTCCTTATGGAATGTTCTACACTCCTGGAAATTGAAATAAGAACACCGTGAATTCATTGTCCCAGGAAGGGGAAACTTTGACACATTCCTGGGGTCAGATACATCACATGATCACACTGACAGAACCACAGGCACATAGACACAGGCAACAGAGCATGCACAATGTCGGCACTAGTACAGTGTATATCCACCTTTCGCAGCAATGCAGGCTGCTATTCTCCCATGGAGACGATCGTAGAGATGCTGGATGTAGTCCTGTGGAACGGCTTGCCATGCCATTTCCACCTGGCGCCTCAGTTGGACCAGCGTTCGTGCTGGACGTGCAGACCGCGTGAGACGACGCTTCATCCAGTCCCATACATGCTCAATGGGGGACAGATCCGGAGATCTTGCTGGCCAGGGTAGTTGACTTACACCTTCTAGAGAACGTTGGGTGGCACGGGATACATGCGGACGTGCATTGTCCTGTTGGAACAGCAAGTTCCCTTGCCGGTCTAGGAATGGTAGAACGATGGGTTCGATGACGGTTTGGATGTACCGTGCACTATTCAGTGTCCCCTCGACGATCACCAGTGGTGTACGGCCAGTGTAGGAGATCGCTCCCCACACCATGATGCCGGGTGTTGGCCCTGTGTGCCTCGGTCGTATGCAGTCCTGATTGTGGCGCTCACCTGCACGGCGCCAAACACGCATAGGACCATCATTGGCACCAAGGCAGAAGCGACTCTCATCGCTGAAGACGACACGTCTCCATTCGTCCCTCCATTCACGCCTGTCGCGACACCACTGGAGGCGGCCTGTGCACGATGTTGGGGCGTGAGCGGAAGACGGCCTAACGGTGTGCGGGACCGTAGCCCAGCTTCATGGAGACGGTTGCGAATGGTCCTCGCCGATACCCCAGGAGCAACAGTGTCCCTAATTTGCTGGGAAGTGGCGATGCGGTCCCCTACGGCACTGCGTAGGATCCTACGGTCTTAGCGTGCATCCGTGCGTCGCTGCGGTCCGGTCCTAGGTCGACGGGCACGTGCACCTTCCGCCGACCACTGGGGACAACATCGATGTACTGTGGAGACCTCACGCCCCACGTGTTGAGCAATTCGGCGGTACGTCCACCCGGCCTCCCGCATGCCCACTATACGCCCTTGCTCAAAGTCCGTCAACTGCACATACGGTTCACGTCCATGCTGTCGCGGCATGCTACCAGGGTTAAAGACTGCGATGGAGCTCCGTATGCCACGGCAAACTGGCTGACACTGACGGCGGCGGTGCACAAATGCTGCGCAGCTAGCGCCATTCGACGGCCAACACCGCGGTTCCTGGTGTGTCCGCTGTGCCGTGCATGTGATCATTGCTTGTACAGCCCTCTCGCAGTGTCCGGAGCAAGTATGGTGGGTCTGACACACCGGTGTCAATGTGTTCTTTTTTCCATTTCCAGGAGTGTATAATGAATATTCAATTGTTCATTTACCAAAATATGTCCCTTAATTATACATGTGCATAGGTAGTTGAAGAGAAAATAAAAGGGTAGATATTTGCTTGTATTGTGATGTTGCTCCCTATAGAATGTAATTCCATTTAGTAATTCTTCTGCCCTTTTGCTGGTTATTAAAATCATAGAATGAGTGCAGATGGGACAAGTTCTCATTTGGAAAGAAAGACATCTTATTACAGAAATACACATGTGTATAATATGGTGTTTTGAAACATATTGCACAAGTGTACTTCTGTAAGAGGAATGCCTCCATCAGCGATGATGGTGTGGGCTGTTTATTAGGAGGTTCGTCCCGTTTGATAATTATAAATGGGATTTCTCGGTTGAGTCGTCCGTTAATTCGTCTCGTTCTATGAAGCGGCTGAAGAACATCGGTGAGAGAGGAACCACGCGCTGTATTTGGGTGCGGTGAGACTTTATTCCAGTTTATTGGTTGTTTGTCTGTGATCTTAGATGTGTCGTGTGCCAATGCATTGTGTCCTGAAATTTCTGCTGATCAACTGCCTGTTTTCTCCTACTCATTTTTATTAGTGTTCTGCTGGTAACTTGACTGGCTTTATTTCAGTTCAGTGCCTCATGTGTAGATCAATGTGGGTCACTGTAAGTGTTCAAACTCTGAACATTCTGATAACCGTTATTTTACAATTTGCTTTTAAAGGATCGTGTCAGGAGAAGTAAAAACTAGCCGGCATATTGTTTCTTGAATTCATGTCTATTGTACACTACAAGATCAGCAAAAACATTGTGGAGCACTTTTATCCCTCTCACTGAACGGCCTCATATGAAAACTGAACTAAAAATAGTGTCGTTAAGCAGTGTCGTTGATCATTACTCCTGTGCCCATATCGTCATTTATTGCAATAGGCGGCATAGCCATTATGTTCTTAGGAGACCAGAAGCGGTTAGTTACTTGAATTAGTCTATTGCAAAGGAACGCAGGTGATAAGACTGATGCTGGATGGATGATGAAATGCGCCAGCTGTTAGCACGTAATGTCATCCTTACAATGTTAAAATCTTAGGTAGCTTACATTGCCTTATATTGATGTCGACGTAACGCTGTTATAAGTTCAGACTTCCTGACACAACCTCACTAAGTGAACTCTCACCCACGTTTTATCCTTCTCCACAAAGCTGATATTTCCATTTACTGAGACTGTTACTCAGTAGTCTAAAAAGGAGTTGTAAATTTAGCTCCATCAAGGAACTAATAACGGTAGACTATAAATGAGTATTCCATTCCGACATAGACACAGGCAGGGTCGCAACCATAGGACATAGCACACTTTTTCTAGAAAGGCACTAATGGGCGTGTGATCTTTAGACATTTTCCATTAGGTGACGCTTCATCAGCAAATGACTTCATCTGTCAAATGACTACATCAGGATATGTATTGAAATTCTTATTTTTACTGGTTATCATTCTCTTTCTCAGTAACATTTGTACAGGTGTTGAGATGGAGCGGGGACATGCATTGAGCATTTATGAACAAATTATTAGATAATATGGACATGAAGATGAAGATGTTGACATTAGAAACTCCAGAAAGCAGAACATCTAACGCAAAGGAATAGGTAAACAGAGGACATGTGCAGTGTGTAAGACAAGTGCAAGAACATGGTGCTGTAAATGTTATGAACACTGGCATCAAAAGTAGGCGCATTTTCTCTCATGTGTCGGAAGATTTTTGAAATTCACTTTTACAGTGTGGAGCAGGAGTGAGTCCGCCGAGATACTGCTCTCAGAGGAAATATACTTCACGAATCTTAGGTGGAACACGATCTATATATGATGTTGAATAACTAAAATTTAAAAATTAGATTAGACACTGAAGCTGCTAAATGTAGATTATGATTGAATATTGCACTCCATAATGAGTAATGTTCTACAAGCTGTTAAGAAGACGGAAAGGCATAGTTCTTTTTTTGGAAATACATTGGTGGGAACGTGATATATGCAACGTGAATCGCTAGTGTGTTTCTGAAAACGGAATGGTTCGATCATCGAAGACAGTGGGTAATAACAAGACACCACTGCTCACATTGGCCAATGTCATGATACATACGTTGATACAAGTGTCAGAGGCAGACTTCCATGTCATTCGCCAAGAAGTGAGTAATAGACGTTACTTTCCTGTGTCGTGTTATGTATTATGTATTGTAATCATAGTTCAATCGTCTGAGTAATATTTCTGTTCATCAGACCAGAAGCATGAACTGTTGAAGTGAAAATAAAAGGTAAGGTATTTGTGTTCATTATGAATTCCATTTAATTATCCTTCTGCTCTTTTGCCGGTTGTTAAAATTATAGAATGTGTGGAGATGCCCAAGGTTACAAGTAGAAATATGGGCACCCTATTTTAGAAGTACACTTGTGAATAATATGTTATTTTAAATCATATTGCTCAGGTGTGCTTCTGCAATAGGAATGCCACATACAGTGAAGAAGATGAGGGCTATTTATCAGTTGAGTCATTGCCAGCGGATAATTATACATCTGATTTTTCGGGTTGGTAGGGCACTAGGTCACCTCCTTAGGTGCCGTGGTGGCAGAGAGAGGAGTGGGGAGAGGAGTAAACGGTTTAGTTGATACCCCTCCATCTCCGCTGTCCGTTCCACTGTCCGTCCAGATACATCGACACACTCGTCGTCCACACCAACGCCGATAATACTTGACTTTAAATACTTGTTACTGATGAGCCCTGCCCTTACTGGTATGCATCTATTAGTGATTTAGCGAGAGTGAACATCTCACGCAAAGGGGCAGGTAAACAGAGAACATGTGCAGTATGTGTTGTGTCGATTCCCTAAGGTCTCGACACAATGAGTGGCTAGGTGCACGCGAAACTAACGCAGACGGGCGTAAATTCTGAAACAGGAGACTGGATGAAAACTATAAAGAAAAGAAGAGAGATTTTAATATACTTAACTTTAATGTAGTCTTGTTCTTGTTGAAATACATCTCTTGCATAGTAGTAAGCGATTAGCACTGTTACAATTGGCGCCTTGCTAGATAGTAGCGATGGACTAGCTGAAGGCTATTTAATCTGTCTCTCGGCCAATGAGAGGAAGACTTGATATGTCTTGTCGCAAGCTATGTCGTCCGTACA
Source organism: Schistocerca nitens (assembly GCF_023898315.1). Lineage (NCBI taxonomy): Eukaryota > Metazoa > Arthropoda > Insecta > Orthoptera > Acrididae > Schistocerca > Schistocerca nitens. The sequence goes on along the minus strand of NC_064616.1, from coordinate 295,947,559 downwards.
ACTGGGGCGAGGTCAAGTCCGTGTCTTGTGACCTGCCATGTGGTGGCGCTAGGTTTGCGATTACATAGTGGCGACACGCGGGTCCGACATGTACTACAGGACCGCGGCCGATTTAAGTTACCACCTAGCAAGTGTGGTGTCTAGCGGTGACACCACATTCCTCCCCCGCAAATCGGCGAACGGTCGTGAGATAAGGCTTCCGCCCGCCGTGGGGAGGACCCCATGTTGACGTATGCGATGAGGTGGGGAGCCTAACAACAGGCGAGGCTGTGCCACCCGCACCCGGCCATTCGGTCCGAGGGGAGCTAGGAAACGCCTGCAAACCTAGTCCAGGGTGCACGTCAACATGAGGTGTATGCGCACGTAATGAGACAGAAGGGTCGACCTCCATGTGGTCGGAGCACCCGACGGGCGAAGACGACATCTGGTCCGGAGCGGGCAAGAGGTCCATGGCGGAGGACGGCTGGTCACGGGAAGCGAGCGGCGGCGCGTGACCCAGGGAGGCGCGAGGCGGCTGCAGCGAAGCGTCCGCTGCTGGCGGCGCCGGCGGCGGCTGCGGCGGCGCGACGCCATGAGGCAAAATGGAAGGCATCGTCGGTAACACCTGGGGATGAGGCGAGCCAGTAGATGGGTCCCCAAGGCGCTGACCGGACGGCTCCGTCGCTGAAAGCAGACGGGGAGCGGCAGAACCCAGGCGACGACAGAGGCGCAGCTGATTGAGATGCCGACGCACCTCACCAGAGGCCCCCAAAACCAAATACATCGCGCGGCCGAGGCAGCGAAGAATGCGCCCTGCGAGCCAACGCTGTGAACCGCGATAGTTGCGATAATAGACAACGTCGCCAGGAGCAAAAGCAGGAGTCTGCCGCTGCACAGGAACCTGATGTGGCGGATGCAGCAAAGACATCAGAGTTCGATGAGGACGACCATGGAGCAATTCAGCCGGCGAGCGACCATCGCGAGGCTGAGAGCGATATGAAGACAAAAAGAGCAACAAAGCGTCCTCCCGAGAATGCGACTCTTTCAACTTCAACATCTGCGACTTGAAAGTCCGGACCAATCGTTCAGCGGCACCGTTTGACTGAGGCGAAAACGGCGCGGATGTCAGATGTTGAATACCATTGGCCTTGCAGAACGACTGAAATTCTGCGGACATGAATTGTGGGCCATTGTCGGAAACAATAGTCTGCGGAAGACCTTCAATGCAAAAGATAGCAGACAAGGCGTGGATTGTGGCAGAAGACGTCGTGGAAGACATCCGGACAACAAAAGGAAAATTACTGAAAGCATCGACCACAACCAACCATCGAGCATTCCAGAATGGACCAGCAAAATCTATGTGCAAGCGTTGCCAAGGGGAAGTGGCTTTCGGCCATGCAAAGAATTTCCGCGGCGGTGCGGATTGTTGTTCGGCACACGCCACGCAAGAGGAGCACATATTCGTAATCGCAGCATCGATTCCGAACCAAGTACAGTGCTGACGAGCAAGCTGTTTCGTTCGCACTATACCCCAATGTCCTTGGTGAAGAAGCTTTAAGACAGAGGACTGTAACGAACGTGGGACCACGACTCGGGATTGATCATTATCGGAACGCAACAACAAAACACCACGTCGGACAAAAAGTCTCTCCTTGTGAGCAAAAAAACGGCGAACCAAAGGATCCTCGATCCGTGACTTTGACAAGGGCCATTGCGTAGCAACAAAACGCAAAACGGAAGCAAGGACAGGGTCAGCAGCTGTGGCAGTAGCTACACGACGAAAATCAATCGGAAACGATGCGACCACGTCATCGGCTTCCGAATCAATGAACATGCAAGCAAGTTCGGAAGAATCGAATGCTTTATCCTCAGCAACAGGCAAACGGGACAACGCATCAGCGTTTCCGTGCTTAGCAGTGGACCGATACTAGATATCGTAGCGGTACTGCGAGAGAAAAAGAGACCAGCGAATGAATTTCTGCGCTGTACGCGGAGGTACAGGCTTGTTCGGATGAAAAAGCGATGTCAACGGTTTGTGGTCCGTGATGATGGTAAAGTGACGACCATACAAGAAGTCATGGAACTGTGAAACACCAAACACGAGAGCTAAAGCTTCTTTCTCTATCTGGGAATAATTTCGTTGCGCAGATGAGAGCAATGTTGACGCAAAGGCAATAGGGCGATCATGCGAGCCATCCTTGTGCGCAAGCACAGCACCGATCCCGAAATCCGATGCATCTACCATCAACAAAAGGGGTTTTCGGGGATCGAATGGCGTCAGGCAAGTATTGGAAAGTAACGCCGATTTCAACTGGCGAAAGGCGCGTTCGCATTCCGTCGTCCAGACGAACGGAACACCTTTACGGCGTAAGCGATGAAGCGGAGCTGAAATGGAAGAAGCATTGCGCACAAACTTTGAATAATAATTTACCTTACCCAGCACACGCTGTAGCTGTTTTAAGTTCTGCGGTGACGGCAAGTCCTGAATGGCACGAAGGTGCTCTGGACTCGGATGTATACCTTGGGCATTTATGACATGCCCCAGGTACGGTAAGTCACGAGCAAAAAACACACACTTGTCCTTTCTCAAGCGAAGACCATTCTGACGCAATACCTGAAATAATGTTCGGAGATTCTGCAAATGTTCGGCTGCTGTCTTTCCTGAGATCACAATATCGTCCAGATAGATCGCAGCAGTAGGGACCGACGCACAAATAGTTTGTAAATATTGCTGAAATAAAGCAGGGGCGGATGCACACCCGAATGGCAGTCTTTTGAAGCGATACAAGCCAAGATGCGTGTTTACCACCAAGACGCGCTGGGATTCTTCGTCCACAGGTATTTGCAAGTACGCATCTGCTAGGTCCAATTGTGAAAAATATTGTCCCGGGCACAGTTTGTCAAAAAGATCTTCCGGGCGGGGCAAAGGAAAAGTAGCAGTCACAAGTTGCGGATTCACAGTTGCCTTGAAGTCCACACAAAGTCTCAATTTTCCGGAAGGTTTTGGCAAAATGACTAAGGGTGAGGCCCAGAGAGAAGCCTGCACACGTTCAATTACACCTTGAGATTCTAATTCGGCTAATGTTTTTGCGACCTCATCACGCAATGCGTGGGGAACATTGCGCGCTCTGAAAAATTTTGGTTGCGCGTTATCTTTCAGTTCCAAATGCGCTTCATAGTTCTTAGCGCAACCAAGGCCCGGAGCAAAAATGTCTGCAAATTCTTCACAAAGACTAGAAACGCTGGCGGAAGGCACAGTCTGATTCACAGATAGGACCTGATTTACAATAGACAAATTAAACAATTGAAACAAATCTAAACCAAACAAGTTCACTGCACTAGAGGAACGAAGAACATAAAATGACACAAGTTTTGTCTGTCCCTTGTATGTTGCAAGAAGGCTGCACTGTCCTAACACAGGTATATGCTGTCCTGAGTAACTAGTTAACGTAACATTTGCGGCACGCAATGGCGGTTGGCCCAGTTGTTTGTACGTGTCGTGATTAAGCAATGAAACTGCAGCTCCGGTATCGAGCTGGAAAGGTATCACTTTGCCTGCAAAGTCTAGGTCCACAAAAAGTTTATTGTCTTGTTGACGACAAGAGCGACTGTCTCGTGCAATTTGAACTGATACAGGTCCAGAAGCACTTGCAACTTTACGGGATTTCCGGCGACGTCGACGCACACTTTGGGTGGGACGAACACAGTCACTGTTAGCTAAAGTGTCACTGGACGGGTGGGCATGAACTACATGAATGTCCATGGGCGAAGGTCCACGAGCCTGATTGTCCTGGGTTCGATTCCGGCGCGAAGCAAAGGGCCTGGAATTTGTGTGATTGTCTGACCTAAGCTTTTTCTGGCAAACACTTTGTACATGTCCTTTCTTGTGACAGTAAAAGCAAATAGCTTGGCGTGACGGGCAATTTTCACGCGAATGTCTAATTGCACACCGCGGGCAAGATTTCACTGCATTTGCTTGCTTACGCGGCGCACGTGGTTGCAAGCTAGGCGGCCGCTGCGAAGTCGGGCGCGAGGGCCGCTCAGCGTCCCGTGCAGCGGGCCGGGCGGGCCGATTAACGTGACACACTGCTGGCGAAGTTTCAAATGATTCCTGAGCAAAGTCAAGTGTGTCTTGCCTGTCCAATATGTCTATCACTTGTTGCAGGGAGGGATTAACTAGTTTCAAAATCTGTTCCCGTATGCGAACATCAGAAACGTTCTGTGCAATTGCATCACGCACCATAGTATCTGAATATGGGAGGCCACATTCACAGGCAAACGCGCAGTCTCTAGTAAGTCCTTGCAAAGTTGCTACCCACTCCCTATTAGTCTGACCGGCCGTACGTTTTGTACGAAAAAACGTATACCGTTTTGCAACTACATTTACTGTTTCTTTGAAATAGGCATCTAAAGCCGACAAAATTTCCTCGTAGGTCAGAGTTGCTACGTCGCGTCGGGGAAACAATTTCACTATCACCCGGTAGGTAGACACACCGACACAAGAAAGCAAAAACGGCTGCCGCTCTTTACCTTGAATTCCATAAGCAGTGAGGTGGAAGTTGAACTGATCGGCCCACTCCGTCCAGCTTTCGGTTGTGGCCTCAAAGGGCCTAAATGGCGGTGCGACAGCGTTGTGTGGCTGCGGTAGCCATGAAGCGGCTGCCGCCGCATCGGTTTGCAGCGCACGTTGACCCTGGACGAGCTGTCCAAGGGCTTCCAATAACGCCTGCGTCTGCTGATTCTGCAAGCGAATAAATTCGGACAGTACATCTGGAGAATGCGGCGAAGCCATGACACAAGCAAATTAGAGCACATAGAACACAAGAACTGCAACGTGGGCGCGGCATCCCATCCTCGTCGCCAAAATATTGTTGTGTCGATTCCCTAAGGTCTCGACACAATGAGTGGCTAGGTGCACGCGAAACTAACGCAGACGGGCGTAAATTCTGAAACAGGAGACTGGATGAAAACTATAAAGAAAAGAAGAGAGATTTTAATATACTTAACTTTAATGTAGTCTTGTTCTTGTTGAAATACATCTCTTGCATAGTAGTAAGCGATTAGCACTGTTACAATTGGCGCCTTGCTAGATAGTAGCGATGGACTAGCTGAAGGCTATTTAATCTGTCTCTCGGCCAATGAGAGGAAGACTTGATATGTCTTGTCGCAAGCTATGTCGTCCGTACAACTGGGGCGAGGTCAAGTCCGTGTCTTGTGACCTGCCATGTGGTGGCGCTAGGTTTGCGATTACATAGTGGCGACACGCGGGTCCGACATGTACTACAGGACCGCGGCCGATTTAAGTTACCACCTAGCAAGTGTGGTGTCTAGCGGTGACACCACAGTATGTAACACAAGTGCAAAAAAATAGCGCTGTAAATGTTATGAACACTGGCATCAAAAGTAGATCAGTCGTCAGACGCATTTTCTCTCATGTTTCGGAAGATACCTACAATTCGCTTTTGCAGTGTGGAGGAGGAGTGAGTCCGATGAGATACTGCTCTCAGAGGAAAATACGCCTCTCGAATCTTATTTGCAACACGCTCTATATATAATGTTGAATAACTAAACTTTATAATTTCGATTAGACACTGGAGCTGCTAAATGTAGACTGTGATTGAATATTGCACTCCATAATAAGTAATGCTCTAGAAGCTTTTAAGAAGAGGGAAAGGCATAGTTCTTTTTTTGGAAATACACTGGTGGGAACGTGATATTTGGAACGTGACTGCTTAGTGTCTTTCTTAAAATGGAATGGTTAGATCGTCGATGATGAGAGGTCAATACCACGGTACCATTGCTCAAAACGGCCTATCTTTTGACACCTTACTTTGCTGTGTGCTGTTATGTATTATATTTTGCAATTACAATGCAGTTGTCTGAGAACTGTTTTGTTTTATCAGACAGATGTATGGATAGTGAAAATAAAAGCTAAGATAAAGAATTACAGTCTGAATTCCATTTGCATATTCTTCTGCCATTTTTATGGTTGTTAAAATTGTAAAACGTGAGCAGTTGCCCAATGTTTCGAGTACAAGTATGGGCACCCTACTTTAGAAGCACGCTTGTGAATAATATTCCGTTTTATACATATTGGAGAGATGTGTTTTGGTAGAGGAATGCCACTTGCAAAGAAAAGGACCAGAGCTCGAAAGTTACCACAAGATGTAAAATGAGTTAGTAATGTCTCGTTGACACCAAAATTCACTATAACTTTGCGCAACGCCAGCGTGGACACATCATGCGTTGGGAAGCTCGTCACACACCGCCTTACATACATCTTGCCCCTACTCTTGATGTGGATGTGACAACCGTGACGCCCAGCGTTGATGTCACGCGGTTTTCTTATGGCTAGCTAAAGAAAATGTTCCAGACAGACTGCCTCTCACAAACGATACCAAAGGCCTCTGGATGTGGCGTAAATGGCGTCACTGGAACCACCCCATCCACTAGGGCGTCCTTTTACACGCATTTCGCTGTAGAAAACGATAGTTTCCGGTGCGCTGTGCTACAGGATAACGGCCTTGACAACATGTAACACGGCTGGCACACACCCGACGAGACAATCATTCCCTGAAGATATCGTGGTGCTTAACCCCACTTAACGTGATATGAGCACTTTTAGGTTTGCGCGACCGTAATTTTTGTTCCTTTAACTACGTCATATGGCTCCATTCAAAACGATATGAAAGAATTTTAATGCTTTTTCAAACCTCGTGTTTTGTGCCCTCCTGTGATCGTAGGATCAAAACAGGGGGCTGTAATAACATGAACACTCTTTGCTGCTTCGTATCATGTTCAGATTTCGTCGCGTAGCTTGCCAAGTTCTGTAGTGGTGGCACCCTGTTTAAAGGTAATGGTAAAGTTTCACGTTCTGAATGTGCTAAACACACCGCTCTTCCCGTCGTAGTCGGGATGGGATCTTCGTACCTCTATACGTATTGGTCGAGTCGCTCCTCAGTTGGCCGATAAGGGGAGGCCACGACGTTTGGAACGCGGATTTACTGCAAACTTCTTACACTCGTAGTACTCCATGCGCACAACAAAATGTGTAAGAAGTAGAGCGTACTTCTCAAGCGTTACTGAGAAAATCGCAAGACAATTTCGGTCGTCAAAAGTCGATATATATATATATATATATATATATATATATATATATATATGCGTGGCCGTTTCTACCTTGAAGCGGCAGCAGCCGCGTAGCGCCTGCATAGTGGCTCAGCGTGTTCGGTCAGAGGGTTAGCTGCATTCTGGAATAAAAAAACTGAGTTAATCGATCAACAACGACGTCCACACCGAGCAGATGCGACGAACAAAGAGAGAATTTAAAAAAAGTGGTTAGCATTCAAGCCCCGTAATCGCTGGATCGATGAATCGAGTCCTGTTCGTCAGTTTTTTTTTTTCATTTCTAACACAGTAATTTTCTTTACTATTTATATTTCAATTGATATAATGGGAAAAATAGTGTAATAGGATGAACTTTTATTAAATTTACAGTGTTATTTGGGAGCCTACAAATTTTTATTATCACAAATAATATAATATTCATAACTATCGACTAGTAAACGACCAAACGCATAAAGTGATACTGAAAATGTATGCTTGTCCGTGTCTTCAAAATTGTTCGTATTTAATCAAAAGAGAACGAGAAATTGTTTCTCGTGAAGACACTATTAAAATAAAGTCGATACGGCATGACCAATTACCAGCGCCGATATTTAAGGAAATGTTGCGTTATGCATGGTTTGCTTCCAAATTATCGTCTGAAAGAGAGGTTTTTGAAAATGTTAATGACGTTTGTTTTTCCGCGGAAAACCCCAAAAGACCTTCCGTATGCGGAAACATAGCATTTATCCAGCTGGTGCCGTTTAACTTTATGTTTTCCATGTTTTTACGAAAAATACCATCCTGCAACTTGTACTCGTAGTGTCGAAAGCGACGATTAATTGTACATCTTTCGAAAGCAGCCTGTGCCGGACAAAACTTGGAGGTAACAAATCGTTTAGGGCTCCTTCCAGGTATAAGGGATTTCTCAAATCACGGACAAGCATACATTTTCAGTATCACTTTATGCGTTTGGTCGTTTACTAGTCGATAGTTATATTATATTATTTGTGATAGTAAAAATTTGTATTCTGCCAAATAAAATTGTAAATTGAATAAAAGTTTATCCGTTTACACCAATTTTCCCATTATATCAACTGTAATATAAATAGTAAAGAAAATTACCGTGTTAGAAATCGCTTCATGGTAAAAATGACCACGAACAGGTATATATTTGACGACCGTAATTATCTTGCGATTTTCTCAATAATGCTTGAGAAGTACGCTCTACTTCTTACACGTTTTGTTGTGCTCATGGAGTACTACGAGTGTGCGAAGTTTGCAGTAAATCCGCGTTCCAAAAGTCGTGGCCTCCCTTTGTGAGTGCACCCCGTACCACATCTCTCACCAAAATCCCTAGTAATCGATCTTGCGTCCCTCACAGGCGGTCAGCCACACTGATTACTCAGCTTCGGGGGCGACCTTCCACCCTCTATATCAGAGCAAAAATTGCAATAGTGCTACAGCTCAAAAGGGGTCGGATCACGTTCCATGGGGCTACATCCCCACGATGTTCTTCGGTAACGGCTGACTCGTCGGGGAGATATCAGCAGAGCCAAAGGCTGTTAATAACGTCGTTGTGTAGCACATCACATTTCGAAATGTCGTTTTCGACTGCGAACTGTGTGAAAGTGAACAAACTCAAGGGCAGGTGTGGTTTCAACTACACTCTTTATGCCACGCCCTGAGGACTTTTGATGTCGATTCTGAGCGGTTGTTTTACTCACCCGCCCATAAGAAATCCGAGTTATTTCAATTCTTTGCGTCGCGAATCTGTCCTCTGGCTTCAAGAGAAGGGGCGAAATGTCGGTAAGAGGGGAAAGACGACTTTCCCATCGTGACATTGATGTCGACGTGATGCTATTAGAATTTCAGACTTAATGTCGCTGAGTGAATAGCTGCGATGTATCCTTCTCCACAAAGATGATATTTTCACTTATCGAGACTGAAAAAATTACGGTCAGAGAGCTGGTAATTGTAGACTATAAATGAGTATTCCAGTCGAAAACAGACGTAGACAGGCTATTAGCCAGAAGACAGGCCATACTTTTCATATTAAGACAGTGGTGGCAATGTGATCTTTAGACATTGGCCATCAGTGTCTTTTTGTAAAAGGTGTGGCTCCTTCATCAAGGGCAGCAGTGAGGAATGTTTTGTGATGAATATACAAATCGTCCACGAAAAGTTTATATTTGCAGACATTCATCTTAATTACACAAATACATAGGTAGTTGAATTGGAAATTCTATTTACTTATTCTTATCCTCTTTTACTGTTTGTTAAAATTATAGAAAGAGTGTAGATGGCCGAGTTCTCTGCTGCAAGTATGGCATCTTATTGTAGAGGTACACTTGTAGATAATATGATATTTTGAAACATATTGTACAGGTGTATTCCTGTAATAGGAATGCCTTCATCAACGAAGGAGGTAAACGGTGTTTAATCTGGCGGTTTCTTCTCAGCATGGTTATACATCTAATTTTCCGGCTGGGTCGTGCCTTAATTCGCCTCCTGCGGTCCCGTAGTGGAAGATGATAAGCGAGTAAGAGGTGGGGGAGTTAACGATTTCAGTTAAATTCGAGCAGCTGTACTCCGTGGCGGCGAATTTTCATTTGGATGCACCAGTCGTTGGGATGTCACAAGAAACTTGTTCAGGAATGTTGTGAGCAAGAAATACCAGTTACCAACATCTGTACCAACATCAGTGGCAACCACAGACTCTACAGTTATAAACTATACTCCTTTCTAACGGAAGCGAAAAGGGAAATATGAACTAATTCACGTAAACCAGAAAACTTTGTGTGATTTCATTATGTTATTTGAACCTTTTTTATCTTTGTTTTGTCATCATTAGTGAATTTTTATGAACTGGTTTTAGTATCTATAGCACCTGTACATCGTTACGATTTTCTTACGTAGATACTGAAATGCAAATTAAAAAAAAAATTGGCCAGATGCGATTCTCGCACACTGAGGGTCCCGTTCAAACTTAATTACGTATATAGACAGTTCATCCATTCCGGAAATATGAGGATCTCGACAATTTTTGTTTCTTACCTATGATGATACTATTTAGATAGATACAGGTCCCAGTGAGTCCAAGATTTTGGAGAATGTTTTAGTTTCAATGACATAAATGTGACATAAAGTCATGCAGGAGGCAGGCGACCATTATTATAATAATCAATAATTCTCCAGGTTGATTGGGTCGGAGTGGTAAAGTCAAATATCAGACAAGGTATGACATTTTTGCTCATATGACGCGTTTCTAAATTTATCCCTCATCATATATCCAGGAGCGATTACTGCACGTAGACATGGGGTTTCATGTTGTATGTGAAATAAACATTCGCAGATTAGTCTACGAATGTTTGTCATCAGTGTGTACCTAGAAAAGAAGCTGCTCGATCAGCGAAGTCAACGTTTAGCGTAAATGAAATGTTTTCCTGATTATATTGACAGTGTCCCATCATCTAATAATGTATTCCTACACACAGACTACTTGGGCTGAACTGTTGTTATGATGTGACTGGCATTTCACATAAAAATTACAAACGTAATCTGCTACTTTTAGACTATAATGCTCTTAATTTCTTTCTAAATTGAAAGGAGATTCAAAGCTTTTAACGGTGGTCATGGCTTAAACATACTAGAGGCGAAATGTGCTTTTGGAGCTGTTCTCTTTTGTATGTTCACGTAAAAGAAACATTTCGATAAGCAAATATGTCTAATAGGCGTTATTATGAAGAATTTGTCGATTGGGTATTAGCTTTCTTTGCATCGTTGTTTTTCATAGCTGAATTACTAGGCTACTGTTATACCAATAAATGTCTGACAAATAACAATAGTAGTTTTTACTGTATGTTGACTTTGCTGGTTTTTTATTGTATCTTGAAGTATATAGTAAATAAGAGATTGCTATATCACGTCACAATGTCGATAATTTGATGTTTTTGGTGCTACCAGATTTCCTTTTTTACAGCGACAATGTATATATAAAATTCTCAGTTCGCTAGCACGTTTCCTTCCTATGTTACCGTTCAGAAGCAATACGCAGGACTGTCTCACACTGAGTCAACAAGGTAGTAGGGCACTGCTTCTGTAACGACGTGTGTCGTGCTGCAGTGAGATTGTATGGCGCATACAAATAATTTACTTTCTACTTCAGACATCTTCTTAACTATCGGGGATGATGGATATGAATTATAGCGGATAATTCGCTAGTTGTTACGGAATGATACGAATATGACTTCAGTGGATTACAGCTAAATTTGTACAACCATTGTGCCACACTACCTTCAGTAACCAATATGTTGAGCTATTACAATTGTGTAAAGTGGAAACAAGATTACGTCACTTCTTTTTGCCACTGACATTACACTTCAGCAAACTATATCGACTCTTTACGGAGTGTGTCACGCTCATTGCATGAATGTGCAGTAGTTTTTCGGGAACTTCCACTTACTTCATAGTAGAGATGGCCACATTTAGCAAGGATTTCACAAAAGGCTACCCGGCTGGGAGAATAAACACAAGCGAGACGACGGACCGAACATCTACGTCTACGTCTACTGTACGGGGCGTGGCGGAGGGTGCCCTGTACCAATACTAGTCGTTTCCTTTCCTGTTCCACTCGCAAACAGAGCGAGGGAAAAACGAATGTGTGTGTGCCTCCGTATGAGCCCTAAATTCTCGTATGTTATCTTCGTGGTCCTTACGCGCAATGTATGTCGGCAGCAGTAGAATCGTTCGACAATCAGCTTTAGATACCGGTTCTCTAAATTTTCTCAACAGTATTTTCGAAAAGAACGTCGCCCTTCCTCTAGGGATTCCCATTTGAGTCCCCGAAGCATCTCCGTAAAACTTACGTGTTGTTCGAACCTATCGGTAACAAATCTAGCAGCCCGCCCCTGATTTGGTCCGATGTCTTCCTTCAATCCGACCTGGTGCGGATCCCAAACTCTCGAGCAGTACCCAAGAACAGGTCGCACAAGCGTCCTGTATACGGTCTCCTGTACAGGTGAACCATTATTTCCTAAGATTCTCCCAATAAATCGAAGTCGACCATTCGCCTTCCCTACCACAGCAGTTGAGTCCCATAGTGCTCAGAGCCATTTGAACCATTTTTTTCTTTCTATCTCATATCGCTTTGCAACGTCACGCCCAGATATTTAAACGACTTGACTGTGTCAAGCTGGATACTAGCAATATTCTACCCGAACATTACAGGTTTGATATTCCTACTCATCCGCATTAACTTACATTTTTTCACATTTAGGGCTTGCGGCCATTCTTCATACCAAATGAAAATTTCGTCTAAGTCGTCTTGTATCTTCTTACTGTCACTCAACTTCGACAGCTTACTGTAAACCGCGGCATCATCAGCAAACAAAACGCTGTCCGACAAATCCTTTATGTGTATAGAGAACAACAGCCGTCCTATAACACTTCCCTGGGGCACTCCCGACTACACCCTTGTCTCTGATGAAGACTTGCCGTCGAGGACAACATATTAGGTTCTATTATTTAAGAAGTCTTCGACCCACTCACATGTCTGTGAACTTATTCCATATGCTCGTATTTTTGTTGACAGCCTGCAATGGGGCACCGTGTCAGACGCTTCCCAGAAATCTAGAAATCTGCAATCTGTCTGTTACTCTTCATCCATGGTTCGCAGTATATCACGTGAGGAAAGGGCAAGCTGAATTTCACACGAGCGATGCTTTCTAAAACCATGCTGATTCGTGGACATACGCTTCTCAGCCTCAAGAAAGTTTATTGTATTCGAACTGAGAATATGTCCAAGGATTCTGCAGCAAAGAGAAGACAGAGATATTGGGCTGTAATTTTGCGGGTCCGTTCTTATACCTTTATTATATACTGGAATCACCTTCGCCTTTTACCAATCGCTTGGGAGTTTGGACTGGCCAAGAGATTCACTATAAATGCAAGCTAGGTAGGGAGCCAATGCCGTAGAGTACTCCATGTAAAATCGAACTGGGATTCCATCCGGACCTGTGATTTATTTACTTTCAAATCTTTCAGTTGTTTATCTATGGCACGGTTGCTTATTGCTATGTCGTCCATACGGGAGTCTGGTCAGATGACGGTATTTTTGTATGATTCTCCTGCGTGAACGATTCCTTGAACGTGAAACTTACAACTTCGGCTACTGTTTTGCTATCTTCTTCAACTGCCACACCAGACTGGTCAGCAAGGGACTGAATGGAAGCCTTAGATCCGCTTAGCGATTTTACGTAAGACCAGAATTTCTTACCGTTTTCTGCTAGGTCTTTTGCTATGGTGTGACGGTGGTAGTTGTTACATGCTTCGCACATAGATCTTTTCACAGATACCCGAATCTCTACTAACCTTCAGTTGTCACCATTTGTGCCCTCCAGACCACGAATTACAGTCTACTTAAACGTTGCCCATAATTAATCTACATCCAGCTTACTGAAACTGAGTGATGCCAATTCACTGTGTAAGTGAGATACTAATAACTGCTTATCTGCGCCATCTAGCAGAAACACGCTCCTAGCCTTCTTGACTGATTTATGAATTTTAGTACTCATAGTTGCTATAATGACATCATGATCGCTAAGCACCGTTTCGATACTAATATTTTTGTGGGCTGCAGAGCTAGCTGCCGAAGACATGTTTTCAGAAAACGTGTTCAAAAGTATTTCACATGACTGTCTGTGTCACCCCCCCACCCCCCCTCCCCCGCGCAATGAATCCATAGACGTCCCATTCTATACTCGGTAGATTTAAGTCGCCTCCAACTAGTATTGGATCTTCTGGTTGTTTACGCACTATTGATCCTAGACTTTCTTTGAACGATTCTACGACTCTGGAACTGTTGTAGCAGAGTCGAGTGCCTGTTAAAAACATCCAACAATTAACTCGGTCTCACCTACACTTGTTATACGAGACCAGATAACTTCACTGTCACACTCAACCTCGAACTCACTAGAGACAATATTTTTGTCAACGTCAGTGAACACCCCCCTCCCCCCTTATTACGTCTAGTCTATGGCAGTGATGTCTAAAGGAGGGCCTCTGGAGTCGACGGAAGTAGATTAGAGTTAGACGACTCGTCTACATATATACGTGTTAAGTCCTGTTCAATTTGTGTACTGAGCACGGCAAAATGGCTGCCTGTACGGTTTACTATGCACGCTAACCTCTCTTTATCATGTTCTCGCAATCGTTGCTCGACATACGTGCTGATGTCAGCATAATGGTTGTTCTATCATATTCAACTGCTTGTTGTCGGCAGATGCAAAACTAGATAGCGGACGAACTTTTGAGTTTTGCTTCACTTCACTCAGTTACCGTTCCCCCATTTAGTATCTACTGTACCCCCCTCTGTTTTTAGGAATTATCACGCATTCCCCCTTTTTTATGAAGGCTAATGTATGTTTTACTTTGGGGGCTGGATGAATTCTCGCTACTATTATTGTGCATCAAGCAGGTAAGTACTACGCAATACATAAACTACCGATGAGAGTTTGATGATACACTACATCATCAGACTTTAACTACATTATCCAAATGTGCACGAAAGAATAATTGGGTACTAGGTTCCAACATAATGGAATCTCTCTATTCGGAGTTGATCAGGATGATAGCCAAAGGACAGGACATACTTTTTATTTAAAGACAGAGGTAGGAAAGTGATCTTTTGACATTCGTCATCACTGTCTTTCAGAATATTGTTGCTCCATCAGTAAGTGCAGATAGTAAGGAATTTTATGTTATGAATATCGAATCGTCCGCGAAACTATTGTCTCTAGACAAATTATGTAAATGAGTAGAGAGTTGAAGTGAAAGTAATGGATTAGATATTTGTTTACATTCCGAAGGTGACCATCTTAGAAAATAATTCTACTTTCTTATTTTTCTGTTCCAATCCCAATTGTTAAAATTATAGAATGGCTGGATCAGCAAAGAGAAAAGTTGTTTATTAGGCGTATCTTACTTAGAGGACAATACTACATCTGATTCTTCCGGTGAGAAGTATGTTAATCTACGTCAAATTCCCCATGTCACAAACTAGATATTTTGGGAGGTAGGACCAGTGGAAATAGTATTGAGAACTAAAATATTATGTATGAAGTTTTTCGCCTCCCCAAAAATATTATTTCCATTTACTAAGAATATTGTTCTGATGCAAAAAGAAAATTTCTAATTGCGCCTAGGTGATGGAGCTGCTAAATTCTGATATTGTACTAAATAGTGATTGAAGAACTGCAAACTGTTAAGAAGAGGGAAAGTGGAGACAGCTAGCAATACTGCGAATCCACTAATCACACAGGCCCATTTTTCGCCCGCTGCCAGTCTGTTTCAACGTAACATGTTTGGATGTGAGGCGTCATGATACGTATGTTAATATGACTACTAGAGGCAGATGTTACATGTAATTCCTCAGGGACTGGCGTGAAACAGACGTTATGGAATGTTCTCTCATGAGTATAAAGCCTTCATTTCCAGTAACATGTCTCATAATCATTTAACAGCGTCGTTAGTCGAAGAGAAAATAAAAGGTAATATGTTTCTTTACGTTTTGAGAGAGCTTATGTTAGTGTGTAATTCTATTTACTTATTCTTCTGTTCTACTTAATGTTGTTAAAATCATACACTGAGCGGAGCTATAGAAGCTTTTGCATAGATGTATACGAAACCCATTTTAGAAGTATAGTTGTGAATAATATGCTATATTGTAGTATATTGTACGTATGAACTTCTGTAATAGAAATAACTTCATCAGTGAAAACAGTTACAGTGCGCGCAAAATGCCGTGACCGCTAGATGCGCAGTCGGCAAGGGAAATGAGGAGAGAGCGGAAGTTGTGGGGGATAGCTCAGAGAGCTGTAGGGGAAATGCCTAGTGTCATAGTGCAAGTGCCATTTCAAAATGAAAGTGGGGCCCCTCCATGAACACTATCACCTCTGCTTTCGTTAGCATCTACCAAAATAATTCAAGACGAAAGTGCAGCTATTTATTTTCGCCTGGATTTTTAACATTTTGTGGCGAATTTTGAGTAAAACCTATACATTTCTCTGGTTGCCATGTCAGTATTTGCTTCTTTGGCCAAAACACAGCGGAGTTCACGCTGTCTCACCTGATAAAAATGTTGCGAAACAATTCTGAAGCAGTGTTTTGTTTTAAGTCTATCAAGTGACGAATTGATGAAATATATTGAATAGCGTATGAAAAAGCACATTCTAAGCACAAGTAAAAAAAGCGTAATATCTTCACATATGTTGTTCCCAAACCCTTAGCTTTCATCATTTCATCAGCTAGCGATGCTCCTTAAAAATTGCAGTGTTTCACTAAAAAATTCTGTAGTTATTGGAATAACACTAGATAGAGAAGATTTACGAAATAACGACATGGTAAAATACACTCCTCTTTGCGTGCTATCATTTGCCAAAAACTCACTTCGATATTTGAATCGGTTTATAAAATATGAGAAATGTTCTGGATGTTTCAGTCTTGCTTTATCGCTCGGGCGGCGCAACCGCAAATGAATGTGCTACATCAAATCAATTTTATCGAGACTGATGACCTCTACCCAAATCTAAAGAAAACTTCAGTGTGTTAGCTAAATTTCATTTGCAACAGCATATAATGTAGTATGCACCCAGGAAAATCATAGCGACCTCTATTCTTCATTGCACACTTTTCCGAATTTCCGTAGTGTCTTACTTTCACTTAAATATCACAATAACTGTGACCATTATCATCATGAACGTGACATGTAAAGCTATAAGTAAAGCAAAAACGTAATTTTTTTACCGATTAGTTTCTATAAAAGTGTTTGAGAAAAATTGCAGGGGGCGCACCTCGATTGTATCATCGCTGACCGGCCGAAAGGCGGAAGACGATTATAGGCCTCCTCTCCCGAACAAACGAATGAACTCGTACACCACTTCGGACGAAAACTTGTCACTGCACATCGCACACCGTATCCTGCGCGCGCTATGATAAGGGAGCAAATAAATTTTTGTGACTATCCTGTAATCCGTATTTTCTTGAGACTGGTTTTCTGTACTGTACATTCCACTTAATAAAGCAAAAAGTTGTTTCATATAGTTACTTAATCTTTATATATGACTGCGTCATTGCACTGTTACTCAGAGCTGCAGTTTCGTATAACTGAAATCTGAATTTACAGGTCAGTAACAGTAACAGTGGTATAATGAGTAAATCGCATCCTGTTATTACTTTCTTATCGTTTTATATGTTGGTTAATGATACACTGCATTAACACGTTACCATTTCCATAATTTCATGTTTTTAACTAATCCTAATAAATTAATTATTCAAGTTTGCAGTGTGAAGTGACGATATTCGGCAAAATGGGAAATCACACGCCCAGATAGGTTGCTTTATTGAAACTACTGCTGAAGGTCTGCAACATTTAGCATTCTCTTACAACTGCCATAACTAGTTTTCAAGGTTTATTGTACAGTGAGCACTGCAGTGCTATATACCAACTAGTACTGCTTTTATGCTGCTTCATTTGTTCTTCAGCTAACGGAAAATTAAAAAGAGTAGACCACCATGCATGCTAGTATGAACGTTGTTGGTCGTATGGACATAATTATCAAGTAAAGACTGAGCTGGACAACCATTTCAGTGTTACGAGTAGCCATATATAGCTACAAAATTCACCTGTAATCGTGTGTAGAGATTTAATGATGGTCATGGTCTCACAAGAATTCAACAACTCACTTCGATATTTGAATCGGTTTATAAAATATGAGAAATGTTGTGGATGTTTCAGTCTTGCTTTATCGCTGGCGCGGCGCAATCGCAAATGAATGTGCTACATCAGATCAATTTTCTCGAGACTGACGACAGATAGAGTATAGAGAAATGTCATCACATTACCAAATGTAATCCCTTTCACAGTATCTGATGTCATTTGACAACATTCCTATATCTCATCCAATCCGTTCAACACTTTCGTCCAAGTCCTTTTGCATTGCTGGCAGAATTACCCTGTCCTCAGCAAACTTTACAGATTTTATTCGTCTCCCTAAACTGTGATTTCCTTTCTCAGCTTTCGGACAAGTACCTCATTCCTCCTAAAGCACGGGTTTGTTTACTTGTGCTAAAAGCATTTATATTTCACGCTGTAAGGTTGGAGATTCATCTGCTTCATGAGGTTGCCAATTTTAGACTAAATTGTTTGCAGTTTTTATTCTTTTTCTGTCAGGTGCTATCAGATCAAGAATAGATGGATATTTTGCAGCTCTTAACCAGGATAATGGGTATCCTGTTTTAGAAGTGCACTGACGATGAATGTGTTTAATTTATCATTGGTCATCAGTGGGTTTCTAGAAAAGGAATTGCTCGATCAGCAACGTTAATGTATATTGCAAATAAAATGTTTTTCTGATTATGTTCTGAGTGTTGTAACATCAAATAATGTATTTGATTGAACTCTTACTCTGTGATGTCTAATACAAAGGCGTTTCACGTAAAAAGCACAAAATACAGCCGCTGCTTTTAGACTATAATACTGGAGACGTTTTATCATAGCTGTTATAAAATCTATATTGAACGAGAATTCCAAGTTTTAATGTGACTCATGTGCTTATTTCTTAACACCATACTAGAGGGAAAATGTAATATTGGAACAGTTCTCTCTAGTATGGTTTTGCAGAAGGAAGATTATGGTAAGCAAACATGTCTAACTGGCGTCATCGTAATGAACTTGTCGTACAGGTATAAGCTCCCTTTGCATCTCTTTTTCTTCACTGCTGCATTCTTAGGCTGCTAGTATATGAAGGAATTCGTGCAATAAGTTTATAGTATTACTAGTTTTTATTGTATCTTAGACTATGTGTTCAATAAGACATTGCTTATTCATATCGGAATATTGATAATTTGACTTATAGTAAAAGAAAGTGGACAGCTGCTACAGTTTTGCACTCTGTATAGTTGATGATGCAATGATAAATGCTTGTTCACTTTCAGTGTGTAGTGTATCAACATTTAGCATTCCATCTCACATTCGCCATGTCACAAACTTGGTATTTTGGGAGGTGGGACCAGTGCAAATAGTACTGGCAACTAATATATTATCTATGAACTTTTCTGTCTCCTCAAAGATATTATTTTCATTTATTAAGAATATTGTTCTGATGGGTGAAGGCTATATATATTTCATATTGCAAAAATAAAATTTCTAATTGTGCCTAGATTGTGCCTAGCTGATGAAACTGCTGACTTCTACAAATTGAATGTTGTACTGAAACATGACTGAAGATCTGCAAACTGTTAAGAAGAGGGGAAGGGCATTCTTTTTTTGGAAATACACCAGTGAGAATGTGATGTTCGGAACATGACTTACTAGTGTCTTTCTAAAAACGGAATGGCTCTATCAGCGAGATCAACTGGGAATACTGCGAAACCACTGATAATATAGGCCATTTTTCGCCAGCTTCCAGTCTGTGTCAAAGTAACTACGTGTGTGGATGTAATTCGTCATGATACTAGACTACTAGGGCCATATGTTCCATGTAATTCCTCAGGAAGTGGCGAGAAATAGATTTTATGGAATGTTCTGTAACATGCCTCTTCCTCACTCAACAGCATCGATAGTCGATGAGAAAATAAAAGGTAAAATGTTTCTTTGCTTTTTTATAGAGCTTATCTTAGCATGTAATTATATTTTCTTATCTTCTAGTCAATTTACTGTTTTTAAAATAATACAGTAAGTGCAGATATCGAAGTTTTTGCAGAGATGTATAGGCACCCTATTTTAGAAGTATACCTGTGGAAAATATGATATTTCGTAGCATATTGTGCGTGTGAACATCTGTAATAGAAATGACTTCATCAGTGAAGTAAGTTACAGTGAGTGCAAAATGGCGTGGCCGCAATATGCGCAGTCGGCAGGGGAAGCGTGGCGAGAGCAGCAGTGGTGTGGGGTCGCTCAGAGCACTGAAGGGGACATGCCTAGCGCCGGAGGGTAAGTGCCGCTCAAAAATGAAAGTGGAGTCCCTCCACACCCACACTTTCATGGCGACCATTCAGAAAGATCTACTGCTTACGTTAGTATCTATGAAAATAATTCTGCCGAAAATGCACTGATTTTTCTTCGCCTGCTTTGTTCACATTTTGTAACTTTCAGAGAATTATCATAAGTGGCGAATTTTGAGTAAAACCTGTACATTTCTACTGTTGCCATGCCGAGATTTGCTTCTTTTGCCAAAACACAGCGGAATTCGCACTGCCTCAACTGATAAAAATGTTGCGTTACAATTCTGAAGCAGTGGTTTTTTAGGTTTATTAAGTGACGAATTGCGGAAATGTAAAGTGATTAGCTTATGAAAAGGCACATTCTATGTACAAGAAGTAAAAAGTGTAACATCTTCACATATGTGGTTCCAAAACCCATAGCTTTTCTCATTCCATCAGGTAGTGATGACACTTAAAAATTGCATTCTTTCTCCAAAAAATTCTGTAGTTATTGGAATAACACTGTAGATATTGACGTTTTACGCAATAATGATATGATAAAATACTCTCCTCTTTGCGTGCTATCATTTGTCAGAATCTCAATTTGATATTTGAAACCGTTTCTAAAATATAAGGAATGTTGTGGATATTTCAGTCTTGCTTCATTGCTGGCGCGGCGCAATCGCAAATGAGTGTGCTCCATCAGATCAATTTTCTCCCGACTTGTGACAGATAGACACCGCTACCCAAGTCTAAAGAAAAATTCAGTGTGTAAGCTAAATTTCATATGCAACAGCATATAATGTAGTATGCACCAAGGAAAATCATAGCGGCCTCTATTTTTCGTTGCACACTTTTCTGAATTTCGCATAGTGTCTTACTTTCAGGTAAAAATCACAATAACTGAGACCATCATCATCATGAACCTGACACATCAAGCTGTAAGTAAAGCAAAAACGTAATTTTTTTACCGAGTAGTATACATTGAGTGATAGCCTCTATTTTCCAGAAGAATGTATGTCAGGTTTTTTTCTAGTCCCTCTGGAGTATTATGTGATAGGGAATGTATTTATTCCAAGACGTTCTGTAAAAAAATATTGGCTTGATGGATAGACGCAGAGAAAAGGGCCGACGATATCATTATTCGTGATGGCTTGAAACTTCATTGCACTGTTATTCTTAAGAGCTGTAGTTTCACATAACGGAAATCTGAATTTACCAGTCAGTAACAGTAACAGTGATGTAATGAGTGAACCGCATGCTGTTATTACTTTTTTATCGTTTTATATGTTGTTTACGATACACTGCACTAACACTTTACCATTTCCATAATTTCAAGTTTTTAATAAGGCCTAATAAATTACTTATTCAGGTTTGCAGTATGAAGTGACGATATTCGTCAGAGTGGGAAATCACATGTTCTTTTGGCCCTGGTAGATTGCATTATTGAAACTACTGCTAAAGGCCTGCAACATTTAGCATTCTCTTACAATCGCCATAACTTGTTTTCAAAGAGTATTGATAGTGAGTACTACAGCGCTATGTACTAACTAGTACTGCTTTTGTGCTGATCCTTTTCTCTTCAGTTACAGGAAAATTAAAAAAGAATAAACCATCCTGAGTGCTAGTATGAACGTTGTTGATCGTATGGACGTAGCTGTCTAGTAAAGACTGACTTGGACAACCATTTCAGTGTAATGAGTAGCCGTATATAGCTACAATATTCACCTGCAATCATGTGTAGAGATTTAATGATAGTGGTGGCGACACAGGTCTGAGAAACGATTCCATGCTACATCAGCTATTTGTAACGTTGATAAAAGGATATTGCTGGTGTTATAGCCAGTGTTGAACCATATGTCACATACACTATCATGTTTGAAGGCTAGATCTGTTGATTACACTTGACACCAGAATTGAGCGTCAGCAAGCATGACAGTTGTGCAAATGTTATTGTCCCACTAGAATTCAAGAACTCTCAGAAATTGTATACAGGAAAACAGAGAAAGATTATCACATTACCAAATGTCATTCCTTCCATACTATCCGATGTCATTTGGCAAGATCCCTGTATCTCATCCAATCCGATCAACACTGCTGGTAGAACTAATCTGTCCTCAGCAAACTTTATAGATTTTATTTCGTCTCCCTAAACTGTGATTTCCTTTCTCAGCTTTCGGACAAGTACCTCATTCCTCCTAAAGCACGGGTTTGTTTACTTTTACTAAAAGCATTTATATATCATACTGAAAGGTTGGAGATTCATCTGCTTCATGAGGTTGCTAATTTTAGACTCAATTGTTTTCAATATTTATTCATTTTCTATCAGGTGTTATCAGATCAAGAATGGATGCATATTTTGCAGCTCTTAACCAGGATAATGGGCATCCTGTTTTCGAAGTGCACTGACGATGAATGTGTTTAATTTATCATTGGTCATCAGTGGGTTTCTAGAAAAGGAATTGCTCGATCAGCAACGTCAATGTATATTGCAAATAAAATGTATTTCTGATTGTGTTGTGAGTGTTGCAACATCAAATAACGTATTTGATTGAACTCTTATTCTGTGATGTCTAATACACAGGCGTTTCACGTAAAAAGCACAAAATAAAGCTGGTGCTTTTAGTCTATAATGCTGGAGACTTTTTTTCATAGCTGTTATAAAATCTATATTGAACGAGAATTCCAAGTTTTAATGTGACTCATGTGCTTCTTTCTTAACACCACACTAGAGGGAAAATGTAATATTGGAACAGTTCTCTCTAGTATGGTTTTGCAGAAGGAAGATTATGGTAAGCAAACATGTCTAACTGGCGTCATCGTAATGAACTTGTCGTACAGGTATAAGCTCTCTTTGCATCTCTGTTTCTTCACTGCTGCATTCTTAGGCTGCTAGTATATGAAGGAATTCGTGCAATAAGTTTATAGTATTACTAGTTTTTATTGTATCTTAGACTATGTGTTCAATAAGACATTGCTTATTCATGTCGGAATATTGATAATTTGACTTATAGTAAAACAAAGTGGACAGCTGCTACAGTTTTGCACTCTGTATAGTTGATGATGCAATGATAAATGCTTGTTCACTTTCAGTGTGTAGTGTATCAACATTTAGCATTCCATCTCACATTCGCCATGTCACAAACTTGGTATTTTGGGAGGTGGGACCAGTGCAAATAGTACTGGCAACTAATATATTATCTATGAACTTTTCTGTCTCCTCAAAGACATTATTTTCACTTATTAAGAATATTGTTCTGATGGGTGAAGGCTATATATATTTCATATTGCAAAAATAAAATTTCTAATTGTGCCTAGATTGTGCCTAGCTGATGAAACTGCTGACTTCTACAAATTGAATGTTGTACTGAAACATGACTGAAGATCTGCAAACTGTTAAGAAGAGGGGAAGGGCATTCTTTTTTTGGAAATACACCAGTGAGAATGTGATGTTCGGAACATGACTTACTAGTGTCTTTCTAAAAACGGAATGGCTCTATCAGCGAGATCAACTGGGAATACTGCGAAACCACTGATAATATAGGCCATTTTTCGCCAGCTTCCAGTCTGTGTCAAAGTAGCTACGTGTGTGGATGTAATTCGTCATGATACTAGACTACTAGAGCCACATGTTCCATGTAATTCCTCAGGAAGTGGCGAGAAATAGATTTTATGGTATGTTCTGTAACATGCCTCTTCCTCACTCAACAGCATCGATAGTCGATGAGAAAATAAAAGGTAGTATGTTTCTTTGTTTTTTTCATAGAGCTTATTTTAGCATGTAATTCTATTTTCTTATTCTTCCAGTCAATTTACCGTTGTTAAAATAATACAGTGAGTGCAGATATCGAAGTTTTTGCAGAGATGTATAGGCACCCTATTTTAGAAGTATTCTTGTGGAAAATATGATGAATGTGTTTAATTTATCATTGGTCATGAGTGGGTTTCTAGAAAAGGAATTGCTCGATCAGCAACGTCAATGTATATTGCAAATAAAATGTATTTCTGATTGTGTTGTGAGTGTTGTAACATCAAATAACGTATTTGATTGAACACTTATTCTGTGATGTCTAATACACAGGCGTTTCACGGAAAAAGCACAAAATAAAGCTGGTGCTTTTAGTCTATAATGCTGGAGACTTTTTTTCATAGCTGTTATAAAATCTATATTGCGCGAGTATTCCAAGTTTTAATGTCACACATGTGCTTCTTTCTTAACACCATACTAGAGGGAAAATGTAATATTGGAACAGTTCTCTCTAGTATGGTTTTGCAGAAGGAAGATTATGCTAAGCAAACACTAGAGGGAAAATGTAATATTGGAACAGTTCGCTCTAGTATGGTTTTGCAGAAGGAAGATTACGGTAAGCAAACATGACTAACTGGCGTTATCGTAATGAACTAATCGTACTGGTATAAGCATTCTTTGCATCTCTGTTTCTTCACTGCTGCACTCTTAGGCTGCTGGTATATGTAAGAATTCGTGCAATAAGTTTATTGTATTACTAGTTTGTATTGTATCTTCAATAAGACACTGTTTATTCATGTCCGAATATTGATAATTTGGCTTATAGCAAAAGAAGGTGGACAATTGCTACAGTTTTACACTCTGTATAGTTGATGATACACTGAAAAATTCTTGTTCACTTTCAGTGTCGAGCTACAGCTGCAGTGTGAGCTGATGTGAGAAGTCACACACCTCTTAGATCATCTCTTCTGACACACAATTTGAGAAGTTTTCGGTGCTACCAGGTTTTTTCTAAAGACAGCCACAGTGCCTGCAGTAGCCAACATATTGAGCTATTATAATTCTGTAGACTGGAAACCGGATAATGTTATTTCTCTTTGCCATTTAAATCAATTTTCGGAGGGTATATCGATTAATTATTCACAGTTTCAAACTCAGTGTGTTAACGTAAAGCACATGGGAGTCTGTAGAAAACTTCCACACACCTCATAGTAGAAATAGACGCATTTATCAAGAATTTTTCAACAAAATGCTTCCCATCTGCGAGAATAACCACAGGTGAGAACGAAGAATCGAGCTTGGCAATGCCGCCCGAAGTTTCTCACGGTCCAAAACCTATTTTAAGCAGCGCTTGATATTAAGATCGCCTCAGCAGTCAAGGGAAGGAGATTAGGGTTCAGCTTTCCTCTCCATATAACCCTTTCATGTCACTATTCTGTTCAGTTCATTTTCTAAACACTTAAAAAATGACTGCCTATACGCCTTGGTGTGGACCTAATCTCTCACCATCACGTTCTCATGATCCCTGCTCGAGATTTGTGCTGGTGCCCGTATAATGGTTTTACTGCCATCTCCGAACGAGTGTTCTCAGCTGATGCAGTATTAGAGAGGGGGCACACTTCTGAGTTTCGCTTCACTTCACTCAAAGAGTCCCCATTTACTTATTTAGTATCTACTGTACACCCTTGTGTTTTTACGAAATCACGTATCCACAATTTATTTCGTGAAAGCTGATGTCTGTTTTACTCGGAGTGTGGTTGCATTGTAGTGTTAATATTGTGCGTCAGGCAGATACTTACTACCGAGTACATAAGCTACTTCAGAAGTCTGATGATAAATTACATTATCAAACTTTTACTACATTATCCAAGTGTGCATGAGGGAATAATTGGGTACTCGAGTCTAACAGAATGGTATCTTTCTATTCAGAGAGGAGCAGGCTGTTAGCCAGAGGACAGGCGAGATATTTGTTTACATTCCCATGTTGCCCATCTCAGAAAAGAATTGTGTTTGCTTATTCTTCTGCTCTTGTCATAAGTGTTAAAATTATAGAATGGCTCGATGAGCGAAGAGAAAGTTTGTTTGTTAGACGAATCTTCTCTGGCGGTGAGTAGTGGGTTAATGTAAGTCTTTTGGTACATCGGCAGTATATTACAGGAGGGGGTTCTCGGTTTTGTTGAAGAGCCAGCAGCTGTACCAACATTTGTAAGTGTGGCGAGTTCTTGTTCCATTATATTTGCCGCGTGTTCGTGAGACGACCTAAGGTTTGTTGTGTGGTCGGGTAGTTTAGCTTAAAATATTTGCGGATACTCTGACTTTCCGTTTTCTCCTACTTGTTTTACTGAAATGTTTCGTCAACTTCCAGGGATATCTTGGAGTACAATATATTTTGAATAATATGTAAACTGCTGTGGTTGGGTGTATATCTCGTTGGAGGTCCAAACATTCTTTTGGCCGTTACTGTATTGTTCTCATATAAGGCTCGTATCTGGTCCAGTATAAGACAATCAACTTATTGTGTCTCTCATTAATGCAGAAACATATCTGAATGAATCGTATCACAGTGTGCCCTCTTATCTCCAACTTAAAATTCCTTGTTAAACACTGAGACAGAAAATACGTTGTTGTGAAGCAATTAGTAGTAGTGGTTAGTCAGTTCGTATAGTCTGTGTCAAAGTAGCAACGTTTCTGGATGTGAGCTGGCATGATACGTACGTTTTAGGACTACGGAAGGAAGATGTCTCAGGTCATTCATCAAGAACTAGTGAGAAACAGACGTTGCCTGACTGTGTCCAGTGTAATGAATATTTAATTGTCGAAGTAGCATTCGTTTCCAGAGATTTCTGTTTATCTGTTAACTGCATAGATAGCTGAAGAGGAAAGAAAAGGTATGGTGTTTATATACGTTCTGACATTATGTTAGCCTATTATTCTGTTTACTTATTCTTTTCATTTTACTGCTGTTGATATCATATATAATGGGTGCAGATGCCGAAGCTTAGAAACAGAAGTATGGGCACACAATTTTAGTAGTACATTTGTGGATAATACGCTTGTTTGAAAGATATTGCTCAAGTGAATATTTGTAATAGGAACGGCTCCGTCAGTGAAGGATGTGAATAAGAAAGGACACATATTTTTGCGACTATCCTTTAATCCATGTTTTCTTTATAAAACAATTTTTCTGTGCGGTACATTTCACATTAAAAAAGGACTAATTTTTCATGCACTTACTTAATTTCTATATATGGCTTCGTAACTTCTTCGCAAGTAATAAGTAATCTTAACTGAATGATATCTACATATTTTCCTGGAGAATGTACGTCAGGTTTTTGCGAGTCACTCAGGAGTAACATGACGCTCTACAGAAAGAAAGGCTTGGTGTGTGCAGGCCGTGAGAGCGGCCAAAGATATTCTTTTTCGTTTGGTTTCAGCCTCGTTTCCAGTGTTTCTTACAGGAGCTGTATTTTCGTATTACCAGTATCGGAATGTAAGGGTGATGTATTGAATAAACAGCATTCTGTTACTACCTTTTTATCGTTTTATATACAGGGCTATTACAAATGATTGAAGCGATTTCATAAATTCACTGTAGCTCCATTCATTGACATATGGTCACGACACACTCAAAGACCTTGTAAAAAATAACTAGACTCACTTATGGCGCTGCAGTCACGGGATAATTTGAACCTTCGGCTGGACGCCATTATAGTGGTTGTAGTCTGATGTGTTGTGTAGTATTGTTGTTTATGAAGACCCTGATTCAACGTTGTATATTTGGTTCAAATGGCTCTGAGCACTATGGGACTCAACTGCTGTGGTCATAAGTCCCCTAGAACTTAGAACTACTTAAACCTAACTAACCTAAGGACAGCACACAACACCCAGCCATCACGAGGCAGAGAAAATCCCTGACCCCGCCGGGAATCGAACCCGGGAACCCGGGCGTGGGAAGCGAGAACGCTACCGCACGACCACGAGATGCGGGCGTTGTATATTTGTTGGAGCGTACATACAGTATTTGTTACTCGTAATTCTACTGTCTGTACGTTCCAATCAAAAGAAGTACAATGGTGAAGAGTTGTGCAGCGATTAATTGTACCAATAAATTCGAGAAAGAACGAATATTACATTTCACAGGTATGTGGATATTTTAAGTTGTTTTGTATGTCAGTGCACTTGCTTAATAAATGTTTTTGTAACACGGTATTAGCATAATGTCTGTGCATCTATTTGCAGGTTTCCTTTCTCAAAACCACAGCTGTTACAAAAATGGTTACACGCTGTCAGGAGGCAAGGTTTCCGACCGACAGAATAACTTCTTATATGTTCTGATCATTTTGAAGAAAGTTGGCTGATTGGTAGTGTTTTCATGGTCTAGGTTAGGTTGAAACTTGATAATTTGGTCGTGAGTTGCCAAAGCACTATGCCATATGTAACGCACTTCTCGTCACAAAATCTAAAGCAAGGTAGAGTCAGAAAATATCTATCAACATAGTGGGCAAATCTTCGAGTATTTTGATGCCTTTTTCGTACATATATCGTAAATGAACTACGAAAAATGCTAGGGGTCCAGTACATAACTTTTAGCAACGGCAGATTCCATGTAGTACGTAAGATAAATTCATAAACAGTGACTACTTGCTGTTTGTTCATAAATTAAAAAGTATATTGTAGTAACGTATTTAAATGAGGCATTATGTTTGTGACCTAACTCAAGGGAAGCCATTTTATAACCAAAAGCGACGTATAAACATTCGAACTCCGCGCGTCAGTTCACCACTCTAATGGCCGCCGCCCAGCTATTCAATTCGTCCGCTCTTCACAGTCGACCATTCGTGCGTTTGTGAGGGCCTGGACACACTACAGATACGTAGAACAACTCATAAAGTTTTGTTCGGCTGAAGCCGCACTTCAGGTTTCTGCCGCCAGAGCGCTCGAGAGCGCAGTGAGACAAAATGGCGACAGGAGCCGAGAAAGCGTATGTCGTGCTTGAAATGCACTCACATCAGTCAGTCATGACAGTGCAACGACACTTCAGGACGAAGTTCAACAAAGATTCACCAACTGCTAACTCCATTCGGCGATGGTATGCGCAGTTTAAAGCTTCTGGATGCGTCTGTAAGGGGAAATCAATGGGTCGGCCTGCAGTGAGCGAAGAAACGGGTGAACGCGTGCGGGCAAGTTTCACGCGTAGCCTTCGGAAGTCGACGAATAAAGCAAGCAGGGAGCTAAACGTACCACAGCCGACGGTTTGGAAAATCTTACGGAAAAGGCTAAAGCAGAAGCCTTACCGTTTAAAATTGCTACAAGCCCTGACACCCGATGACAAAGTCAAACGCTTTGAATTTTCGGCGCGGTTGCAACAGCTCATAGAACAGGATGCGTTCAGTGCGAAACTTGTTTTCGGTGATGAAGCAACATTTTTTCTTAATGGAGAAGTGAACAGACACAATGTGCGAATCTGGGCGGTAGAGAGTCCTCACGCATTCGTGCAGCAAATTCGCAATTCACCAAAAGTTAACGTGTTTTGTGCAATCTTACGGTTTAAAGTTTACGACCCCTTTTTCTTCTGCGAAAAAACGTTACAGGACACGTGTATCTGAACATGCTGGAAAATTGGCCCATGCCACAACTGGAGACCGACAGCGCCGACTTCATCTTTCAACAGGATGGTGCTCCACCGCACTTCCATCATGATGTTCGGCATTTCTTAAACAGGAGATTGGAAAACCGATGGATCGGTCGTGGTGGAGATCATGATCAGCAATTCATGTCATGGCCTCCACGCTCTCCCGACTTAACCCCATGCGATTTCTTTCTGTGGGGTTATGTGAAAGATTCAGTGTTTAAACCTCCTCTGCCAAGAAACGTGCCAGAACTGTGAGCTCGCATCAACGATGCTTTCGAACTCATTGATGGGGAGATGCTGCGCCGAGTGTGGGAGGAATTTGATTATCGGCTTGATGTCTGCTGAATCACTAAAGGGGCACATATCGAACATTTGTGAATGCCTAAAAAGCTTTTTGAGTTTTTGTATGTGTGTGCAAAGCATTGTGAAAATGTCTCAAATAATAAAGTTATTGTAGAGCTGTGAAATCGCTTCAATCATTTGTAATCTGTATTGTTGACGATACACAGCAGTAAAACGTTAGTTTCCATAATTTTAAGCTTTAACAAAATATGATATTGTGAATTACTGACATTCAACAAAGCAGGATATCACATGTTTGAGTCGGGTAGCCTGTGCTATTGAATCACTCGACATACATGCTATTTGCCACATTTTCGGAAGTTATTATTGTCTTTTTTGTTATCCACAATTTGCTGCAAGTATCTATGTCGTACTGATGTGTTATTTTGATCACATTCTGTTATAGCCATCCAGCATTTAATATTCTCTTTCAGCTGTCATAGTTTATTTTCAGTTATTGATGTCTATAATTTGCACTACAGTGCAATATCCTAAGAAGTATTTCATTAGTATCAGCTTTTCTGCTTCTTCATTTATTCTTCAACTAAACAACTGCTGTCATTAACGTATTTCTATTAAAGTAATATAAAGATACTGTGCTGTTGATTATATGGACATTAATTCCAAGGCCATTTCAGTGTTTGAGTAGTCATCTATAGCTACAACACACACCTGCAGTTTTGTGTAGAGACTTACCATACTTGTGCCGATTGACATCTCGAACAACTATGCCGTACTACATTCACTATTTTCCACACTTGATCAGAGGATAATGCTAGAATGATTGCTAGACGAGAACCAGCTTCACCATATCTCACATACATTATAACGCTTCGAGGATAGATTTGTTAATTATACTCGCCACCAGAACTGAATGTTGTGCAGTAAGTTAACAACATTATTGGTTTTAACTGTATCTTCAGTTGCAACATTAGTATTTTTTATTTCATCTTAACACTACTAATTTTTACTGTATCTTCGAGTACCATGTCAATAAACCATTGCTTTTTAATGTCACAATGTTAATAATTTGATTTAATTTATAACAAAAGAACGTGTGAATTTGCTACAGTTTTGCACTCTGTTCGGCTGATGATACAGAGAGAAATCTGTTCCCAACAGGTTGTAACCCCGAGACTGACTGTGGGTAGATGGACACATGGATCAACACACCAACAATGCCATATGCTTGATATTTAAGGGCGAGGCTTCCAGTGCAAACAATACTGCGAATTAAAATATTATGTATGAAGTCTTCCGCCTACACACAGATATTTAAAGAATCTACATCAAATGTTGAAAAAATAACATTAATATATGTTCCTAGATGATGAAGCTCCTAAATGCTAATAATTGAATATTGGACTAAATTAGAAGGGAAGATATTCAAAGCTGTTAAGAAGAGAGAAGGTTATACTTCGTTATTTGTAAATACACTGGTGGGAACATGATATTTCGAACATGACTTTGTACTGTCTTACTAAAAAACGGGATGTCTCGAGCAGAGAAGACCACAGATCACACAGGCCCATATTTCGCCAGCTTCTAGTCTGGGTCAAAGTAGCGACGTTTCTGGATGTGAGCCGTTATGACACGTTCGTTGAACGACTACTAGAATCGTCAGGGACTGGTGAGAAATAGACATTACCTAGCAGTGTCTCGTTATGGAATGTTGTGTAATTAATATTGTAGTATAGTATAGTAGGCCTTTGGTTCCAGAAAGATTTCCCTTAATCAGACAATGCATAGACAGTTGAAGAGAAAATAAAACGTAAGATGTTTGTATACATTCTGACACTGCTCATTTTAGCTTTTAATTCTGTTTACTTATTATCATACAATGAGAGCAGATGCCCAAGCTTTCACGTAGAAGTATGGATTAAAAGAATAATTCTGAATAATATGCTACTGTGAAAGATATTGGTCCAGTGTATTTCTGGAATAGGAATGCCTCCATGATCTAAGAAGTGGAAGGCTGTTTATCAGGTGGGTCCTTCCTAGCTGGTAATTATACATCTCTTTTTCTGGCAGGTTGTACATTAATTCGCCTCTTTACACATCGCGGTGAATGAGGAGCGAAGGGTTGGGGGACTGAATGGATTCAGTGAAAATCTAGATTCTGCACTTACATTTGTAGTGTTGTGTGACTTTATTCCAGTGTATTAGTTGTATGACGATCTTATGAGTTTGTCGTGCGCGCAAGGAATGTGTTTTTCGCTGATCATCTGCTTGTTTTTGGTCAGATGTTTGAGAGAGCAGAAGAAGAAGACTCACCAGTAATTACACAATGGATTCCTGTCCGATTTTTCATAGGTAAACTAGGAGTGGTAAATGGAAAATTGGGGTACCAAACTGATCAGCGAGAGATCTAGTTTTGCAAAGAAATATTTAGGCTCTTGAAAGAAATCAGGATATTTAATAAAACCTTAATTTGTGATTTTAGGGAAAATACAATTTTCATAAGAAAACAGACAGTGTCGAACGGGGAAATGAGGTATCAGATTGATCAGCATGAGGTCTAGTTTAACAGAAAAGGGTTCAATAGCTTGACATTAATCTGCATAAATAAGTAAGTCGTAATTAGTTATTTGAGGGTCAATTTTTGTCCGTTTCATAGCCAAATGAGGAGTGAGAAATCAGTTAATGGTGTATGAAATTGATCAAAGTGTTGTCTAATGTTACAAAAAAAGCTTTCAATAGCACTAAAATAATTAGGAAATGCAAAGATAAACTCTTTTAGTTATATGAGGGTAAACTGAAATATTTCACGAACAGCTGCTGCTAGTTATGCAAATGGAGTGTCAAAAATATTAAATCACACCATAAATTGAAAGTTTCCAGCTTTCTCCTGATCTGTATGTTCTGAACTATAGTGGAATAGCTATTGATATGGAAATAAAATTTTTTTCATGCTTCTGCTGAACATAACGTGAAAATAACAATAATATAAAGAAGATGGTCAAGTGTTTCGCGGGGTGATCTGTCTAAAAAAAGTAAACAGACTATATTAGAGAAATACTTGATGCAAGTTCGATGGTTCACTTAGAATCTTGGAGTTTTAAAGAGTAACGAAAACGTAAACCTTTTCAGACCAATTGCTACCGACCGACCATCGTGTCATCATCTACCAATGGCGCAACTGGATGCGGCCTGTAGGTGCATAGGGTCAGCACACGGCTCTCCCAGCCGTTGTCAATTTTTGTGATGTGGACTCACTGGAGTAGCTCCTCAGTTGGTGTCGTGAGGCTGAGTGCACCCTGTATCAATCTTCCAACCAAGGAAACATCCCTAGTGGTACTATAAATCAAACCCGAGTCCTCTGCATGTCAGTCATCCACGCTCACCACGCAGCCACGGAGGTAGACATTTTAAAGAGTTCTAGGTGATATTGGTCTGGAGGAATTTCTATCGGTGGTTTCCTTATATCACTAGCTTATGAGCATCTCAGCTGTTACGTATGATATGATAATCATTCAGCGGCGCATCAAATGTTTTATTTCTTATGCTTCAAACGGTATGATGTCGACACGTACGAGAAACAGGTCAGACCTCTGAAGTTCGTGTGGCGTGTAAAGTGAGCTAATGATATCACACGGGCACCAGTTTCATCGCACTTCTGCCCAACGCCACCGTGGACGTGTCACGCATTAGAAAGGTCGTCATAGCCCTCTTGTCCACATTTCATGCCTTCTTTTGACTCCTCTACGATGGCGGTCAGAACCGCGACTACCAGCGTTGACATCACACGATTGCCTTATGGGTGGCTGAGGAAAACGCTTCAGACATACCGCCACTCATTATCAGCACGAAAAGGCCTCAAGAAGTGACAAAGTGCGTTAGTGAAACCACCCCTTACCCAGGGGAGTTCGCTCACACCAATATCGGGGTCAAAAACGACAGCATTCGTAACAATATTCAACACTGCTGGCAATTCTGGGACGATTCAACCCTGACGGCCGGGGTGGCCGAGCGGTTCTAGGCGCTACAGTCTGGAACCACGCGACCGCTACGGTCGCAGGTTCGAATCCTGCCTCGGGCATGGACGTGTGTGATGTCCTTAGGTTAGTTAGGTTTAAGTAGTTCTAAGTTCTAGGGGACTGATGACATCAGAAGTTAAATCCAGTAGTGCTCAGAGCCATTTGAACAATTTTTGATTCAACCCTTCTGCATGACATCGAGGTTGTGCAACCCCATAAACGTAATCTGACCCCTTTGGAGCATAGCTCGACGGCAATTTTTGCTCTGGTATAGGGGTTGGTACCACACGTGACCGTTGTAAACCATTCGACAAACTTTGATGATGTGATCCGAAGCAGCAAAGGCTGTTTATCCTTTTTCAGTCCTCCTGTGTTTCGCGCCCTCCTGTGTTATGATCAAGAAGGCCTGCAACGTTGACACATACATGAATGAAAGAGCAAAGGATAAAATATCCCTCTGTGACCACTCCCCCCCCCCTCCACCTCGCAGTTTGGCAACGATTTCAGAGTTACCCGCACACCTTTGTTAAGCACTTTGAAAATGATCTGTACAGAGACATTCACACCCACTGATCTGTGTGGCGCTTTATTGCTGTTCTAGCGTCTGATGGGAGGCAACCCCATCGATAGCTCTTAGATTCCTCGTGCCTGCAAGCAAATGACCCAAATTTCAACTTCCTGTGTCACAATGGGACTACAGGCTTAAAAAAAGTAACCCTTTAATAATTGTGTTGTGCAGAGTCATTTGAGTATATTTAACTCAGTACTTGAATGAGTTTGTGATGTAAAAAATTTTAATACTTTGATACTATTGTAATCATCTTTTTTTTTTAATAGTTCAGTTACTTAATTTTACCGTTGTACAGATACGTTACTATTTTGCTGCGAAGTGTCGAACTGTTACGTTGAAAAATCTTCAAGTAAGATATTTAATACATTGCATTAAATGGGTGTCGACTTAAAGCTAATATAAATGCAGACATTCTCACACACTGTCACTGAATGAACAATTTCCTATGATGTGTCCTCCACAAACAAGATATTTTCATTTACCAAGACTGTTGTTTAGTAGGCTGAAAAATGAGTTCTAAATTTACCTACACCTGACAGCTGCTAATTGTAGAGTATAACACAGTATTTCAATCAGTATGAAGAGTGATGTGCAGGCTTTTAACCAGGGGACAGGGGTAAATTTCATAGACAGACACTGGTGGGAATGGGTGTTGAGAAAAATTGCCATCTGCCTGTTTCTCCAAAACGACTGGTTCCATGAGTGAGGGCAAACGCTAAGGATAGTTATCTGACAAATATCCAGTATTATATGGCGTTTTTATTTCCAGAAAAATGTATCTTTATCAAATACATAGAGGGCTGAAGTGAAAATACATCTTCAGATATTTGTTTAGATGATGGCGCTAATTTACTTGTTCTTGTCTTCTTTACTCTGTTTTTGAAAATTATGTATTTTCCTAAGCTATCAATTGGAAGTATGAAAATCGTATTTTTGAAGTACATCCGTAATAAAAACTATACTTCTAAATATTGGTTCAAATGGCTCTGAGCACTATGGGACTTAACATCTGAGGTCATCAGTCCCCTAGAACTTAGAACTACTTAAACCTACCTAAACTAAGGACATCACACACGTCCATGCCAGAGGAAGGATTCGAACCTGCGACCGTAGCGGTCGCGCTGTTCCAGACTGAAGCGCCTAGAACCGCTCGGCCACAACGGAATGCTAAATATTGGTCACATCTGTATCTTTGTAATAGGTACGGCGCAATCATAAAAAATTAGGTTGAGGTTATTTGTCAGTAGGATTTCATCAGTGGATTAACTTATATCCATTTTTCCAGTGAATCTTTCGTTAATTCACTTGCTTTGGTACCGCGCTGGAAGAAGAGGTGCGAGGTCGTCGTTTTTGTTGGAAAGCCAATTGCTGCACTACCATTTGTAAATAAAGCGAGACTTTTTCCGTTGTATAGGCCGTGTGTTTCCTCAAGGTTGCCGTGTTCCCAGGCAATGTGCCTTCAAGTGTTCCACAATCAACAACTATTTTTTTTAATCCTTCTTGCTTTTATTGTTGTGTTCCGTCTTCTAGTTGGCCAATCTTTCAGCACTATGTGATTCAAGAATAACTGTACACTTCGTGGGTATAATGTATGCATCAAAATAATAGTAAAATGGTAAATAAAGTTTTGTCTGAGATTGCTTTATTCCCTAGTTGTGACATATAATGTCACATGTGATATGTCTTACATCACGGGCTGGTACAGGCTTTTGGCGTGTCGTCTTCGCCTGCAATCACTTTGAACATCTTCTGGGCTAATTGTACTGTACATAGTTGTTGAATTTCGGATCCCTTCGTGTTGTTTCTGAGAAGTATTAATTTTGTAATCTTTGTGTTCCACTTGTAACCCCTACTGTCTAGCATAGCTCTGAAATAAATAAATTTCGCCAAAAACTTTAAGATTTTACACTTATTTTGATAAATGCGTTGCACCCAAAAAGTGTGTACAGTTACTTCTGAATGACCAAGAATTAATTTTGTGTTGTTTGAGGTGCACTTGTAATCCCTACTCAACTGCATATCACAGAAATACAGCAATTTCAGACAACGTTATTTAACGTTTTACGCTTATTTTGATGCATACATTACACCCATGAAGTGTGCACAGTTACTTTTGAATCAATCTGTATATTAAAGTTAACAATATATGTCAAACGTGCACACCACTGCGACTGCGTGTATACCGTTCTTCAAGACCTAAACGTTCTTTTATCCACTCTGCTTATTGTATCGTACATCCATGATGGTTGTACAGGAGGGGAAACGCTGAAACATTTCTGATAAAATCCTATCACACTGTTACCCTAGCATCTCCGACGAAAAAGATCCTTATAAAAACTGAGTTACAAAAAGCACTTTTGTGAAATAGTGCCATTAATCACATATAGTTGCTAGGGTGAACCAATCTAGGCCAAAGGGGCATTTGTTTTAAGACTGAGACTGGTCACATGGTCACGTGAATCAACACGTAGCACATCATCTCACACTCCCCATGTCACAATCCTTATATGTAGGGTGAAGGGTCCAGTGCAGACAATATGGCTGCCTAAAATACTATGCTCCTATCAGATGTCTTCATTTCATTTACTGAGTATGTTGTACCACTGGGTAGAATATTGTATATTACGTTTAAAAAAATAAAATTTATAAATTCGCCTAGATGCACGTTCTAAATGTAGACCTTCGAAGAATATTGCGCTACGTAATAAGTAAAGATATACAAGCTACTAGGAAGAGGGACTGGATACTTCTCTTTAAAAAAATAAAAAAAACACTAATGGCAGTATTATTTTTGGAACATGACTCGCTAGTGTCTTTCTAGAAATGGAATGGAATGGCTCGATTAGCAAAGGCAGTTGGTAACGCTCGTGACCCATCATGATAGGTGTGCTGATGCGAGGACCAGGTGCAGACGTTCCATGTCATTCATCAAAGACCGGTGAGAAGCAGAAGTTATCTTGTTGTGTCCTGTTACAGGACAAAGCCTTCGTTTCCAGGCAGATTTCCCATAGTCAAACATATTCATAGATAGTTGAAGTGAAAATAAGGGGTTAGATATTTGTTTAATAAATCTACATCTACATGGATACTCTGCAAATCACATTTAAGTGCCTTGCCTTCAATAATGTCGAGCCCAAATCCTGTATCATTTCAGTGACATTCTCTCGCATATTTCGCGATAATACAAAACTTGCTGCCCTTCTTTGAACT
This sequence comes from Schistocerca nitens, assembly GCF_023898315.1. Taxonomy (NCBI): domain Eukaryota; kingdom Metazoa; phylum Arthropoda; class Insecta; order Orthoptera; family Acrididae; genus Schistocerca; species Schistocerca nitens. Next base: position 295,910,015 of record NC_064616.1, on the reverse strand, counting down.
TTTTCGATGTACTCCGTCAGTCCTTTCTGGTAAGGATCCCACACCGCGCAGCAGTATTCTAAAAGAGAACGGGTAAGCGTAGTTTAGGCAGTTTCCTTAATAGATCTGTTACATTTTCTAAGTGTCTTGCCAATAAAACGCAGTTTTCTGTGTGTTCCTAAGTTTATCGTAATTGTAATTCCTAGGTATTTAGCTGAATTTACAGGCTTTAGATTTTACTGATTTATCGTGTAACCGAAGTTCAACGAATTCCTTTTAGCAGTCATGTGGATGACCTCACACATTTCGTTATTTAGGGCCAACTGCCATTTTTCACATCATTCAGGTATTTTTCTAAATCGTTTTGCAATTTGTTTTGATCTTCTGATGACTTTATTAGTCGATCAACGACAGCGTCATCTGCAAACAACCTAAGACGGCTGCCCAAATTATATAGATACGGAACAGCAAAGGGCCAGAACATTACCTTGGGGAGCGGCAGAAATCACTTCTCTTTTACTCGATGACTTTCCGTCAATTATTACGAACTGTGACCTCTTTGACAGGAAATCACAAATCCAGTCACATAACTGAGACGATATTCCATAAGCACGCAATTTCACTACAAGCCGCTTGTGGTGGTACAGAGTCAAAAGCCTTCCGGAAATCCAGACATACGAGAATCGATCTGAAATCCCTTGTCAATAACACCCAACACTTCATGCGAGGAAAGAGCTAGTGGTGTTTCACAAGAACGATGTTTTCTAAACCCATGTTGACTGTGTGTCAATAACCCGTTTTCTTCGAGGTAATTCATAACGTTCGGACACAATATATATTCCAAAATCCTGCTGCACATCGACGTTGACGATATGGGCCTGTAATTATGCGGATTACTCTTACTACCTTTCTTGAATACTGATGTGACCTGCGCAACTTTCCAGTATTTGGTTAGAGATCTTTTGTCGAGCGTTTAGTATAATTCTGTTTATTATTTTTTCTATTTTGTCTCTGTTGCTAAAGTTGTAGAATGAGTGCAAATCCTCAAGCTTTCAAATATGAGTACGGCCATCCTATTTTAGATGTACACTTGCGCAGAATATGCTATTTTGAAACATATGGCTAAAGTGTTTGTCTGTAATACCGTAATGACAATGGCTCCATCAGCGAAGATTGTGAATAAAGCAAGACACACATTTTTGTGACTATCCTATGTTCTGGGACTTCTCTAATGATATTGTTATTCTCTGCTGAACATTTCACATAAAAAAGAACATTTTACTTCAAGCAGTACTTTTTTCACCAGTAATACATAATCCAGAATGAATAAAAATCTCATGTGTTTTCCACGAGAATGTAAATCAGCTATTTGCAAGTCAGTAGGGAGTAATGTATGATTTGGAGTAAATTTACCCAGTGGTGCTCTGTGGAAGGAAATGCCTGATGCATGCTGGCAATGGAAACAGCCATACATTTCCTTTTTCTCGAGAGTCTGAGTCTTTTTTGCAGAGTTACTCTTCATAGCTGTTTTTTCATATAACTAGTATGGGATCTTGTGGGCTGGTTCTGAGCCTACAACATAATGTTCCTACTTTTATTTTACATATATTGTTCACGGTTGTCTGCAATTACATGCTGTCATTTCAACAATTTTAAGGAAAGCTATATAAACTGATGCTTTATGTTTGCACTGTAATGTGCTGATATCCAACAAAGTAGGAAGTCACGTATTTGTCTGGCGTCGGTGATGCTGTGTTCCAAGATGACAGGACCCTAGTTCATATTGCTCGCATCGTCCATAACTGTCTTTGTGAACACATGGATGAATCCTTGCACCTCCCCTGCTAACCACAGTCGCCAGTGCTCAATATTATCGAGCCTTGGTGATCTACAGGGCTATTACAAATGATTGAAGCGATTTCATAATTTCACTGTAGCTCCATTCAGTGAGATATGGTCACGACACACTACAGATACGTAGAAAAACTCACAAAGTTTTGTTCGGCTGAAGCCGCACTTCAAGTTTCTGCCGCCAGAGCGCTCGAGAGCGCAGTGAGACAAAATGGCGACAGGAGCCGAGAAAGCGTATGTCGTGCTTGAAATGCACTCACATCAGTCAGTCATAACAGTGCAACGACACTTCAGGACGAAGTTCAACATAGATCCACCAACTGCTAACTCCATTCGGCGATGGTATGCGCAGTTTAAAGCTTCTGGATGCCTCTGTAAAAGGAAATCAACGGGTCGGCCTGCAGTGAGTGAAGAAACGGTTGAACGCGTGCGGGCAAGTTTCACGCGTAGCCTTCGGAAGTCGACGAATAAAGCAAGCAGGGAGCTAAACGTACCACAGCCGACGGTTTGGAAAATCTTACGGAAAAGGCTAAAGCAGAAGCCTTACCGTTTACAATTGCTACAAGCCCTGACACCTGATGACAAAGTCAAACGCTTTGAATTTTCGGCGCGGTTGCAACAGCTCATAGAACAGGATACGTTCAGTGCGAAACTTGTTTTCAGTGATGAAGCAACATTTTTTCTTAATGGTGAAGTGAACAGACACAATGTGCGAATCTGTGCGGTAGACAATCCTCACGCATTCGTGCAGCAAATTCGCAATTCACCAAAAGTTAACGTGTTTTGTGCAATTTCACGGTTTAAAGTTTACGTCCCCTTTTTCTTCTGCGAAAAAAACGTTACAGGACACGTGTATCTGGACATGCTGGAAAATTGGCCCATGCCACAACTGGAGACCGACAGCGCCGACTTCATCTTTCAACAGGATGGTGCTCCACCGCACTTCCATCATGATGTTCGGCATTTCTTACACAGGAAATTGGAAAACCGATGGATCGGTCGTGGTGGAGATCATGATCAGCAATTCATGTCATGGCCTCCACGCTCTCCCGACTTGACCCCATGCGATTTCTTTCTGTGGGGTTATGTGAAAGATTCAGTGTTTAAACCTCCTCTACCAAGAAACGTGCCAGAACTGCGAGCTCGCAACAACGATGCTTTCGAACTCATTGATGGGGAGATGCTGCGCTGAGTGTGGGAGGAATTTGATTATCGGCTTGATGTCTGCTGAATCACTAAAGGGGCACATATCGAACATTTGTGAATGCATAAAAAAACTTTTTGAGTTTTTGTATGTGTGTGCAAAGCATTGTGAAAATATCTCAAATAATAAAGTTATTGTAGAGCTGTGAAATCGCTTCAATCATTTGTAATAACCCTGTACTTTGGAGAGAAGGGTACGTGATTGCTGACCACTTCCATCACTGATTTTCCAAATATTTGCTACAGATATCCGCGTAGTATTTCTCTGTCATTTTGATATAAGGGGTGAACGAAAGTTTTCCGTTCGAAGGCCGTAAGTCCGGAATCGGTATGCCAATCAGGCAAAATCATCCTCACCATCGAGGCAATCATACCACTGACGCACCAGGTTGAAGATACCCGTTTGGTAAAACACCGTGTTGTGTTGTGTGGCGAAGTCTGTAACTGCCTGCTACACATCCTCGTTCGACAAGAATCGTCGACCGTTCAAGACCTTGGTTAAGGGACCGAAAGCGCATTAATAGCGTGGTAAGAGATCATGATTATACTGCGGGTGCTCAAGTGCCTCCTACTTCAGTTGGCGTAAATTCTGCCTTATGACATTTGTAATATGGGGACGTACTTTATCATTAACCAGCAGCAGTCCTTGTCACAGTTTTCCCAGGCATTTCGCCTTGATTGTACTGTCCAGTACCGTTCCCCAGTGGTGGAGACGTCAGGTGCCTTGGAAATCAATAAATAATGGACCCCAGTAATGAAAGAACAGGGTGAGCATCACCTTTCTAACAAATGGCTGGCTCTTGCACTTCTTGGGACGAGGAGACATTGGATGACACTGTTGTATCATGGACGCTTTCGACTCCGTTTCTCAGGGATTATACCAGCTTTCGTTGCCTGCAACAATGCGGTCATGGAAAGTGGTACCTTCAACACTGAAAAGTATCAAGTTCTTCAGACAAACAGCCATCTGGTTTCCTTTTTGTTCGGTATTCAACGCCCAGGGTATCCAGTGGTTACAAGCCTTATGGTATTCCTGCCAGATAATGTGTTGCATGCTACCAAAGCTAATGTCGAGATCCTTTGCTAGTGCAAGAATGGTTATATGCCGGTCTGCCCTAATCACATCATCAACCACGTGCTCCTTGTTGTCCGTAGTGGATGAGGCTGGCCCCCCAGATCGACCTCCATCTTGTGACCAGCACGGAACTTGGCGCACCATTCCAGTAACGGTTGCTTTTGACAGACATGCTGCTCCGGTGGATGATTATCAGTGTATGTCCTCAGGCAACCAAGAAAGGAATAACAGCACGTTGGCCCTGATTGGATGCATTTGAAAATAACGTCATCATGGTTCACGTCTCCGCATTAACTGCACACTCGTCAGAAAGACACGAAGGGCACACTAATCCCTTGCCTACATTTCGGGGCTTGTATACCTCAAATGGAGTTGCGCTACGTTGCATATTCGCTGCAGTAACGTCGTTAAACGCAAAATTTTTGATCGTCCCTTATACACTGACGAAAAAAAATCGCAACACCAAATAAAAATTAATGTAGAGTAATGAAATTTAGAGAATACATTTGTCTATGTAACATATTTAAGTGACTAAAATTGTAAAACCACAGGTTAATATAAGCGGGAGATAAGCTGTTGTAAATGCTAAATGCTGATACATTAATTACCGATGTAACCGCCAGAATATTGAATGCAAGAATGCAAACGTGCGTGCATTGTACAGGTGCCAGATATCAGTTTGGGGGATGGAGTTCCATGCCTGTTGCACTTGGTCGTTCAATACAGGGACGGTTAATGTTGTTTGTGGATGCCGCTGGAGTGGACGTCCGATAATGACTCATATGTGTTCGATTGGAGACAGATCTGGTGATCGAGAAGGCCAAGGCAACATGTCGACACTCTGCACAGCATATTGGGTGACAGAAACGGTATGCAGGCGAACATTATCCTGTCGGAAACCATTCCCTGGAATGCTGTTCATGAATGGCAGCACAAAAGGTCAAATCACCAGACTGACGTACAACCATGCGAATGCTTCTGTTGTGAAACGAAATCTCACCCCACACAATGAATCCAAGTGTAGGCCCATGTGTCTGGCACACAGACAGGTTGGTTGTACGCCCTCAACTGGCCTCCTTCTGACTAACGCACGGCCGTCACTGCCGCCAGAGCAGAACGAGCTATCATCATAAAACGCAACAGACCTCCACGCTGCCCTCCAATGAGCCCTCGTTCCACGCCACTGAAATTGTAATTGGCGGTCGATTGGGGTCAGTTGCGTCACTGCTACATTCTTAGACCACTAGTATGCGAATAAATTCTGCTGTATGTTTATATCATTACTAGTTCGAGCATCTTGTCAATAAGATATTACCTTTTCATGTTTCAATGTTGATAATTAGACTTATTGCGAAAGGTGTACATCAGCTACTGTTCTGTGCTCTGCCCAGTTGATGTTATTAATTGTTCACATTCTGCCTCTAGTTATAACTGCGGATTGATTTGAGGTAAGAAACCATGTATCTTTTATATCATCTAATTTCTGACACGCAATTTGACGTTTTTGATGTATACCAGATTTCTTCTTTACTTGCTTTATATTCTGCACTGTCATTGTCTATTTGAGATTCTCAGTTCGCTACCATTTTTTCCCCGTGGTACAATCCACAGGCAGTTTGTCTGACCATTTATCACACTGAGTAACAGCGTAGTGGGGAGCGCTTCTGCGATGACGTGTCTCATGCCGCAGTAAGATCGCATGGTCCTACTTATGATATCTTCTAAACTATCGGAGATGGTGACGACAAGTGGGGATTATTCTGAGTGGTTCGCTTGTGGTACGAAAAAATATGAATACAACAACGGGGATTATAGCTGATTTTGTACGGCCATCAAGACATCAATTTGCAGGCTGAGTGCCGGCCGGGTGGCCGAGCGGTTCTCGACGCTACAGTCTGGAACCGCGCGACCGCTACGGTCTCATGTTCGAATCCTGCCTCGGGCATGGGTGTGTGTGATGTCCTTAAGTTAGTTAGGTTTAAGTAGTTTAAAGTTCTAGCGGACTGATAACCTCAGAAGTTAAGTCCCATAGTGCTCAGAGCCATTTGAACCTTTCTCTCTCTCTCTCTCTTTTTTTTTTTTTTTTTTGCAGGCTGAGTGGTCGCTTGTTATATCATCGACCACACTACTTGCAGTAGCCAACATGTTGACTTATTACAATTCGGTAAAGGGGAAACATGTTTCTGTTTTTATTTTTTGTCAGTGAAATTAGTTTTTGGAGAATTATATCGAATATTTTTTTGTGTATGGCACCCAGTAAGTCTGTTTACAGTATACCGAGAATTTGTATCCACTTGATTTTAGAAATGGCTACAACTAGGAAGGATTTTTCAATAGGCTGCCTGTCTTCGAGGATAAGCACAGGCGAAGAAGACAAACCGAACATAAGAATCATAACTGAAGAAGGACATTTCCTTGGGCTCCAAAATATCCTTCAAGTAAAGTTTGTTGATTAGATTGTCTCAGGAGTCCAGGGGAGAAGATGAGGGTTAAATATAGATAGAGGGTGGTCCGTTGGGAGCGACCAGGCTAAGTACCTCACGAAATTAGCATCAAACGAAAAACGGCCCACCTCGTATGAGGAATGAATTTAAAATAAAATTAATAAATAAAAAACGCTTGCCGATTCTTTCCCAAGGTGGCTTCCATCGACTCCCCCTCTCAGCTCATGCCGTCTCTCCATCCATTTATCCCTCCTATCAACTCTGATCTTCACCTTCCCCCTCCCTTGCTCTATTCTTTTCCTGGGCTCCCTCTCCACACCTTCCATCCTGTTTTTCCCTGCCTACCCTCTCTCTGACTCGCTTCTCTCCCCTGAGTCCTTTTGCTCTCCCCTCCACTGCCTTTCCCGATCCTTCTCCCCCCCCCCACCCCCTGCATCTGCTACCGTGTCACCTCTATAGTGCTGTTTTAAATGAGTGTTCAGAGTTGTGCGTCCCCTGTGAGTGTTGCGAACAGCCATCATACTACAAACAGAAACCAGACTGTCGCCATGGTTTTTAATTGTGCCTGCCTATTTACCATGTGCTTTAATCAGTATCACTGACCGTTTGTTTTTGTATTTTCTTTGCATCTTTTTCTCCATGTTTCACGTTTTTAAAAGTCACCGTTTTATCGCCTGCTTTTATTGTTCTCATATCTCCTCATTCTGTTTTCAACTTTTCTGTAGGCTGCAGAGCGGCGTATTGTGCTGCTGACAGCCTGCCCCCCTCGGGGGTGGGTGGGGGGAATCGAAATCCAATAATGATTAAAAAAAAACACGCTTCTCCACCCCTCCTCAACTGCTTCCCTCCCACGTCCTTCCCTCCCTGGCCCTCTTCGGCGTGCCTCCCGCCCCCCTCCCTCCCTCCTTCCCTCCACTCCCTCGCTCCCTCATCTGCATGCCCTTGGCAGATCCTCTCTGTTTGCTCATCATCATAAGTGTACTACATCAGTGTTGTGTTTAGTGCTGTTCTCCTGTGCGTCAAGACTTATGGTTTTAATTGTGTGCTCGACTTCTACATAGTGTTATTGTCAGTAATTGTCATATGCTACGCCGTCCGTCGATACTTTTATGATCCAGTGTGTGATTTTGTTTGTGTGCACAAATTTTTTACGGTTTTTATCTGCATTTTAGAGTCGTCACCTTTTTGTCTGTTCTCTTCTGTACTGTTCCCCCTTTTTTATGTATATGTACACCATATTTTCTCCTTTCTGTTCTTTCAAAGGTCTTCCTTTGTATAATTAATTACTTTCAGCTGAAGAGCAGCACATATGCTGCTGCCATCCTGCCCAAGATGTGGCATTGATATACAATAAAGGAAAAAAAACGGCTTGTCCACGCTTCCAGTACTTAGACCACACACTCCCATCACTACACAGGACATCAGCCTCACACACTGCACTAAACGCAACACCGCTCCCAGCCACGACTGTGTTACCTACTGCCATCTCAAACACTGCCCTCCCTCCTTCCCTGCAGTCCTTGACACCCTCTACAATGTAATCCTTGCCACCGGCTTCTACCCCGACCTCCAAAAATCCTCCTGTGTCCTGCTGTTCCCTAAACCCAACAAATCCCCCTCTGATACCTCTTCCTATCGTCCCATCTGCCTCATCTCCGTGTTCAGTAAGGACTTCAAGAGCACCCTCTCCTGCCGTATTCACCGCCACCTTAACCAGCACCACCTCCTTACCCAGTGTGGCTTCCGGCCTTCCAGCCAATGACAAGCTACTTAACCTTACCAATCTTCTTTCCCTCCAACGTAACTCCCGTTGCTCCGCTGTCTTTGTCTCCCTTGACCTCCAGAACGCTTATGACCATGTCTGGCATCCCCGGCTCCTCTTCAAACTCCAGACCTATGCGCTCCCTATCAATTTCGTCCATCTCATTTCTTCCTTCCTATTCACTATCCATAATTCCAACTCCCGTACCTTCCCTCCTTCTGCCGGCATGCCCTAAGGCTCCTTTCCCCTCTTCTTTATCTCTTGTACACCGATGATATGCCCAAACCTTCCCCGCCTGTTTATCTCCTCCAATTTCTGATGACACCGCCTTCCTAGCCCTTTATCCTCCCCTTCAACTGTCCCAATGTACCCTTCAAACCCAGCTTGACCAGTTCCCCACTTGGAGCACCAGTGGTTCCTTTGTATCTACCCCTCCAAGACCCAGGCAATCATCACAGGCCACACCACCCATTCCTTCTGTCTCCATGATTTCCATCTAACCATTTATGGCCGTCCTATCCACCTCATTCCTAACCTCAAATAACTTGGCCTCACCCTCGACCGCCACCTCACCTGGACTTCCCATTGCCTTACAATCCAACACAAAGCCCACAACAGACTCTGCCTCCTGAAACTCTTGTCCACCCAGACATGGGGACTGCATCCATCCACCATCATTCACACCTACAAATCCTTGACCTGCCCCATCCTTTGTTATGCCAGTATTGTTTGGATTTCCGCCCCTCCCAGGCTCCAAAACGCCCTCCAAATCCTCGAGCACCATGCACTCTGCCTTATCTCCATATCTGCCTTCCATCCACCATGAGCATCCTCTACAACCTCATCCCTTTCCCCCACCTTCCCCTTTACCTTGAACACATCCGCACCCTGTATATTGCCCGCCAACTCGACTGCCCCCACCTCCTGGTGTCCCTCTTCCTCTCCACCCCCAGTCTGTTGCCTTGCCTTTACCATTGTGACCCGCCCTCTCTCCATCTCCACACCCTCCACCTCCTTTCCTAACACAACTCCCAGATGATGAATTTCGGCCTGATGACTACCCCTCCTACTAATCACCAACTGTTTTTTTTAACTTTATGTAGACTTTTGTAACTGTCCCCCCATAAACGACTACGTGGCAGTGTATATTTTCCCTCCACTGTCTCCCCTTATTCTGTTTTTATGTCCTTCTTTTTATCGCCTTTATATGTATAATTTTCTCCTTTTTTCAGCTGTCACATCTCTCAGCTGAAGAGCGGCAGTTTGTGCCCCCGCCGGCAGGGGAATGAAATCACAATAAAGGAAAAAAAAAAACGCTTGACCACACATCTCGAGGGTTGGATCCCTCACTTCAAAGTCGACAGATTACACAGCCTGGGCCACCCTCAGGGTACAATCCACAGTTTTGAAGCGCCTCTTGCTGTTGCTGTCCATCTGTCTGCCTGCCTGCCTAACTGCTGGCCAGCTGGACAGCTATTGTCGTCCATCCACCATCACTGCTGTCCATCTATCAGCCACCACCACCCGGTGCTTGCTACTGCCTGCCACTGTTGCTTTTCATCTATCCATCTGCCTGCCTGTCTGTTTGCCACTGACCGAGTATCCTGGGCCACCCTCTTTTGAGATCGTTGTCCAGCCAGTGCCCAGTTGGATTCGCCACGCTGAAGGCTCCCCTGCCGCCGCCTTTTTTCGTTCTTGCCACCGTTGTCATCACCACTGTCACTGTCTTCAGCCCCCACTCGCACACCACCACCATCCTCACACCACCACCTCCATCACTTTCACCTCCTCCTCAGCTGCTCTAACCACCATCACATGGAGCTCATCTGCTGCCCCCATCCCTGTCCTCCCTTCCCTCCCTGTCCATCCCACTCCTGCGCTGTTTTTGGCTGTTACTTCCCCTGACTCTCACTCACCGTCAGCTGTCACCCCATCGCCATCTTCAGACTTCTCACCATTCACTGCACCATCTACAGGCTCCCAGCTGGCAAAGATTTCCACCCGCATTGCCTCAGTCTCTGTGTCACTCACGCCCCCACCCCCTGCATCACCCACTCCTCAGGGAGGACCTCCCTCCCAACACCTCCCCCTCCAACCCATCCCTCAGCCCCCCTCCTCCCTGCCCTGTCCAAGAAACCTGCTAAACTCTCTGATGTTGACCCTGCCCCCACCATCTCCACAAAGAAAGCCCCTGATCCCTCTGACCCACCCACCAATACCCCATGGTGCATGGCGGGGGGTTGCTGTCAGCCACCTCAAGCACATCCCTGTTTGGCCCCAACCTCTCGTCAACAATCCTGCTGAGCATTCTCACCCTCAGCATCTTCTTCCTCACCCTTACCATCAAATGTGCCACCACCTATATCTGCCCTCATACCCCCATCCCATATGATTTCCTGGCCTACATGCCCACACCTTCTCCACCTATGTGATTGCTGCAGACCTCAATATCCACAGCCATGCTCCTGCCGAACTCCAGCTGTGGCATCAGTTTATCACCACCTTCTAGGGTGATCTGGTTTCCCTACCCCACACATCCCACCCAAATCCAACACCACTCTCGACGTCATCCTAGCCTCTCCCAACCTCCTTGGGCGCATCAACACAGATGTCCTTGACCTAACTGGCAGTGACCATGCACCCATCCTCCTCACTATCTCTGATGGGCCATTCTCACCCTGTTCCTCGCCATGACCTTCCTCCTAAACTTGTCCACGACTACTCCCGCACTAACTGGGATGCCTACTGGGACTCCATACACACCCAGGTAGAATGCCATGACCTTCCCCTCCAATCTCCCACCTCCTGAACCGCTGCCTTCCTCCACAAGATCTTGTCTGATACTGTCGCCACCCATATCCTTAGCAAAGACATCCATCCTCACTACCCAGCTCAGCTCTGCCCCCACAGGCCATCCCTCTCCTTCATGAATCCCGTAGCCTCTACGGATCATTCTTCTGCACTCGTGACCAGGACACACTCACCCACCACTGGCAATTACGATGACACATTCACAACATTCTTACTGTGAAGAAACGCTGTGCCTGGCGACAGACATGCACACAACTCAACGCCACACTCCCAATACACTCTTCCAAGTATTGGTCTGCTCTCCATCACCTTACTTGGAACCACCCTACCCTGCAGTACCCTCTCCTCCTTGATGAATATACCTTTCCTGACCTCAGTAAGGCCAACCACTTTGCCTACCACCCATCCAATGTCTTTTCCATTCCAGATGATCCCCAATTTGATTATTCTCTCTGCCCTGACATCATCGAACCTACGGATACCTCCACTCCTCCCCTTGCTCCTAGTTTCCAGTGCTTGGGGCACTTACCACCATCAGGACTAAACACTCCCATCACTACACAGGACATCGGCCTCATATTCTGCACTAAACGCAACACTACTCCCGGCCACGACCGCGAACCCTACTGCCATCTCAAACACTGCCCTCCCTCCTTCCTTGCAGTCCTTGCCGCCCTCTACATTGTAATCATTGGCACTGGCTTCTACCCTGACCTGCAGAAAACCTGCCATATCCTGATGTTCTCCAAACCTAACAAGCCTCCATCTGATGCCTCTTATTGCTCTATTATGTCTCACCTCGGTGTTCGACAAGCTCTTGGAATCCATCCTTACCCAGTGTATCCATCACCACCTCCACCAACACCACCTCCTCCCCAACACCCAATGTGGCTTTCGACCTTCCTTCTCTGCCAATGGCCAACTCCTGCAACTCACTCATTTCCTCTCCCTCCAGGTTAACTCCTGTCTCCGTCATTTTTGTCTCCCTAGACCTCGAAAAGGCCTGCGACCATGTATGGCATTCCGGTCTCCTGTTTAAACTCCAGACCTATGCTCTTCCTTTCAACTATGTCCATCTGATTTCCTCCTTCCTCTCCTGCCACCCCTCCTACGCCACCATCCGTAACGCCAATTTCCACACTTTCTGCCCCTGCACAGGTGTGCCCCAGGGCCCTGTCCTCTCCCCTCTCCTCCCTCCTGTACACAGCATATATGCACCTACTGGTCCACCTCCTGCAGTTGACACCATCTTCCTTGTCCTCACTCCTACATCTACCCAATGCCTTCTCCAGAATTACCTAGTTCTTTTTGCCACATGGTGTAAGCAGTGACTCCTCAAAATCAATCCTTCCAAGACCCAGGCAATCATCATAGGTCGTACTACCCTTCCAGGTCCTTGATTTTTCCCTTACCATCTGCACTCGTCCTGTCCGCCTCTGTCCTATCCTCACCTACCTTGGACTCACCATTGACTGTCACCTCACCTAGACTACTCATCTCCACTCTATCTAATCCAAAGCCCACAACTGCCTCTGTCTGCTTAAACTCCTCTCTGGCTGGACATGGGGGTTGAACCCCTCTACCATCCTCCACACCTACAAATCTTTAATCTGTCGCATCCTCTGTTATGCCAGTCCCACCTGGATATCCGCCCCCCCTCCCCCCAAATTTTATAAGTCCATCCAGATCCTGAAGTGCCATGCACTCTCCCATCCCCCACGTGGATCCTCTATGACCTGATTCCTTTCCCCCAACTGCTCCTGTTCCTCAGACATGTCAATGTCCTCTACACCTCCCTCCAACTTGATCCCCCTCATCCTCTGGTTGCTCCTCTCCTCTCCAACTCCCACCCGCTGCCACGCGTTCACTGAGCCCGCATCTCGTGATCGTGCGGTAGCGTTCTCGCTTCCCACGCCCGGGTTCCCGGGTTCGATTCCCGGCGGGGTCAGGGATTTTCTCTGCCTCGTGATGGCTGGGTGTTGTGTGATGTCCTTAGGTTAGTTAGGTTTAAGTAGTTCTAAGTTCTAGGGGACTGATGACCATCGATGTTAAGTCCCATAGTGCTCAGAGCCGAGCGTTCACTGATGTATCCCCCCCCTACCCTCCAGCTCTACACCCTTCATCTCATTTCTCGAGAGATGGCTTCCACCAACTCCCAGATGATGCCCTCTCTCCCTCCATTCATCCCTTCTATCAACTGTGATCCTCACCTGCCCCTCACTTTCTCTGTCCTTTTTCCGGGCTCTCTCTCTCCCCTTCCATCCTGTTTTTTCCCTGCCTACCCTCTCTCTGCCTCCTTTCTCTCCCCTGAGTCCTTTTTGCTCTCCCCTCCACTGCCTTTCCCACTCCTTCTCGCATCTGCTCAACCCCCTTCTTTTCTATGTCCCCTCCCTCCATTGGCTCCCCCCTTTTTCCCTTCATCAGTCCGGGTCCACCCCCCCCCCCCTCCCCATCTGCCTCCGTGTCACCTCTACAGTGCTGTTTTAAGTGAGTGTTCAATGTTGTGCGTCCCCTGTCAGTGTTGCGAACAGCCACCATACTGTCGCTAGTTGTGTTTTTGTCTCGTGCGAACAGTAACCAAACTGTCACCGTGTTTTTTAATTGTGCATGTCTCCTTCCTGTGTGTCTTCATCCGCATCGTCAACGCCGTGTTTTTGTATTTTAAGTTCGGCAACTTTCCACCATTTTGCTGTTATTAACGAAGTTGCCGTTTTATCTCCTTTTTATATTGTTTATTCTTTCACCATTGTTTGTTTAACTTTTCTAGCGGCTGTAGAGCGACGTATTGGGCTGCTGTCAGCCCGCCCCTCCCCAGGTGGCAATAAAGAAGAAAAAAAAAACTTCGAAGTCCTCAGTAAATTTAAAATGAGAGAGCTGATGCAGTTTCGAGTTTCGCTTCACTTCTCTTAAAGTGCTCCCGGTCCCTCATTCAGTATCTACTGTATCCCATCTTTTTTTGCGAAATCTCAGTTTCCCAATTTGGTCGTGAAAGGTATTCTACGTTTCACTTTGGAGACTGGCTAAATTCTTTATATTATTGCTTTGCATCAAGCAGTTAAGTAGTACGGAATACATAAACTGCTGAAGAAATAGATTATCATCAAACTTTTAACTACATTATACCAATGTACAGGACAGAGTACACAGTTTTATCCATCAAAGAAATAGCTAATCATCAAGGGTCACTAAAATATTGTGAACATGATCTATCGCTCACAAATACTGTAAGTGGTTAACTCTTGTGGATCTGGCATACGTATAAAGTCGTGCTGTCCGTATACCGTGCTAAGCATAGCTTTGTTGAGGCTGTACTGCTCGCCAGATGCTGAAACTTGTGCTGAGAGATGGCATTCCGGCCACTATGAAATACTTATTATCTGATTTAAAAAAAAAAAACTATTACGTGAAAAAATACAGTGTGGTATCTACGCTCGATAAATAGTTGAATTTCTTTTTGTTCTTCGTCTTAGTTACCGCGCTGTATCAAAGTAAGTAAAACGTTGCACTCTACTTTAAATAAAGAATGTGCAGAGATAAAAACCGATTGCGTGAACTTTATGAATGGTTGACTTTAGCTGATACATTGCAGTGTAGAAATGCAGATATTTTTATGTATGACTGAGTGCAGGGCGACATCTCATTTCATTTTCGAGTTATTGATATATCCAGCGGACGGTCACAGACAGCGTGCCCAGTTCTGTCCATGAGGACTTGCCAGCTGCTATGGAATACTTATGATCCGATGTTAAGAAACTATTCGGTGAAAAAATTTGATTTTTTGCACATCTTACAGTCCTGGCTCGATAAAGGACTGATTTTGTTTTTCTTATACGTCGTACTTACTGCGCTGTATCAGATGAAGTAAAATATTGCACGATATTTTAAAGCTTTGCAGAAGTTAAAACGGATTGCGGAAACTTTTCGTATGGTTGAACTTAGCTCAGTCATTGCCGTAAATGAAATATACGTAAAATATCGAAATTTTATTTAAAATTGAGAGCAGAACGGTATCTCATTTCTCCTTCGAGTTCTTGATTTTTATATCGGACGGACGTTCCTACAGAACGAGCCCATTTCTATTCCTGCGAATCGGGAAATATATGGTCACAACAATCGTCGTATTTCACAAACCGTTCAAGATATCGACATTAAGTGTTCTCTCTCTCTCGCTTTCTTTTTTGCACGCAAAGAGTCACATTTGTTGTGAAATGAATATGACATTGTAGGAAAACCCTAGCGACGTGCGTAAACATGTCTACAGCACCTGAGGAATGCCGGTGCAGGACGTCTATACACTCCCACATCAGCGATAGGGTTAACGAGGAAACGCTGCATCTAGCAGCCGCAGTAGTGCTCGCTAGTGGATATGCTGCATGTTGGGAGTTTGGGCCTACCTGCGTAGGCAGCAGCTCGGCAGCGTACTGCGTGGCGGCATTGTAGGCGACGTTGATGGCGAGGCGCGACAGTAGCGCCAGCGCGAGCGCAGCGGCGGGCCCCGGCTTAACGTCTGGCAGCGCCACGGCAGCGGCGCACAGCGACAGCGCGCCCGCCGACAGCGCCTTGCGGCCCACACGATCCTGTCAGCAGTTCAAGATGCACGGTCGCCTTTGTCTTTCTATTTGCTAACAAATTAATGGGCTGTGCAAAATTTTTGTTTAGCCAAACAACTGCAAGGGGATCTTTGTTGACCCCACAGTTCTCAAATTTTCACTGGGCAATTAATACGTTCAGACTTTTTTTTGTTTTTTTTTTGTTTTGTTTTTTGTTTTTACAGTGAGTTGCACAAACTGATAACGGAGGTCTGAAAAGGTATTAGGAGGTAACCCATGACTTTTGTCACCACAGTTATTCCTTCCAATACTATCTGGTATCAATCATCCACGAATATTCGATTTTCATTTCGTTTTTGTGGTGTGCGTACTGTAAGACCTTCGGTACACACACCATCAGATTATTTGACTGGTCGCTCTAACGAAGTAGGCGAGTGTCAGCAATATGTCTCGTGGTCTTATTGGGGCGTGTTTATCTTCTGCCGTTAGGTCAGACGATAGAAATGCCACTTGCACGCTTAGAGTAGCAGATTGACGGTGACCAACTTTAAACAGAACTTGATTAATTTTCACACACATTTATTAAAATAATAATAAACATAGACATTACGTAACTTGATTCTGGATGCTGTTTACAATTGACAATCTGAAGTTCCTTTGGTCTTGATACATTAATCTTATTCTCACATATCTCTGATACTTGACAAAGTGACTATACATTTCTCTTCATGCCTATGTACAGGAATATTATAATCTTATTAGGGGCAGCCCGCATCTCGTGGTCGTGCGGTAGCGTTCTCGCTTCCCACGCCCGGGTTCCCGGGTTCGATTCCCGGCGGGGTCAGGGATTTTCTCTGCCTCGTGATGGCTGGGTGTTGTGTGCTGTCCTTAGGTTAGTTAGGTTTAAGTAGTTCTAAGTTCTAGGGGACTTATGACCACAGCAGTTGAGTCCCATAGTGCTCAGAGCCATTTATTAGGGGCAGACTTAAACTTGACTATTGACTGGTACAGACAAATGTAGAACTCGTACAGACTGATGCAGACTGACTAATCGGAGGTCTGAATTCTTATGTTTGTTCCATTGCAAACATACGGATTTCCTACCACAAGCATAACACTGAGCTTGTCAGGAGGTGCAGTGTGGTGAGCGTACTGTAAGACCTTCGGTACACACACCATCAGATTATTTGACTTGTCGCTCTTACGAAGTAGGTGAGTGTCAGCAATATGTCTCGTGGTCTTATTGTGGCGTGTTTATCTTCTGCCGTTAGATGATAGAAATACCACTTGCACGCTTAGAGTAGCAAATTGACGGTGACCAACTTTAAACACATTTATTAAAATAATAACAACATAAAATTACTTAACTTGATTCTGGATGCTATTTACAACTCACAATCTGAAGTTCCTTTGGTCTTGGTACGTTAATCTTATTCTCACATATCTTTGATACTTGACAAAAGTGTCTATACATTTCTCTTCATGGCTATGTACAGGAATATGATAAGCTTATTAGGCGGAGGCTGAAACTTGACTACAGACTACTGCAGACTAATGCAGACTGATGCAGACAGACTAATCGGAGGCCTGTACACTCGTTATAATACCTCCCGCGTTCAGGTATCACTGCGCGTGTACACTCGTTATAATACCTCGCGCGTTCAGGTATCACTGCGCGAGTGTGATCCGTGAGGAGAAAAGGTTCTACGTTAGCAGCAATCTCATTGGCTGCATTACATATTAATACGCGGATCGGCGGAAGCAGAATTTGGTCCGTCTCTAAGACAGCGCCATCTCGTCGTGAGGAGACGGACAAGCGCTGCGCCTGCGCTGTTGTGCTTAGCGGGCCGCGCTCTAGTGGGAAAGTTGTGTACGCGCGGACTACGAGGAATTATGTACACAACAGTTTTACACACATAAGTCTACATCTACATCTATATCCATACTCCGCAAGCCACCTGACTGTGTGTGGCGGAGGGTACTTTGAGTACCTCTGTCGGTTCTCCCTTCTATTCCAGTCTTGTATTGTTTGTGGAAAGAAAGGTTGTCGGTATGCCTCTGTGTGGGCTCTAATCTCTCTGATTTTATCCTCATGGTCTGTTCGTGAGATATATGTAGGCGGGAGCAATATACTGCTTGACTCCTCGGTGAAGGTATGTTCTCGAAACTTTAACAAAAGCCCGTACCGAGCTACTGAGCGTTTCTCCTGCAGAGCCTTCCACTGGAGTTTATCTATCATCTCCGTAACGCTTTCGCGATTACTAAATGATCCTGTATCGAAGCGCGCTGCTCTCCGTTGGATCTTCTCTATCTCTTCTATCAACCCTTTCTGGTACGGATCCCACACTGCTGAGCAGTATTCAAGCAGTGGGCGAACAAGCGTACTGTAACCTACTTCCTTTGTTTTCGGATTGCATTTCCTTAGGATTCTTCCAATGAATCTCAGTCTGGCATCTGCTTTACCGACGATCAACTTTATATGATCAGTCCATTTTAAATCACTCCTAATGCCTACTCCCAGATAATTTATGGAATTAACTGCTTCCAGTTGCTGACCTGCTATATTGTAGCTGAATGATAAGGGATCTTCTTTCTATGTATTCGCAGCACATTACACTTGTCTACATTCAGATTCAATTACCATTCCCTGCACCATGCGTCAATTCGCTGCAGATCATCCTGCATTTCAGTACAATTTTCCATTGTTACAACCTCTAGATATACCACAGCATCATCCGCAAAAAGCCTCAGTGAACTTCCGATGTCATTCACAAGGTCATTTATGTATATTGTGAATAGCAACGGTCCTACGACACTCCCCTGCGGCACACCTGAAATCACTCTTACTTCGGAAGACTTCTCTCCATTGAGAATGACATGCTGCGTTCTGTTATCTAGGAACTCTTCAATCCAATCACACAATTGGTCTGATAGTCCATATGCTCTTACTTTGTTCATTAGACAACTGTGGGGAACTGTATCGAACGCCTTGCGGAAGTCAAGAAACACGGCATCTACCTGGGATCCCGTGTCTATTGCCCTCTGAGTCTCGTGGACGAATAGCGCGAGCTGGGTTTCACACGATCGTCTTTTTCGAAACCCATGCTGATTCCTACAGAGTAGATTTCTAGTCTCCAGAAAAGTCATTATACTCGAACATAATACGTGTTCCAAAATTCTACAAGTGATTGACGTTAGAGATATAGGTCTATAGTTCTGCACATCTGTTCGACGTCCCTTCTTGAAAACGGGGATGACCATGTTTAATACACTCATATACTTTCTCTCTCTTCATATTGTGCCTGTGACGTCGGTATTTCTACCTAAACCGTTGTTGTTGGTGTTGATGAAAAATAACACCATTACTGAATTGTTCGCAGTAACGCTTCCTTTGTTCTATCTTCCTATTCATAACGAATCCTGCCCCGTTCCACCGTTTTCTTTTGATGCAGACATTACCTTATATTCGTCTCACCAAGGGTATTAGCGAATACCAAAAGGCTTTCGGCAGTAATCTACTTAGTATTGTTTTGGTTTGTGGTTTGGCCGCGGGGGATTAGCCGAGCGGTCTAAGGCGCTGCAGTCGTGGGCTGTGCGGTTGGTCCCGGCGGAGGTTCGTATCCTCCCTCGGGCATGGTGTGTGTGTTTGTCCTTTGGATAATTTAGGTTAAGTGGTGTGTAAGCTTAGGGACTGATGACCTTAGCAGTTACGTCCCATAAGATTTCACACACATTTGATCATTTTGTTGGTTTGTGGTTTCTAGATGACGCCTATATTTTGAAATTCACCTGTGATGTCATACAACAGCAGCAGAGTAGAAGGGAGCCGAGTGACCAATGGGATCTCTCTTGTTTTTTGTGTTTATGAGACAATTAATGAAAAGAGTCAGAAACTAGAATGTAGGGGAGCATGTGGAGGAGCACTGACAATCGAACTCAGTATAGAGTTGTCGTCGTGGGAGTGTATAGCGAGATAGGACTGCGGCAATCAATGGTAGGGGCAGTAAGTGAACAGCAAAGGGGAAGAGGTCTGCAGTTCTGCCTGGAGCAGTGGAAATGCTAAGAGACGCGGCCTTCGCAGAAGGGAACTTGCTACAGTTAATTAATGAACGGGGAGAAAGGGTCATCAGAAGACCACAGGTCCCGTAGCTTTCTTTTGCTGTGTTTAGTTTCATTGAGTGACTCAAAGCGTTCAGGTGTGTTACTGGGACTTGGAAGGGGACCGCTCCTATTCATCACCGATTTCGTCCAAATCGGTAAATGCAGGGCTTGACCAGAAATGAAACTGACAGAAGTGGGAGCCCCAGCGTTTAGAAAAGTTACCATTTTCGGCTCGGATTGGGCGCAGCATGAGCCATTTGTGTTAGCGTAGATTCCAGCCAGTGATTGGCATACCGGAAACAATACAGAAAGCCCAGGATCGTGGAGTCGAGTCCCTATGCGAGTATTATTTTGTATTTTCAGTTCCTGCGAGGACTCTCCAAAGAACTTTCCTAAAGCGGACTGTAATTTAAGCGGACAGGATTTCATGTTCCGTTTGTTTCATTTTGTCCTTCGAGCAGTTGTCGGCAACTGCACGCGAACTATAGGTTCCCGGTGCTCTTCTAAACCAATGGATTAGCAGCAGCAAGCGGCCGAGACAGAAGTGGCAACAGGGAAGAAACCGATTTTGTGACTTTTACAGGTCCCTAACCAGGAACGAATTCTATAATTTCATCTGTGTTCTTTGATAGTTTAGTTTCTTGAGTTTCTGCGTGTGAATTTAATATCTAATAGCCCTGTTCTCGCGTTTTCATTTGCGTCGGAAAATAAACCGATTTTGTGACATATTACAAGTTCCTATTCAGGGGCGAATTATTTAGTCTCACTTGAGTACTTCGGGAGTTCGGTTTTTGAATCCCTGCGTATTAATCTAATTTATTAGGCACAGTCCTGGCGTTTTCACCAGAGTCTACAGTATAGTTCCGCAGCACGTGTCGATAGTCTGTTTGAGTAGTGTAGTTTTCCAGGGTCTTTAGTATGGATGGGGACTGTGATTCTTGTGTGCGGATGCGAGCCGAGTTGGTGACACTTTGCTCTCAGCTCCAGGCTGTGACGACTTCAGTTACGCAGCTTGAAGCTGTAGTGGATGGGCACCACTGTTGTGGGCCGGCTGTGGGGATGCGACGGACGTCCAGCACGAGAGAGTCCTCCGATCGGTCCTCACCGGTGTTAACGCTCGCGCTGAGGTTGACCCCTCACCTGTGGTCTAGTGGGAGGTCACCTCAGTGCGTGGAAGTCTGTGAAAGATTCCCCAGGGTGCTGCATGTATGGTTTCCAAATTTAGTCTGACAAACAGGCTGACAAACAGGTTCCGACAAACAGGTTCCGACTTACAGGTTCTGACAAACTGGTTCTGACAAACAGGACAGGTTCTGACAAACAGGTTCTGACAAACAGGTTCTAGGTACCGTATGTGGCTGACACTGTCGGTCAGCCAGATGTAGTCGCCTGTCCTGTTTCAGAGGAAACATCTCAGTCTGCAAGATCCGGGCAATCACAGAGGGTGGGATTATTGGTAGTTGGGAGCTCCAGTGTTATGAGTGTTACTGGGCACTTTAGGGACGTGGCTGCCAGGAAGGGGAAGAAAGCCAATGTTCACTTTGTGTGCATATCGGGTGGAGTCATTCCAGATGTGGAACGGGTTCTTCCAGATGCCATGAAGAGTACAGGGTGCAGCAAACTGCATGTGGTGCCTCCCGTCGGTACCAATGATGTGTGTAGCTTTGGATCGGAAGAGATTCTCTCTGGTTTCGAATGGCTAACAGAACTGGTAAAGGCTGCCAGTCTTGCATGCGAGATGAAAGCAGAGCTCACGATTTGCAGCACAGTCGACAGGACGGATTGCGGACCTCTGTACAGACGCGAGTGGAAGGTCTGAGTCAGAGACTCAGACGATTCTGCGAACGTGTAGGCTGCAAATTCCTCGACTTGCGCCATAGAGTGGTTGGGTTTCGGGTTCCGCTGAAATAGGTCAGGATCCCACTACACGCAGGAGGCGGCTACACGGGTATCAGGGGCTCGGTGGCGTGGACTGGGCGGTGTTTTAGGTTAGAGGGTCTCGGGAAAACACAGAAAGGGCTTCAGTCACAAAGGGTGCAGGCCGAACACAGGAAGAACGTAGATACAGGAACCATCGATATAAAAGTTGTAAATTGTCGTAGCTGTGTTGGAAAAGTACCAGAGCTCCAAGCGCTAATAGAAAGCACTAATGCTCAAATAGTTAAATGCACTGAAAGCTGGCTAAAGCCAGAGATAAGTTCAGCCGAAATTTTTGCGAAGAACGTAACGGTTTTCAGAAAAAATATTCTAAACATAGTTGGCGAAGGCGTGTTTGTTGCTGTTAGAAGTAGTTTAGCTTGTCGCGAAATTGAAGTAGGTAATTCCTGTGAGTTAGTATGGTCAGAGGTCATTCTTGGCAACCGGATTGGATCCTTTTACCGACCTTCCAATTCAGATGATACAGTTGCCGAAAGATTTAAAGAAAACTTGAGTTTGATTTCAAACACGTACCCGAGTCATACGATTATAGTTGGTGGTGACTTCAATTTACCCTCGATATGTTGGCGAAGATACATGTTTAGTTGTGGAGGCCCGCATCAAACATCATCCGAAATTGTGCTAAACGCATTCTCTGAAAATTATTTCCAGCAGTTAGTTCATGAGCCCACGCGAATAGTAAACGGTTGTGATAACACACTTCACCTCTTAGCAACAGCCGGCCGAAGTGGCCGTGCGGTTAAAGGCGCTGCAGTCTGGAACCGCGAGACCGCTACGGTCGCAGGTTCGAATCCTGCCTCGGGCATGGATGTTTGTGATGTCCTTAGGTTAGTTAGGTTTAACTAGTTCTAAGTTCTAGGGGACTAATGACCTCAGCAGTTGAGTCCCATAGTGCTCAGAGCCATTTGAACCATCTTAGCAACAAATAATCCTGAACTAATAACGAGCATCAAAACGGATACAGGGATTAGTGAACACTGGGTTGTCGGAGCGAGACTGAATGTTGTAACCCCCAAATTCTACAAAAATAAACGAAAAATACACCTATTCAAAAAAACAAAAATTCCCTTGACGCTTTCCTGAGGGACGCCCTCCACTCCTTCCAAATAAACAGTGTAGGTGTAGATGAGATGTGGCTTGAATTCAGTGAAACAGTATCGGCAGCAATTGAGATATTTATACCAAATAAATTAACAAACGACGGAGCTGATCCCCCTTCGTACACAAAACACGTCAGAACACGGTTGCACAAACAACGAAGAAAACATGCCAAATTTAAACGCACGCAAAATCTTCAAGATTGGCAAAGTTTTACAGAAGTTCGAAATGTGGCCCGTACTTCAGTGCGAAATGCTTTTAATAATTTCCACAACGGAACTCTGTCTCGGAATCTGGCAGAAAACCCAAACAGATTGTGGTCTTATGTGAAATATGCTAGCGGCAAGACACAATGTCTTCTCTGCGCAGTAGCAATGGAAATGTTATCGACTACCGTGCTGCCAAAACAGAGGTACTGAACACAGCCTTCCAAAGAAGACGAAGTACATATTCCAGATTTCGAGTCAAGAACAGCTGCCGGCATGAGTAACGTAGAAGTAGATATCCTCGGAGTAGTGAAGCAGCTTAAATCAATTAACAAAAGCAAGTCTTCCAGCCCAGACTGTATACCAGTTAGGTTCCTATGCTGATTCAATAGCTCCATACTTAACCACCATATACAACCGTTCGTTCGATGAAAGAGTCGTACCCAAAGACTGGAAAGTTGCACAGGTCACACCAACATTTAAGAAAGGTAATAGGAGTAAGCCACTAAATTACAGGCGCATATCATTAACGTTGATATGCAGCAGGATTTTGGAACACATGTTGTGTTCGAGCAGAGAAAAAAGATCCGCCAGCATTTTTCCTCCTGAAACTATAAAGTTGTTCCGGCACGTGATGACGACCACCTACTTCTTGTATGGTAATAAATTTTATGAAATGACGGACGGTATGGCAATGGGCTCTCCGTTGTCTGCATCACTGGCTAACTTTTTTATGGAGAATTTTGAAGAACGTGCACTAAATTCGGCTCGCCTCCGTCCATCCTTATTTTATCGTTACGTTGACGATACATTTATGATCTGGCCACACGGCGCAGAAGCTCTCAAACAATTCATGGAACACATGAACAGCATCCATTCGAACATCCAGTTCACTCTCGAGATGGAGAAGCAAATGAGACTGCCTTTCTTAGACGTTTTAGTACAACGACAGGCGGACCGGCGTCTTGGCCACTCTGTATACCGTAAGCCGACGCTTACCGATGTATACCTGAATGCACAGAGTTTCCATCATCCTGCTCAGAAGAGAGCCGTTTTGAACACGTTGGTATATAGAGCCAAAACTGTTTCTGACGAGGACCACTTAAGGTCCGAGATTAGTCACCTGAAGAACGTGTTCCGAAAGAACGGCTATGGTGCACGCGATATAAAGGCAGCGTTCTCCAAAAGAAGGAAACGTGCAAATGCTGCAGCCTCACAGGATGAAACACCGATTGCGGTTCTTCCTTTTTGTGGCGCAGTTTCCAGCAAAATAGGAAGAGTCCTGCGTAGACGTGGTAATAAGACCGATTTTTCGTCCTCCTAAGAAAATTAAGGAGATGATGCGCCCTGTTAAGGACAATCTCGGCCTCAGGTCCCTGGAGTTTATAATATACCCTGTGAGTGTGGAAGCAATTATATAGGTCAGACTTCGTACCGTGTCCGACCGCTGTGCAGAACACCAACGCCATATTAAAAATAGAGAGCTGGAGAAATCGGCAATTGCGGAGCACAGCCTCACGAACATAAAATATTGTTCGATGAAACCAAAATTCTGTCGCATGCCTCCACGTACTGGGATTCTGTTATTAAGGAGGCTGTTGAAATAAGAATGAGCCAAAAGAACTTCAACCGCAATAGCGGATACCATCTGAGCTGTGCGTGGAAACGAGCGCTTGATGCAGAGAAGCAGCAGAGACGTTCCTTCCAAGGTTTACGTTGAAACGGAAGCGGTGGCGCCACCGGCGCACACAGTGACACCGTCTGAGACAGCAGCACGTAATCGCCGACCAACCATAAGCCGACCAATCAGAAGCCGTCTTCGGGCTATATAGAGGCTACCATAGCAGCAGTGGAGACAGTCAGCTCCTGACGATGGAGGTAATCGTCGAAAGCTCGAGATTTTATATAGAACTGACGCGGCAAGAATACCGAGAATGTTTTATACAGTATTTAAAGAAAAACACATCTTCTGCAACTACATAAATCATTTAAAGTTTACCTGGCTGATGTGGAAAATAATTAATTTGAAGCTGTACTGTGCCTTACACCAAGTATTGTTGTTAGATTTGCTATATCCATTTATGAACGCTGCCATCTGTCAGCAATGACAACCAACAGGAGCACAAAGCAGGGGCTGGTTTTATTTCGCAATTTTGGAATTTTGCAAAATATTACTTGAAGTAAAACTCATATTCAGCAACAGTTTATTTCTAATTTGTTAATTACATTCATAAGCAAATCTTGTGTTTAACTATTTATGGGGAGTATGATCTATACTCGTTCTCATAAACAATAGCTTATGCTGTATACATTTCAACGAAATTTACATATGCGACTGGTGAGACAATCTATAAACAGTTTTGCATTGTATATAAACATAGTTATCAATATTCTTTTACGTGCCACCATTTTACGTAATTCAGGTGGAGGTTAGTGTGTGTGTTCTGCTAACATATTTTAGATGTGGAAATACTGCAAGTTACTCTCCCTACGTATGTTATGGATAAATTCTTTTGAGCATAATGCAAGACTGCGGACTGTGTGGATACTTTTACGTGCAGCCAAGATGGGTACTCTGGAGCTACTTTGTGATCCGCTGCTTCATTTTAACGGAGTGTAAAGTAGTGAGATGCAATTACTGCAAAGGGGAGGTAAGGGGAGGGGTGGACTACAAGCCATAACTGCGCTAATTCCATCATGTTTAATTAATTTTTTTTAAAATTTTCCACAAGCACAACTGTGTTAGATTCACCATTTTGACTTTTGAGTGTCTGTTTCATTTTATAAGTCCTCAGAATACTTCACTGTCATTGGTTGGAAAGGGAAAGGTGTTACAAAGCACAAGTGAGTTATGACCACCATGCTGGATATTTTTTAAAATTTCCATTACCGCAACTGGATAGGTTCCACCAATTATAAATTTGATTGGTTGGCGAGAGGAGGAGGAGGAAGGAGATGAGGCTTGGCTTTTTATATGATGATGTCACTGGTAAAGATGATGACATCACTGATAAGAGAGATGATGTCACTTATAAGGGTGGAGCTTGTGAAGCCATCTGTGTGGGGCACACGATGTGCATGTGATCATTTTCATGACCTTCAGCAGATGTATGAAGGTCAACGTTTTCTGGGTAGTATCTTGATATGTCACTCAATGACTACGAAAGCACGGCGAAAAAAGGAATTATGCAGAAAAGTATAGTGCTCATTAGACTATCACGTGAGAATCGCATGTTTTGATACCATGATCCTTGCGTGGTGTTCACGTGATCAGACTGTGGCAGGTAGATGGAGACAGTGTGCTGAAGGATCGCCAGCGCCTGAGGATGAAGACGGTCACGGGGCAGGGGGGGGGGGGGGGGGGGGAAGGGAAACAACAGGAAGTGATGCGTGAATACAGTCGTGAGTGTGTACACAGAACTAACAAAAATTAAAACCTGTTGAAATCATGTCAAAGTTGCAAGATATCACGACTATGACGAGCAAATAACAGACAAAACACTGCTAATTTCAGCGTTCGCCAGTGTTTTAACGTGATTGTAAAAGATTGTACTGTCTGTACTAGCTCTGTACATACTTGTTAGTGCTGAGAATTTAAGTGATTTATAGTAATTCGTGGGTAAAATTCTTATACAGTTGTGGTCTTCTTGCTTAACATAATCATCTTCTCACGAATACGACGTCAAAAATTTACAGTGACACACTTTCAAAATGAGAACAAAGGGATTCAGTATTCTAGAATAGACACTGCATGCCGCAGATTCTTTTAGCAAGGTCAGGGAATCGTATTTCGACAAAATAAAGCCATTGTCAAAAAATGGTTCAAATGGCTCTGAGCACTATAGGACTTAACGTCTGAGGTCATCAGTCCCCTAGAGCTTAGAACTACTTAAACCTAACTAACCTAAGGACATCACATACATCTATACCGTAGGCAGGATTCGAACCTGCGACCGTAGCGGTCACGTGGTTCCAGACTGTAGCGCCTAGAACCGCTCGGCCACAGCGGCCGGCCATTGTCCAACAAAGAATTAAATGTCTATAGTATGGATATAAACAGTAAAAAACCAGACTTAAAATTCAGTATTAGTTATTTGTCAAGTTAATCTATGTTTGTCTTTTAACGGCAGGATAAAAGCAGCAGTTTTATTTCATTAGTATTATACAGGGTCGGCAACGTGAAACAGGCCCAGAAAATATTTCATACACCCTGCGGCAGCGAATCCAACTTACAACACTGCGCCGGAAGTGGATGACTTAAGTTAGGTTGCCTATCTGAAGGTGCATGAAAAATTTTCTGGGAGAGTTTCAGGTTGCCCGTCCTGTACATCGTTTTCAGTAGCTGCAGTCAAAGTACTAACACGAACAAACTTCAGACAATTTCTACACTCGAACTGAACAACTACAGCATGTATAGAATATGTCGGAGTACTGTGGCTGACCTGCAGCCAGAGGATGATGAGGCAGGCCGGCAGAATGGTGGCGGCGCTGGCCGAGAAGACGACCGTCGCGGGGAAGCCGAGGTCATTCACGTCGCGCCACGTCGCGTCGTAGCAGAGCGTCAGCACCATCCTGCACACAGGTCACCAGTCATCGCTGCACACCATGTCGTTGTCGTTTCCACTACCTATTATAAGCTCATCTGACAAAATATAAGTAACGTCCTGTATAACAGAGGGCACTGATCGCATTGAAGCGGTGTACATGGTGGGTACAACGCAAACTCGTCATCCTGCACCACTGATCGAAGTTATGGGGGGTGAAGTGGTGAATATCTGCCACTAGCCTGTGTGGAATCAGCGCCACAAGAGAGGTCGACGTGAAGATGTGACAAAATAGCAGAATGGAGCTACCGTGCAGTCCAATCCAGGATTTTGGCCTGGAAGATCCTGAGCTCAGACATTTTGTAGGACCGCGCCCTCTCCAAGTTCTCCAGAGTAAACGAAGGTATTTCCTTAATCTACTACACGTCGTGGTAACAAAAGTCATGGGATAGCGATATGCACAGACGCAGATGGCAACAGTATCGCTTCCACAAGGCATAAGCGGAGCAGTCAATTATACTCTGGTGATTCACGTGAAAAGACTTCCGACGTGATCTTGGGCGCACGACGGGAGTTATAGTCTTTGAACAAGGAATGGTAATTGGAGCTAGACGCATGAGGCATTCCATTTCGGAGATCATTACGGAATTCAATAATCGGAAATCAATAGTGTCATGAGTGCGCTGAGAATGCCAAATTTTAGGCATTGCTTCTCATTACAGACAAAGCAGGTCCCAACGGCCTTCACTTAACGAGCGAGAGCAGCGGCGTTTGTGTAGAGTTTTCACTGCTGGTACTGCGTGAAATAACCACAAAAATCAATGTGGGGTGTGTGACAAACGTATTCGTTAGGGCAGTGAGGCGACATTTGGCGTTAATGGGCTGTGGCGGCAGACTACCGACGCGAGTGCCTTTGCTAACAACACATGGCCTGCAGCAACTTTCCTGGATTCGTGACCATATCGGTTGGACCGCAGGCGACTTGAAAACCATGGCTTGATCAGACGAGTCCAGATTTCAGTTGGTAAGAGCTGATGGTAGGGTTCGAGAGTGGTATAGATCCCCCAAAGACCCAAGTTGTCAACAAGGCACTGTGCAAGCTGGTGGTGGCTCCATAATGGAGTCGGCTTCGGTTACATGGAGTGGACTGGGTCCTCTGGTCCAACTGAACTGATCATTGACTGGAAATGGTTATGTTCGGCTACTTGGAAACTATTTACTGCCGGTTATGGACTTCATATTCCCAAACGATGTCATGTCACCGGACTACAGTTGTTTGCGATTGGTTTGAAGAACAATCTCGATAATTTGAGAGAGTGACCACCGGAATTGAATCCCATCGAATTTTTATACGTCATAATCGAGAGATCAGTTCGTACACAACACTCTGCACCGGTAACATCTTTGCAGTTGTGGATGGCTATAGAGGCAGCTTGGCTGGGGCTTCGAACTGCTTGTTGAGTCCATGCCGCATCGAGTTTCTGCACTATGCAGGGAAAAAGGAGGTCCGACTCAATATTAGGAGGTATTCCATGAAGTTTCTATTGTCAGTGTGAGACCAACCACAATAGTGAAACTTTTAGAGACTGGTAAGTGTGAATGCTATGTTGCAAAGAATCTCTCTCTCTCTCTCTCTCTCTCTCTTGTCTGTTTAGGTTAAGAAGCAACATGTGCAGTTTTTTTTTTTGGGGGGGGGGTGCAGTGCGAAAGCCCTTCCTCCCCCGTCTCCACCCCTGGATTCACCTCTGAGCTGTCGTCTTTGTAGTTGCCCATGACCACATCGTGAGTGAAGTTGCCCAATTTTTCGATGAACCAACGCTGACTCTCCAACGGGTGTACAAGGAACGGTGTACCACTCGCAGCCATGAAACATGGCGTAAGAACAGTGGCCGTAAAAGTTTCATAAACGGCAGGGACTGGAGATGAATGTCGCGCCTTTTCAGTAACAGGCAGTTTCGAAGCCGACAGGAATTTCCGCTGCCACTCAATGTCCATCACAACCAGTTTCTGAGTGAACTTTATGAAGGGAACTGAGTGCACCGAACTTTGGGCTGGTTTTCGTACCAGGACTTGCGCCCAACGATTCAGGTTAAGTTGTACATGAAACAGTATTCTTGGTGACAGAGTGTTGTCGGTTCATCTTCATATTGAATATGCTATGAATACTCCACTCTTTCAAAATGATAACAGTCCGCCCCCGGTAGCTGAGTGGTCAGCGAACGGAATGTCAATCCTAAGGGCCCGCGTTCGATTCCCGGCTGGGTCGGAGATTTTCTCCGCTCAGGAACTGGGTGTTGTGTTGTCCTGATCATCATCATTTCATCCCCATCGACGAGCAGGTTGCCGAAGTGGCGTCAACTCGAAAGACCTGCACCAGGCGAACGGTCAACCCGACGGGAGGCCCTAGCCGCACGACATTTCACTTTCAAATGATAACAGCCGTATTCCCACTACCTCAAGCGTATGTTCTTGATTCGACGAACTCTCTGGCACCCTATCACACGTCGAGAGGTCCCCTAAATTCTAGTCCCATTGAAAATGTCTGGGACTACTTGCGACAGCGGGCGAAAAGTTGCAGTCAACGTCTCCGCTCTTTGGTAACTCTGAGGGATATAACCATCATTGAGTAGCTTCAGTTGGATATGGCATACCTGAAGAAACTTTTGGACTCTCATCATCGTCGAATGTAGGCACTTATCAAGGCTAAAGGTGATGTTATACAGCATTAACGAGTGTTGCCTGTGGGTGATTAAGTATTCGCCTAGTAACCTTAACGTTACAACTTATTTGAGTTGCCTCCGGAAATTGTTTAAATTAAGGAAAGAGCAGACCCAACATTGAGTCACAGCCCATTGTGATGGTGGTATCCTTAACAGACATGCTAAAACTTTGACATGTAGAGATTTTCTGGAGCTCTTAACTACAATCGTGCAGCTACTATACTACATGAAATTCGCAGAGGATTCAGGTTATATCCAAAAAAGAGTCGCTGCAACAGTAACTGCAAAGTAAAACAACTTCGTGTAAGCGTTTACAGACTTCAGTTCAAATGGCTCTGAGCACTATGGGACTCAACATCTTAGGTCATAAGTCCCCTAGAACTTAGAACTACTTAAACCTAACTAACCTAAGGACGTCACACACACCCATGCCCGAGGCAGGATTCGAACCTGCGACCGTAGCAGCCCCGCGGTTCCGGACGGCAGCGCCAGAACCGCACGGCCACCGCGGCCGGCTACAAACTTCGGTTAATCTGTCAGTGGTGTAATGGAGCCAGGGAAGACTGCTGAAGATGAAGACTATGCTTACAACTGTGGTCAAGCCACTGGTTTAGAAATTTCTGAGAATTTTCCGATTGGTACACAACAGATATCACGGGACACAATATTCTTGTATCATCATACTTTTGACGTTCCGTGCCTACAAAAAATGTATGAACTACAGGTGATGCTAATTGTGTCCTTCAAAATCTTGCATTAGTTGAAGTGCATCACGGTATGGTAAATGTATAGCGTTCTATGGGAAGCTGACGGACGTATGAGCCAGCGTGGCTTTCCAAGATGGAATAGATGGTACGATTCAATGAAACGTCTTAATTCGAACTCAGATATGTCCATGCAGTTGAAAAGAGTGCTTTTATTTGCGGAGTTTCATAACAGACAATGAGCTTCAGTACATGAAAGAGTTTTTAATATCTTATGGAACTTCTGCTGAATCTGGATGTAATGCGAGGCGACAGAATCATAAGGGGCAGTCAACGATACATACGGAAAAAAGTAGGTAAACTGTCTATTATTTGAAAAGTAATATCCATAACAGTTAATACATTTATCCCACTGTGAGACAAGATGGTCAATGCTTTCATGGAAAAATCTTTGCGGTTGCTTACAGAATAATGACTGTACCGAGTCGTGAGTCTCTTCGCCTGAAGCAAATCGACGGCCGTAAATGTTTTCCTTCAGCGCTCCAGAAACATGGAATTCGCACGGGAAGAGATCGAGACTATATGGAGTATGTGTGAGGGCTTCCCAGTGAAATTTCTGCATCGTAGTCGAAACAACCTTGGCAACATTATCCTGCAACAGAATGATGCTGTCTGTCAGCATTATTGGGCTTTTAGACTTTATGGCGCGCTTCAGTTATTGCAAAGTACCCATGTACCGCTGTGTTTTAATTGTAGAGCCCTGTTCCAGAAAATCAATGAGCAAAATGGTTCAAATGGCTCTGAGCAATATGGGACAACTGCTGAGGTCATTAGTCCCCTAGAACTTAGAACTAGTTAAACCCAACTAACCTAAGGACATCACAAACATCCATGCCCGAGGCAGGATTCGAACCTGCGACCGTAGCGGTCTTGCGGTTCCAGACTGCAGCGCCTTTAACCGCACGGCCACTTCGGCCAGCAAATCAATGAGCATCTGGCCCTTGCAACCAAAGAAAAAGTTCCTTATGACTTTCCCGGGGCTGGCGTGCCAGTTGTTTCGACCACGCTCCAGACGTTCGGCTGGGAAGCCCGTACACATCCATCATACAGTCTCAATCTCTCCCCATGCGATTTACATGTTTTTGAACTCTGAAGGAAGACATTCGTGGCCGTTGATTTGCTTCGAGCGAAGAGATGCACTCATGGGTACAGCATGGTTTCATAAGCAATCGCAAAAATTATTCTATGAAGACACTGACCATTGCCGGCCGGTGTGGCCGAGCGGTTCTAGGCGCTTCAGTCTGGAACCGCGCGACCGCTACTGTCGCAGGTTCGAATCCTGCCTCGGGGATGGATGTGTGTGATGTCCTTAGGTCAGTTAGGTTTAAGTAGTTCTAAGTTCTAGGGGACTGATGACCTCAGATGTTAAGTCCCATAGTTTGAACCAAAAAATGTGGAGAGGGAATTGAAGTTCACAGAGAAGAATTAAAAGGTTTACTGATAATATTGTAATTCTGTCCGAGCCAATAAAGGATTTGGACATAATAAGAGGTTTACAGAATTTTTTTCCACCTGCCTCATTTTCATTTGTTACCCCAAAGGTGGGAATTTAAGGAGATGGGACCTGGATAAACTGAAAGAACCAGAGGTTGTAGAGAGTTTCAGGGAGAGCATAAGGGAACAATTGACAGAAATGGGGGAAAGAAATACAGTGGAAGAAGAATGGGTAGCTCTGAGGGATGAAGTAGTGAAGGCAGCAGAGGATCAAGTAGGTAAAAAGACGAGGGCTAATAGAAATCCTTGGGTAACAAAAGAAATATTGAATTTAATTGATGAAAGGAGAAAATATAAAAATGCAGTAAATGAAGCAGGCAAAAGGGAATACAAACGTCTCAAAAATGAGATCGACAGAAAGTGCAAAATGGCTAAGCAGGGATGGCTAGAGGACAAATGTAAGGATGTAGAGGCTTGTCTCACTAGGGGTAAGATAGATACTGCCTACAGGAAAATTAAGGAGACCTTTGGAGAGAAGAGAACCACTTGTATGAATATCAAGAGCTCAGATGGCAACCCAGTTCTAAGCAAAGAAGGGAAGGCAGAAAGGTGGAAGGAGTATATAGAGGGTTTATACAAGGGCGATGTCCTTGCGGACAGTATTATGGAAATAGAAGAGGATGTAGATGAAGATGAAATGGGAGATAAGATACTGCGTGAAGAGTTTGACAGAGCACTGAAAGACCTGAGTCGAAACAAGGCCCCGGGAGTAGACAACATACCATTAGAACTACTGATGGCCTTGGCAGAGCCAGTCATGACAAAACTCTACCATCTGGTGAGCAAGATGTATGAGACAGGCGAAATACCCACAGACTTCAAGAAGAATATAATAATTCCAATCCCAAAGAAAGCAGGTGTTGACAGATGTGAAAATTACCGAACTATCAGTTTAATAAGTCACAGCTGCAAAATACTAACGCGAATTCTTTACAGACGAATGGAAAAACTGGTAGAAGCGGACCTCGGGGAAGATCAGTTTGGATTCCGTAGAAATGTTGGAACACGTGAGGCAATACTAACCTTACGACTTATCTTAGAAGAAAGATTAAGAAAAGGCAAGCCTACGTTTCTAGCATTTGTAGACTTAGAGAAAGCTTTTGACAACGTTAACTGGAATACTCTCTTTCAAATTCTGAAGGTGGCAGGGGTAAAATACAGGGAGCGAAAGGCTATTTACAATTTGTACAGAAACCAGATGGCAGTTATAAGAGTCGAGGGGCATGAAAGGGAAGCAGTGGTTGGGAAAGGAGTGAGACAGGGTTGTAGCCTATCCCCGATGTTATTCAATCTGTATATTGAGCAAGCAGTAAAGGAAACAAAAGAAAACTTTGGAGTAGGTATTAAAATTCATGGAGAAGAAGTAAAAACTTTGAGGTTCGCCGATGACATTGTAATTCTGTCAGAGACAGCAAAGGACTTGGAAGAGCAGTTGAACGGAATGGACAGTGTCTTGAAAGGAGGATATAAGATGAACATCAACAAAAGCAAAACGAGGATAATGGAATGTAGTCAAATTAAATCGGGTGATGCTGAGGGGATTAGATTAGGAAATGAGACACTTAAAGTAGTAAAGGAGTTTTGCTATTTAGGGAGTAAAATAACTGATGATGGTCGAAGTAGAGAGGATATAAAATGTAGACTGGCAATGGCAAGGAAATCGTTTCTGAAGAAGAGAAATTTGTTAACATCGAGTATAGATTTAAGTGTCAGGAAGTCGTTTCTGAAAGTATTTGTATGGAGTGTAGCCATGTATGGAAGTGAAACATGGACGATAACCAGTTTGGACAAGAAGAGAATAGAAGCTTTCGAAATGTGGTGCTACAGAAGAATGCTGAAGATAAGGTGGGTAGATCACGTAACTAATGAGGAGGTATTGAATAGGATTGGGGAGAAGAGAAGTTTGTGGCACAACTTGACTAGAAGAAGGGATCGGTTGGTAGGACATGTTTTGAGGCATCAAGGGATCACAAATTTAGCATTGGAGGGCAGCGTGGAGGGTAAAAATCGTAGAGGGAGACCAAGAGATCAATACACTAAGCAGATTCAGAAGGATGTAGGTTGCAGTAGGTACTGGGAGATGAAGAAGCTTGCACAGGATAGAGTAGCATGGAGAGCTGCATCAAACCAGTCTCAGGACTGAAGACCACAACAACAACACCCCTTTCATATTATGGACTTTTAATACCATGTTTGCGGGCGCTATGTATAAGATTGCGAAGACTGGAGAACAGTCCCCTTAAATATTGCAACATAGCAGGTACCTATCGAGGACTGTCGAGGGACGATTTTAAGACCTTTTCACTTTTTGCACATGAGGGACGACATGTAATTACTGCAGCATTGAATGCAATGTATCCAAGGAAATATCGAAGGAATTGAGTGACGAGTCTGAAAGTGAGATTTTGAAAGAAAAGAATTATTTTTAGATTTTGTATTGGATACCAGAAACTAAAATACTTTATAACCACAACAAAAGAATTTGCCAAAAGCAAGGGCAGAAATAGCGATTTCTCGATTTCAGCAATTTTCAGAGGATTGTGACCTGCAACCCTCTTTGGCGCTGTTGACGCGTGTTTTAATATGCTACATTGACAAAACTCCCAAATTATATGTGCACTGATGAGCCAAAGCATTGTCACCACTGATCATCGCGAGACTGAATGGCACCAGCTGGCGTTGCGGGTAGAGGACGCCGTAGGAGGTATATGGGCCACAAATGAGGAAATTCGCTAACATAAACGACTCTGAAAAAGCGCAGTTTGTTATGACCTGGCGCCTGCGTTCGTTTCTTAAGTAAATGTTGCGCAGCTCCAATGTGTGTATTCACTGATCGCAGGAGACAGTTGAAAACCACTTGATGCAATGCATCCCACTAACACAGCATCGTCAAGGCAGCTGGTGGAGCTATTCGAGCATATGCACACATACAGGGTGACAATTAGTTAATTACATGAAAAAAAACATAAATTAGTTACAAACTACGGCGTGTACACACTTTATTCAACATATAAACGTCACTACAGATATTCGGATTTAGGGTATGACGTGTTAGATATGGCTGCCATTCTTGGTGATGATGTGGCGAAGACGAATAGCGAAATTTTGTATGACACGCTGGAGTGTCGGAATGTCAACGCTGTCGATGACCTAAAGCGGCTAAACAAGTCTGTGTTCACTCCATTATGTCATATGGTATCATATTTTGGCCGGCCGGAGTGGCCGAGCGGTTCTAGGCGCTACAGTCTTGAGCCGCGCGACCGCTACGGTCGCAGGTTCGAATCCTGCCTCGTGCATGGATGTGTGTGATGTCCTTAGGTTAGTTAGGTTTAAGTACACTCCTGGAAATTGAAATAAGAACACCGTGAATTCATTGTCCCAGGAAGGGGAAACTTTATTGACACATTCCTGGGGTCAGATACATCACATGATCACACTGACAGAACCACAGGCACATAGACACAGGCAACAGAGCATGCACAATGTCGGCACTAGTACAGTGTATATCCACCTTTCGCAGCAATGCAGGCTGCTATTCTCCCATGGAGACGATCGTAGAGATGCTGGATGTAGTCCTGTGGAACGGCTTGCCATGCCATTTCCACCTGGCGCCTCAGTTGGACCAGCGTTCGTGCTGGACGTGCAGACCGCGTGAGACGACGCTTCATCCAGTCCCAAACATGCTCAATGGGGGACAGATCTGGAGATCTTGCTGGCCAGGGTAGTTGACTTACACCTTCTAGAGCACGTTGGGTGGCACGGGATACTTGCGGACGTGCATTGTCCTGTTGGAACAGCAAGTTCCCTTGCCGGTCTAGGAAAGGTAGAACGATGGGTTCGATGACGGTTTGGATGTACCGTGCACTATTCAGTGTCCCCTCGACGATCACCAGTGGTGTACGGCCAGTGTAGGAGATCGCTCCCCACACCATGATGCCGGGTGTTGGCCCTGTGTGCCTCGGTCGTATGCAGTCCTGATTGTGGCGCTCACCTGCACGGCGCCAAACACGCATACGACCATCATTGGCACCAAGGCAGAAGCGACTCTCATCGCTGAAGACGACACGTCTCCATTCGTCCCTCCATTCACGCCTGTCGCGACACCACTGGAGGCGGGCTGCACCTTCCGCCGACCACTGGCGACAACATCGATGTACTCACGCCCCACGTGTTGAACAATTCGGCGGTACGTCCACCGGCCTCCCGCATGCCCACTAGACGCCCTCGCTCAAAGTCCGTCAACTGCACATACGGTTCACGTCCACGCTGTCGCGGCATGCTACCAGTGTTAAAGACTGCGATGGAGCTCCGTATGCCACGGCAAACTGGCTGACACTGACGGCGGCGGTGCACAAATGCTGCGCAGCTAGCGCCATTCGACGGCCAACACCGCGGGTCCTGGTGTGTCCGCTGTGCCGTGCGTGTGATCATTGCTTGTACAGCCCTCTCGCAGTGTCCGGAGCAAGTATGGTGGGTCTGACACACCGGTGTCAATGTGTTCTTTTTTCCATTTCCAGGAGTGTATTTCTAAGTTCTAGGGGACTGATGACCTCCGCTGTTAAGTCCCAGAGTGCTCAGAGCCATTTGAACCATTTTTGAACCATCATATTTTGGGGTAACTCCACAAACTGAGAACAAATTTTTAGAGTACAGATTCGTATAACAAGAGTAATGTGTAGTGTAAATCCAAGAACATCATGTCGAAACCTATTCAAAGAATCGGGTTCAAATGGCTCTGAGCACTATGGGACTCAACTGCTGAGGTCATTAGTCCCCTAGAACTTAGAACTAGTTAAACCTAACTAACCTAAGGACATCACAAACATCCATGCCCGAGGCAGGATTCGAACCTGCGACCGTAGCGGTCCTGCGGTTCCAGACTGCAGCGCCTTTAACCGCACGGCCACTTCGGCCAGCTCAAAGAATCGGGGATACTAACCACAGCTTCTCAGTATATTTATTCCTTAATGAAGTTTGTTGTAAATAATATATCTCTTTTTCCAACTAACTGCTTAGTACACAGTATCAATACTAGAAATAAGAACAATATACATAAAGATTTGAAATCACTTACTCTTGCCCAGAAAGGAGTCCAGTATTCAGCAACGCATATTTTGAATAAGCTACCAGCAACCATTAAGAATTTAGTTTCAGACAAGGCACATTTAAATATAATTTAAAAGAATTTTTGGTGGTCAACTCCTTCTATTCCATCCATGAATTTCTCAACAAGTGCAGTAGACCATTTTAATGAATATTTATTATACTTTAATTTTTGACAATACTTGGTTGTTACAGCCAAGTAACTACCTACTGTGTGAATGATGGATGTATGGAAAGTAGATGTAAGTCTTAAGTCTGTAAATAGTGGGAGTTTAATTTTAAATATTGTACATTATTTGACTGTTCTTAACTGAGGGTAATTGGAATGAATAATTTACTTTAATTTTTGGTTGTAATAGAAAAGGAACTAGCTACTGTGTGAATGATGGATTTAATGAAAGCAGATGTAAGAATAAAAGCTGTAAATATTAGAAGTTTAATTTTAATTCATGTACATAATTTTACTGTTTATTGACTGAGGATCATTAAAATTAATGAAGGTCAAGTGTTTCTAATTACATTTTTGTAATGTGTTTATCTGACATGTTCCACACCCAGAAGGAACCCCTCCTTTGTGGGTCTATGGAATGAATAATTAATCTAATCAAATCTAATCTGAATGGCTGTTTTCAGCTCAGCAACGGTTTTGGGGTTATTGCTGTACAACTTGTCTTTAATATAGCCCCACGAAAAGGAGTCGCATGTGTTCAGATCCGGAGAATACGGCGGCCAATCGAGGCCCATGCCAGTGGCCTGTGGGTGCCCCAGAGCCAGAATGCGGTCCCCCAGGTGCTTCTCCACGACTTTAAACACCCTCCTGCTTCGATAGGGTAGAGCTCCGCCTTGCATGTACTACATCTTCTCGAAGCAGTGTCACTTTGGATAATGGAGATGAAATCATCTCCAAAACCTTCAAGTACCGTTTGATACTCAGCGTGCCATCAAGGAATAACGCACCGATTATTCCATGAATGGACATTGCACATAACAGTCACCTGTCAGGGGTGAAGACTTCTCTATCGTGAAATGCGGATTCTCAAATGGTTCAAACGGCTCTGAGCACTATAGGACTTAACATCTGAGGTCATCAGTCCCCTAGACTTAGACCTACTTAAACTTAACTAACCTAAGGACATCCCTAGGTCCACTGCTTCCGATGTAACAGTGAAGTGGAAACGTGAAGGGACACGTACAACGCAAAAGCGTACAGGCCGACGTCGTCTGTTGACTGACAGAGATCGCCGACAGTTGAAGAGGGTCGTAACGTGTAAGAGGCAGTCATCTATACAAACCATCACACAGGAATTCCAAACTGCATCAGGATACACTGCAAGTACTATGACAGCTGGGCGGAAGATGACAAAACTTGGAGTTCATGGTAGAGCGGCTGCTCGTAAGTCTCACATCACGTCGGTAAATGCCGAACGACGCCCCGCTTGGTGTAAGGAGTGTAAACACTGGACGACTGAACGTAGGAAAAACGTTGTGTGGAATGACGAATCACGCTACACAATGTGGCGATCCGATGGCAGGGTGTAGATATGGCGAATGCCCGGTGAACGTCGTCTGCCAACAGTAAAATTCGGAGGCGGTGGTGTTATTGTGTGGTCGTGTTTTTCATGGATGGAGCTTGCATGCTTGTTGTTTTGCGTGGCACTATCACAGCACAGGCCTACATGAATGTTTTAACCACATTCTTGCTTCCCCCTGTTGAAGAGCATTTCGGGGACGGCTATTGCATCTTAATCAAGATCGAGCACCTGTTCATAATGCACAGCCTGTGACGGATTCGTTACACAGCAATAACATCCCTGTAATGGATTGGCTTGTGTAGAGTCCTGACCTGAATCCTATAGAACACCTTTCGGATGATTTAGAACGCCGAATTCGTTCCAGGGCTCACTGATCGACATCGATACCTCTCCTCAGTGCAGCACTCCGTGAAGAGTGGGCTTCCATTCCCCAAGAAACCTTCCAGCGATGACTGAACGTTTGCATGCGAGAGTGGAAGCGGTCATCAGGGCTAAGGGCTGGCCAAAACCATACTGAATTCCAACGTTACCGATGGAGGGCGCCACGAACTTCTAAGTCATTTTCAGCCAGGTGTCCGGATACTTTTGATCACATAGTGTACAACGTTACTAGATGTAACTGCCTTCAGCCGCAATGACGGCATCCAATTTTGTCGTGAAGCTATAGTACGCACTCTTCAAAACAGCGCCGTAAATATTCGGGAATGCTGCTTCGATAGCGGTGTGTAGAGATGCGACATAAGCGTGCCTCGTCCTATTGGTATCTCTTTCGTCTACGCTCCAAATCCATGCTATTTGGTGGCCAGAATTCCTTTGACCAGAACATGTCAACGTTATCCGAGAGCCAGTTTTGGGCTAAATGGCTCGTATGAGGTCGTCCTCTGCCATCCGACTCATTGTTCGTCAACTGACATTCAATAGACTCATTGTTCGCCAGCTGACATGCAATACTGACGCCAATATCTTCACTGATTGCCCCGGGTCCTCCGAAATCAGCACCTGAGCTTTTTCGATGATTGCCGCAGTTCGTGACACGCATTTCTCCGAATGAGGTTTCCTCACCGAGTTAACGGTACCTTCCTCATACTTCTCCGAAGCATTGCACTTGGCCACATATCGTAAGCCATCCGGGGTGGCCGAGCGGTTCTAGGCGCTACAGTCTGGAACCGCGCGACCGCTAAGGTCGCAGGTTCGAATCCTGCCTTGGGCATGGATGTGTGTGATGTCCTTAGGTTAGGTTTAAGTAGTTCTAAGTTCTAGGGGACTGATGACCTCAGATGTTAAGTCTCATAGTGCTCAGATCCATTTGAACCATTTTTTTGAACCACAATATCGTAAACGGTCGATCTCGGGTACCCGAAGAATCGAACTATTTCAGTGGGCGGCCATTTTGAGGTCCTGACTGTTTAATAGATGCCTATGGCTTTCAAGAACGCCAATCGCGACCTCTGGTGGTACTACGATATTGAGGGAAATTCAAATCGAAATTTGCCCGGTTGAAATGACGCACCAGGTACTGAATGGGAACATTTACATCAATTATATTAAAAGTCAACGTGCTTCTGTAAATCGACTGTTTTAAATATAATATGTGTTGCATTATATATCTATGGATGTTGCAAGATTTGGGGTGGTAACTAGCTTTTTCTACAATTAGACTGCCGTATTATTTCTCTGTCTTTTCATCTTCGTCTTGCGACGTCGTATGTATACCCGAATCATCGTTATCGGTGCTGGTTTGCTATCGATTCTGACGAGAACTACCCTATCACTGAACTGTTATAGTAACTCACTCTCTGCCCTACCTAGTTTTGTGGCTGGAAGAATTGTGTAATAAAGAGCATGCATATGTTGAATTTGCTCAGAATGTAATCAACAATTGTGCTTATTTTTTTAAACCTACAGTATTTGTATTAACGTAATGTTTGTGTGGATTCAGCAAATAACTAGAGATACCTGAGGAAGGCTTCCAAAAACTGGGTACAGTGAACTATCATCAGCAACAAGATAAACTCGAAAATGAATGTGCATAATGTTTGTCGTTTTTCATTTAAATGGACGTGGAATTGATATATATATATATATATATATATATATATATATATATATATATATATATATATATATATGGGAGTGAACAAGTAAGATCACAGTAGGCATCTCTGATTTATATGCTCTTTACTGCATTTATGAGAAATATTAAAATTGCTACACCACGAAGATGACGTGCTACAGACGCGAAATTTAACCGACAGGAAGAAGATGCTGTGGTATGCAAATGATTAGCTTTTCAGAGCATTCACACAAAGTTGGCGCCGGTGGCGACACCTACAACGTGCTGACATGAGGAAAGTTTCCAACCGATTCCTCATACACAAACAGCAGTTAACGGGCGTTGCCTGGTGAAACGTTGTTGTGTAAGGAGGAGAAATGCGTACCATAACGTTTCCGATCTTGATAAAGGTCGGATTGTAACGTATCGCGATCGGGCTTCCCCTCCCCCTTCCTCCTTTCCTCCTATCTCCTCTGCCCATAGCATCTCTGCTCTCCCTTCTCCCTCTCCCACCCCCCCCCCCCTCCTCCATTCTTGGCAGGTCACCGGACTCGCACACGCTACGTGGACTATCGCGCGCCGGAGATCATCGCCATCAGTGTCTCGTGTGTGCCGTCGTGTTTAGTGTTCAGTGTTCACCGTCCCACTCCATCGTTCACCTTTGCCATCGCCATCTTCAGTGTTTGTGCGTCGTTTCAACAGTTTGCCATGTGGATTATCGTCGAGTGTGAACGGCTCCGTGTTTGTCTTTATGTGTCTACTGTTTTATTGCCCACCGTTCTGTAACTTGTGTGTATTCTTACTGTTTTTTTCTCATTGTGTATTCTATGGCTGAAGAGCAGCGTAGAATGCTGCTGACAGCCTGCCTGTTGTACAGGTTTTAAAATAACAATAAAGTAAAAAAAAAAACTATCGCGATTACGGTTAACCGTATCGT
Source organism: Schistocerca nitens (assembly GCF_023898315.1). Lineage (NCBI taxonomy): Eukaryota > Metazoa > Arthropoda > Insecta > Orthoptera > Acrididae > Schistocerca > Schistocerca nitens. The sequence continues at coordinate 295,867,850 of NC_064616.1, read as the reverse complement.
GACATTGCTGCTCGCGTTGGTCGAGATCCAATGACTGATAACAGAATATCGAATCGGTGGGTTCAGGAGGGTAATACGGAACGCCATGCTGGATCCCAACGGCCTCGTATCACGAGCAGTCGAGGTGACAGGCATCTTATCCGCATGGCTGTAACGGATCGTGCAGCCTGTCTCGATGCCTGAGTCAACAGATGGGGACGTTTACAAGACAACAACCATCTGCACGAACAGTTCGACGACGTTTGCAGCAGCATGGACTATCAGCTCGGAGACCATGGCTGCGGTTACCCTTGACGCTGCACCAGGGACAGGAGCGCCTGCGATGGTGTACTCAACGACGAACCTGGGTGTATGAATGGCAAAACGTCATTTTTCCGATGAATCCAGGTTCTGTTTACAGCATCATGATGGTCGCATCCGTGTTTGGCGACATCGCGGAGCAAGCACATTTGAAGCGTATATTCGTCATCGCCATACTGGCGTATCACTCGGCGTGATGGTATGGGGTGCCATTGGTTACACGTCTCGGTCACCTCTTGTTCGCACTGACGGCACTTTGAACAGTGGACGTTACATTTCAGATGTGTTACGACCCGTGGCTCTACCCTTCATTTGATCCCTGCGAAACCCTACATTTCAGCAGGATAATGCACGACCGCATGTTGTAGGTCCTGTACGGGCCTTTCTGGGTACGGAAAATGTTCGTCTGCTGCCCTTGCTAGCACATTCTCCAGATTTCTCACCAATTGAAAACGCCTGGTCAATGGTGGCCCAGCAACTGGTTCGTACAATACGCCAGTCACTACTCTTGATGAACTGTGGTATTGTGTTGAAGCTGCATGGGCAGCTGTACCTGTACACGCCATACAAACTCTGTTTGACTCAAGGCTGTTATTACGGCGAGAGGTGATTGTTCTGGGTACTGATTTCTCAGGATCTATGCACCCAAACTGCGTGAAAATGTAAGCACATGTCAGTTCTAGTATAATATATTTGTCCAATGAATACCTGTTTGTCATCTGCATTTCTTCTTGGTGTAGCTATTTTAATGGCCAGTAGTGTCTAACAACCCTACCACAACAAAGGTCAAAAATGAATTATGATTGTAGTGTTGCTCACGCTGCTAAATATTGCATTTTCGGGCAACAACAAAGTTATATTATGTGGCAGGTGTCATTATAACACAGTTAATAAAGTCATTTCTTGAAATAATGGATAAACTAGGCACTCATCTTTTCGTGTTTCTCACGCTGGTCTCGTTGTGAACTCATGGCTCAATCGTCGAAAATCTAGGTAGCGATGATTCCAAGCTCGGATGTAGAGGCCTAGGTGTTATTCTGCGATATTCAAAAGTTTTATAGATATGTTTTATAAACCATTCTTGAAGATTAAACTTTTGCAAGTTAGGACAATGGTGATGTAAAACAGAAATCAGCACTCCGAATTTAAGTTACACTTCTTTTTTATTACTTTTGTTGCAATATCACGTAACTCGTTCCAAAACATCACAATATAAAACATACTTGAAAATATCTTCCTCACTGTTAAAGTTCACATTTCCTAAACTGACTACAATTTGCGTCTTTTTAACATGTGTAGGCTAGAGTCATAATTCATATGCTCAAAAATAATGAAAATTATGCTGACATATTCTCATATAGCTTTATACATAGAACATAATTCACGAAACAGTTATTCACATTTGGCGCAAGATCCTTGAGAAAATCGGTGTTCAACAATCATCGATTAGCTCACTCAGCGCCATTTTCTTGTGTAGTAGTAAATATTCATGCCAGTGGAGTGTGTTTTCTGTTCTGTTCAGTTATTTTGGGGAATATAATAATATGGCGGTTCTAGGCGCTACAGTCTGGAACCGTGCGACCGCTACGGTCGCAGGTTCGAATCCTGCTTCGGGCATGGATGTGTATGATGTCCTTAGGTTAGTTAGGTTTAAGTAGTTCTAAGTTCTAGGGGACTGATGACCTCAGAAGTTTAGTCCCATAGTGCTCAGAGCCATTTGAACCATTTTGAACCAATATAATAATACACTGTAGAAGAGAAAGTGGCTTGCGGTCGGAACCAAAAAGTGTTGCATATCGAGTCGCAACACGATAGTTCCCGCGAATCCAACATCGTCCAAACAGCTCAGTACCAAAACTCACAAGATCCAAAATGGGGATTGTCAAAACTTACATGTTCCATAGCTCATTAACAAAACTCACATGATCCATAATATAACCTTAAATAATTGTAATCTCTCAATAAGCAAACATAATCTGAAATATACATAATGATTTATAGCCATTGTTCTTGCACATACTGATGTCAATATATGAGAAATGCGCACGACGCATGTAAAACAAGTTTCTAGTCATTTGTGAAAATTTATGTTTTTGGAGCATGTGAGTTATGCTTCTAACTTACTCACATGACGACCAAAGCTTGACTCTCTAATAACCGCTTATGCGCCCAAAAATCAGAGTTACAAGTACGTCAAAGATCATAGTGACAAAAGAAAGAAAGAATAATATCGTTGCAATATATATATATATATATATATATATATATATATATATATATATATATCGATGTATCGAAGTACCTATACATTAATGAAATCTAATCTGAATGTTGTCACAGAAATATGTTAACTATTTTACAGAAACACAGTAGAATATTGCTGGTATCGAGAGGTTGAGGCGAGGTGCCGTAATGGTTACGTAATTCAAGTAACATTACAAGTGTATATCATAACTTATCTACTGGAAAATTACTTACGATTTGAAGACGAGGATTAATGTTCTTCGGCGCAGGACAGGCGTCTTGAGCAGGCCAAACACGCTGGCTGAGGTCTCAGCGGCTTCTGCTGTGATTTTGTACGACATTTCCTGAAATCAAAACAGTGTATGTTACTACAGCCTTATGAGGCGTTTACTCCGTAGTGTGTGTAGGGTGTAGTTGAAGTCTTAGGTGGTTCTGTGATGTTTCAGAGTATTTGTATATACTATGACCTGGGCAGACGCATACAGGTTACCAGGAAAAGAACTTGGACGTTTATTTCAATATTCTCGGTGACAAGTGTTGGCTTTTTTTCCCCAGTTTCATTTTGAGTGTGCTGTCGACACTCCCGCGGTCCCTGCCACACCTCACCTATCCAGTTAAATCACTCGAACTTAATCTCATGTCGGCTAATTCACTGAAGGGCCAAAGAAACTAGTACACCTGCTTAATATCGTGCAGTTATCAAGGGTACACGAGTGGCTCCGAAAGCCCATTTCGATGATGTTTCGTTGAATGGTTCGCACTCTGACACTTTTTAACAGCTCAGAATTGAAGTCTGCAACAGTTTGAGGAAGGGTTGCACTTCTGTCACATTGAACGATTCTCTTCAGTCGTCATTGGTCTCAATCTTTTTCCAGCCGCAACGACGTCGGAGATTTGATGTTTTACCGATTCCTGATATTCACGATACACTCGTGAAGTGGTCGTACGGGAAGATCCTTACTTCATCGCTGCTTCGGAGATGCTGTGTCCCATCGCTCGTGAGCCGTCTATAACACCACGTTCAAAACTCACCTAAATCTTGATAACCTGCCATTGTAACAGCAATAACCCCATCTAACAACTACGCCAGACACTTGTATTATACTGTATAGGCGTTGCCGACCTCAGCACCGTATTCTGCCTTTTACATATCTCTGTATTTGAAAGCGCACGCCTATACCAGTTTCTTTGGCGATTCAGTGTATTTGGAACAGTGGGTGTAACGTAGCAGTCAACAGACGCGCACTTTTGTAGCTTTACGGGATGTAATCATTAAAGGCGGCTTCAGCTGGATACGGCATACCCGAGAAAATTTGTGGGGCCTCTGGATCGCCAAATTGAGGACATTATTAAGGTCGGAGGCGGCGTCACACGGTATTTGCATGAGACTTCCTGGGTGTGACTAATTTCTTCCCATCTGAGTTTATTTCCACAGTGAAACACTCCCTGCACAAAACTGTTGAGTGGCGTTGCCCTGCACATCTAACTTAATACCAGCCACAAATGTTTTATTTTAGTACCACAACCGGTTCCGGCTACCACGCCCATCTTCAGATGGCTAATATTTTTTGTTACACAGGTATTTTGACCAACGGCATGTCATCTGTCCCACATTGCACAAGAGTATCTAGCGCCACGTTATAAGTTGTTTCATTAATAAAGATACGCTAATGTGCTTGCATTTTTACATGTGATGCTAAGTTGCTGTGTTCGCTTACGTAAGTTCCAGTGGATGATGATTTGTTGAGTTGTGGTCCAAATGGTTCAAATGCTCTGAGCACTATGGGACTCAACTGCTGAGGTCATTAGTCCCCTAGAACTTAGAACTAGTTAAACCAAACTAACCTAAGGACATCACAAACATCCATGCCCGAGGCAGGATTCGAACCTGCGACCGTAGCGTCTTGCGGTTCCAGACTGCAGCGCCTTTAACCGCACGGCCACTTCGGCCGGCAGTTGTGGTCCATCTAGTTTTCTAGCTTGATATACAGGGTGCACTTGGACTTCACAGCACGATTCCTCACATGCTGGCTACAAAAAAAAAAAAAAAAAGTCTCTCACAAAATTTCGTCCTGCATCAATTACGGGGCAGTAAATGGACGTTAAAGATTGGCAGGCTGGCAACACTGTAATCACATCTACGGTAACTACTTCTGTCATTAAATACACACGCGCTGCTCAGTTGGTGCAGTGGACAGTGTTTTGGGTTGGAACGCTGGAGGTCGAGGGTTCGTTTCTGTGTCGAGGCGTATTTGTTTTTATTTCCTAAAAGTAGTCTGCGTGGTACGGTATCTGGCGTCTTCATCGTCATACAGTGGTTACACTGGGTCCTCTACAAAACATTTGCAGTTACATACTACGAACACATAAATGGAAGGACATAGTTTTCGTTGTGAGCTTTTGAAGAAGACTTTTGCACGTCGTGGACGCAAATTGTCTCGCACCACCGCAACTACTAGATTTCAAACCTGTTTTCTGCCCTCCCCAAATGGTCCCATCGAAATTATTTGCAAAGCTGCTAGCCCTACTGGTGAGGTAAGGCCATAACGGACTGTAAATTACCTGAACGTGGGCAAGAATAATAGTTGGTATTAATCGATGAGACCATTGGGGGAGGGTACATAGAAAACAAATTTGGTATCTAGTAGATGCAGTGCTGCTAATCAGTTCGCGTCCGCGATATGCAAAACGTTTCTTTAAAAGCTGGCTAATGAAAATGTTCGTATTTCCATTTCTGTGCTCGTAATACGTAACTGTAAATCTTTTGTCGCAGACCCACTGTAATCGCTGTATGACGATTAAGACGCCGGACACTGTACCACACAGAGTACTTTTAGCAAATAAAAGCAAATACCCCATGACCCAGAATGGAACCCTCGACCTCTTGCATGCTACCCAAAACACTATCCACTGCACCACCTGCACAGCACTATGCTAGATCCTGACAGAGGTACTTACCGTAAACGTGATTACAGTGTTTGCAGATTGCCAATCTTTAACGTCCATATACTGCCCGAACTATGCGCAGGACGAAATTTTGTGAGATACGTTCTTATATTGCCAGTATGTAAGGAATAGCACCGCGATGTCCGAGTGCGCGAATTTTTCTTCACACTGTAATTGTTGCTGATTCCACACAGTGCACATATTGTAAATAAATTATTGTGGCTTACTTCATACTATTCTTACAACACATGTGTTATGCATTTGATGTTTTTGTTTACGATGCAAAGATTATCATTAATCAAAGATAGAAAGATATCATTTCTTAAAAAATGATCAAGGACATAAACAGAGCATAGACTATGTGTGGGATGTGCAAAATGTAACATGTTAATAACAGAAAGGTGCTTGCACTCTAAGAGTAAACTTATCATTAAAAGACAATACGACAAATTGTTTCTAGTAGTTTTTTAATTACTTTTAATGAAAATTATTGACGAAGTACTTTAGAAGTGCTCCAAATGAACAGATACCAGGGCTAACAAAATAAAGCACTAACTTCTAAAATGATGCAGAGCTTTTAATGTTTATTTTCGACAAGATGGCGAGATGCAAATCGTCAAGTACACCGACGGCCCAATGAGGCATTTAATGCTCAATGTGTGAGGGATGTAGTTGAGGTCTGATTCTAATGTGCATACTGAACAGATATAAATTATGACATTTATCTATCGTCATTGTGTGATGCATGTATTGTGAATTTTAGATGGTTGTCACTAAGATCAGGCACTTTGGATACCAGATGATTTTTTTTAAACATCTACATCTACATTTATACTCCGCAAGCCACCCAACGGTGTGTGGCGGAGGGCACTTTACATAATTTACATGATTGGAGTTAAACGTTAATTCTCGTACGCTTCATGCCAACTGAACATTTTCCTCGGCTAAGTTTTTGAAAAGAGCTCTTCAAATGAACAAGAGCATCAATCAGATATACGCTGTAAAAGCCACAAATAGATATAGTAAGCATAACTTACTCTAACATTACGTAAAGTACATATTCTGTTTCCAGTTTCGTGACTTACGTTTAAAATTGGCTGACAGCAATTAAGATTGCGTTTAAAGTTGACTAACAGCGCTTAAGATTAAACTGTTTGTACTATAGCCAGTGATGAATTCAGGGGGTGGCCCGGGGGAAAGTCACCCCCCCCCCCGGAAATTGGAAATTCCCCCCTCCCCCTCCCCCCCCCAGAGAAATTCATATCTGTAGTTGTGGTGAAACATAAAAATTATCACCTGGTCTGTTAACTTGTACCGTTGTGACAAAAATTTAAACTACGCCAGCTGCTGTTGCTAGCGAAGTTTGGAGTCAACTATGGAGAAGTCGTGATGACATGCAGTTTTTACAAGCAAAATGAATGTCTAACACAATAGCTGGCGGCTGGGTCCCTATAGTTTGGTTTTGTTACTTGGAACACTTAGCGTCGATTGTTCTGTTTTTATTATTATTATTTTTATTATTATTATTACTATTATTGCCAACACCAAGAAATTAGCAGTTGCTGTATAATAAGTGTGCGGTAAAGCTAAGCGTTGCAAGCTGTGTTGGCAACGCCGATTGTGGAATAAGTCAGCCTTTCCTCTCTCATGTCTTCCCTCACCTCACCTCCAATTGGTCTAACGTGTAAGGTAATCCCTCAGCTACGCAGACCACCCTCGCTGCGAACTTTATTCTTATCCGCCACTCGTATCTCTATACTTTATTTGCCCTTAGAATAAACCCAATGTCGCAAAACACGTCCCCGGGTATTGCTACGAAATTGGAAGTGGCATCTAACATTATTGTTTAGATGTTTTAATTTTTTTATTGCATTACTGGGAATATTTCCAAGATTTAATAGCCATATAGATTCTTCCTAATCGATGAGTCCAAAGCTCAAACCAAATATTTGTGTACACTTGACAATGATTTTCGCATTGTCAATGGGGATACACAATTTTTGCCTAAAGAAGCGGTACATTCCACCATGAGTGGGACGTTTGGCAACGCTGCTCTACGAGTATAATCTAAGCTTTCACTATTGTATAAAAACTCAATGCATTGTTGAAACTGTTGTAAGGTTGTAACAGTTTGACAGGTTACTATGGAAGTGTGATGTGATTATGTAGTGTACTACGTGCAGTCTTCGTCAGTTTATAACATAAAAAGAAGTGTTAGTGCCGAAATACAATGTCGAAACAACAGACTTTAATTTCTTTCTTTTCTAATAAAAGACAGTGTACTGCAAAAGACAAAGACGAGTGTGAGTCTACTGAAAGAAGTGCTAGTGATTGTGACGATGAACTGCGTAGATCTACCAAGTCTTCAATTTCCCTTCCACAGTTTTCAAACGATAAATTTGCTGCTTCTGGCACATCCGTAAATTGCAATTCCAAACAAAGTATTGAACGCGATATTAAGTATCAGCAAAAATGGGAGTGTAATTACAATTGGTTGTACTTTGATCATGAGCGGGGTGGGGCTTTCTGCAAATTGTGTGAGATGTATTTGAAAACGATATGGAAGCTCTACAGAAAACTGGAGGAGTGTTCAGTTCTGTAGCTTTCACTAAATTTAGAAAAGCTACCGGAAGCAGGGGAAAACTAGAAAAGCACGCCAACTCAGAAAAACATGCAAGAGCAGTTGAACTTGAAAATTGTAGATTATAGGGCGGTGACTACTCAAGAGGACGTCGTTATCAGGAAAAAGAAAACTGGCGTTCTACGGATCGGAGCGTGGAATGTCAGCTCCCTTAAAAGGGCAGGTAGGTTAGAAAATTTAAAAAGGGAAATGGATAGGCTAAAGTTAGATATAGTGGGAATTAGCGAAGTTAGGTGGCAGGAGGAACAATACTTTTGGTCAGGTGATTACAGGGTTATAAATACAAAATCAAATACGGGTAATGCAGGAGTAGGTTTAATATAGAATAAAAAAATAGGATTGCGGGTAAGCTACTACAAACAGCATAGTGAACGCATTATTGTGGCTAAGATAGACACGAAGCCCATGTCTACTACAGTAGTACAAGTTTATATGGCAACTAGCTCTGCAGATGACGAAAAAATTGAAGAAATGTATGATGAGACAAAAGAAATTATTCAGATAGTGAAGGGAGACGAAAATTTAATAGTCATGGGTGACTGGAATTCGATAGTAGGAAAAGGAAGAGAAGGAAACGTAGTAGGTGAACATGGATTGGGGGTAAGAAATGAAAGAGGAAGCCGCGTGGTAGAATTTTGCACACAGCATAACTTAAACATAGCTAACACTTGATTCAAGAATCATAAAAGAAGGTTGTATACATGGAAGAAGCCTGGAGACACTCACAGGTTTCAGATACATTATATAATGGTAAGACAGATTTAGGAACCAGGTTTTAAATTGTAAGATATTTCCAGGGGCAGATGTGGACCCTGGCCAGAATCTATTGGTTATGAACTGCAGATTAAAACTGAAGAAACTGCAAAAAGGTGGGAAATTAAGGAGATGGGACCTGGATAAACTGACTAAACCAGAGGTTGTACAGAGTTTCAGGGAGAGCGTAAGGGAACAAATGGCAGGAATGGGGGAAAGAAATACAGTAGAAGAGGAAAGGGTAGCTTTGAAGGAGGAAGCAGTGAAGGCAGCAGAGGATCAAGTAGGTAAAAAGACGAGGGCTAGTAGAAATCCTTGGGTAACAGAAGAAATATTGAATTTAATTGATGAAAGGAGAAAATATAAAAATGCAGTAAATGAAGTGGGCAAAAAGGAATACAAACGTCGACAGGAAGTGCAAAATGGCTAAGCAAGCATGACTAGAGGACAAATGTAAGGATGTACAGGCTTATCTCACTAGGAGTAAGATAGATCCTGCCTACAGGAAAATTAAAGAGACTTTTGGAGAAAAGAGAACCACTTGTATGAATATCAAGAGCTCAGATAGAAACCCAGTTCTAAGCAAAGAAGGGAAAGCAGAAAGGTGGAAGGAGTATATAGAGGGAGAGGTACTTGAGGGCAATATTATGGAAATGGAAAAGGATGTAGATCAAGATGAAATGGGAGATATGATACTGCGTGAAGGGTTTGACAGATCACTGAAACACCTAATTTGAAACAAGGCCCCGGTAGTAGACAACATTCCATTATAACTACTGACAGCATTGGGAGAGCCAGTCCTGACAAAACTCTACCATTTGGTGAGCAAAATGTATGAGACTGGCGAAATACCCTCAGACTTCAGGAAGGATATAGTAATTTCAATCCCAAAGAAAGCAGGTGTTGACAGATGTGAAAATTACCGAACTATCAGTTTAATAAGTCACAGCTGCAAAATACTAACGCGAATTCTTTACAGAAGAATGGAAAAACTAGTAGAAGCCGAGCTCGGCGAAGATCAGTTTGGATTCCGTAGAAATGTTGGAACATGTGAGGCAATACTGACCCTACGACTCATCTTAGAAGCTAGAGTAAGGAAGGGCAAACCTACGTTTCTAGCATTTGTAGACTTAGAGAAAGCTTTTGACAATGTTGACTGGTGTACTCTCTTTCAAATTCTGAAGGTGGCAGGGTTAAAATACAGGGAGCGAAAGGCTATTTACAATTTGTACAGAAACCAGATGGCAGTTATAAGAGTCGAGGGGCATGAAAGGGAAGCAGTGGTTGGGAAGGGAGTGAGACAGGGCTGTAGCCTATCCTCGATGTTATTCAATCTGTATATTGAGCAAGCAGTAAAGGAAACAAAAGAAAAGTTCGGAGTATGTATTAAAATCCATGGAGAAGAAATAAAAACTTTGAGGCAGATTAAAACTGTGTGCTGGACCGAGACTCGATCTCGGGACCTTTGCCTTTCGCGGGCAAGTGCTCTACTGGCAGAAGTAAAGCTGTGAGGACGGGGCGTGAGTCGTGCTTGGGTAGCTCAGTTGGTAGAGCACTTGAGCGCGAAAGGCAAAGGTCCCGAGTTCGAGTCTCGGTCCGGCACACAGTTTTAACCTGCCAGGAAGTTTCATATCAGCGAACACTCCGCTATAGAGGGAAAATTTCATTCTAAAAAATTTTGAGGTTCGCCGATGACATGCTAATTCTGTCAAAGACAGCAAAGGACTTGGATGAGTAATTGAACGGAATGGACAGTGTCTTGAAAGGAGGATATAAGATGAACATCAACAAAAGCAAAACGAGGATAATGGAATGTAGTCGAATTAAATCGGGTGATGCTGCGAGTATTAGATTAGGAAATGAGACACTTAAAGTAGTAAAGGAGTTTTGCTATTTGTGGAGCAAAATAACTGATGATGGTCGAAGTAGAGAGGATATAAAATGTAGGCTGGCAATGCCAAGGAAAGCGTTTTTGAAGAAGAGAAATTTGTTAAGATCGAGTATAGATTTAAGTGTTAGGAAGTCGTTTCTGAAAGTATTTGTATGGAGTCTAGCCAGGTATGGAAGTGAAACATGGACGATAAATAGTTTAGACAAGAAGAGAATAGAAGCTTTCGAAATGTGGTGCTACCGAAGAATGCTGAAGATTAGATGGGTAGATCATATAACTAATGAGGAGGTATTGACTAGAATCGGGGAGAAAAGAAATTTGTGGCACAACTTGACGAGAAGAAGGGATCGGTCGGTAGGAAATGTTCTGAGGCATCAAGGGATCACCAATTTAGTATTGGAGGGCAGTATGGAGAGTAAAAATCGTAGAGGGAAACCAAGAGATGAATACATTAAGCAGATTCAGAAGGATGTAGGCTGCAGTACGTACTGGGAGATAAAGCAGCTTGCACAGGAAAGAGTAGCATGGAGAGCAGCATCAAACCAGTCTCTGGACTGAAGACCACAACAGGGATTAAACGCTCCGATTCATACACAGATATTTAAACAAAATAAAAAAGCTTTAAACCGCCAAGCATTGTCATCGTTAATTCGAAGTCTGTATTTCCGTAGTAAGGAAGAAATACCCCACACAACAAAATGTGAACCTCTCATTCGTAAGGTAGTACTGAAAAGCGACATTAATCTTGAAAAGTGAAAATTTCAGAGCGAAAGGTTCACAAATCTTAGTAAGTATTCTGCGTCAGAATTGTTGACTTGTTTGGGAGAGTCTTTACAAATGGTTCAAATGGCTCTGAGCACTATGGGACTCAACTGCTGAGGTCATAAGTCCCCTAGAACTTAGAACTACTTAAACCTAACTAACCTAAGGACAACACACACATCCATGCCCGAGGCAGGATTCGAACCTGCGACCGTAGCGGTCGCGCGGTTCCAGACTGTAGCGCCAGAACCGCTCGGCCACCAACGGCCGGCAGAGTCTTTACACTTTCAAGATGAAACACTTCTCCATGACAAATAATTTTCATTAATGGCGGACGACTCTACAAATGTTTCCAACTAAAGTGAACTGTCTTTATTAGTTCGATATGTTGCACCGTCTCCATCGTTCGAAGTGAAGGAAAGGTTTTAAGTCTCGTTGAGTTGAAAAGCACTTCAGCTGAATCCATATTTACAGCAATTGATTCTGAACTAAAGAAGAGAAAACTTTCTTACGACAGATTATTATCTTGTTCTTTCGACGGTTCTGCTAATTTTAGTGGTTCTATCTCAGGAGTCCGCGCTCGGTTGTCAGAGAGGAAGGGCCATAAGCTGCCATACATTCACTGTAGAGCACATGTTTTGTCAAATGCTGCCACCAACTCTAGGAATAAACACACCAATATAAAACGCAAATTACATGTTGTTAAAGACATTTACAGACTTTTTCATGCTTCTTGCAAACGAGATAATGTTTTGCATGAAATTCAGTGTGCTTTAGAGCAATCTGTTTTAAAAATACCCGAAGCTGTTGACATCCGATGGTTAAGTACCTATCACACAGTTCACTCTATTTTCCTAACCTAAATCCCTAATGGGATGTGAACATATACACAAGGACGGCGCAGATTTAACAAGTTTAGCTGGAGGAATCTCGTTAGAAATGATGAATTCCAATTTCATTGTAGGTTTAGTGATTTTAGACGATATGTTAAATGCAGTCTCAAACTTATGTAAAGTTTTGCAGAGACCATCACGTAAAATTTCGCAAATCCCTCTACTTGTTTCTGGAACTCTGGAACATTTAAGACACATCGACTGTCTTTGTGACTGCGATGGACATAGTGCAGAAAATGAAACTCTTAATAAAATTAAAAAACTGCAGGAGGACGCAACAGAAGTTAAAGGTGTGCTATTCACGAACATAGAGGAGAATATTAAAGCTATGAAAAGCGCAAGGAAATTTGTTAAAAATATGATTCATGAATTTGAGCAACTGTTTGATGAGAAGGCAATAAAAGTGACAGAACTAAGTGCATAGTTTGAAAGTTTTAAAAAATTTCTAGAGTTTAATGATAATGATTGTAAAGAAATGTGCTTGATTTTGGTACTTACAAACGTCGACGCTGTTATTGCAGACTTGCATTCTTTTAGGTACGTTGTTAGTTATAAATTAGACGATACGTCTTCTGATGTTGCTTCTTTCATTCTCAGAGCCGACATTGGCTACGAAGCACTGTGGACACTCGCTGAATATGTACTGGTACGTCATCCAAACGGCTGCAATTACAACACACAAAGCCCCCTTTCCTATAAATTTTTATTTCGCAGTTTTTGTCACCTGAAAATGAACACCTGTATCTCTTTCATTGATAAAGTTAGGGAAACACAGTAGTCTTCAGCTAATGACTCCCGGCTACTTTTCGTTGAAATGAAAATAGTTTACAAATATATTTAATTAGTGAAAAGTTATTTGTTGTGGAACTGTTGGGTGCCATATCGTGTATTTAGTCAAAGTAGGGTAGAGTCACATCGCACTGGTGTATTTCTTACCATACATACTCTATCATGTATATGGCCTGCTCCTATAATGCAGCGCAATAACTTGCAAGACAGGGGTGGTCAGACGTGGATAGAATCCACGCGGCAGATTAACGTGAGTGGGCTGGTGTCCCATGCTTGTTTATGCAAATGCTGGGCTTCTCTCCAATTTGCGCCTCATAAAGTACGGTAAGCAAATAGTAAAAATGGCATCAACACAAAGAACAGATGGTGCACATGGCTTCCCTTCCTTAGAGTACCTTGAGGACTGTAGCGTCAATAAGGGCACCTGGCTACAAAGTTTAATAATAAAACAAAATTTTCCGCATCATAAAAAAGTCCCACAATAGAACGGGTAAACGCGTAAACGCTAGGGGAAAGAAGAAGATGACTCGATCACATACAGTTAATTTGTAGCCAGTATGCCGGCTAGTGTGGCCGAGCGGTTCTAGGCGCTGCAGTCTGGAGCCGCGCGACCGTACCGTTCGCAGGTTCGAATCCTGCCTCGGGCATGGATGTGTGTGATGTTCTTAGGTTAGTTAGGTTTAAGTAGTTCGAAGTTCTAGGGGACTGATGACCTCAGATGTTAAGTCCCATAGTGCTCAGCGCCATTTTTTGTAGCCAGTAGATAGTCTGGGCTGGTTCTGGTGCAAAGTACCGAAGATGTCATCGACAAGTCATTCAGTCATGGGATTTCCCAAACCCTTCCCCCCCCCTCCCCCCCCTCCCCGCCAATGGCCAATTGCCCTATGGATAAAATGGCGAGAAATTCTAATTTTGGCGGGAAATTCAAAAAATAGTCCGGTTGTGGAAGTTTCCTATGAAAGTAGGGCTGTTGTCCTAAGTATAAAATACCGAGCGAGGTGGCGCAGTGGTTACCACAGCGGACTCTCATTTGGGAGGATGACGGTTTAAACCCACGTCAGCCCATCCTGATATAGGTTTCCTATGATTTCCCTAACTCGCTTCAGGAAAATTCCGGCATGGTTCCTTTGAAAGAGCACGGCCTATTTCCTTTCCCAATTTTCCAGTTGCAGAGTATAAATTGGAAGACGCATTGTCACGCTGGTTCACTTGGAACTCTGGCCCTGGCTCTATGACATCACAGTTCGAGACTTGGAATACAAGCACCAGCCTAACTGTGATGTCAGAATCCATGATGGCTGACCTGGAATACCAGATGGCGATTGAACATGGTGACCAAGGCGTACTGACACCTATCTGTGACATCACAATCCAGCTCAGACATATCAGGCAATTTATAACAGTGTAGAAGTCCGGTAAGCTGGCCCAGATTTGAGGTACTGGCTGAGTCCTACTATAAGTTAATATTCACTCTGTGGTGTATGATCACTGCTTCTCCTAATTCGAGTGTCACCACTTGCTTCTTTATTTAAACAAACACTGGGGTGGACAGACCTTCCGGAAACACTGACCCGACTTATTTCCAGAAGTTAAAGTTCAAACTGTATGCTGTGTAGCAGAAACACTTGCATCTTTATTTAAACACATACCTTTTCATGGAAAACTTTGTTTCCATAGACAAGAAGTCCTCCACTGCGTACCACTGCCATCCCCAGAAGGTTGGACAAACCTGTCACCTCTTAGGGTCACTGTGTCGCCAGAGACGTAAGAGTCCGGCAGCCGGTAGTCAGCCCACCATTCATCAGTGACAACTCCGAGCATAGACACCACACACATACTACTCATTCGATAACCTAACGCTGCGATTGACACTTGTACACCGCGCGACTGCTACGGTCGCAGGTTCGAATCCTGCCTCAGGCATGGATGTGTGTGATGTCCTTAGATTAGTTAGGTTTAAGTAGTTCTAAGTTCTAGGGGACTGATGACCACAGATGTTAAGTCCCATAGTGCTCAGAGCCATTTGAACCATTTTTTTTTACGCTTGTACAGTAGCTCTGAAGCAAAAAATAAAAGAATATGGTAAGGTGGTATGTTCGTAAAATTCACCACAAAATTAATTTGTGTTGAATGGACGACGACTTTCAATAATATAACCAACATCACAGAACTGTCAGACACGCGAATTTACATGTACTAGGCATGTAGCAGCAACATTTGAGAATGAAAACGCTTATACTTGTTGACAAATCGAATATAGGTCAATACCTAACTTGTACATGATGTATGAGGTTGAAAAGCTGAACTATCTTCACAATAGAGCGAAGTGCCCACAGGCGGCAGATGCCTGTAGCGTCGCCCACTACACAGCAGAGATTGCCACATCCATCAGGTGGAAGCAATATGAACACTATGCCTCGCGAGTGCAGCCAGAGGCTAATAGTACTGAAACCTGTAGCTGCCACATAGCGTCGCATATGTTTTACACACGCAAGCACCATTGCCTGTTCTCCTTCTCTCCGGGCAGAGAACTGTCACCACCGTGGGACTGTATGCACCAACTCCATTCACGAGTCGCTGCTGCACAAAGGTTTGTAGAGTATACGTGGTCACTTTTCTAAGGCTTGTATCGATGTAGACGAAACGTTACACTATCCACGATCATGAACAAACAAAGACTCCACTCACGAGTCACTGCTGCATAAAGGTTTGCAGAGTATACGTAATCACTTTTCTAAGGCTTGTATCGATGTAGACGAAACGTTGCACTATCCAGGATCATCAACAAAGACTCCACTCACGAGTCACTGCTGCATAAAGGCTTGCAGAGTATACGCGGTCACTTTTCTAAGGCTTGTATCGATGTAGACGAAACGTTACACTATCCAGGATCATGAACAAACACAAATACTCCACTCACGAGTCACTGCTGCGGAAAGGCTTGCAGAGTATAAGCGGTCACATTTATAAGGCTTGTATCGATGTAGACGAAACGTTACACTATCCACGATCATGAACAAACAAAGACTCCACTCACGAGTCACTGTTGCATAAAGGCTTGCAGAGTATACGCGGTCACTTTTCTAAGGCTTGTATCGATGTAGACGAAACGTTACACTATCCACGATCATGAACAAACAAAGACTCCACTCACGAGTCACTGCTGCATAAAGGTTTGCAGAGTATACGTAATCACTTTTCTAAGGCTTGTATCGATGTAGACGAAACGTTGCACTATCCAGGATCATCAACAAAGACTCCACTCACGAGTCACTGCTGCATAAAGGCTTGCAGAGTATACGCGGTCACTTTGCTAAGGCTTGTATCGATGTAGACGAAACGTTACACTATCCAG
This sequence comes from Schistocerca nitens, assembly GCF_023898315.1. Taxonomy (NCBI): domain Eukaryota; kingdom Metazoa; phylum Arthropoda; class Insecta; order Orthoptera; family Acrididae; genus Schistocerca; species Schistocerca nitens. The sequence continues at coordinate 295,851,276 of NC_064616.1, read as the reverse complement.
GATCATGAACAAACACAAATACTCCACTCACGAGTCACTGCTGCAGAAAGGCTTGCAGAGTATAAGCGGTCACATTTATAAGGCTTGTATCGATGTAGACGAAACGTTACACTATCCATGATCATCAACAAAGACTCCACTCACGAGTCAGAATATACGCGGCCACTTTTGTAAGGCTTGTATCGATGTAGACGAAACGTTACACTATCCACGATCATGAACAAACAAAGACTCCACTCACGAGTCACTGCTGCATAAGGGCTTGAAAAGTATACGGGGTCACTTTTCTAAGGCTTGTATCGATGTAGACGAAACATTACACTATCCAGGATCATGAGCAAACAAAGACTCCACTTATGAGTCACTGTTGCATAAAGGCTTGCAGAGTATACGCGGTCACTTTTCTAAGGCTTGTATCGATGTAGACGAAACGTTACAGTTCTAGGCGCTACAGTCTGGAACCGCGCGACCACAACGGTCGCAGGTTCGAATCCTGCCTCGGGCATGGATGTGTGTGATGTCCTTAGGTTAGTTAGGTTTAAGTAGTTCTAAGTTATAGGGGACTGATGACCTCAGAAGTTAAGTCCCATAGTGCTCAGAGTCATTTGAACCATTTTTGAAATGTTACACTATCCAGGATCATGAACAAAGACTCCACTCACGAGTCACTGCTTCATAAAGGCTTGCAGAGTATATGTGGTCACTTTTCTAAGGCTTGTATCGATGTAGACGAAAAATTACACTATCCAGGATCATGAGCAAACAAAGACTCCACTCACGATTCACTGCTGAGAGGCTTGCAGAGTGTACGGGGTCACTTTTCTAAGGCCTGTATCGATTTAGACGAAACATTACACTATCCAGGATCATGAGCAAACAAAGACTCCACTCGCGAGTCACTGCTGCTTCAAGGCTTGCACAGTATACGCAGTCACTTTTCTAAGGCTTGTATCGATGTTGACGAAACGCTACACTTTCCAGGATCATGAACAAACAAAGTGAACCCTTCTCCCCCAACCATTAAGAACAACGTGGCATATCCAAGGAGCCCTTCAGTTCATTCTTAATTTCTGCTTAAACATTCCGTACTTTCATAATTCTGTATTTTGCTCACACTTAAAGTCACTGAATTTTTTGTCAATTTTATCAACGAATAACGCATCGAAATCGATGACATTTCCATATAAATTAGTGTTAAGCCCTATTTACAGGTGTAGTCTTATGCTTTTAAAACGAATATTGTACTGACATCACTGAATTCTACTGTGTTGGTCCAGATCTTTCCTGTGTCGTAACTCTGTGTTGCAAGGATTGAACAAGCTCTTAACAGGCTGAAAGGGAAGAAATACATGTTGTTGTTATGCTGTCTCCAGAAAGGGCACAAGGTGCTTCCCTCTAGCGCTAACGATATAGACTTTCGGTTGTATGCATCAACTCTATGATACTTCGCACAGTAGATTTTACATTTCTACTGTAATTTCGAATTCGCACGAAAGGTGTAGCTTTGATATGTAGTAGTACTGTCCTTTAAATTATCAGTGTAAGGTACTCCAATTTCTGCTACAGATCCAAAACCACAACAACTAGGAAACCGACAGTTCCACACACGTTTTGGCGTATAGTGGTGCTAGTGATATAACGGCTTGCTAATGTTTCCAAGAAATCTTAGGTCTCCTATTAGTTTTTCCCGTATTTTACGAAGCCAAACGGTTTGGTATGTTTGGTATAGTCAATAACTGCAGGGGCAACAGTCAGGGTGATTGACTCCTCTGGCTTTCTAACGTTAGCCAACACAGTATTGATACGTCGGTAATGCGAAAGTCTGACTGTACGGGATAACTGTAGCCATAATACTTGCTGAGAGCATGCAGCTCAACTGTATCACTAAATGATGGTGGTATCTTCTTGCGTAAAGTATTCCGGAAATAATATAGTTCCATGTTCAGATCTCCTGGTGGGGACGGTTCCGGAGGAAGTTGTCATCACGAAAAAAAATCGAAACATTGGAAGATGAACATCAAGGGAAGAAAGGTAATGGAATTAAATCAGGTGGTGCTGAATGGCTTAGATCAGGGAATGAGACAATGAGAGTAGTAGATGAAATATTGCTATTTGAGCAGCAAAATAACTGACAATGGTCGAAATAGAGGGAACACAAAATGCAGATTGGCGATAGCAAGACAAGCATTTCTAACAAAGAAAAATTTGTTAACATCGAACATAAATATGTTAGAAATAATTTTGTGGTGGTCTTGGCCTGGAAAAAAGCCTCATACGAAGCTGAAATTTGGAGTATAAACAGTTCAGACAAGGAGAGAACAGAAGCTTCAGAAATACGATGCTAAAGGACAATGATGAAAATTAATCGGTTGATCGAATAACTCAGGAGGAGTTAGTTAGTCTAATCGGGGAAAAAGAAAATTACTACATAGTTTGACTAAGAGAAGGGTTCCTGAGGAACCAAGGAATCGTTAATTTGGTGATAGAGGGATGTGTAAGGATCAAAATTGTAGAGACAGACCAAGTTTTGAATACGTACAATAAGCAGGTTCAAATTGATGTAAGTTGTAGTAGTTATGAAGAGGTGGATAGGCTTGCATGTAAGAGAGTAGCTGCAGAGCTAATAACGTGGCCTTTCAATATAAAGTGTTCATACTGTTAAAATCTTGGCATAGAAATTCAAGTAAAGCATTCCTGCTACTGGATTTTTACGGTTTTCGAACTTCTAAGTGTTAGTTCTTCAAATGTTTACTGGCTCTACGGGTTTTTATATCTTTTCACGCTATGTAATCTGACTGCTATGCAACGTTTGGGAGAGGATCTGCTACATGCAACCTTTAATCTGGATCATTGAAATTCCCACGTCTTTGTCTTGAAACAGTGTTCTACTACACAAGCTTATAAATTGCTCTGTATTGCCTTCAAGATGATCGTGAGCTCAACTTGAGAGCGTCGACTTTTTCCCGATGTTGAGTCTTAGGTAAATTGTTAAATGAAATAATAGACCCACAGTTATTCCGTCTAAGTCATCACTTATTATTTACAGCTTGGTTTTGGCATCATCTTCAACTTTACCATCGATTCTAACAGATATTTTCACTTGTTAATCACTTTATTAAATTAAAACTTGTTGGATAATTTTCTTATTCAAGAGTCACACCTATCTCGTAGATTCAGTATTCTGTCGAAACTGTTAATTATCGTATTGTATCTGCAACACTCCCATGTCTTTCACCGCCGTCACTCTCTCGCCCAACAGTGTCACGTCGCAAGCCTCTTTGTTCTGCGGTGAATTTGCTGACGCTGCCTGTCGTCTCCTCTCCAGCGGTTTTGCGCTACGCTTTTAACCGATTGCACCACATGGCTTCGTGTGATTTGCTGATCAGTACAATATCCTTCCATACGATTTCCTTTTTTTTAGATGCCTTTTTTTTTATCAAACTTCCGCATAAAATATAGTTGAGCTCAGGGTGGATTTATTTATCTACACAACAATTTTAGTTGTCAATTATTAGAAATGTGATGTGACATCGAAGATCTCCGAAAATATGGTCATCTTGCAAGCTTTATGAAACCAGTCTTCGAAGCGAAGCCCACAATAACAATTCTGAGTCCGCAGGTCGTGGTCGTGCGGTAGCGTTCTCGCTTCCCGCGCCTGGGTTCCCGGGTTCGATTCCCGTAGGGGTCAGGCATTTTCTCTGCCTGGTGATGACTGGGCGTTGTGTGATGTCCTTAGGTTAGTTAGGTTTAAGTAGTTCTAAGTTCTAGGGGACTGATGACCATAGATGTTAAGTCCCATAGTGCTCAGAGCCTTCTGAACAATTCTGAAAAGTTACTGGCTGTTGAACTTTTCTGTAGAAATGAAGCTTTCACTATGTGTTTTAGATGAAGGAAACAATTATTGGCTTAGCCATACTGAGAAGCAAAAGTGTACGTCGAATGAAAATGTTTTTCTTCCTAATGAGATAGGGAAACAAACATAAAAACAAAAACAAGTAAAATACAATTTTTATCGATAGAACTTGATTATCTGTCATTATGAAACACGTAAAAATCCCCCAAGAAATAAAAAATCGGGAAACTGAAAATAAATTGCATCCTTTTTCCTATTTACATGGGTTCCGCGAACATTCATTGTCTAAAACTAGAGTATTGTGGTTCGAGGTATGTGGCAGTCACTGCATTCTTTTGCCAAATCCAGAGGTTTTTAAGTGTTGACTTGGCCAGCACCTTCTCGGATATCCCATCCATTGAAAACATCTGGTCATGAACAGCACATGACCACTCGCCAGCCACTAGCACAGATGATTGGCACAGAGTTAAAGCAGCATGAAGTGACTTACCTGCGTCCGTCATCCAAGTTCAGTTTGATTCGATGCCCAGCCTCTTATTCAATTGTTGCTGTGTGTACTGAATTTCGCACCATATTTACCTTCAGTTCACCTACAAATTTAATCATGTACTCTTCGTACTATACTGCATACGTGTAATAAATAAAATTTCTTTATTTGCTATTCCTGCTGGTGTTACAGTTTTAATAACCAGCAGTGTATTCTAGACCCCTCCCCCTCCTCCCCATACATCCAACTACATACATACAAATACTTCACAAAGCACAGTATGGTGCGTGGTGGCCGTACCCGGTACCACTACTAGTCATTTCTTTTCCTGTTCTGTTCTCAAATAAAGAGAGGGAAAAACGATTGTCTATATGCCTCTGTACGAGTCCTAATCTCTCTTATCTTCGCCGTCCCTACGCGAAATGTACGTCGTCTTCTCTCCAGGGATACCCACTTGAGTGCGTCAAGTATGTCCTACTAATCGCGTGTTGATCGAACCTACCGATAACAAGTCTATCAGCCAGCCTCTGAATTGCTTAGCTGTCTTCCTTAATCCCACACACTCGAACAGTACCCAAGACTAGTTCGCACTAGTGTTTTATTCGCTGTCTCCCTTATAGATGAAGCATACTTTCCTATGCTCCCAATAAAACGAAGTCGACCATTCAGTTTCTTTACTACCGTCATTACGTGCTCGTTTAGTTTCATATCGCTTTGCAGCGTTACTCCTAGATAACACTACGGGATAATTTTTCCTACCCATCTGCATTGACTTAGATATTTCTACATTTTTCTTTGATGCTGATGTTTAGCCAGACGGTCTGTATTGAGCGTTTCACCTGTGACAAGCGGGAAAGAGATCATACTGCGTCTGTGTGATACAGTTTAATTTTCTGTAAAAGCCTAAAAAACAGCTGTTATAATATTTTTAGATCTTAGTTATTCTGCAAACTAAAGAAGTATTTCATCAGATGCGTTTTGCTTCTGATACTTCACTCATTGTCGAATGTCACTAGATTGGTACTGTGATTGTGGCCGGAATGAATGGACATTTCTGGGTTAAGGCGCAAGCCGCCACTTAGTCTCCTGAACGGTTCAGGCTCTCTGGGCGGGTGAATAGCGAACTAATACTCAGTATGTGTTGGGCGCCTTCGCAGTCGTGTGTGTTGCGAGTATTCTGCGACATTTGTGTGAAAATTTGAGAAGATTCAATACGGCGAGTGTTTGCACTGGATGATTATTCTCCCGATGTAAATTGATCGATTGACTGCTTGATGGTCACGGTGACACCTCCCCGGCCTCTGGATGATTATTCTCCCGATGTAAATTGATCGATTGACTGCTTGATGGTCACGGTGACACCTCCCCGGCCTCTGCGCATCTTGTATGGCCTGATGTTGATGTCAGGGGGTTGCGGGCGCCAACACAACTGGCAGCTGTGGCCTACGGAAGTTTTCGCGATCTCCTACATCTAACCATGACAACTACTACGAAATGGATCATGGTTTACGTGTATGTGTTTACAAAGTGCCCTGTCCATGTGGTGACAGCTGCTGTGTGTGTCATTCTCTATACATCCCAGTGGGCTCTGTCTTGCACCAGAAAGGTAGACTTGTATTTGTTTAAATAAAGGCGGATTTCTTGTTGTTATTATACTATCCTTCAGTAGACCGTTTCCCCTTCTTTTTCTTCTTCCTGGTAGAGCAGAGACAACAAAGTTGGGAGTTTTACAGTGGTTTAAAAAATGCGCTTAGCAGACCCATAGGTGGTCGGGAATTACACAACAGTAAGGCATAAAGTCCTGCCGAAATGTGAAATTACATCTGTCGTTTCATTCAGCATCACTTCCAATCATGACGTCATATTCCCGATTGATCCATTTATTACCAGAATGAGATTTTCACTCTGCAGCGGAGTGTGCGCTGATATGAAACTTCCTGGCAGATTAAAACTGTGTGCCCGACCGAGTCTCGAACTCGGGACCTTTGCCACCTAGAGTGAAAATCTCATTCTGGAAACATCCCTCAGGCTGTGGGGCTAGTCTCCACAATATCCTTTCTTTCAGGAGTGCTAGTTCTGCAAGGTTCGCAGGAGACCTTCTGTAAAGTTTGGAAGGTAGGAGATGAGGTACTGGCAGAAGTAAAGCTGTGAGTACCGGTCGTGAGTCGTGCTTCGGTAGCTCAGATGGTAGAGCACTTGCCCGCGAAAGGCAAAGGTCCCGAGTTCGAGTCTCGGTCGGGCACACAGTTTTAATCTGCCAGGAAGTTTCGATCCATTTATTGTTTCTGTTGGTGGTGGATTGTGTGCACAGAACCCACAGAAATGCCAACTGTGGAGGCGATCTGTTCAACAGTCATTCGGCGATCCCCCAAAACAATTCTCTCCACTTTCTCGATCATGTCGTCAGACCGGCTTGTGCGAGCCCGAGGTTGTTTCGGTTTGTTGTCACACGATGTTCTGCCTTCATTAAACTGTCGCACCCACGAACGCACTTTCGACACATCCATAACTCCATCACCACATGTCTCCTTCAACTGTCGATGAATTTCAATTGGTTTCACACCACGCAAATTCAGAAAACGAATGATTGCACGCTGTTCAAGTAAGGAAAATGTCGCCATTTTAAGTATTTAAAACAGTTCTCATTCTCGCCGCTGGCGGTAAAAATTCCATCTGCCGTATGGTGCTGCCATCTCTGGGACATATTGACAATGAACGCAGCCTCCTTTTAAAACAATGCGCATGTTTCTATCTCTTTCCAGTCCGGAGAAAAAAAATCGGAGGCCTTAGAACTTGAATGCATCTCGCACCAGTCAAACCCCCACCCCATGACCAGCAAATTGTTTAAGGGCATAGCGCAACGGAACTGAAAATTGAAATTCTCACTACCCTTTTGACCTACCTCCAATGTAATGGATTTCCCACGGAACAAACTAACTGTGCCAGTATCGAGCAACAGGAGGCAAGTAATATCCAGGAGGGGGAAGGGTAGTGTTCGGAATTCAGTTGTGAGATCGAATTCCAGATAGCCCCAGAATTTCCCACCAGATATACCAGTCCTAACACCTACCAATAGAAGCAAGGAAAAAATATCACACACAGAGGATATTGATTTAATTAATTAGTCAATCAGTTTGATTGAGTGGGGATAGTGCAAATGGACTATTTAGAAGATATCCACAGCCCAGCACTCCGTGGGCCTGGGCACAAGGTTTCCAGAGACTGTGGAAAGCAGATCTGTTGTCACAATGATCTCAGTGAAGTGCTGTAAGGGAGCTATTTTTCTGCCACCGAGCGTCTGGACAGAGCTATTAGCGGGAGCGTGTTTTATAGTCTGTTTGCAGTATACATGTTAGGCACGATTTTTCGCGAACTTCGTGGAATGTTTAGATTTCTAATAGCAATGTTTTTTGTGATATGTTATTCCCACCGCCATGTGTAGCACTGTAATCAAAGCAGCACATCACATTCGATGTTTGTTGCAGCAGAAAGGTAGTAGTGCTTCCCACTACCTCTTATCTGTCAGCACAGCCACAGCCACGCGCAGGGTTGCCGTCACCTGACATTTTGTTCAGGGATTAGCGCGCCACACGAGCTAGCCCTGTGTGCGGTCCTCTCTCCCGACCTGCGCACATAGGAATATGCGAGGCAGCCGGCACGGCTGCAGTTCGCGATACTCATGTAGTCAGCGTATAACACCTATTTTCGAATTGTTTTGTATCTGTATCGATATTTCTATGCCAATTTGTAGTATTGCTTATGTATAATGTTGTATTTGTCATGAAAATTCTTTGACTCTGTATACATGTTTCAGTTATGTGAAACTTTTCAACGATGTTGTTTAAATTATGCTTGTGAATTCATATAACTACTGAAATGATTGTTATATAATGTACTGTAAATGACGTGGTCCATAGTCAGGAAACGTAGTGTTGAAGGTAAAAGATGTGGGGAAGCCCAGCAGCTACAGAAATAGCCTGGCGGAGTGGAAAAGGTGTGGTTGGCGCGCAAGTGGAAACTCGTCCTTTGTGACGGGTAAGGAGTGTAGACTGAGCAGTGCTGTGGTTAACATGTCGTTAGCAGTAGCGGGTAATTGCGGCTCATATTCCTGGAGTTTTGAGGCCGGAAGAGCTTAAGGACAGACTGTATGGACCTCGGATTCTGCATTTGGTGATACTGTTATCATGGCATGGTGTTTGGCCTTATAAAAATATAATTTCGACTCCAAAAGATATGTAACAGGCGAGGCCAACAGTATTGCTATGATTGCATCGCCGCCAGGTTAATAGCCACTGTAAATTGCGTCACCAGTGCCACCAGCCTTCCAATAAATTCTTTATATTTGGCGCTCTGTAAGTGGACGAGGTATTTGTGAAATTAGGTTGATTTTATAATAATAATTGTGGTGTTGCTAAAAACTCTATCACACACCAGTGATTATCCCAGTCCGCAGCTCGTGGTCGTGCGGTAGCGTTCTCGCTTCCCGTTCCCGGGTTCGATTCCCGGCGGGGGCAGGGATTTTCTCTGCCTCGTGATGACTGGGTGTTGTGTGCTGTCCCTAGGTTAGTTAGGTTTAGGTAGTTCTAGGGTTCAAAATGGTTCAAATGGCTCTGAGCACTATGGGACTCAACTGCTGAGGTCATTAGTCCCCTAGAACTTAGAACTAGTTAAACCTAACTAACCTAAGGACATCACAAACATCCATGCCCGAGGCGTAGTTCTAGGGGACTGATGACCATAGATGTTAAGTCCCATAGTGCTCAGAGCCATTTTTTTATTATTCCAAGTCATAAACTTGTACAGGAATCCTATCCTTGTGAATTTTTTATTATTAGAAAGTGATTGAAGTAGAATTTAATGTGGTGTTGTCATTCACACAGCCAGTTATACTTTTTAGTAGGTCAAAAGACTGCTTATGAAAGAAAATTTGTTATTTAAGCAGTTATAGTTTGTTGCGCTTTACTTAATTAATAAATAATGATAATAATACTAACCATTTCTCATGCATAATGGCGTAGTTTTGTTAATGAGCAGTTTAAGGGTCCTCATGTACTAGGCTTGTTAGTTAATAGCCGGCCGGTGTGGCCGTGCGGTTCTAGGCGCTTCAATCTGTAACCGCGTGACCGCTACGGTCGCAGGTTCGAATCCTGCCTCGGGCATGGATGTGTGTGATGTCCTTAGGTTAGTTAGGTTTAAGTAGTTCTAAGTTCTAGGGGACTGATGACCACAGATGTTAAGTCCCATAGTGCTCAGAGCCATTTGAGCCCATTTTTTTGTTAGTTAATAAAACAATGTAAAGGCTCCTTCAGAGCCAGTGTAGTTAGATTTGCATTCTGTTTGGTTGCGTCAAACCCAGTTCAAGAAAGAACTGTCTACTGTGTTATCTATTCTAATGCAAGTTGATTAATGTGCAGGCATAGAGACCCTGTACTAAGCAATGAAGTTATAGATTATGATCATTAGCAGACCCCCTGATTTAAATTCAGAATCATTTAAAGCTTTTCCCTGTTCAGTATTGCTACTAGTTTCATGTGTGTCGGTAATTGGTTTTATAAACTGTTACATCTAGTTCATTTAAGGTACGTTTTGTTGAGAGGGATATGTTACTGTTTACTATCTCATTGGCCATGTGTTTGTTAGTAACACATTTATCTGCAACTTTAGGTTACAGTGTTGTAGTATGAACAGTTATAAGGAAAGTGTTACACGTAACGATACATTCACAATACGGAACTTGTGCTACAAAAGTTGCTTTTAACCTAAAAAGCAAGAGAAAAACGCGACAAAATGTAATTATAGTAGTATATTATATCTACCACATAATACGTTTATTGTATATATAAAAGGAAACATGTATTTCAGGCCACTGATGATGCTCCCCAAATAAAAGAAGCGAAACGCGTATGGCACGAAACGAACTGCCTTCATTTAGTTGCATAGACGGTACATACGTCCAAAAATTTAGAGCAACTAAGGAAAACACGGAAAACAGATAAAATGACGAACATATTTGTAATTACCTATTTTAGATGTGTGATTCTCAGATATAATTAGTGGTGAGTGGAAGTGTCATTATAGTATTCCTCCATGTGTGACTGGAATATCGATTTAATTACTTTGTGGTCTTCAATCAATATACTCCTAGTGCAAGCACGAAAAGACATACCCACCAAGGTGACATCCTCTCAAAAATTGTTTATTAAACACTATTCCACACTGCCTTGGCTCCTTCAAATAAACTTTACCCTACTACTCACGCATTTACACCGCGCTCGAAACCGAATAAGATTGTAGAAGGAGGCTAACTCATATTGAAGCGGCGAGTGTGGTTTTAACCTAATTCTAAACCTTTCTATTTGCTGCCGTTTTAGCTAAATCAGTTTCGCTTTCACGCGCTGAACGTCTGTTATCGGCAGGGGAGCTTGCCGGGCGCCTACTTAAATACCGCGTAAAACGTCATAGTAAAATTTGTGGGTCTTCTGGATTTCCCTCGTCCTCGCAGAACTGACCGCTTGATAACCAGACCCGACGTCTACGCAGGTTGTTCATCTATACGTTCTGATGAGCGAGTTTGCGAGTATCAAAATATGTGGTTGCATTGACTTAGAAGCTTAAATTATTTACATCGCCAAAGGATGGCAGACCTTAACATTTGACATAAATTTCAACTTGATACCTTTACCCGTTTAGGGAGCGCAGGAATTGTCAATAGGGTTAAACCGCGACTGTTGAGATCAGCTTTTTCAAGACGGCCACATGTCGCACGCAGTAGGTTTTGTCGACCGGTTTCGCTCTACATCAGAATCACTTGAATTTACAGTTTAAACTACAGATTCTGGTGATGCTCTTGTAATATTATGGAGCGAAATTCACCAATAAAACCTACTGAATGTGACTTGTGGTTGTCCTGAAAAATTTAACCACTACCCATTCCTGAGAAAATAGAGTCTTTACAGACGGCCGTAGCTTTTGATCGCACTGACTTAGATTTACACCGCCAAGATACAAGATACAACTTGATACCTCTATCCATTCCTGAGAGAAAGGGGTCACAGATGGATGGACAGATAGACGGAAAAAAATGGAAAATATTAATTTTTACGTGATATAATTACAAATTATTGATTTTCGGAAATTTCTCCTTTACTTGTGGTGCGAATCTTTGCTTCTTGTCAAATTTCATGGCTCAAAATATGTGACACAAATGGCTGTACGTTTTGATTGCATTGACTTAGAATCTTCAAGTCTTCACACCACTAAGAAACCTCAGATCTTACTTAGTATGTAGGATAAATTTCAACATGATACCTCTACCTGTTCTGATTGTCCCAACGGTCGAACTGACAGACAGACAGACGGACGGACAACGAAGTGATTATATAGGGATTTCTTTTTCAACGATTGACTTACGCAACATTAAAAACAGCATAACGCCTACAATGCTGGGCGCTCTGCCTCAGCAATCACAATTGTTCGCTGCACAATCGACTGACAGCACAACGAGCTAACGGCGATGCCCTCTCCAGACTACCTGTGGGATCGAAATCCAAATTTATTTCTCGGGAAACACTGCCCTTCGAGACAGACGACACTTCACGGAATCGCCAACGAGAGTTGCCAGTCACTTCATCCATAATTACGAAGCATATAGCTGAGCACCCTATACTCAAACAAGTTAGAAAATCTGTTCGCCAAGGGTGACCAGAACGCCTACCATCTCACTCTCTTCCAGAACTCCGCATATATTTCTCCTAAGAAACAGGATCCAAGGGGTACAGGAAATTCTGGTGATGAAATGGGGCGGCTATCGTTGCGGGTAATCATCCCACCGCCACAGCGTTAGCTTATTATGAACCTTCTGCATAATCGTCACTGGGAGGTAACACACATGACGTCGCTGGTGTCACACACTCTTGATTTGTTAAGAAAGCTAAACACACTGTCCACTAATCAAAGATAAGTTTCCCACTTCCTTAGTAATGATCCCCCGCAATGGTCTACGTCTGGCCAACGGAAGCGCACATGGGAGGGGGGGCGGCGTCCATGAACCCAGGTTCAGCGCTGTCAATGCTGATCCTCTTCCTCAGATAGATGTCGCTCATTGTTATTGACTCATTATTCAAGTTTCCTAATGTAGTTCGAATGTCAAATACCATAGCAAGGGAGACAATAAGCACCCTGCAGAAAATATTCGCCAGTGAATCAGGTGTCATCTGAGCCACCCAGTGACGGCAAATGTCCACAGTAGATGCCACTGGCACCGTGCTGGCATGACACTCCATACAGCTGCGCTCACGCTTAGTGGCTTCCAACTCGAAACAACTATAACCACTTTCCAGGGCTGATTCGGTACAACTTCAGAGGCCTGGCAGAGCCACGTACACAGGTTCAGAGACCTATCAAAGCTAGTCTCCCACGGAATGGGATCCTTTTCCACCTCCAGAAACACTGACTTCCAAAACGTATGTGGAGTGAAGAACATCAGCTCCAGCCGACATCAGTATCAGCGTCACGAGCCGTAATCAGAAGGAACAGCGGCACCATATGTCGAGATAGACAGCGAACCTGTAGCTGGCTTGCCCAACTACACCTCCCCCCTCACAGTACAGCGCTCGCTATATCTCTGGCATCTGGCTGTATGGTCGATACCCTGCGATGTCCGCTATCAACGACTCCTCCAACGGCAGGTAACAGGTACAATCGGGCTGTCGTTTGGGACTGGCTGCTGACGGCAAGATGGAGAAAAAATCCGGCCACTGGCTCGCTGCAAGACATTGCGAATCATGCTGTGACCAAGTATCTACCTCACCTACACTGTACTTTCGTGACCTGGCTGTTCAACTGGACGTTTTGGACTCCTGTGCTAGGGATTACTTATGGATATGCTTAACACTGGACTATGAGGTTCATTCTCTTGGTAATAGTGTGTTGCACTGTAGGAGGTTTTCTTTAGAGGCTAATAGTTAACATTAATGAATAAATATTTTACTTCATTAAGGAAGAAACTTTCTTAACTTTATAACTAACATCACTGAACAACGTTTCATTACACAACAAAGGTAAGCACTTAATTTTGTGGTATGCTTTTACGAATGTTACTTTTTGCTTCAGTTGTTTGAAATCTGGCTGACAACTGGTGATCACAGTTCGCACGAGTTCAATTACATGTTCATAAGTTATTTAGAGTTAATGTACGTGAGTGCTGAGTACAGTGACCCACCTAAAAGTACTTTAAAAATCACACCGTTTCAGTCATTGCCCTTCTTACAGTTCACGTAGTTCTAACCCTGCATCTGCTGAGTCTTTTACAATTGGTGGTGAATCTGGACAGCTACATTCCACAACATCAACTATTTTTCCAGGAACGTGTACGAAGGTTCAAGTGCCTTTAAATCAATAAATCTGCCTTTTAGTTATTTAGCGACGTCAGACACTTTACATAAATAATCTTACATGTCCACCTCACAAAACAGTCATAATTTGTTACGAATGCTAAGCAAACTCTGCAGTAAATAAAAAATAAGTTTCCCAGTTTCTTTATAATGGTATGCTTAGCGTTTGTAAATGCTGAGCAACATTTGTAATGAAAGCAATATCTAACAATCAATGCCCGTCATCAAGCCGGGTGAAAGATTTTCCATTTTCTTGCTGAAATTGTTTGAGTAGATCCAGTAAGTGGAAAACTCTATCTAGAAGACTGCGTACTGATAACCATCTCACTAAGCAATATGAAGATACATCGGGAAGCTCATTATTGCACTTTTTTCTAGGAAGAATATGGGCAGTCGGTTTGTTTCGTGTTTGTGCGGAAATAGTTGATAATTTGTAGAAGTATCAGCGTCACTCGTGGATAATCAAGACGTCTACCATGTACACTGCTGGCCACCGTAAATGCAACACCAAGAAAGACAAGAGGTAGCACAACAAAATTTATTTTGTAGATAACATGTTGACCAAGTATCAAATGATTGCGTTTACAGACGTCTGTGACATGTGGTTCCTACCAGAATCAGTAGCCAGAGTAGCCGCCATTGTTGGAGATCACCGCTGCCATACGTCTCGGCATTGAGTCAAAGAGACGTTGGATGTGTTCCTGGGGTACAGCAGCCCAAGCAGCTTCCACACGTTGCCAAAGATCATCTGGTGTGGCAGCTGGGGATGTAATCTGGGTCACTCGTTGAGCAACCATGGACCACATGTTTTCTATCGGCGAAAGATCCGGAGAACGAGCCGGCCAGGGAAGCAATTCAATCTGGTTATTGACGAAGAAACTTTGGACAATGCGTGCCACGTGTGGTCGCGCATTATCCTGTTGAAATATGGCTGTGGCCGAGCCCTGAAGGTAAGGAAGGACAACAGGCTCCAGCACCTCGGATATGTAGCGCCGGCTATTTAAAGTACCGGCAATGCGTACTAGAGGCGTGCGAGAGTAATATCCAATACCGCCCCATACCATAATACCCGGTGCAAGACCAGTGTGGCGGTGCATAATGCAGCTGTCCAGCATCCTCTCTCCACGGTGTCTCCACACTCGAATCCGACCATCGTGGTGCTGCAGACAGAAGCGTGCCTCGTCAGTAAAGACAACGTCATTCCATTCTGCCGTCCACATCCGTCTGTCATCACACCATTGGCGACGGAGACGTCTGTGGTTCTGCGTCAATGGTAGACGAAGCAATGGACGTCTGCGGACAGACCACTCTGCTGTAAACGGCGTCGAATGGTAAGCGCAGATACTGGATGATGCGTTACGGACGCAATGTGCTGTGCTATGGTTCGGGATGTCACTGAGCGATCCGTCACTGCCATGCGTACAATTTGCCTATCAGCACGTGCAGTGGTGCACCGAGGTGAATGCGATCGACCACATCGGTCCGTCGTACCCTCCTGCATCCAACGGTCACATATCCGCATTACAGTTGTTTGGTTTCGTCCAACACGACTAGCGATTTCTCTGTATGATAATCCACAATCTCGGTAAGCCACTATCCTTCCTCTGTCAAACTCTGATACTTGATCAAAAGATGTTCGCTGTTGTCTACGAGGCATAACTGATCGTCTTGTGAAACAACCACAAGGTAAACACACGTGCCGAACGTACACTCATCGAAATCGCCAAGCCTTAAATGGCGCTATGAGGTGGCGCCACAGGCGTACGTGATGTGCGTCTGTGCTGAAATTCTAATCAGTTGCATATCTCATCACTGCAAACTCATGGTGTAAATTTCACTTGATTCGGATGCTTCCTTCAGGGTGTTGCATTTACGGTGGCCAGCAGTGTACATCGTATAAACACGACAAATATCAATCATTATCATTATAGACATACTACGTTTGACCGCCGCACGGATCCGTTCCAAGAACGTAGAGATAGGCATCCCAAACAAAAAAAGACGGCTAAAAGAATTGAAAACAAGTAAGTCGCCAGGTCCAAATGAAATCACAGTTCGGTTTTACAGAGATTACTCTTCGGTGTTGGCCCCTTTCTCAGCATGTATCTGCCGTGAATGTCTCCCCCAGCGGAAAGCCCCAAGCGACTGAAAAAAAGCGGAGGTAACTCCCATATAAAAGCAAGGCAATAGAACGGACCAGCAGAAATAGAGACCATTATCTTTAACGCCGTTTGCTACAGAAATCAAGAGCATTTTATAAGTCGGCGCATAACTGAACTCCTTGCGGCTTTTTTTAAACCATAGCTCGTGTGAAAGTCAACTTGTCCTTTTCTCGCACGGTTTTCTGCGAAGCCTTTTAAAGTAACAGAACAGAGTGCGTCGTCCTGGAGTGTTCACTGGAAACAAAATATCGTCAGGAGTGCCCCAGTGAGGTGTCATAGGACCGCTCTTGTTCCCCATATACGTAAACGATCCGACGGATACGGTGTGCAACAATCTGGAACTGTTGGTTGATGACGCTGTAGTGATGACAAAATGTCATCGGTGAGTGACTGTAGGACGAGAAAGTCTGACTCGGATGGAACTTCTATTTGGCGTAATGAATGGCAACTTGTTCTAGACATGAAAAAAATGTAAGTTAATGCAGGTGAGTTGGACAAACAATCCTGTAAAGTTCGAATACGATGTTAGTGGTGCGCTGCTTGCTCCATGCACATCG
This sequence comes from Schistocerca nitens, assembly GCF_023898315.1. Lineage (NCBI taxonomy): Eukaryota > Metazoa > Arthropoda > Insecta > Orthoptera > Acrididae > Schistocerca > Schistocerca nitens. The sequence continues at coordinate 295,834,825 of NC_064616.1, read as the reverse complement.
GCATAATATCTGGCCATAATGTTGGAAAGAGACATGCAATAGAACGAACACGTAAGGTTAGTAGTAGGGAAAGTAAATGGTCGACTTCGATAACTGGGAGAGTAATAGGCAAGTCATCAATAAATGAAACCCTTAACAGAATTCTTGCGTTATCCATTCTTGAGTATCGTTCGAGTGTTTGGGACCCCACCAGGTAGGATTAAAGAAAGATATCGAATGTATTAAGAGGCGTGCTGGTAGAACCGTTAGAAGTAGATTCCATCAACGTCCGAGTATTACGGAAACTCAAATGGTAATCCATCGAGGGAAGACGAGGTTTTTTTAGGAAACACAACAAAGTTTAGAGAACCGTCATCTGCGACAGACTGCAAACAATCCTACTGCCACCGCACACATCTCGCGTAAATTGGAAAGATCGCATCGTTAATGTTGCGGGGAAGGCGTACCAAAGACTGCTTTTTACTGGCAGAACGCATAGAAGACGTAACAAATTCACTAAATAGACCGGGTCTCACTACGCTTGTCCGTCGTCTGTTAGAAGTTTGCTGTGCATTATGGGATCCTTACCAGACAGGATTGACGGAGGACATCGAAAATGTCCAAAAAGGGCAGCTCGTTTGTATTATCTCGTTGCGGCAAGATTCTGTCACGAAATTTCAATCTCCAACGTTTTCCTCCGAATGTGGCAAAATTTTGTTGACGCTTACTTACACAAGGAGAAATGATCATTGTAATTAAATTAAAAAAACGGGAATATTTAGCTGTTTGTTTCTCCCACACGCTGCTCGAGAGAGTGTGGGACGGTAGATAAATAGTGTGAAAGTGGTTCGATGAATCCTCTGCACACATAAATGTGAATTGCAAAGTAGGCATGTAGGGCTAGATGTAGATATAAGGACAGCGAAGACAAGGTTCGTGTGGAAGCATTTAGACAGTCGTTTTTCCCTCGCTCCTATTACGAGCGTAACAGGAAAGGGAATGAGCAGCAGTGCTACAAGGTACCCTCCGCCAAGCACCGTATGGCGCCTTGCTCAATATGGACACAGATGTAAATGAAAAGGGTGATAGTGTACAACACTGACAAATCGAATAGAGCCGCACTAGACAGTCACAAGCGACCCGTGAGCAGCTTTGTGGCCAGCCCTGCTGTGGAGTAATAATAGGTGTCAAAAAAATGGCTCTGAGCACTATGGGACTCAACTGCTGAGGTCATTAGTTCCCTAGAACTTAGAACTAGTTAAACCTAACTAACCTAAGGACATCACAAACATCCATGCCCGAGGCAGGATTCGAACCTGCGACCGTAGCGGTCTTGCGGTTCCAGACTGCAGCGCCTTTAACCGCACGGCCACTTCGGCCGGCTTTAATAGGTGTCTCTTATTTGGTGGAAGGAAGGAACGAAGGAACAACAGAGTTTAGCTTCCTATCGACGATGTGAAGTACAAGCTCCGCTTAAGGAAGGATGGGGAAGAAAGTAGGCCGTGCCCATACAGAGGAACCATTCCGGTATTCATCTTAAGTGAAATCATAAAGAACCTCCATTTGGATAACCGGATCGCGGCAAGTTCAGTGTTTTTCCACTCTTCAGCGTCACCCTGTCTGACTGCTAGAAGCATCGTCGTCACCTAAGATGCAGTATCATTCACAAATTCATCCTAAGCGTTTTATGTAAAAAATGTCGTTAGGCTAAGTTACCTTTAATTCCAATTTACTATTAACAGTTTTAACTGTAAAAATCTGTATTTAAATTTGAAATATTGTTACGTTGATGAGCTGGAACGAAACTGCCACCAGTTTTCCCCAGGCATACGTCATCAGTAACAACAAATCCCACAGCCTGGTGGCAGTACTGGGGGAAAGTACCAGTCGAAGAGTACTACCTCAGTGGTCGAAATACGAGGGTCGTCCACAAAGTAAGTTCCGTTTCTATTTCTATCCGCAGCAGCACTAAGATCGCAGTTCCGAGCATGCGCCGCAGTTACTCTGACTCAAGGAGAAGACATGTACGTCACTCTCAGATCGCTGCTGCCGGCGTGTGCTTTGTAGTGCATATTTATAATGTCAGCCGTAATTGAAAATGCCGTCGCGTGTGAAATCAGATCTGTGATTCGTTTTCTAAACGCAAAGAAAGTTAAACCAAAGGAAATTCATCGGCAAATCTGCGAGGTTTACGGACAACATGCTGTGAGTGATTCAGTGGTTAGAAGATGGTTCAAATGGCTCTGAGCACTATGGGACTTAACATCTATGGTCATCAGTCCCCGAGAACTTAGAACTGCTTAAACCTAATTAACCTAAGGACATCACACAACACCCAGTCATCACGAGGCAGAGAAAAAAATCCCTGACCCCGCCGGGAATCGAATCCGGGAACCCGGGCGCGGGAAGCGAGAACGCTACCGCACAACCACGAGCTGCGGACGTTAGAAGATGGGTCAGACTGTTCAATGAAGGACGTCATCAAGTGCACAATGAAGAACGAAGTGGATGCCCGTCTGTGGTTACTCATGAACTGGTTCACAGAATTGAAGAGTAGATTAAGCACAACCGTTAGCTTACACTTAGTGCCCTTGCTACGGAAGTTCCGCAAGTCTCACGATCACTAATTCATGAAACTGTTACTGGAAAACAGAAATTTCGAAAACTTTGCTCACGTTGGATACCCAAAATTCTTACTGAACAACATAAAAAACAGCGGATGGGCAGTGCACTTCAGTTTTTGACACGCTACAATGAAGAAGGCGATGGTTTTCTTTCTCGGATAGTCACGGTGGATGAAACATGGGTACCGTACGACATCCCTGAAAGAAAACGACAATCAATGGAATGGGGGCACACTTCATCCCCAACGAAGGTTAAGCATAAGCAAATCTTGACACCTCGAAAAGTCATGTGCACCGTGTTTTGGGACTGAAAAAACATTTTGCTGATTGATTTCTTACCACGAGGCCAAACAATTAATGCACATGGTTACCGCGAGACCATTAAGAAATTGCGCCGCGCAATACAGAACAAGCGCCGAGAATTACTGTCAAAAGGTGTTGTTTTTTTCCATGATAATGCCCGACCTCATACAGCGAATGTGACCAAACAGCTCTTACAGGAATTTCAATGGGACGCGTTTGATCATCCTCCGTACAGCCCGGACCCCGCTCCTAGCGACTTTCATCTCTTCTTACACCTAAAATCTGTCCTTGGTGGGATGACGAACTGAAAGAACACGTTACCACATGGTTGAATACACAGGCGGCAACCTTCTATGAAGAAGGCATACAAAAACCTGTGCCACGCTATGACAAGTGCCTGCAAAATTTCGAAGCTATGTAGAAAAGTAGTTTAACAGTTGTAGATTTTTGTACAACAAATATTTTTTCTATATCTGTACACGTTTGTTTTATAAAACCAAATGGAACTACCTTTGTGGACGTACCTCGTATTACGCAGAAAAATGCAATGAATAACTGAAAATGTCATCTCACCACACCTCTTAAAAGAGCGCAATGGCTGCTTTGGAGCGGTATATGTGGTGTAGAACTTGTCCCAGGCCGTCACGTGAACGTCCACTACCGTCATTGCAATTACGTACTGTATACTTGTATGTGAGCTTCATGAGATCTGTGCAATAAGATGGGTCGACAGAGGGACGTGACAGAATGGCAGAAAGGAACTATAACGTTTGGATTTGACTATGGCCACATCGTGAATAAAACTGCACGGTTTGTTGGTATATCAACGTCGACTGGTCGACTTGTCTACAAGGAATGGTGCACCACTCGCACCCATGGAACAAGGCATAAGAAGGATAATCGCAAATAGATCCTAACCGACAAGCACCACAGACAAGCTTCGCCCCCTGTCTATAACAGTCGGCTTAAAATCCGACAGCAGTTGCTACCGTCAGTAAACGCAAGTCCATCTCAACCACAAGGGGCAATGAAGAACTTTCCGTTGGAAGGCCGTACAGTCCAGAATCGCTATTGCAGTCAGGCAAAATCGCCGTGAGCACTGAGGCAATCATCCCACTGACGCACCAGGTATGAAGATACGTCATATAAAACACCGATCCTGCTACGTAAAGGCGTCCGTAACTGCCTGCTACACATCGTCCGACAGGAATCGTCGACCCTATAAGGCCTTCATTTTTACGGGATCGAAGGCGTGATAATCGCACGGGGAGAGATGAAGACTACAGGGCGGTTCCTCATGTGTCTGCCACTTGAGCTAGCGTAACTTCTGCATTACGACATTTGCCAAATTGGGGACGTGCGCTATCGTGAAGCAGCAGCATTCCTCGTCACAGTTTTCACACACGTTTCGCCTTAATTGCGTGCCGTAGTTACACATGCTTCATTCTCCGATTATGTGTACTGATGTTTTCCCTTTGGCAGCCAAGAAAAAAATAACAGCACGTTGGTCCTCTTGGACGCATTTTGTAGTAATGCTGCCATAGTTCACGTATCTGGATTTACCGCACGCACGTCGGAAACACACAAATGCTACACTAGTCCTTGCATACATATCGGTTCTTATGTACCCCTAGCGGAGTCGTGCTACGTTGCATATACGCTGTAGCAAAGCACTCAAACGGAAACTTTCCGATCGCCCCTTATAGTTTCAGAGCGAACATGGTGAAAGGAAATGCATACTATGGACATTTGAAGTGAGATACCTTGTATAAGGCCATTATCTCTGGCGCACGTAAGGGCTAAAAAATGCAGAAAATGGTCAGTGGCTAACTGGAAGCGTATAGTGAGATCCTATGAGTCATGATTTTGTCTCTTCAAATGATGCAAGGCGTCGAGTGCACCAACAGGCCAATAAGGAATTTTAGCCACAGTGTGTGAACGGTTTAGCTCCGGTCAGAGATGGTTCCTTGAGGTTTTGAAGGTATTCGTCGTCTTATCACTTGAGCTCACTCGTTTAGGTTACCGTGAACATGAACCACGATGTTTATTCCAACATTCTCAGTGAGAAAATGTTGCCCTTTCTTCTATATCTTCAAGATTAATACGTTGTACACAGTTCCGTCCCCCCATATGACAACAGCTTCTTTAACGTGGCTGTCCGAATACGCTCCTGGTTTCAGAAACTCTCTGGAACCCTAGCGCATCTCGACTGACCTGCTCAATCATCCGATCTTAATCCCATAGAATATGTCTGAACTACTTGGAACTACGGATGAGACGTAGTGATCAACATCGGCACAGTATAGTAGCTTTACGGGATACGGGCTTTCAGCTGCATATGACATACATGAAGAAAATTGTGAACCTTCTTCCTCGCCGAATTAAGATCATCAAAAGACCCTGTTACACGGTATTAGGGTGAAGTCTTGTGGTGTGTCTAATTTTTTGTCCAGTGCACTAATCTGTTAATGTCAAGATACTATAGGGAGTAATAGTTTTGCACCAGGAAAACGCAAATCACACCTCGCAACGAAATCTTAACGCAAGGGCTGTTCACAGAGCGCCAGTTGAAAGAGACCACGTGGTCTTGACAGAACAGCTGTTGACTGGCCGTGATCTTGACCGCGGGGTGTTGCGCAATTGATGGAACGCTTTATATAAGGAGAGTGCCGTGGGAACGCCGCCGTGTGACAAGGCTACGCCACTGACACGTAACCTGTGCCCTTGCGTAATCTCTGTATGCGTGCTTCCATTCATACCACCGCGTCACCAACGCCCAAATGTTGTATTTTTGAGTGTGAAATGCCTCAGCACTTCAACTGATAAGTGCGCTAGCTCAATTACGAAGACTGATAGTGCATATTACTTCTTAATAAGCGCCAGAAACGTACATAAACTCTAGTTGAATATCTGACTTCGAGGACAATGTCTTTTCTTTGTGGTCGTTTAGTAAGCCGACCGGACAAAAAGTTAGTCGGCCCTAGAGATCTCATTACAAGCATCATTTAATAGCGTGTAATTCCGTCCCTGGCTTGATAACCACCTGGACTCAGGAAGTGAGTCCATAACGTTGTGTAGGTACGTCGCATTCAGGTTAAGCCACTCGCTTAGAATTTGATCGCGCAGTATCATCAAATTGCAGGGATGCTCATGTGGGGATTTTACCCTCTGTTCCAACATCCCCCACAGATTTTCTATGGGACTCAAGTCAGGTGGTTTTGCTGGCCAGTCGAGATGTAATAGGATGGGGTAGTGTTCACAAACCTAGTCACATATTCTTACAGCCCGATGTACTCTGCTGTTGTCCTGTGGAAAACTAGGGGCATCAACAGCATACTCATCACGCAGATGTTGGCTGAAAGGCAACACTTAATCATTCAGAATGCAGGTTCACGTCAGTGGTCACCTCAGTGAGCGGGCCCAACGTATGATAAGAAAAACACTCTCAAATTATTACAGAACCACCTCCGGCTTCAACTTGGCCTTGCACCCATTTGGGATGAAATGCTTCATTTGGTCTTCTGTGCACTCGACGGCGTGAGTCATTTGAAATAGAGGACTTCACGTTACGCCAGTCAGCTATTGTCCACGTTAGATGATTTCTACCACACTGAAGACGCGCATCTTTATGAGGCTGTGCCAGCAATGGCCTCTTGCGAGGCGACCGATTCCAAATGTTAATTGCATACGGTCCCGTCGCAATATTCTATAGCTAACAGATGCAGGTGGACGTTTATTCACTGCCCGCAGCAGTTCCTGACGGGTTCCGAAGCGATTTTGATCCACAAGCCGTGAAACACGTCTCTGGTCCCTCTCGGTGAGGATCTGTTTCCGACCACAATTCTGACGTCTGTATTTTCGTGGCCACTGCTTGTAGATATGTTGAACAGTCCACCGAAAACCACCAATAAATCCAGCAACTTCGCATACCGTATGGCGACGTGCACAGCCAAACGGGATTGCCCCTTTTCGCCACTCTGTTACCTCCTTACAGTTATCCATGTTTACATACAATGTCCGCTTGAAACATAAATGTCCCACTAATCGCTACTTCCTTATACTCACGTAGCAGCAGGCTCTCATAGTTCAACACGTGACTCGATCATCGCGTCATCTGTAAAGGCTTAACGATTCACTTGTTCGTGCGCACTGGAATAACTAATTTTTTGTCCGGTGAGCTCAGTATATCTTTGACAGTTTGTATCATTATTTGCTGGGTTACTTTTTGCTACACAAACACAAAGTAGGAAGTAGAAAGTTGACCTATAGTGTCAAGAAACAGGGAAAAGGTGTCAGTCTGACTGAAGTAATGTAAAAGAGGGGGAAGGGTACCACACAATTCTGTTCTCGATCCGTTGCTTTCGTTGATATACATCAGTGATATGCCACTAAACATAACAGAAGACTCAAAAATTTTTCTCTTTGCAGATGACAAGTGTTATAATGAAAGACGTGGAACGTCACATAAATGATGTAGCTACGGGATAGTCAATAATATTAGCGCGTGGCTTTCAGGGAACTGTAACAAAAAAAAAAAAAAGTAATGCGTACAGTTTCTGCCTGAAAATAACGTAAAAGCAGAATTTTATCGTCCCAGGGTGATCAGTCAGTCAATGAAGCCGACCATTTTAAATTTTCAGGACTGAGGGTAGATAAAAAAACTTTCGTGGATGTATCACGTTCAAGATCTTATGCTGGAACTAAATGTTGCTGTTTTCACTATAAGGAAGATATCGCTTGTCTCTGACACTGAAATGTGTAGGCGTGTTTACTTTTCGTACTTCCACTCTATTAACTCGTATAGTATTACAATTTTGGGCAATTCTGTGCACTCACCAAGGATTTTCTTAGCCCAGAAAGACGGTTGACGAACTTCGCGTCAACGTCTTTCGGCTCGGAATTCTATACTGCTTCACAGTTGCTACGGAGAAGTGACATTGTTAGACAAGAATAATCACAGGCAATAACCAACGAAATGAAACACAGTACATACGTAAGAGGGGTGAAGTGGTATGTTCACAATGAGAAATGGTACAAATTTCACAACTTAGGAAAGTAGGACAACGGACATAAATAACTTTCCTGCTTGATGCAGGTGGAACTCCCAACGTAAAGGTCAATATCAGGCTCTCAGTATAGAACTTGTTCTCGAGTACTAATGCATATCAGGGGTCCTTAGGGGATATTGTTCCTCTCCTCTCTCATGGCAGTTTTGAGTTCTTAAACGGTCTGGGGAGGGGGTGTTCGTTGAGAAACACGTCTGCCAAGAGCCTCCCAGGCATTTTTTTCGGGCTTTAGGTCCAGGTAGTACGCAGGCCATTCCCACACTTTCAGTATCTTCATTCTTTAGTGTGTCCGACACCTCAGCGGTCCTGTGTGGGCGGTCATTTTCAGCCACAAACAGGAAGTCGGGATCTACTGCACTCCTAATCAGACGGACATGATCCAGAATAATCTTCCTGCAAGACTGCGGTGCTGTAGCAGTACCGCGCAAACGTATTCAGCCGTGTTCGCATAATGCCTGCCCGCACTACAACGCCTAGGCCATACCGGCGACATTCATGAATGTTCTGTGGTGTGTAACGTGTTCCCCTCTCTCCGAACACTAACTGGTGGCCACAGTCACTTGCCACAGTGAAGCGGTATTCATCGGAGAGCATCGTTCTGGAACACTGTTGCTGACCCCAACCAACATGCTCCCCACATCAACGAACCCTTTTTCGACGAAGACGTGGTGGAAGTCGGATGCATTTAACAGGCTTCCGAGTATACAAACCAGCCTGATTTAATCACCGCGAAAACGATCTGGCAGAAATATGTGTATCGTTAGTGATTGCATGATATCCAGCGATCTGCCTAGGAATAAGATGCCTGTCCCTTTTCGACACTTGGGCTACGTATCCCCCGCCTTGCTTTGTGGTCGTCCGTCTTCGAACACCGGCATGCTTTTGCATGGAATTTCCACCTTCAGCGACCTTTTTTAATCGCTAAGTTTGGACAAGCCTATTTCTGCGGTCACAGTAGTGACACTTTGGCTGGCTACGAGCCGCCTAACTGCTTGTTGGCACCAAAATAATGTCTTGCAGACATGTTGCCTTACCTCACGGAATGTCGCACTAATTGCTTCCTCAACAATCATTGTCGAACACCGTACTGCGCGAACTGTCGAATACATACCGAGAGTTCGTGCACAGACGTCTTTGCAATTAACACGTTCCGCCCTCCACATTTCCTTTTATTGTCAGTGTTAGGATGTTTTGCAGCAATTCTCGGTTTTTCTGTAGCAGCTGGCAGTTGTTCCTTAGCAAGTTCCAGGTGTTACTTAGTAATTGTCAAGTAGTGTAACTCCTCCATCCCTGTACAAATATTACATCATGAGACTTTTTGTTGCTAATATTCGCTCTTTCAGAAGGAATTTCAACATTCATTCAATGGACACTAGACGGGAAAACGATATACGCTTGGATGACACTTCCTTAAGCATTGTACCAAACTGCACACCGCTCCTTAAGTATTGTACAACCCCTCCCCCCTCCTCCTCCCAACGAACTGGACTATTTTACTACATACTGTGCTCACTTGAGCTGGGACAGCGCAATTTTCAATTGTACAACAAACGATAGAACATAGATGAGAAGCACACCACCGAAAAAAATTAAATTTTTTTTAAATTATTTATCATACTTTTATCTAAGAGCAAAGGTTAATCATAATGCCAAAACGTAAAACGGTGTTGGCATCCATCTAGCGTACAGTTAATGACATTTAGGAAGAATGTAACTGCAGGCTAGATGGATGCCAACACCGTTTTACGTTTTGGCATTATGATTAACTTTTGCTCTTGGATAAAAATATGATAAATAATTTTAAAAATTTTTAAACATTTTTTAAAATTTTTTTCGATGGTGTGCTTCTCATCTATATTTGTTTCTTTTAACTAATTCGTACAATCGCTTTTTGGCGTATATAACTGTACTATGTGGTTGACAAAATCTTTGTCAATATATCCATTTCATGTAAATATTTTAGTATTAATCATTATATTTTACCTCACTTTGTATGTCATAACTGTTTCTTCTTCTTCTCATTTTTATTTTAGCTGTATCTTTTCGCATAGAGGGCGGGTTTGCTTTGCAGCGCCCCCTTATGGTTTCTCGTTGTCATAGTCAATTCTCGATGTATCACTTTATGTTTGACCTCTGCTTAAGACAGTATTACTATTCAGGCCACATATTGGCTGAAAGGTTAATTTGTATGTTCATTTTAAATGGTTTAATGCGTCTATATACATTTAATTGGTTTACGTTGCTTTATGTACATTTATACATTTGGTCACTGTTATTAATTATTTTTATTCTTGTGTTTGTAGCACCGATGATGGCTGTTAATCAGTTGAAATCGATTTGCAAAAGCGAATAAATAAAACATGATTTGGCGAGTGGTTGCTGCATATTTGGTAATTTTAACACTAATTTTGTTCTGGTGCAAATTCAGTGCCTAATGACTGGCAGTCTCGGAAAATTAAGCAAAAGGGTTTTTAAGGGCCCGCCTAATGCTCGTGGAAGCACTCAGTTTCTGTCCACACCAGAAGCAGGAGCTACATTACTCTGCACGGTGAATCGGCTGCGTATTTCAGTTGGAACTTAAGATTTTTCGTGTGTGTACCCTTAGCATAAGTGGAAACATCGCAGTCGAGTCGCAGTTCGGACTCTATTCAGTAGTTTTTCAGACTTTGCTGATTTGTCGGGCGTGTTTCTCAGAACTTTTATAATTTCAAATTGTGGATACTAGTCAAAAGTTTCAAATGGCTCTGAGCACTATGGGACTCAACATCTGAGGTAATCAGTCCCCTAGACTTAGAACTACTTAAACCTAACTAACCTAAGGACATCACACACATCCATGCCCGAGGCAGGATTCGAACCTGCGACCGTAGCAGTCACGCGGTTCCGGACTGAAGTGCCTAGAACCGTGCGGCCACCGCGGCCGGCTGGATACTAATCGACTGTGAATTTTCGCAAATTAGCTAAAGCCGTTTGACAAACTGTTGGTACTTTTACTTGCTTTCACCCGATGGTTCAGTTGGGGTTGTCTTGGTTGTCAAATTTCTTTAATGTTTAATGTGAGGCAATACTAACCTTACGACTTATCTTAGAAGAAAGATTAAGAAAAGGCAAACCTACGTTTCTAGCATTTGTAGACTTAGAGAAAGCTTTTGACAACGTTAACTGGAATACTCTCTTTCAAATTCTGAAGGTGGCAGGGGTAAAATACAGGGAGCGAAAGGCTATTTACAATTTGTACAGAAACCAGATGGCAGTTATAAGAGTCGAGGGGCATGAAAGGGAAGCAGTGGTTGGGAAAGGAGTGAGACAGGGTTGTAGCCTCTCCCCGATGTTATTCAATCTGTATATTGAGCAAGCAGTAAAGGAAACAAAAGAAAAATTCGGAGTAGGTATTAAAATTCATGGAGAAGAAGTAAAAACTTTGAGGTTCGCCGATGACATTGTAATTCTGTCAGAGACAGCAAAGGACTTGGAAGAGCAGTTGAACGGAATGGACAGTGTCTTGAAAGGAAGATATAAGATGAACATCAACAAAAGCAAAACGAGGATAATGGAATGTAGTCAAATTAAATCGGGTGATGCTGAGGGGATTAGATTAGGAAATGAGACACTTAAAGTAGTAAAGGAGTTTTGGTATTTAGGGAGTAAAATAACTGATGATGGTCGAAGTAGAGAGGATATAAAATGTAGACTGGCAATGGCAAGGAAATCGTTTCTGAAGAAGAGAAATTTGTTAACATCGAGTATAGATTTAAGTGTCAGAAAGTCGTTTCTGAAAGTATTTGTATGGAGTGTAGCCATGTATGGAAGTGAAACATGGACGATAAATAGTTTGGACAAGAAGAGAATCGAAGCTTTCGAAATGTGGTGCTACAGAAGAATGCTGAAGATAAGGTGGGTAGATCACGTAACTAATGAGGAGGTATTGAATAGGATTGGGGAGAAGAGAAGTTTGTGGCACAACTTGACTAGAAGAAGGGATCGGTTGGTAGGACATGTTCTGAGGCATCAAGGGATCACAAATTTAGCATTGGAGGGCAATGTGGAGGGTGAAAATCGTAGAGGGAGACCAAGAGATGAATACACTAAGCAGATTCAGAAGGATGTAGGTTGCAGTAGGTACTGGGAGATGAAGAAGCTTGCACAGGATAGAGTAGCATGGAGAGCTGCATCAAACCAGTCTCAGGACTGAAGACCACAACAACAACAACATATGGGTACATACATTACTGACTTGGGGAAGGTCCCCCATCAATACGCATTGCACAGGATCGGCAGAAGATAGTTCAAACGAGCAAACAAAGAGGTGTTAACACGAAAAGGAGAGGTGCACCTGTACGGTCTCAGCAAGAATGTCATTGCTCTGTGATGACATGTCGCCGGCCGCGGTGGTCTAGCGGTTCTAGGCGCTCAGTCCGGAACCGCGCGACTGCTACGGTCGCAGGTTCAAATCCTGCCTCGGGCATGGTTGTGTGTGATGTCCTTAGATTAGTTAGGTTGAAGTAGTTCTAAGTTCTAGGGGACTGATGACCACAGATGTTAAGTCCCATAGTGCTCAGAGCCATTTGAACCATTTGATGACATGTCTCTTTGTAACAATGGGCTGGAAGTTTCCAATTATTAGAGAAGCACTAAGGGAAAGTAGAAACTACGTGAAAATGCACTCTGTCAATACTAAACTCTTGCCGGCCGCTGTGGCCGAGCGGTTCTAGGCGCTTCATTCCGGAACCGCGCTGCTGCTACGGTCGCAGGTTCGAATCCTGTCTCGAGCATGGATGTGTGTGATGTCCTTAGGTTTAAGTGGTTCTTAGTCTAGGGGACTGATGACCTCAGATGTTAAGTCCCATAGTACTTAGAGCCATCTGAACCATTTCAACAAAACTCTTAGCCTTTGATGAAGGTTTCTTGGGTCTCCAGCCGGGTAGTAGCGTTTATATCTCGCGACGTTTCGGGAAGTGTCATACTACCCATCTTCTGGCGAAGTGTCGAACAAACGCACAAACCTTCAACTTCGAAAACAGGAACGTACTGTCACGAGCATCTGGCTTTTGGGAAAGCGTTAGCAAAGAATCCATAGAAGTAAGGAATTACGACAATCTGGCCAACAGAGATGAGGGATACCAACTCAGCACAGCATGGAACCTTGCGATAGCAACAATCCGTCGGGAGCGCGCCCGTCAACGTCCTCCGCCGCAGACGCAGATAGAATGCTTACACCGAGAACCGAACGCGGCCGCCGGGGGCGACCGCCATCCCCACCACCGCGCGCACGCCGCTGGTCCACCGCAGCCTCCCGAGGTGTAGTGGAGGGGGCTGACCGCACATATAAATAGACTGCTTTCCGCTAATATCGACACTTCACCAGAAGATGGGTAGTATGACACTTCCCGAAACGTCGCGAGATATCAACGCTACCACCCGGCTGGAGACCCGAGAAAACTTCATCTACATCTACATTCATACTCCGCAAGCCACCCATCGGTGTGTGGCGGAGGGCACTTTACGTGCCACTGTCATTACCTCCCTTTCCTGTTCCAGTCGCGTATGGTTCGCGGGAAGAACGACTGTCTGAAAGCCTCCGTGCGCGCTCTAATCTCTCTAATTTTACATTCGTGATCTCCTCCGGAGGTATAAGTAGGGGGAAGCAATATACTCGATACCTCATCCAGAAACGCACCCTCTCGAAACCTGGCGAGCAAGCTACACCGCGATGCAGAGCGCCTCTCTTGCAGAGTCTGCCACTTGAGTTTATTAAACATCTCCGTAACGCTATCACGGTTACCAAATAACCCTGTGACGAAACGCGCCGCTCTTCTTTGGATCTTCTCTATCTCCTCCGTCAACCCGATCTGGTACGGATCCCACACTGATGAGCAATACTCAAGTATAGGTCGAACGAGTGTTTTGTAAGCCACCTCCTTTGTTGATGGACTACATTTTCTAAGCACTCTCCCAATGAATCTCAACCTGGTACCCGCCTTACCAACAATTAATTTTATATGATCATTCCACTTCAAATCGTTCCGCACGCATACTCCCAGATATTTTACAGAAGTAACTGCTACCAGTGTTTGTTCCGCTATCATATAATCATACAATAAAGGATCCTTCTTTCTATGTATTCGCAATACATTACATTTGTCTATGTTAAGGGACAGTTGCCACTCCGTGCACCAAGTGCCTATCCGCTGCAGATCTTCCTGCATTTCGCTACAATTTTCTAATGCTGCAACTTCTCTGTATACTACAGCATCATCCGCGAAAAGCCGCATGGAACTTCCGACACTATCTACTAGGTCATTTATATATATTGTGAAAAGCAATGGTCCCATAACACTTCCCTGTGGCACGCCAGAGGTTACCTTAACGTCTGGAGACGTCTCTCCATTGATAACAACATGCTGTGTTCTGTTTGCTAAAAAATCTTCAATCCAGCCACACAGCTGGTCTGATATTCCGTAGGCTCTTACTTTGTTTATCAGGCGACAGTGCGGAACTGTATCGAACGCCTTCCGGAAGTCAAGAAAAATAGCATCTACCTGGGAGCCTGTATCTAATATTTTCTGGGTCTCATGAACAAATAACGCGAGTTGGGTCTCACACGATCGCTGTTTCCGGAATCCATGTTGATTCCTACATAGTAGATTCTGGGTTTCCAAAAACGACATGATACTCGAGCAAAAAACATGTTCTAAAATTCTACAACAGATCGACGTCAGAGATATGGGTCTATAGTTTCGCGCATCCGCTCGACGACCCTTCTTGAAGACTGGGACTACCTGTGCTCTTTTGCAATCATTTGGAACCCTCCGTTCCTCTGGAGACTTGCGGTACACGGCTGTTAGAAGGGGGGCAAGTTCTTTCGCGTACTCTGTGTAGAATCGAATTGGTATCCCGTCAGGTCCAGTGGACTTTCCTCTGTTGAGTGATTCCAGTTGCTTTTCTATTCCTTGGACACTTATTTCGATGTCAGCCATTTTTTCGTTTGTGCGAGGATTTAGAGAAGGAACTGCAGTGCGGTCTTCCTCTGTGAAACAGCTTTGGAAAAAGGTGTTTAGTATTTCAGCTTTACGCGTGTCATCCTCTGTTTCAATGCCATCATCATCCCGGAGTGTCTGGATATGCTGTTTCGAGCCACTTACTGATTTAACGTAAGACCAGAACTTCCTAGGATTTTCTGTCAAGTCTGTACATAGAATTTTACTTTCGAATTCACTGAACGCTTCTCGCATAGCTCTCCTTACGCTAACTTTGACATCGTTTAGCTTCTGTTTGTCTGAGAGGTTTTGGCTGCGTTTAAACTTGGAGTGAAGCTCTCTTTGCTTTCGCAGTAGTTTCCTAACTTTGTTGTTGTACCACGGTGGCTTTTTCCCGTCCCTCACAGTTTTACTCAGCACGTACCTGTCTAAAACGCATTTTACGATTGCCTTGAACTTTTTCCATAAACACTCAACATTATCAGTGTCGGAACAGAAATTTTCGTTTTGATCTGTTAGGTGGTCTGAAATCTGCCTTCTATTACTCTTGCTAAACAGATAAACCTTCCTCCCTTTTTTTATATTCCTATTAACTTCCATATTCAGGGATGCTACAACGGCCTTATGATCACTGATTCCCTGTTCTGCACTTACAGAGTCGAGAAGTTCGGGTCTGTTTGTTATCAGTAGGTCCAAGATGTTATCTCCACGAGTCGGTTCTCTGTTTAGTTGCTCGAGGTAATTTTCAGATAGTGCACTCAGTATAATGTCACTCGATGCTCTGTCCCTACCACCCGTCCTAAACATCTGAGTGTCCCAGTCTATATCTGGTAAATTGAAATCTCCACCTAAGACTATAACATGCTGAGGAAATTTATGCGAAATGTATTCCAAATTTTCTCTCAGTTGTTCTGCCACTAACGCTGCTGAGTCGGGAGGTCGGTAAAAGGAACCAATTATTAACCCAGCTCGGTTGTTGAGTGTAACCTCCACCCATAATAATTCACAGGAACTATCCACTTCTACTTCACTACAGGATAAACTACTACTAACAGCGACAAACACTCCACCACCGGTTGCATGCAATCTATCCTTCCTAAACACCGTCTGTACCTCTGTAAAAATTTCGTCAGAATTTATCTCTGGCTTAAGCCAGCTCTCTGTACCTATAACGATTTCAGCTTCGGTGCTTTCTATCAGCGCTTGAAGTTCCGGTACTTTACCAACGCAGCTTCGACAGTTTACAATTACAATACCGATTGCTGCTTGGTCCCCGCATGTCCTGACTTTGCTCCGCACCCTTTGAGGCTGTTGCCCTTTCTGTACTTGCCCGAGGCCATCTAACCTAAAAAACCGCCCAGTCCACGCCACACAACCCCTGCTACCCGTGTAGCCGCTTGCTGCGTGTAGTGGACTCCTGACCTATCCAGCGGAACCCGAAACCCCACCACCCTATGGCGCAAGTCGAGGAATCTGCAGCCCACACTGTCGCAGAACCGTCTCAGCCTCTGATTCAGACCCTCCACTCGGCTCTGTACCAAAGGTCCGCAGTCAGTCCTGTCGACGATGCTGCAGATGGTGAGCTCTGCTTTCATCCCGCTAGCGAGACTGGCAGTCTTCACCAAATCAGATAGCCGGCGGAAGCCAGAGAGGATTTCCTCCGATCCATAGCGACACACATCATTGGTGCCGACATGAGCGACCACCTGCAGATGGGTGCACCCTGTACCCTTCATGGCATCCGGAAGGACCCTTTCCACATCTGGAATGACTCCCCCCGGTATGCACACGGAGTGCACATTGGTTTTCTTCCCCTCTCTTGCTGCCATTTCTCTAAGGGGCCCCATTACGCGCCTGACGTTGGAGCTCCCAACTACCAGTAAGCCCACCCTCTGCGACCGCCCGGATCTTGCAGACTGAGGGGCAACCTCTGGAACAGGACAAGCAGCCATGTCAGGCCGAAGATCAGTATCAGCCTGAGACAGAACCTGAAACCGGTTCGTCAGACAAACTGGAGAGGCCTTCCGTTCAGCCCTCCGGAATGTCTTTCGCCCTCTGCCACACCTTGAGACTACCTCCCACTCTACCACAGGTGAGGGATCAGCCTCAATGCGGGCAGTATCCCGGGCAACCACAGTCTTAGTCCGATCAACAGTTAACGCCGGGAAAGCCTACAGTCACATATAAAACTCTTAGCCCTTGGTGTATGTGTAGCAATGTCATACTGATGATGTATGTCAACAGCTCTTCTCCTGCACTCCCATGCGGAATTTCTGTATCAAAGTTTACAACTTTTGCAAACGAGGGTCCATTAAATATAGATATTCCATTTGTTTTAAACTCTGAAAATGACTGTTCTGTTGCTAGGTGCACAACATCCAGTTCGCCACATTTAGATAAAATATAACCATTTTGTTAAAGTAAGTCCAAATGGAATGGAGGTTTACAAAAAAAGATCGTGTATCCTTTAATGTAGTAAATATTCTCGATTGCAGTGATTGGCCAGCACTTCGATATGAGACCAATTTCGCCGGCCGAAGTGGCCGTGCGGTTAAAGGCGCGGCAGTCTGGATCCGCAAGACCGCTACGGTCGCGGGTTCGAATCCTGCCTCGGGCATGGATGTTTGTGATGTCCTTAGGTTAGTTAGGTTTAACTAGTTCTAAGTTCTAGGGGACTAATGACCTCAGCAGTTGAGTCCCATAGTGCTCAGAGCCATTTGAACCATTTGAGACCAATTTCCAGTGCTGTTTTCTGTAAATACAGATTTTTATATTCCCCAGTCACAGCCAGGTGGCTTCATACACTGTGTTTAAAGCCATATGTATACCTTGCTTGCACATCTGCGCCGGCCGGTGTGGCCGTACGGTTCTAGGCGCTTCAGATTGGAACTGAGTGACCGCTACGGCCGTAGGTTCGCATCCTGCCTCGGGCATGGAAGTGTGTGATGTCCTTAGGTTAGTTAGGTTTAAGTAGTTCTAAGTTCTAGGGGACTGATGACCACAGATGTTAAGTCCCATAGTGCTCAGAGCCATTTGAACCATTTTTTTGCACATCTGCAATCGCTGCTTCTGTTTCCAATTGCAGTTTATATTCTTCTTTTAAGACGGTTGTCTTCCCCATATCGTCCAGTTTTCGTTTCTTGACTTCCATGTCCTCTAGATACAGTTTTCTTTTGTGCATATAACATATTAACTTTGTTTAGGGGAGTGATTTCCTTAATAGAGAATGGTTTAAGTCTGTTCAACAATTTGGTTTTTTTCCATAATACTTGTGGAATAACATTGTTAGTGGTAACGAGGCCCAATTCTGCAATATCTCTATTTGATGATTTTGTGGAGAACAATGTCCTACAATGTGAAAAATACGTTTCACCTGCTTTAACATAACACTTCTGTATAACAGTTAAATCATCTTTGTTGGAAACTTTGTCAAGAAGTTACACACAGCTTCCAGTAGACAGTTAAAACTGTATGCAGGCAGAACATAACTTACTCTTGAGAGTCTGGCAGACTTAGTTGTATACAGTTTATGGGCGTTCTTATTGCCCCAGTAGACAAACTACAGACTGTTGTTAAACACCGAACAGCAGCTGTTCTGTAAGTTATTAGTTAGCTGACACCACATGGATGTGATTGGCACGGAATACAGTGAAGCACAGTGTAAATACTGTTTTCTAGAGGTAAGGCAATATGTCTGCAAGACATTATTTTGGTGCCAACAATACACTTCAAATATCTTGCACAGGGTGGAACACACGATCCATTCTGTAGTTGCATATTATAGCCAACAGCCTATTAATGCCATGCTCTGTAGCCAAGGAAGACGTAAAAGTTATTCCTAGTTGCGTATCTGGACATTTTATGAAATCTATAAGGTGGTTACCGATACCTTTGTTTACTCCTGGACTTGTGATTTGATGCATACATTAATTAGATATCTTTAATCTGCAATTAGAGATTACCCACATTAAGCAGTCTATTCCAAATGTCTTATCGTTGGCAACAATCACATTGTTGTTTCCCTTGTGGTCTCCTCCCATGCAGAAACTGTGGTTTGATATTAAGTATTCGCTCATCAAAATTTCATTAAAAACTCCGGCAAATATTTCTTTATGTCAAAAACCAAAAGGTAATAGTCGTCTACACGTAGCTGCTGCAATATTACCGGCAGCTCTTCCGTTAGAACATCCACTTTAAATGTCGGCTAATACCACTTTATATGGTATAGCCACATGATATTTATATTTCCTCTAAATGGTTTTCAGTACTTCTTCGCCGATTTTCTTCAATATTCCTCTTGCTGCCACACTGTCGTTCCGATGCAGGAGGAAAGGCAGGTTCGCTTTGGCACCAAGTCTGATATTGACAAACTTAGAGAATTTACTACGTAGATTATACTTAAATGATCCTGACATCTCCTTCCTTAATATTACAGACCGTTCCTTCTGTAATTGCTCCTGACAGTCCACTTGATAGCAGATTTTAACAAGCATCATGTTATCGAAAAACGATTCTGTAGTAGGTGTAGGCACACTTAAATTCTTCTTGCTAAGGAGTGTACCATTTTATTACAAAAAATAAAAAAAATGGTTCAAATGGCTCTGAGCAGTATGGGACTTAACATCTGAGGTCATCAGTCCCCTAGACTTAGAACTACTTAAACCTAACTAACCTTAGTACATCACACACATCCATGCTCGAGGCAGGATTCGAACCTGCGACCGTAGCGGTCGCACAGTTCCAGACCGTTTATTACCAGAACCGTCTTAGTCGCTTACTGTGCTGCGATAAAAATCCGGATAGTATTTGTCGCACAACCAAACCGAAACACAAACTCGTAGAGAACCATGAAAATGTAATTAAAGCTAGTGCCTTACAGGCACGGAGATTTATCAAAACATTTAATTAAAGCTACTGCCTAACAGGCACACGGATTTATCAAAAGCGATACCGTAAATCACAGTTCGTTTCAGTTCAAAAAGATTATTCGTTCATCGATCAATTTCTATATGAGCAATATGTGTTTCATCATTCCCGTGACAATAGGTGTACCAAACTGATACGGAATTAAAGAATTTATTTTCATGGAATCTTCTCTCGAAGCGATATTTCTATTAGTCTTTAGCAAGTCGGGAGCATTTTGAACTTTTTTCGTGAAAATTTAACCAGTTTGTAAAAATAAACATCACGATGTTGGCAAAGTGGAGTCCATTTCGGTGGGATAATTTTTGCGTTGCAGGTATATGCTTGTCTCATCTACAAAGATTTTTGGGTTAGATAGAGCAGCGATCAGTCGTAGAATTAAGTTGCTTTAATATGACATTTATAGTCACAGCGCAGATCATATTAAAGCAACTTAATTCTACGACTGATCGTTGCTCTATCTAACCCAATATAACCACAGTCGTTGCATGCACTCACCCCATGGACGGCAACCTTACAAAGATTTTGTTGTCTGAATATGGAATCTATCCGCAGCTACTAATACTTCCTTCATCGCTGAGAACTCTTTGGAGCTGTCCAAATATTTGAAATTTTAACCACGAACCACAAACACAATACACATTAGAAGAAAGTGTGCGATAATGACTGATTTATTAATGAAATTACTGCGGTGAAAGTGAATATTTTTGAATAATTGTGAGTGAGGTATACTGTCTAATGATATTCTGCGTGATTAAATTGAAAAAAAAAGCAACATGTACACGGGCAGGGTTTGAACCTGTACCGGCATTGTAGCCATGAGCAGATGTCCCTGAACTACGCTCGCTCGGCCGAAACGTATTTAAAGTTACGGATATAAGAGGTAAGCATAAAACTTCAGCAGAGATTTTCTCTGAAAGTAGGGGCCGTCGCAGGAAAAGCCGCTAGTCAGGTACTCAGGACAGGTCTCTTAACAACATACCTAAGACTCATCAAAATCCGTGATTAACAGGTCTGTTGGTCCCCTTCTGAACACCATGCAGCAGTAAACAATCTGCGAGGAAAACTGTATTCAATTTCGGAAAGCAACTGACTTAGAAGTACAGAGATACAGATGTATTACGTGTGATTGTTTGTGACCAAGCAACGTGACGCAGTGGTTAACACACTGGACTCTCATTCGGCCATCCTGATTTAGGTTTTCCGTGATTTCCCTAAATTGCTCCAGGCAAATGCTGGGAGGTCGATTTCCTTTCCCATCCTCGACACAATCAGAGCTTGTGCCCCGTCTCTAATAGCCTCGATGTCGAAGATACGTTAAGCTCAATCTTCCTGCGTCTTTGTTTGTGTTTCAGATAACAGAACCAAAAATGGTTCAAATGGCTCTCAGCACTATGGGACTTAACATCTAAGGTCATCAGTCCCCTAGAACTTGGAACTAATTCAACCTAACTAACCTAAGGACATCACACACATCCATGCCCGGGGCAGGATTCGAACCTGCGACCCTAGCAGTCACGCGGTTCCGAACTGAAGCGCCTAGAACCGCTCGGCCACCGTGGCCGGCATAACAGAACCCTTCGGCGTGATTCTTATTCATATTTGACTTCTTGTTTTTCGGATCACATATTTTCCGTATGCCATGAACTCTTGGAAACTACTATGATTATTATTAATAACAGGAGAAGCCTTACTACATCCCAGTTCCACAGTGTGCAATTTCATGTGAAGTCCCAATGAAAGTTTACTTATATTCGACCCAACGAATTATTTGAAAAGAGCAACAGAAGTTAATGTTGACACCTCAGCAAGACTTTCTAGGGAATGGATTTTATTAAATACTTGTTATTCATACCTCAAGGAAGATTCCTTCCATCCATGATTTCACTCGGGCACAGGAAAATAGCGGTATCCACATGAGTACAGAACGAACAATGAATTACACCGCATGGAATAAACATACTCGTGTTTTCCCTGTCGCCTCTCACATCGTCTGCCAGGAACAGTCTTATTAATATACACTGACGGAAAAAATTGCAGCACTAAGAAATAATTAATGTAGAGAAATGAAATTTCGGGAATACATTTGTCTAGGCCACATATTTAAATGATTAACATCGCAAGATCACGTTTTAATATAAGCGCGAGATAAGCCATTGCAAATGTGAAATGCTGGTACATTAACAACAGGTGTAACCGCCAGAATGTTGAATGCAAGCATGACAACTTGCCTGTATTGTGTTGCAGTGTGCGATTTGTGCTTTTACCAGTGGGGGGGGGGGGGGGGGGGGATGTCTTAGGGGTTTAGTATAATTATATATGTTACTAGCTTGGACCGTGGCGTTACCCGTGGTTAAACAGGTATTTATAAATAGATGTTAATTCCGAAACTCACTATTCACGCGTATGCACTATCGGAAAAGCCATCCCTTCTTATATCTTTAAAAGTACATTATAGGTAAAGCTTATTTACAAAATCATCTACATACAGGTATACGAAGGGAATTCAAAAAGTAAAGGCACATTTGTGAAAAGCTGTACGTATTCTGATGATAGAAAACTGAAACATGCGTTATTTTTCTACGTAACCTCCCTGGACTTCAATGCAGTTTTCCCGACGTTTTACGAGATTTCTTTTTATTTCATCAGAAAAGACTTTTTCGGTTGCATCTGTAATCAATTTTGCACCGCAGCAATGACGTCTTCATCACTTTCAAATCTTCTTCCCTGTAGTGCTTTCGTGAAGGGTCCAAACATGTGAAAATCGCTTGGAGCCAGGTCTGGACTGTATGGTGGATGTTCCAGCACCTCGAATCTCAACTCCTTTATTGCGTCGGCTGTCCGTTTGGCAGAATGTGGGCGAACGTTATCTTGCTGCAGGATGACACCTCTTCACAGTTTTCCACGACGTTTGGATCTGATTGCAGGTTTTAGTATCATATGCAACACATCACATCCACCATACAATACAGACCTGGCTCTAAAGCCTCGTTTACGCTGGGGCGGCGTCTTGCAACATTGTGGCATGCTACGGAAATGTAGCGTGCGTCGTCTTGTAGCATGCTACAACAGCAACATCTTGCGGTGTATGTTGCATGCAGCAGGTTAATTTATACCAAAGCAACAGAATTTGTGCCACACGTGTATCGGTCTTGCAGTATAATGGATGATAAAAGTGATCGCAGCGGCGGCCTACTTGGTACTTGCACATGCAGCTAACAATGGAAATGAAAACCAAAGCCAAAGAAAACGATGGTGGAAGAGAAGAGTATTTAAAGAAGGTCCACGAAATAGTATCCTAGGAACTAGAGGCAGACGATGGTGCGTTATTTAGTAATTTTACGAGAATGTCGACTAAAGACTTTCATTACTTACTGCAGTTAACTACACCTCTTATTGTAAAGAAAGATAACAACTGCCAAGACAGTATTTCACCAAGAGTTCGATGGGCCATCACATTACGATTTTTAGCCACTGGCGATTCACCCAAGTCACTAATGTACTTATTTAAAGTATCATATTCTGCTATTTCCCACATAGGGCCAGAAGTATGTGAAGCTATTTCGTAGGTGTTGAAGAATTACATAAAGGTAAGCACGCAACATTCAATACTGATTTCATTTAAGTAATGTTTCATTGGCATTTTTAAGCAAATTAAAATGGATATCAAAGAACTGTTAAAAAATACTTATTTCTAAAATCGAATTAATTCGAGCTCTTCTGTTTCTGTTTGAACAAATTCGTCACAATTATTACTGTCCACATATACAACTTTACAGCTAGGTTTTGCAACCAATGTTTCGATGCTCGGAGTTTGCTGTTCATACTCCCCCAAGACCGATTTAAAAAGAACATTTGAAAATATGTGCTTGACATATGTGGGAGGTACATGTTCTTCAAGAGCTGCATCGCCGTCATCTTTTGATACTGTGTCCTCTGTGTTATCAGTATCAGTCTGAAAAAATAGGGAAAGTAATGAGTATGTTTTACTTTTCAGGCCGGCCGCGGTGGTCTCGCGGTTCTAGGCGCGCAGTCCGGAACCGTGCGACTGCTACGGTCGCAGGTTCGAATCCTGCCTCGGGCATGGATGTGTGTGATGTCCTTAGGTTAGTTAGGTTTAAGTAGTTCTAAGTTCTAGGGGACTGATAACCACAGCAGTTGAGTCCCATAGTGCTCAGAGCCATTTGAACCATTTTTTTACTTTTCAGATTCCAAAGGATACTGAAGAATGGCAGAAGGTAGCAAGAAATTTCGAAGTGAAGTGGAATTTCCCTTACTGCATAGGAACCATATATGGCAAACATGTGCAAATTATGTGTCCTCTGAATACTGGAAGTGAATACATCAACTACAAAAAAACATTCAGCATTGTCCTTATGGCAACTGTAGATGCAAATTACTGCTTTCAATATGTAAATGTTGGATGCCACAGGGACAGAAAGAGAGGGGAGGACGAGGTTGACTTAGAGGCGGAGAGAAATTGACCTTAGTGAAGGGGTGAGTGACGGAGGGGGTAGGAGGCTCAAATGGCTCTGAGCACTATGGGACTTAACTGCTGAGGTCATTAGTCCCCTAGAACTTAGAACTAGTTAAACCTAACTAACCTAAGGACATCACAAACATCCATGCCCGAGGCAGGATTCGAACCTGCGACCGTAGCGGTCTTGCGGTTCCAGACTGCAGCGCCTTTAACCGCACGGCCACTTCGGCCGGCGGGGTAGGAGGTGATAGAGGAGAGAAGCAGATGGACAGAGAGAAGGGCAGGAGAAGATGAGAAATGGGAAAAGGAGATGGACATAAGGGGAAGGTAGAGTCATTCGGGCAATGCCGAATTTATTTGCCTCATTTATAAAATTAATAAATCTTCATATGTTGTTAATTAACAACTTTGTCAATGATTCATGTAATATACGATACTCAAACTACTAAAATATGAGATGAATGAAATGTAAAATTAAAATTTTGTTGTTGTTTTGTGCTTAATTCTAACACTCTGAAATTATAAGTGAATGTTAATTTGTTAAATCATGGAATTATGACAAAGCCACAGTAAAGTGTGGCCGGTTCAGCTAGTACTACAGTATATAATTGTCATTTTAACTTACAGAGTTTAGTTGAAGAGACGAGATGAATGAGACTGCTCCTGAAGATTCGAGGGTTTGCCTGTTGGTTTGTCAAGGGCGCTATGGTGCTGAGACTTGATCCACATTGCTGCAAATTTTTCTGCATCGAAGCAATGCAGTGGAGGTCCATTTATTAAAATGGAAAAGTAGATTTGAAAGTGTCGGAATTTGTAAGTGATTTCTCTGATCAGTCAATGTTAAATTCATGGCACTAAATCCGCGTTCGCATTCAGCCGCAGATATATGTATAACTTCGACTGCTTTCACAAGTTCCTTCACAGAATTGGGCATGTGTTGAGGATTTTCTTTATAGATTCGAAAATCTTTAACTAGTGATGCACAAGTGCTTTCACGTAATTTAAAATCCACCTTATTACACAAGCGAGAAATTGACATGTCACCATAAAACACACGTTCATAATCATCTGAAGGCCATGTATCTGAATTTAATACGGCTACAAAGAAATCCAGGTCCTCAAAGCGGTTTTTTATATTGTCTACCAAAGACTGAAAAAAGTCTTCCAAAATGTCTGAAATCTGTTATATTCATCACAAGATGGTTCTTTAATTAATGCCCCTTTGAATGTGCGATTTTCCTCCAACTCTTGTACTATCATACTAATTCGTGGCGAGTCATTTGTTTTCAGTGTTTCAAGAGTTCTTATAGTCACGTCAATTTCCTGTTTTGCTTTAAGGACTGAAGAACTTCTGTTCTGCATAAAGAATGATAATACTTGCAGAACTTTTAGGGCTTCATAAAGCCTAACTAATTTCATTACAAGTTACCACTTTGTGAGATGTTTTAGTAAACCTTCAAATTTAGATCCCTCCTGAGTTGATCGGGAACTATCATGTCTCAGTTTTTCAAAAAGATGGACAAGAGAACTGTGACTTTCAAGAAGAGCTCGAACAGCATTAAATTAGGAAGCAACCCAGCGTACGCAAAAAAGTACGGTCTAGTTTTAATAGCTGTGAGGATAATTCTTGTGAAACACTTTGTAGTAGACTCTGATTTTTCGGACTTCGAGAAAACACAGAATATAAGGAATCTAAAAAAACCTGTATATGGTATACACCTGCTACATCATTCATAACATCGTGGACAGCTAATTCCATTTTGTGGTTCATACAATGAACGACAATTAAATCCTTATGTAAATGACTATGCAGTAGAGCAGCTACGCCTTTGTAAGGTGCAAGCATTGTTTAGGCATGTGGTGTGCGTACTGTAAGACCTTCGGTACACACACCATCAGATTATTTGACTTGTCGCTCTAACGAAGTAGGCGAGTGTCAGCAATATGTCTCGTGGTCTTATCGTGGCGTGTTTATCTTCTGCCATTAGGTCAGACGATAGAAATGCCACTTGCACGCTTAGAGTAGCAGATTGTCGGTGACCAACTTTAAACAGAACTTGATTAATTTTCACACACATTTATTAAAATAATAAAAAGCATAGACATTACGTAACTTGATTCTGGATGCTGTTTACAATTGACAATCTGAAGTTCCTTTGGTCTTGGTACGTTAATCTTATTCTCACATATTTTTGATACTTGACAAAAGTGTCTATACATTTCTTTTCATGGCTATGTACAGGAATATGATAATCTTATTAGGCGGAGGCTAAAACTTGACTACAGACTACTGCAGACTGATGCAGACTGACTAATCGGAGGCCTGTACACTCGTTATAATACCTCGCGCGTTCAGGTATCGTTGCGCAAGTGTGATCCACGAGGAGAAAAGGTTGTACGTTAGCAGCAATCTCATTGGCTGCGTTACATACACTCCTGGAAATGGAAAAAAGAACACATTGACACCGGTGTGTCAGACCCACCATACTTGCTCCGGACACTGCGAGAGGGCTGTACAAGCAATGATCACACGCACGGCACAGCGGACACACCAGGAACCGCGGTGTTGGCCGTCGAATGGCGCTAGCTGCGCAGCATTTGTGCACCGCCGCCGTCAGTGTCACCAGTTTGCCGTGGCATACGGAGCTCCATCGCAGTCTTTAACACTGGTAGCATGCCGCGACAGCGTGGACGTGAACCGTATGTGCAGTTGACGGACTTTGAGCGAGGGCGTATAGTGGGCATGCGGGAGGCCGGGAGGCCGGGTGGACGTACCGCCGAATTGCTCAACACGTGGGGCGTGAGGTCTCCACAGTACATCGATGTTGTCGCCAGTGGTCGGCGAAAGGTGCACGTGCCCGTCGACCTGGGACCGGACCGCAGCGACGCACGGATGCACGCCAAGACCGTAGGATCCTACGCAGTGCCGTAGGGGACCGCACCGCCACTTCCCAGCAAATTAGGGACACTGTTGCTCCTGGGGTATCGGCGAGGACCATTCGCAACCGTCTCCATGAAGCTGGGCTACGGTCCCGCACACCGTTAGGCCGTCTTCCGCTCACGCCCCAACATCGTGCAGCCCGCCTCCAGTGGTGTCGCGACAGGCGTGAATGGAGGGACGAATGGAGACGTGTCGTCTTCAGCGATGAGAGTCGCTTCTGCCTTGGTGCCAATGATGGTCGTATGCGTGTTTGGCGCCGTGCAGGTGAGCGCCACAATCAGGACTGCATACGACCGAGGCACACAGGGCCAACACCCGGCATCATGGTGTGGGGAGCGATCTCCTACACTGGCCGTACACCACTGGTGATCGTCGAGGGGACACTGAATAGTGCACGGTACATCCAAACCGTCATCGAACCCATCGTTCTACCATTCCTAGACAGGCAAGGGAATTTGCTGTTCCAACAGGACAATGCACGTCCGCATGTATCCCGTGCCACCCAACGTGCTCTAGAAGGTGTAAGTCAACTAGCCTGGCCAGCAAGATCTCCGGATCTGTCCCCCATTGAGCATGTTTGGGACTGGATGAAGCGTCGTCTCACGCGGTCTGCACGTCCAGCACGAACGCTGGTCCAACTGAGGCGCCAGGTGGAAATGGCATGGCAAGCCGTTCCACAGGACTACATCCAGCATCTCTACGATCGTCTCCATGAGAGAATAGCAGCCTGCATTGCTGCGAAAGGTGGATATACACTGTACTAGTGCCGACATTGTGCATGCTCTGTTGCCTGTGTCTATGTGCCTGTGGTTCTGTCAGTGTGATCATGTGATGTACCTGACCCCAGGAATGTGTCAATAAAGTTTCCCCTTCCTGGGACAATGAATTCACGGTGTTCTTATTTCAATTTCCAGGAGTGTATTAATACGTGGATCAGCGGAAGCAGAGTTTGGTCCGTCTCTAAGGCAGCGCCATCTCGTAGTGCGGAGACGGACGAGCGCTGCGCCTGCGCTGTTGTGCTTAGCGGGGCGCGCTCTAGTGGGAAAGTTGTGTACGCGCTGACTACGCGGAACTATGTACACAACAAGGCACAATCTGTTGCAATACCTACAAGGTGGTTTTTTAGTACATCGTTTGTAATGCCATATTTTTTAAGAACTGCTAACAGTGTGCTGAAAATGCATTCTCCTGTCCCACTTTCTAATTCAACAATGTCAAAAAAATAATTGTAAGCAACTCCCTCAAAGGTCAAACGTAAATATATTATTAAACAAATTTTATTGGAAACCGTTGTACTATCGTCCATCATGATACTAAAGTTTGTACCCGATTCTACAAGGAAGAGAGCAAGATTCTTTTTCATTTCTTCTCCTACAAACATAATGATATTTCGGCATGCATGGTCAGAATGAAGCATATTACCGACTGATAAACCGTTAAGCTTTTGTAGTTCGATTACTACAGGATATGAATTGAATGATAATTTCTGTTTATCTATTACATATGCAGATCTGAACAACGAAGCAGTTGCGATTACTTTAACTTGATGCTGCTTTCCACACAACTTTTCTTTTATACTCGTGATTTCTACGCACTTCATGTGTGATTTGCACTTTGCATGATCCCCGATTTTATCATTTAGTTTTTTGGCGTTATTAGCAGAAACACCAGCTAAAAACGCGTTATCGATACGCACACGTTCACTGCTTTCCACCTTAAGTTCACGAACTTGTGAACACACTGTGCACATTCCTAAGTTTTTGTCATTTACGGATAGCCACGGCTTTGTGTTTTGCAAGTTTTGAAAACGTGATAAGGCAACACAGTTTCCTACTATAATCTCAAGAGTACTGTTACTCCCATTCCTACCTTGACACGTGTCACAGTTTCCAGTCACCGGAGATTCATTCTCTTCCCCTGTATTAGCACCATCATTACCGTTTTCTTTTTTTACATTCACTGTCTATTTTAACTCTTTTAGCACCACTGTTAGTATCCTGACTGTCAGAGTTTGTACACGTATCAGGTAATGCACTGCTCTTAAGGAAATCAGAAATTTTGCTTTGTTTGAATGACACCCTGAAATTCCGTGGTTCTTAAAGGCCGGACGCACTCAACTCACTAATGAAGCTACTGAAGCGGGAACGTATGAAGATCGCCGTGTGGCGGACGCGAGGTAACGAACGAATGGCACCAACTAATTAGGAGTACGCGATGCTGGGGAGCCTGTGTTAAGCTATACCCACGTGGTTCGCGACTAGGGAAGTCAGACTGTCCGATCCCGTCGTGTAGGTACTGTTTCTCACTTCGCACTACTTTGTGCTTTCGTCCCAGGCGCGTTAGTCCGCGCCATATCGTTGCCTAAAGGTGGCCTAACGGTAAATGTTCGCACAGGTACCGGACCGGTCACCACCCTGTGTCAGGGCCCGGGGTGGGAATTTCAGCCCCCAGCTCACCCAACTCTGTGGTACGACTGCTGCGGTATGACTGCCACACTATTTCCCACGCAAGCTCGCAAGTAAACGGTTGCCGCACCATAGACGAAAGCAACAATGACAACATGAGAATGATGATTTAGTTCTAAATATTTTGAAATGCTTAACTACTACATAATACTTTTTGAACATTAACAAGCAAACATATTAGTAGTATTAATAGTAAGACTGTATTAAAAACTTTCAGTGTTCGGCTCCACAAATTTAAATTATATGTAAAGTTTTACTCCAGTGCGTGGGAAATAAACATCCCAGGTTGGGATACATAAACTAAAACCAGAGGAGGGGATGGTTTGAAGCAGAGGGGCGGAAATCCCCCCCCCCATCCCCCCCTGCAAATCGCACACTGTTGTGTTGTACAGGTGCACAGATGTCACTTTGTGGGCTGGAGTTCCATGCCTGTTGCACTTTGTCGGTCAATACAGGGACGGTTAATGCTGGTTGTGGATGACGTTGGAGTTGTCGTCCGATAATGTCCCATATGTGTTCGACTGGAGACAGATCTGGTGAGGAGCAGGCCAGGAAAACATGTCGATACTCTGCAGAGCAAGTTGGGTTACAACAGCGGTATGTGGAGAGCGTTATCCTGTTGGAAAACGCCTCATAGAATGCTGTTCATGAATAGCAGCACAACAGGTCGAATCACCAGATTGACGTACAAATTCGCAGTAAGGGTGCATGGAATAACCACGAGAGTGCTCCTGCTGTCGTACGAAATCGCGCACCAGAGCCCAACTCCAGGTGTAGGTCCAGTGTGTCTAGCTCTAAGACAGTTTGGGTGCCGGCTTTCTAACCAACACACGGCCATCACTGGCACCGAGGCGAAATCAGCTTTCGTCAGAAAACACAACAGATATCCACCTTGCCCTTCATTGAGCTCTCGCTTGGCATCAGTGAAGTCGCAAATGGCGGTGGTTTTGGGTCCTACAGGGCGTCTGGCTCCCGGATGTCCTTGAAGTGAGCTTTTTGTAACAATTCGTCGTGTCAATGTGGTGCCAACTGCTGCTCAAATTGCGGCTGCAGGTGCAGTACGATGCGCCAGAGCCATACGCCGAACACGGTGGTCTTCCATCTCGGTAATTCTACGTGGTCATCCGGAGCCCGGTCTCCTTGCGACCGTACATTCTCGTGACCACATCAACTCACAGGCCCAATTTCAAAGGTAACAAACGTTCACGACCGTTGCAGCCCATATTTAAAGCAAACCTGATGTGGATCCTCATAGTGGCGCTACTAACGCGCGAAATTTGAATAGACATCATCTTTCAGATGTAGAAACACGCCTACCAACTTTCCTTTATGTCGCAGAACTTCTTCTTGGTGCTGTGATTTATTCCTGTCAGTGTATTTCCTTAAAGGGGGACGGGGCGGATTTTCTATAATTATTCTTATATTTGATATCAGCAAGGGATCTTTGTTCAAAGATGTTAGGACGTGGATGCTCTTCGGAGTGCAATAAGATCTGAACATCACTACAGACAACACTTGTATGAGTCATAAAAGGAAATACTACAGGAGGAGGCTGCACAATATTTTGCACCAGCATCCACTATCATTGCAGTTGGGTCTCAAAGGAAAAAAAGAGTTGAAATCCAATATGCTGAATAAAAGTCCAATAATTCCAATAAACGCCGACCTGTCAACATTTTCTGTGGCTTGTGGGTATTCATTCTTATCATGAAATTGAGTAGGATTTAATTCTATGGTCCTGTTTTGGGTGGACTATAACATCAAGTCCACCCATCAAAAATAGATTAAGACTGCTAAAATTTGGCAGACACAAATTTGGATATATGTATGTTCAAGTGCCCGTTCCACTTAACAAGAAAAGTAATTATTGATTATTGGGATGATGATCTGGTGTAGAGATCGCCTTGTGGTTTTCAATAATGGAAACAACAAATCTAATGAAAAATTCAGTTCACACGACAGCTTTAATAATCTTTTATTGTTAATTTAAATAAACGTGATGATTGCCTGTATCGAAAACCGAAATTAGAGCGGATCCTGACCAAAATTCAGAGTCATACTAATTGTGCTCCGAAGAGCTCAATATGTTTAAGCACTCCATCACCAGGAGCAGTCTCTTCTCTCAGCCCACTAGATTCCTTCGCTAGCCACTTTTGTCTGGCGTATCTGTACCGAGTGGGAGGTAGGAGACCAATAACAAAAACTGATAACGAAGCATCAGCCGTTTGTCCCTGGTCACTGGAGGTACATGTACACATCCAATTTCACACACTTCCACACACTCCAGAGTTTACTCATGATGGGAATTACGGAAAAGGATAAAACAAATTGCTGATGTAAAGCACAAAAATAATAGTCCGAAATAGCAGTTCCTGCGTTATTTAAGCAGCACGATGGAATGTTCCTTCCGAATTGCATTCATGTCTGAAGGAACATTGCGTCGTACTTCTTAATTACACGGCGGAGGTACGAGTCCTCCCTCGGGCATGGGTGTGTGTGTTTGTCTTTAGGATAATTTAGGTTAAGTAGTGTGTAAGCTTAGGGACTGATGACCTTAGCAGTTAAGTCCCATAAGATTTCACACAGATTTGAACATTTTTTCTTAATTACACAGCCATTGCTATTTCATAATTATTCGCCAATACCAGGCCCTCTGTTCATGATAAATATGTCCTTCCTGAACGGGAATATACATAGCGCACGGGTGTAGGTTGTGACACATGGACGACGAGATTTGGAAGTTTGGATGTGACCGTGACTCATGCTCGGGTGGCCAAAGCTAGCCGGCACGGTAGCTCAGTGTGTTCGGTCAGAGGGTTAGCTGCCCTCTGTAATAAAAAACTGAGTGCAACGAACTGAAACGGATGTCTTACGGCGTCCGCCCCGAGCCAATGCAACGAACGAAAGCGAACAAAATAAGATTAAAAAAAAAAAAAGCGACTGCTCGCGTAAAGCTGGAAATTCGGATTCGGGTCCCGGTCCGGCACAAATTTTCATTGTCGTCATTCCAATTTACAGCCGACGGCGGTTCATATTCGCAACTGAGAATACATTTCCTTACATAATAATCGATAAAATTTGGTCCCTACGCATGCCTTCTCCCAACATATAAATTTAATAAAAAAATACCAGAAGACAAATTCAGAGTAAGCTAGATATTCTAGATATTACAAATGAGGAGTACATGAAAAGTGACTGAAACAGAATCCTTTTCAAGCTTATATATATATATATATATATATATATATATATATATATATATATATATATATATATATATCTGGGTGATCAAAAAGTCAGTATAAATTTGAAAACTTAATAAATCACGGAATAATGTAGATAGAGAGGTACAAATTGACACACATGCTTGGAATGACATGGGGTTTTTATTAGAACCAACAAAAAAATACAAAAGTTCAAAAAATGTCCGATAGATGGCGCTTCATCTGATCAGCATAGCAATAATTAGCATAACAAAGTAAGAAAAAACAAAGATGATGTTCTTTACAGGAAATACTCAATATGTCCACCATCATTCCTAAACAATAGCTGTAGTCGAGGAATAATGTTGTGAGCAGCACTGTAAAGCATGTCCAGAGTTATGGTGAGGCACTGGCGTCGGATGTCGTCTTTCAGTATCCCTGGAGGTGTCGGTCGATCACGATACACTTGAGACTTCAGGTAACCCCAAAGCCAATAATCGCACGGACTGAGGTCTGGGGACCTGGGAGGCGAAGCGTGACGAAAATGGCGGCTGAACACACGATCATCAGCAAACGACGCGCGCAAGAAGTCTTTCACGCGTCTAGCAATATGGGGTGTAGCGGCATCCTGCATAAACATCGTACGTTCCAGCAGGTGTTTATCACCCAGGCTGGGGATGATGCGATTCTGTAACATATCGGCGTACCTCTCACCCGTCACGGTGTCAGTTACAAATCCGGAGCATTTCCTCGAAGGAAAAAGGCCCGATAACGGTAGATGTGGTAAATCCAACCCATACCGTGACTTTCTCGTCGTGCAATGGAGTTTCCACGACAGTTCTAGGATTTTCGGTAGCCAAAATTCCGCAGTTGTGGGCGTTGACAGACCCTCGGAAGGTGAAATGAGCTTCGTCGGTCCACAACACGTTAGTCAACCAATCGTCATCTTCCGCCATCTTTTGAAACGCCCACACCGCAAATGCCCTCCGCTTCACTAAATCGCCAGGTAACAGTTCATGATGCCGATGGATTTTGTACCGATAGCATCGGAGGATACGCCTAAGTGCCAACCAAACAGTAGTGTATGGAATGCCGGTGCGACGTGCGACTGCACGAGCGCTGACTTCCCCGTGCATAGACGAACCCGTTACAGTCTCCATTTCTTCCTGAACTGTCTCAGCAGCATTACGCCTTGTGCTCGGTCGGCCACTACGGGGTCTATCGTCTAAACAACCCGTTCCTTCGAACTTCGAAATCATTCTCGCCACATCTGCATTTGTCAACGGACCTTTACCCGTTCGAATCCCCTTCCTATGGCGATAGGATCGTAACGCTGAACTAGCACATTCCCCATGCTGATAATACAGCTTCACTAAAAGCACCTTTTCAAGTAACGTCAACATGCTGCGACTGCTGGCGCATCTGATACCCTCTCTCATTACAGCTCCTTTTATTGTCATGCGCATTCACTGACGTTTTGCTGTCCAGCGCCATCTGTCGGACATTTTGTGAACTTTGGTTTTTTTTTGTTTTTATTCTAATAAAACCCCATGTCATTCTAAGCACGTGTGTCCATTTTTACCTCTCTATCTACATTATTCCGAGGTTTATTAAGTTTTCACATTTATACTGACTTTTTGATCACCCGGTATATATACACTACTGGCCATTAAATTTTCTACACCAAGAAGAAATGCAGATGATAAACAGGTATTCATTGGATAAATATGTTATACTAGAACTGACATGTGATTACATTTTCACGCAATTTGGGTGCATAGATCCTGAGAAATCAGTACCCAGAACAACCACCTCTGGCCGTAATAACGGCTTTGATACGTCTGGGCATTGAGTCAAACAGAGCTTGGATGGCGTGTACAGGTACACCTGCCCATGCAGCTTCAACACGATATCACAGTTCATCAAGAGTAGTGACTGGCGTATTGTGACGAGCCAGTTGCTCAGCCACCATTGAGCAGACGTATTCAGTTGCTGAGAGATCTGGAGAATGTGCTGGCCAGGGCAGCAGTCGAACATTTTCTGTATCCAGAAGGCACGTACAGGACCTGCAACATGCGGTCGTGCATTATCCTGCTGAAATGTAGGGTTTCGCAGGTATCGAATGAAGGGTAGAGCCATGGGTCGTAATACATCTGAAATGTAACGTCCACTGTTCAAAGTGCCGTCAATGCGAACAAGAGGTGACCGAGACGTGTAACCAATGGCACCCCATACCATCACGCCGGGTGATACACCAGTATGGTGATGACGAATACACGCTTCCAATGTGCGTTCACCGCGATGTCGCCAAACATGGATGCGAGCATCATGATGCTGTAAACAGAACCTGGATTCATCCGAAAAAATGACGTTTTGTTATTCGTGCACCGAGGTTCGTCGTTGAGTACACTATCGCAGGCGCTCCTGTCTGTGATGCAGTGTCAAGGGTAACCACAGCCATGGTCTCCGAGCTGATAGTCCATGCTGCTGCAAACGTCGTCGAACTGTTCGTGCAGATGGTTGTTGTCTTGCAAACGTCCCCATTTGTTGACTCCGGGATCGAGACGTGGCTGCACGATCCGTTACAGCCATGCGGATAAGATGCCTGTCATCTCGACTGCTAGTGATACGAGGCCGTTGGGATCCAGCACGGCGTTCCGTATTACCCTCCTGAACCCACCGATTCCATATTCTGCTAAAAGTCATTGAATCTGGACAAACGCGAGCAGCAATGTCGCGATACGATAAACCGCAATCGCGATAGGCTGCAATCCGACCTTTATCAAAGTCGAAAACGTGATGGTACGCATTCCTCCTCCTTACACGAGGCATCACATCAACGTTTCACCAGGCAACGCCGGTCAACTGCTGTTTGTGTATGAGAAATCGGTTGGAAACTTTCCTCATGTCCGCACGTTGTAGGTGTCGCCACCGGCGCCAACCTTGTATGAATGCTCTGAAAAGCTAATCATTTGCATATCACAGCATCATCTTCCTGTCGGTTAAATTTCGCGTCTGTAGCACGTCATCTTCGTGGTGTAGCAATTTTAATGGCCAGTAGTATATAAGTACTCGTCTCAACTCAATATTGTTAGAGTAATCGGAACAGCTTGCTATAATGCAACCATTTCTTGAAGTAGGTGTAGGAGCAAGCGAGTAAAGCCAATGTAGGACACCTCTCCCAGTAAGTTATGTATGTGAAAGAAATTGTTGAACTGTTCAAACAATACCTATCTGAAATCCAAAATACTTCCTGGTATGATAGTCATCTCCATTCAACTCAGCTGTCCTACGTAGGAGAAGAACGCTTCTACTCGCTCTCACTTCTTACGAAATTACAAAGGAGTCAGTTCACAATACTTCGTCACCTCCCGTCCTCAACAAACGGGGATGAAACGGGTCTTTTAATCACTTGTGTTAGGAACAGTTCGGTCATATATCACTCTACGACTGTCGAACAACGAGTTGCTTGGAGCATCAGCGCTCAGCATTTTTACAAGAGACTGGGTGTGTAAAGAGGAATAGACCACTATACGATGGTAGTAAGGAAGCAGTAACAGTAGAATAGGTCGATCAGGACTCAGAACGTGGTTTAGTAATTGTGTGTCACCCGAGTAACAAATCCGTCAGCAACATTTCAACCATTCTATGGCTGTCCCATTCTACTATTGGTGGTATGGCTGTGAAGTAGAGATGAGAATGAACAACCACAGCAAAAGCAATACCAGGCAGACCTCATGTTCTGACGGACAGGGACTGTCGAGCATTGCGGAGGCTGACTAAAAATTCGGAAGAAATCAGCCGAAGGCATCACTAGTGAGTTCCAAAGTTCTGCCAGCAGTCCGGCTAGCACGGTGACTATGCGAAGGGAGTTAAAAAGGATGAGGTACAATGGTGGAGCTGCTGCTCATAAGCATCACATTTCTATAGTCAATGCTAACACGGGCTAAAGGTGAGGTAAAGAAGCGGCTCTGAGCACTACGGGACCTAACATCTGAGGTCACCAGTCCCATAGAACTTAGAACTACTTAAAACTAACTAACCTGAGGACATCACACACATCCATGCCCGAGGCAGGATTCGAACCTGTGACCGTAGCGGTCGCGCGGTTCCAGACTGAAGCGCCTAGAACCGTTCGGCCACACCGGATGGCGGTGATGTAAAGAGCGACGCCACTGGACAGTGGATGATTTGGACTGATGATTCGCGCTGTATCCTGTGGCAATCGGATGGAACGGTTTGATTTCGCGAATGCCTGGAGAATGTTACCTACCATCATGTGTAGTGCCAACAGTGATGTATGGAGGAAATGGTTTTACGGTATGGAGGTGGGTTTTGTGGTTAGGGTGTGAACCTCTTATTGTGCTTGAGAAAAAGCTAAATAAGGTATGATATGAACACATTTTAACAGCACTAGGTATTCCATACAGCAGAGGAACAGCTCGGGGGCGATGACTGTTTTTATCAGCATGACAATGCAACCTGTCACGAAGCAACGTCTGTAAGGCAATGATTTGCTGACAGTAACACGGCATAAATGGGCTGGCCTGCCCAAGCTCTCAACTAGAACCCAGTGGAACACCTTTGGGACGAGCCAGAACGTCGACTTCGCTCCAGACCCCAGCGTCCAACATCGTTACCTTCTCTGGTTTCGGCTGTCAAGGATGAAGTGTCTGCCGTTCTTCCACAAGCATTCAGACACCTTATGGTAATTGTCCCCAGCAGAGTTCAAGCCGTTGTAAAGGCGAAGAAGGGTGGACACTTCATATTTTTACGTCCAACATACACTACTGGCCATTAAAATTGCTACACCATGAAGATGACGGGCTACAGTCGCGAAATTTAACCGGCAGGAAGAAGATGCTGTGATATACAATTGATTGGCTTTTCAGAACATTCACACAAGGTTGGCGCCAGTGGCGACACCTAAAACGTGCTGACATGAGGAAAGTTTCCAACCGATTTCTCATACACAAACAGCAGTTGACTGGCGTTGCCTAGTGAAACGTTGTTGTGATGCCTCGTGTAAGGAGGAGGAATGCGTACCATCACGTTTCCGACTTTGATAAAGGTCGGATTGCAGCCTATCGCGATTGCGGTTTATCGTATCACGACATTGCTGCTCGCGTTGGTCCAGATCCAATGACTTTCAGCAGAATATGGAATCGGTGGGTTCATGAGGGTAATACGGAACGCCGTGCTGGATCCCAACGGTCTCGTATCACTAGCAGTCGAGATGACAGGCATCTTATCCGCATGGCTGTAACGGATCATGCAGCCACGTCTCGATCCCTGAGTTAACAGATGGGGTCGTTTGCAAGACAACAACCATCTGCACGAACAGTTCGACGACGTTTGCAGCAGCATGGACTATCAGCTCGGAGACCATGGCTGTGGTTACCCTTGACACTGCATCACAGACAGGAGCGCCGGCGATGGTGTACTCAACGACGAACCTCGGTGCACGAATAACAAAACTTCCTTATTTCGGATGAATCCAGGTACTGTTAACAGCATCATGATGGTCGCATCCGTGTTTGCCGACATCGCGGTGAACGCACATTGGAAGCGTGTATTCGTCATCGCCATACTGGTGTATCACCCGGCGTGATGGTATGGGGTGCCATTGGTTACACGTCTCGGTCACCTCTTGTTCGCACTGACGGCACTTTGAACAGTGGACGTTACATTTCAGATGTGTTACGACCCGTGGTTCTACCCTTCATTCGATCCCTGCGAAACCCTACATTTCAGCAGGATAATGCACTACCGAATGTTGCAGGTCCTGTACGGGCCTTTCTGGTTACAGAAAATGATCGACTGCTGCTCTGGCCAGCACATTCTCCAGATCTCTCACCAACTGAAAACGTCTGGTCAATGGTGGTCGAGCAACTGGCTCGTCACAATACGCCAGTCATTACTCTTGATGAACTGTGATATCGTGTTGAAGCTGCATGGGCAGGTGTACCTGTACACGCCATCCAAGCTCTGTTTGACTGAATGCCCAGGCGTATCAATGTCGTTATTACGGCCAGAGGTGGTTGTTCTGGGTACTGATTTCTCAGGATTTCTCACCCAAGGTGGGTGAAAACGTAATCACATGTCAGTTCTAGTATAATATATTTGTCGAATGAATACCCGTTTATCATCTGCATTTCTTCTTTGTGTAGCAATTTTAATGGCCAGTAGTGTAGTTCGGGCTTATGCCAGGAGAGAGTATAAATTTTTACTGCCAGTGTAGGTGGACCATTGCATCTGTGTGTCGTTCCCTACGTCGCAGTATCGACGCAGTTCGGTCTACTCGTTTTCAGTGAGCGAGTCGTCGCCGAGTGCGACCTCCTGGCGCCTAAGGAAACGCGGCGGTCAGCTAGGTTACAACGCAGCGCGAGGCCTACGGAGGACCGCTGAGCCTGAGCACACTGCAACTTCACCGTGTCATTAAGTGAGAAAAAGTGAAGTTTATTCCCTCTCTCACGCACAATGCATCCCAATGAGCACCAGGAGGGTGGAGCACGCGCATGCCGCTCTCTACTGGGTGGTAGCGCTGGCACCATTGAGGTAAAAATAAGAGGAGTTGTCATGACGCCACAAACTTGAAGCCGAACCAAGTGAAGATTCGCCATGTTAGGTACCCCAAAACATTCGCATCTGGTGTTTTTATTCCATGTAGTCGTGAAGTGTTTTGATAAAAAAAAATGCCGGCTTGAGTCGCTCACGGATGTACTAATCGTTCTGATCGTAGTCTAAAGTTTAAACAATTCACATTTTATTCGTAAGTGTACTTATTTAAGCGCTATTTTCTTATATATACTTGAAATTCTGATGCACTGTATGGTTTTATTTATCTGATTTGACTTTAGATTTCCTATCAATCCAACGCGAAGAGCTCTGTGGAGGTGAGCAATGCACTTGGCTTTCATTGTTTGGTTATTCCCAAGTAACTGAAAAGTCCTGGCAAGAATATCCTGGAAATGGGGACTAATGTTTTAAAATGCGATAATATAATATAAAAGTAATGTAACTACATGTAGTTAATTTAATTTCCAGTAAAATGTGTGGAACACCTGTTACAGTGGCTAAATTGTAAGTACTTAAAGGGTTACACATTTGTTAAAGCAAAGTTGCCTATTTAAGTCCAGGCTATTTAGTCATTACATTAATTACTGTGTTGTCGTGTTACCCTGTAAATTGCTGTTATTTGCCACACTGAATGTCACTTGGTAGGTACAATTTAAAATCAAAGCAGATGTGTAAACTACAATGGGTCTGACAATCTTAAATTCAGTTCTTTTCCTTCGTAATTTAACAAATCTTTCACTTTGTTGACATGACAGCTGGCTTGTTTATATCATCGCTGCATACATCTATGGGACACCAAAGGAAATAAGGTAAGTTTCTTGCAAACATGAATATTAAAATTTGCATTTGACTTGAAAATGCAACGAATACAAATCGGTGCCTCTAAACTATCACACATTGCTTTTGGAGTTCTGGCTTTATCAATTATCGACACAAACACAATGAAAATTAATTGAAATGGATTACGAAAGCACGATTTTCATAGCACATACTTCTCTTCTCGGTTAGTCGAAGTGTATAAACAAAAAGGAATTACAGTTCTGAGGCCCGAAGCGTCATATTTTCGTGTCGTATTACTGTATCAAATACGCGTTTAAGACCAGAAAAACGTTTGAAGTTGCGTTCCTTATGCTGTGTTGTTCACTAAAACAGTTCAACATTTAATATATAAAATAAATATCGCGTCCGCAAGACAGAAATAACGAACAAGAAGCAATTGTAAACACTCGTCTGCTAATGTTTTGGGGGATCCAAGATGGCGACAGGCCCCGCCCACTGGCTTCAAAACAACGTACAGCGTAAGTGTGTAACGCCATCTCCCCTTATTCTACCTCCACGGCGGGCACGTACCTGCAGGCGCTCGACGAGGTCGTGCGGCAGGTGGCGCAGCCTGCCGTTGGCGGCGGCGACGGAGCGGTAGCAGGCGGCGGCGCGCTGCGGGCGGCCCGCCTGCAGCAGCCAGCGGGCGCTCTCGGGCAGCAGCAGGAAGAGCAGCGGCGCCAGCAGCGCGCAGCAGCCGGCCAGCGCCGCCACCAGCCGCCGCCAGCCGCCGCAGCCCAGCGCCAGCCAAGGGGCGGCCGCGCACCCCACTCCGTAGAACGCGCCCACCGTCGCGTTCAAGCCCGCCGTGCGCCACCGCTCTCCCATGTACTCCATCACTGCCAGCATCACAGAGAGACTACAGATTAATCACAGTGTTCTGTACGTGTGATGCTCTCCAGCTTACATACACGCCAGATGGGGACAAACTGCAGGAAGCGATCCCTGAGAGGATAAGGAGCAAAGTACGTCATACGACCGGAAATGCGCTCATCTACATCCATACTCCGCAAGCCACCTGACGGTGTGTGGCGGAGGGTACCTTGAGTACCTCTACCGGTTCTCCCTTCTATTCCAGTCTCATATTGTTCTTGGTAAGGAAGATTGTCCTTATGTCCCTGTGTGGGCTCTAATCTCTCTGATTTTATCCTCATGGTCTCTTCGCGAGATATACGTAGGAGGGAGCGATATACTGCTTGACTCCTCGGTGACGGGATGTTCTCGAAACTTCAACAAAAGCCCGTACCGAGCTACTGAGCGTCTCTCCTGCAGAGTCTTCCACTGGAGTTTATCTATCATCTCCGTAACGCTTCCGCGATTACTAAATGATCCTGTAACGAAGCGCGTGGCTCTCCGTTGGATCTTCTCTATCTCTTCTATCAACCCTATCTGGTACGGATCCCACACTGCTGAGCAGTATTCAAGCAGTGGGCGAACAAGCGTACTGTAACAACCTACTTCCTTTGTTTTCGGATTGCATTTCCTTAGAATTCTTCCAATGAATCTGTCTGGCATCTGCTTTACCGACCATCAACTTTATATGATCATTCCATATTGTAGCTAAATGATAAAGGATCTCTCTTTCTATGTATTCGCAGCACATTACACTTGTCTACATTGAGATTCAATCGCCGTTCCCTGCACCATGCGTCAATTCGTTGCAGATCCTCCTGCATTACAGTACAATTTTCCATTGTTACAACCTCTCGATATACTACAACAAAAAAATGGCTCTGAGCACTATGGGACTCAACTGCTGTGGTCATAAGTCCCCTAGAACTTAGAACTACTTAAACCTAACTAACCTAAGGACAGCACACAACACCCAGCCATCACGAGGCAGAGAAAATCCCTGACCCCGCCGGGAATCGAACCCGGGAACCCGGGCGTGGGAAGCGAGAACGCTACCGCACGACCACGAGATGCGGGCTATACTACAACATCATCCGCATAATGCCTCAGTGAATTTCCGATGTTATCCACAAGGTCATTTACGTATAGTGTGAATAGCGAGATTGCCATCGTATGTATGCCTCCCGGGCCGGCCGGTGTGGCCGTGCGGTTCTAGGCGCTTCAGTCTGGAACCGCGTGACCGCTACGGTCGCAGGTTCGAAACCTGCCTCGGGCATGGATGTGTGTGATGTCATTAATTTAGTTAGGTTTAAGTAGTTCTAAGTTCTAGGGGACTGATGACCATAGATGTTAAGTCCCATAGTGCTCAGAGCCATATGCCTCCCGTCGGGTAGACCGTTCGCCGGGTGCAAGTCTTTCGATATGACGCCACTTCGGCGACTTGCGCGTCGATGGGGATGAAACGATGATGATTAGGACAACACAATACTCAGTCCCTGAACGGAGAAAATCTCCGACTCAGCCGGGAATCGAACCCGGGCCCTTCGGATTGACATTCCGTCGCGCTGACCACTCAGCTACCGGGGCGGGAGGGAGGTACACCCACCTGAAGACAGAGATAAGAGGTCCCTGACAGTGAACCCGGTATCAGCACCAAACAGGTAGCCCGCCAGCGTGGCGTAAGCCAAACTACTGTGTGGAACTTTCTCCGTGACAACAGCCACTATCCAAACCACTTTCTACATTACCTCTGTGGCGACGGTTTTGTCGCCGGTTCCTCGCACAGGCCACCGTGCTGCTGAGATTTCTAACATCCGTCCTATTCTTAGACGTGGGGCAGTATCATCAGACTTCACCACGCCCACCTGTGTGCTACAGCGAATCCACACATTATCGTGGCCGCATACTATCAGCGTCTATTAGGCCAAAATGTGTGGATGGGAATTATTGGCGTTCTCCTTGTCGGTCCAGTCATCCTTCCAAAATGCTTCACAATGGAGGCATATGTGCACTTCCTCCAGGTCAACCTGGCTCTCCTGCTGGAAGACGTGCCTTGATGGTAAAAAGGGCAATGTCGCAGCTACATAACGGTGCTCCAGCTCACTGTCCTCCTAAATGTGGAGGCAAAATATTTCTACAGTGAGATCATACCTAAATGCCCAATGTATCCTTATGTGTGCTTGCCATCATTGAAAGCTAAAGCGTCAAAGTTCTTTTAGCTCTACTTTCCTCCTTTTCTTCCTTGGAATGCATTTGCAGTCATATGTCCACGTGACCCTTTTCTGCTTATCCTCTCAGCAGTCGTTTCCTGCAGTTTGCCTCATTTAGTAAAATCATCCTGTGTACAGGATGACTCAAACAATGAACTTGTGAAAAGAGACTTGTTGTGAACTTTATAAGTATCACTTAACATATCTTTTTCTGACGCAAATAATAGTTTAACTGATGTAGTTGAGAGTCTACACGGGGAGATGACAATATTGCGAAAAGCAAAACTGTTTGTTGGATGCAGGGGAATAGAGTAGATCGGTCTGTAACACTGTGACATATTATTTGCCTAATCTTTAGAGACATCTGTAGGAGGCATACTTATACGATATGGATTGTAATTGAGGCAAGAGCCGCTAGACGTAACGTCTTTGGACTAATAGCGAAGAAATGAAATACCGTTTGATACGGGCCTGTGCAGCCGTAAGTCCAGGTAAAATGCAGCGAGCAATAATATGTGCCCGGAATCGCTATATAGCATTTATCAGTACTTAGGATCAAAATTATGACCACTTTATTTGACAGTGATAGTAATAAATACACGAACGGTACCAGAGTTACGTGTTCACTTACACTTTGTACAGTACGGGTGATATTTGTGAGCCGCGTGTTCTGAAGGACAGTCATTGATTTTCGGTGCTGTTGTCTTGTTACTGTTTGATCCAGTTCCACACTTGTTACTACGATTAAGTTCCTTTCAAAAGTGATATATAGTTCCATTTCAAAAAGTCGTTTTAAAAAATCGACAACTATAAACGTTAAAAACTACTTGCGTACATCAGAAAATTCACAACGCAGTCCGCTATAACTTAGCGAAAATAGCATTTCGATGTATTTACTCGTTCTGAATATATTTTGGGTGTCCGGTCATAGTTGCCTCACATCATCTAGGTT
Source organism: Schistocerca nitens (assembly GCF_023898315.1). NCBI lineage: Eukaryota > Metazoa > Arthropoda > Insecta > Orthoptera > Acrididae > Schistocerca > Schistocerca nitens. Next base: position 295,790,452 of record NC_064616.1, on the reverse strand, counting down.
GTGTATGTACGGGAAGGTTATAACTAAACTTTCGGTACTTGAGCCAGTGTAGATGGAGAACTGTTCAGCGTATTGATACCTATCTTAACAAGAATGATGTTCAGACTGTCCGCCGCAGGACTGGCGTCGTTATTAGTCTATGTAGTCGCCGTACTGGTACTGGATGCAATATGTGATTTTCAAATAGTGTATTAACAGTGTCAAGACATCTGAACATTCCGTGGTACAACGTTCGAAAAGTGCCGCAAACAACTGTGAAATGGAATCCCCAGCGCGTTTGCAGGCTGTCGTGGTTGTCACACTGAGCAACGTTAGTAACCTGGAACGTAAACATGGTATGCAGTTAACAAATGTCAGCCTCTACTGTTGAAATTGAAATGTTTTTCTTTCAATGGTTTATTCGTTATTTTTTCGATTGTTCTTACTAATATTTCCACAAAGTTTCATTGTCCTACGGTCACTCGTTTTTCATGAGGACACCCTCAAGTAGTGAAAGTTTAATTATAGCCACCCTGTACTTAAAATGGCTCTAAGCACTATGGGACTTAACATCTGAGGTCATCAGTCACCTAGACTTAGAACTACTTAAACCTAACTAACCTGAGGACATCACACACATTCATGCCCGAGGCAGGATTCGAACCTGCGACCGTAGCAGCCGCGTGGTTCCGGACTGAAGCGCCTAGAACCGCTTGGTCACAGCGGCCGGCCCACCCTGTACTTCATACATACCTTTATGGTTTGTATAATCAACAAACTTTATAACAATTCTTACCGGATAGAATAGATATGAACAGGCCTATTCCTTTCCCTCATCCTCTGTGGCTACTGTGCAATCATCATCAAGTTTCCTCTATGTTTGACATACTCTGAAGTGGTTCGTTGTTACCATAGATGCTTTGATGTTCTTCTATGGATGGGACACCTCCGTTTCGCCACGTAGAAAAAATCAGGAAGCATCCGTGTCAAATGGTTCAAATGGCTCTGAGCACTATGGGACTTAACATCTTTGGTCATCAGTCCCCTAGAACTTAGAACTACTTAAACCTAACTAACCTAAGGACATCACCCACATCCATGCCCGAGGCAGGATTCGTACCTGCGACCGTAGCAGTCCCGCAGTTCCGGACTGAGCGCCTAGAACCGCTAGACCACCGCGGCCGGCCATCCGTGTCAGAGCTGGCTTTCGTAACCTGGCAGTGACACCGCTCGCGTACTGCTCCAGGTGTTCAAGATAATCATCGATATCTACCTCTTCATTCGACAAGGCAGTGTCTGCACCCTGAGGCGTTTTGGGTAGCTCCATCATTAATTGCTGGCCTCCCCCGTGTTGTAAGCTCACCGAGCGAAGTATTAGTCGCCTCTTTAAAAGAGATCACTGGTGACTTTAGAGAATTGGAGATGGTATTGAACTGGTACCAGGTGGTCATGTCGCCTTCTGCCGCCGACGTAAGTCGTGGCAGTGAAGTGGTGTGTATGTGTCAGTCGCTAGTATGGAGTCAGTGGAGTAAGTTGGGTCGACGTGCAGAAGTGGCCTGTGTTTCGATGTGCCCAGCACCACACTGTGGTCGATGTTACGCAGACCGTAAAAAGTCTGCCGGCCGCGGTGGTCTCGCGGTTCTAGGCGCGCAGTCCGGAACCGTGCGACTGCTACGGTCGCAGGTTCGAATCCTGCCTCGGGCATGGATGTGTGTGATGTCCTTAGGTTAGTTAGGTTTAAGTAGTTCTAAGTTCTAGGGGACTACTGACCACAGCAGTTGAGTCCCATAGTGCTCAGAGCCATTTGAACCATTTTCAAAATGGCTCTGAGCACTATGGGACTCAACATCTTAGGTCATAAGTCCCCTAGAACTTAGAACTACTTAAACCTAACTAACCTAAGGACATCACACACACCCATGCCCAAGGCAGGATTCGAACCTGCGACCGTAGCAGTCCCGCGGTTCCGGACTGCAGCGCTAGAACCGCTAGACCACCGCGGAACCATTTTCGTAAAAAGTCTCTACAAAGAACGGTGAGCCACTCGCAGCCGTACGATACGGCGTAAGAACAGTGCTCGTAAAAAGATACTAACCGACAGGGAACGGAAACGAGTGTCACGCAATGTGAATGACCATCAGTTTCAAACTCGACCGAAATATCTGCTGTGAATGTAGGTCCACCACAGCTAGTCTCCGAGTGCACCGACGGTCCAATGACGTGTTTACCCTTAAAATGTGTAGAGGGTGTTGTTATGGTAGGGGGCGTTTTTGTGCTGTTTTGGGGTAGTTTTCGTACCATTACTCGGTCCTACTGTTTCAGGATACCTTGAAAATGAACCAGGATATTTATTTCTACATTCTTGTTGGCAATCTGTTGCTCTCTGTTCTCCATCGTCATGATGACAAATCTGTGGACACTCCCAGGTTCTAATATGGCAACAGCAGTGTTCACAGAGCTGCATACATTCCTGATTTGACTAACACCCAGGCACCCTATCGCATCTCGACTCGCCCACTAAATCACCCAATCTTAATCCCACAGAAAATGTCTGGGACTGTTTGGAACAGGGTGTGTAACGGAGCAACCAGCATGCTTGTAGTTTGGTAGCTCTGAAAGATTTAAACATCAATGAATGCCTTCTGCTAGACGTAGCATACCCCAAGAATCTCTTGGAATCTTGGACTGAGGCCGTTATAATGACGGTGTGGCACGATGGCGTGATGTCTAGTGCGGTGAATAACGTTTTTGTCCAATGTGGTTAATACTGATCAGTATAAAACTTCTGTGATGCTCCTCGTACTATCATTTGCCAATAGTCCAACGCGTTCAGTAACTAAAAGAGATATTACGTCTGATATGGCTCTCCCTATATGGACGTAAACGGGGCATGACACCTCGGTCTACTTTTTTAGCGGTAGTTGGGATTAGGATTTGTACCGCAGTCGCTGCATCAGGGATATAACGGAGGTGGTTTTATCGAACAGAAGTTGGAGACGTATGTTGTACATTTGTTTCGTTGGTGTCCAAATCGGAGTTCGAGGCGGTCGTATTGATAGTATTTACGTAAGCAGCGTTTCTTAGTAACACAGCAACGTATAAGATTATCAGTATACTTGTTCAAAAATGAATTATATCCTAAGTTAATTGTGTGATTAAAGGTACAAAATATAACGCAAATATTTGTAATGAACAGAAAAAGTTGTAGCGTCTCTTAACCGATAGTTTGGCAAAACAAATTGAACCAAATTTTGAAACCTGAGGACATGAAACTGATTGAGAGGGCATGCGTTTAACAAATCAGCTTGTCATGTTTATTTTGATCTAGGGTTCGACGTATCGCATGTTTTATTATGATTATTGTTATTATTCCTTTTTTTCTTCGGCATGGTTGAAGTGGAGTGTGGTGAAGTAACTCGTCTTTAATGTTTGAGTATCCTGCAGTCTTCATATTCAACAGTATGTTGAAGTACAGCTTTTCTCGCAAATTCTTACTGTGTAATAGCCTGTTTGCGTCGACGTAAATGAAGTAATTCGAAATCACACTTCTCTTGGGGTTCTTCTGATCACTTTTCATGTTTAGAAATAGTTGAAAAATGAAAACAGACTAACACATGAAGAAACTGAGAAATACATGAAATACTGCACTTTGAGACTTAACTTTAAACGCTGTTCGGAACTCCGGACGTCTCCTGAAAGCCGTTTCAAGGCCGTTTCCAGTTATCATATCTCGAATTCTGTTTCTGTTACAGAAGGTTTTTAGCAAATTTCGTTAATACTCCTCACAGTGGATATATTGAAAAACTCCAGCGTCTTGTCCTCGAAGCTTTTTCAGTGTAGTGATTAAGGTCCTATTCCAAAGGGGCGACAGAGGCCATTACAAGCGTTCGATCTCAGACGCGAGATTAGAGTCGCAAGGTGCAAGTCGCCTGTTCAAATCCAAATTCCGCAACTTTCAGTCGTTCCTTGTGCGTGATGGCGTTGCACGCCTCAAAAGCAACAAATAGGCACACTTTGAAACATGCGCAAGTGAAATGAGGGTAGACCGGTCAAAGAAATGACAGTGATGTGTAGTGTCACTTCCCGTTCAGGGTGCAATTTCATTGTACCGGCTGTGGCGACACAAAACTATGCATGTACCTATCCAGTGACACTCCTTTAATGTAACCGAATGCTACCATTTCCTAAGGTAAGACATTACGTGAGCTACAGCGGAGAAATCAAAGCGGCGCACGACTTGACTGGTCGGTGAAGAAGTGGACATCCAACATCCATCACAGTCATTCAACTGCTTTCCATAGATGCTCAAGGTAGTAGCACGAGAACAGGTGGCCAGCTTCGCCGTTAAAAAGATGCTCGTTCCCAGGCGCCAGGCCACAGCATTTATCAGGGTTGCTTATGTCAGTCGATATCCCCGTCTCCGTCCCGTATTGTCACTAGAGTGATTCAGCATTCATCTGAGCTCCGCTTATGCACTTTCCTTATGACATCACGTCAGTTATAGCGGACAGTGTAGTGAATTTTCTGATGTACGCAAGTAGTTTTTAACGTTTATAGTTGTCGATTTTTTAAAACGACTTTTTGAAATGGAACTATATATCACTTTTGAAAGGAACTTAATCGTAGTAACAAGTGTGGAACTGGATCAAACAGTAACAAGACAACAGCACCGAAAATCAATGACTGTCCTTCAGAACACGCAGCTCACAAATATCACCCGTACTGTACAAAGTGTAAGTGAACACGTAACTCTGGTACCGTTCGTGTATTTATTACTATCACTGTCACTGTGGTCATAATTTTGATCCTAAGTACTGATAAATGCTATATAGCGATTCCGGGCACATGTTATTGCTCGCTGCATTTTACCTGGACTTATGGCTGCACAGGCCCGTATCAAACGGTATTTCATTTCTTCGCTCCAAAGACGTTACGTCTAGCGGCTCCTGCCTCAATTACAATCCATATCGTGCAAGTATGCCTCCTACAGATGTCTCTAAAGATTCGGCAAATAATATGTCACAGTGTTACAGACCGATCTACTCTATCTCCTCGTACGCACTCTCAACTACTTCAGTTAAACTATTATTTGCGTTACAAAAAGATATGTTAAGAGATACTTATAAAGTTCCCGACGAGTCTCTTTTCATGAGTTCATTGTTTCATTGTCGCCATCATCACCTACGTCACTGAGATCTGAAAGTTCCAGAATAGAAATTATATCTTCCGCAAATAGTTGCAAAGCTGGAAAGATTTTTCTTAACTTCTATTTTTAACATGAGACTCAATGTTTCGTAAAAAAAAAAGTAAAAAAAATGATGACACTCACCCAACTGCATTACCCACTGCCAAACGGATATATTTATACACATATTGACCACTATTACAACACAGTAAACAAAAGTTATTGATATCGTAAGCTGTTATTTATTGGTACTGTTATATCAACGTAAGGAATATATGAAATTATTTTAATAAACACTAGTAATACCATGACGATGAATGCAACAATGCTAAATGGTGTCACATGAAATTCGCAACAGAGGTCACACAACAAAACCACTTTAGCACAAATATTTAGACCATTAAGTCATGAAAAGTCCACTAGAGACCACCGTGAAGACATTAACCAAAAAGGAAACACATTATAGTCCCTGCAACAGTTTAAGGCCAGTGTGTCACGCAGGGTACTGGAGAGGTATTTCGTTAAATATTTATGTTTTATGACTTTAGGCGAATTACATGTAACGGAGAGTGTGTGAGATTTTTTATAGTGTGTCTCTTGTAGATTTTGGAGCTAACGAAGGCAGACAGGTGCTTTTGTATAATTAGCAGGTTGTGTCAAACGGGTGGATTGCTTTTGGAAGTCACGCCTGATAATTTTAAGTTGGAATGGTACATTTTGCGCAGTTTATAGCACGTCGGTTTGTAAATGGCTAGGGCTAAAGAACTGTAGATGGGCTCTGACTTTGAGAACTCAGTATGGTGTGAAGTTTCATGTGTCGCAATTAAAGCCTCTAAATTCCGTGTCATGGAATCAAAGAGTGACAGGATGAGTTCACCGTACAAAATGTTAGTCATCGAGACGACGCACTGTTCGCTTTAGAGCGCTGTACATGGTGTGTAACTGGTAATAAGCTATCATGACCCTCTATGGTGAGGCATGGCAGTGAGGTGGTTTAGACATGCCAGTCGGTTAAATGGAATCAACGCAGTGGAATTGGCTGACATAGAGACATGACAGAATGATAAAATGAAGCTATCATTTTTAGACTTGCCCATGACCACACTGTGAACGATGTTACCAGATTTTTATCAGCGCGGACTTCCGAACGCGTATACAGGGAATTGTTTGCCATTCATAGCATAGAGTAAGAAAGATACTAGGTGACAAGGACCGGAGACGAGTGTCACACCTTGTCAATGATAGTTTCAAACCCGACACGAATTTCTGCTGTCAGTTAATACAGATCCAATTCAACCAGTCTCTGACCTTGCGAAGGGAACTCCGTACAGTGGACATTTGGAGTCAGATATCTCCAAAAGGCTTTTGATCATAGCGACACATAAGAATGCACGTCTTAAATGGGGAAAATGGCGCAGTAAATGGACATCAGCTCTCTGGAGGCGTGTGTTGTGGTCCGATTAGTTACAATTTTTCCTCTTTTCAAATGATGCAAGGTGTCGAGCGACCAGCGATCCACTGAGACTCCACAGAGCGTGGAAGGTAAATTTCAGACGCAGTCGGTTCTATGGTTCTTTGGGGTGTACCATTACTTGGTCCACTCATTCACGACACCGGAACGTGAAAAAGAATGTTTATTTTAATATTTACAAAGACCAACTGTTCCCCTTTCTTCTATATCTTGGTGATGAGCATGCTGTGGATCCCCACGTCCTCCAAGATGACAACAGCCGTTTTCACATAGCTGCACGCATACGTTCTCGCTTTGATAAACACTTGGGCAACCTATGCCGCCTCGATTAACCGATTAAATCACCAGATCTTAATTCCACAGAAAATGTTTGGAACTATTTGCAACAGTGGGTGAAACATACCAAACGAGTTCACTTCAAGAAACGAAAAATGTAGTATCCTATGACTATAATATCAGTAAGTCAGAGTTGGAATCAGTCAATGTATACAAATAACCTAGGTGTAACAAGTTGTAGAGATATGAAATGGCCGGCCGCTGTTGCCGAGCGGTTCTAGGTGCTGGTGCTACGGTCGCAGGTTCGAATCTTGCCTCGGGTATGGATGTGTGTGATGTCCTTAGGTTAGGTAGGTTTAAGTAGTTCTAAGTCTATGGGACTGATGACCTCAGATGTTAAGTGCCATTGTGCCTAGAGCCATTTGAACCACTTAGATATGAAATGGAATGATCAAACAGACTCAGTCGTGGGTAAAGCAGGTGGTAGACTTCGGTTTATTGGTAGAGTGCTGGGAAATGCAATCAGTCTACAAATGAGATTGCTTACAAAGCACTCGTGTGGCCCACCCTAAGCTATTGCTCAAGTGTGTGGGACGTGTACCAGAAGGGACTAACAGGGGATATTGAACGTATACAGAAAAGTGCAGCACGAATTGTCACAGGTTTGCTTGCCCTGTGAGAATGTCACAGAGATGCTGAAGAAACAGAACTGTCAGACGCTTAACGATAGACGCAACCTATCCCTAGAAAGCCTATTTACAAAGTTTTAAGCACCGGCTTTTAATAACGATTCTATGAATATACTACAACCTACAATCTCTTAAATATCGCTCCCACAGGGCTCGCGTGAACAAGATTAGGTAAATTACAGCGTATTTGATCACTCATTCTTCCCGTGTTCTATAACTGAATGGAACTGGAAAAAAACATAATAATTGGTACAAAGGGACCTACCATCATTTATGCACTTCACAGCGGTTTGCAGAGTATATATTTAGATGTAGATGTAGAATTTGTAGCTGTGCGGGTTCTCATTATCAAAGAGAGGCTGCAGCTGTGAATCATTCACCTGAGAAAACTTACGAACACTCTTCCTTGCCTAATTGAAGTCGTTATCAAATCTAGAGGTAGTGTTGCAAATTACTACCATGATGTGTTGTGAGATGCCAGCATTGCAGCTGCAACTGATTTGAGTAAGATGAAATTTCCCCAAGTTCAGAACCTGAGTGTTGGACAACGTAGCGATCTTCCCTCGAAAAGTGTGGACTGTAAGGGGATTTATCAGAATGAACTAGCGTTGGATTTGAGCCTATCGTGAAATTCCAACGAGGGAAGAGACGTTATCTCAGAGTCATTTAGCCCTCTGGGCCCAGTCCACCTAGAAGGAGCATAGCGCGATGAGCAAAGTGCAGGAAAGGCGAGGGGAAGTCCCATGCGTTTGTATGAATGAAAAAAGGAAAGTCCAGCCACGGACGGTTAAGAGCAGCCTATTGTACTGAGCTATGGGGGGAAGGATTAGCGGCGAGCGGTGTAGAAATATTGTCGCGGCGAACGTGCGGAGAAAAAATCCATGCGAACACCTATTGAAAACTTACAGAGACAGCTAGGATTAAGATTCCATGTTACAAACAGCAAGTTGTAAGTTCAGTCCAGATACAATGAATAATCCCTTAATCGTACAGGTATGTTAGAAAATTTAAAAAGGGAAATGGATAGGTTAAAGTTAGATATAGTGAGAGTTAGTGAAGATCCGTGGCAAGAGAAACAGGACTTCTGGTCAGGTGAATACAGGGTTGTAAACATAAAATCAAATAGGGGTAATGCAGGAGTAGGTTAGATAATTAATAAAAAAAAAAGTGGAACGTGGGTAAGTTACTATGAACAGCATTGTGAACGCATTATTATAGCCAAGATAGATACGAAGCCCAAATCCACCAGAGTAGAACAGGTTCATGTGCCAGCTAGCTCCGCAGATGGTTAAGAGATTGAAGAAATGTATGATGAGATAAAAGGCCTTATTCAGATAGTTAATGGAGACGAAAATTTAATAGTCATCGGGGAATGGAATTCGATAGTAGGAAAATGAAGATAAGGAAAAATAGGTGAATATGAACAGGGGGAAGGAATGAAAGAATTTTGGACAGAGCATAATTTAATCATACCTAACACTTGTTGTAGCAGGTTGTTTACGCGGAAGACTCCTGGAGACAACGGAAGGTTTCGAAAAATGGCTCTGAGCACTATGGGAATTAACTTCTGAGGTCATCAGTCCCCTAGAACTTAGAACTACTTGAACCTTACTAACCTAAGGACATCACACACATCCATGCCCGAGGCAGGATTCGAACCTGCGACCGTAGCGGTCGCGCGGTTCCAGACTGTAGCGCCTAGAACCGCTCGGCCACCGGAAGGTTTCGGATTGATTATATAATGGCAAGATTTTAAATTAGAAGACAGTTCCAGGGGTAGATGTGAACTCTGACCACAATTTATTGGCTATGAATTGTAGAGTAAAACTGAAGAAACTGCAAAAAGGTAGAAATTTAAGGAAATAGGGCCTGGATAAACTGAAAGAACCGGGGGTTCTAGAGAGTTTGAGGAAGCGTTAGGTAAGGATTGACAAGACCAAGGGAAAGGAATACAGTAGAAGAATAATGGGTGGCTTTGAGAAATGAAATAGTGAAGGCAGTAGAAGATGAAGTTGGTAAAAAGACAAGGACTAGTAGAAATCCTTGGGTAACACAAGAGATGTTGAATTTAATTGATGAAAGGTGGAAATATAAAAATGCAGCAAGTGAAGCAGGCGAAAGGGAATAGAATCGTCTAAATAATGAGACTGACAGGAAGTGCAAAATGGCTAAGCAGGAATAGCTAGAGGACAAACGTAAGGATTTAGAAGCATATATCACTAGGAAAAAGATAGATGCCGCCTCCAGGAAAATTAGGGAGACCTTTGGCGAAAAGAGAACCACCTGTATGAATATCAAGAGCTCAGGTGGAAAACCAGTGGAAAAAATATATAGAGGGTCTGCACAAAGGCAGTATTTTGGAAATGGAAGAGGAAGTAGATGAAGATGAGATGGGAGATACAATACTGAAGACTTTGACAGTGCACTGAAAGATCTAAGTAGAAACAAGGATCCACGAGTAGACAACATTCCGTTAGAACTACTGATAGCCCCGAGAGAGCCAGCCAAGACAAAAATCTTCCATCTGGTGCGCAAAATGTATGAGACAGGTGAAATACCCTCACACTTCAAGAAGAATGTAACAACTTCAATTCGAATGAAAGCATGTGGTAACAGGTGTGAATATTACGGAACTAGCAGTTTAATAAGTCATGGTCGCAAAATACTAACACGAATTCTTTACAGACGAATGGTAAAACTGGTAGAAATTGACCTCGGGGAAGATCAGTTGGGATTCCGGAGAAATGTAGGAACACGTGAGGCAATACTGACCCTACGACTTCTCATAAAAGATAAGTTAAAGAAACGCCAACCTACATTGATAACATTTGCAGACTTTTGAATTTGTTGTTTGGAGTACTCTTCCTTAAAATACTACAGATGGGAGGGGTAAAATACAGGGAGCGAAAGGCTGCTTGCAATTTGTACAGATACTGGATTGGCAGTTATAAGAGTCGAGGGGCGTGAAAGGGAAGCATTGGGTTAGAAGGGAGTGAAACAGGGCTGTACTCTTTCCCCGATGTTATTCAAATGTTCAAATGTGCGTGAAATCCTATGGGATTTAACTGCTAAGGTCATCAGTCCCTAAGCTTTCACACTACTTAACCTAAATTATCCTAAGGACAAACACACACACACCCATGCCCGAGGGAGGACTCGAACCTCCGCCGGAACTAGCCGCTAATTACGCGCGGCAATGTTATTCAATTTGTATACTGAGCAAGAAGTAAAGGAAACAAAAGAAAAATTTGGAGTAGGAATTAAAATCCAGAGAGAAGAAATAAACACTTCGAGGTTTGCCGATGGCATTATAATTCTGTCAGAGACAGCAAAGGACTTGAAAGAGCAGTTGAGCGGGATGGACTGTTTCTTGAAAGGTGGATATCAGATGAACATCAATAAAAGCAAAACGAGGATAATGGAATGTATTCGAATTAAATCGAGTTGTGCTGAGAGAATTAGATTAGGAAATTAGACACTTAACGCAGTACATGAGTTTCGCTATTTGGGCAGCAATATAACTGATGATGGTCGAAGTAGAGAGAATATAAAATGTAGACTGGCAATGGCGAGAAAATCGTGTGTGAAGAAGAGAACTTTGTTAACTCCGAGTATAGATTTAAGTGACAGGAAGTCTTTTCTGAAAGTATTTGTATGGAGTGTAGCCATGAATGGAAGTGAAACATGGACGATAAACAGTATAGACAAGAAGAGAATAGAAGTTTTGAAATGTGGTGCTACAGTATAATGCTGACGATCAGATGGGTTGATCACGTAACTAATGAGGAAGTGTTGAATAGAATAGGGGAGAAAATAAAGGCCGGCCGCGGTGGTCTAGCGGTTCTAGGCGCTCAGTCCGGAACCGCGCGACTGCTACGGTCGCAGGTTCGAATCCTGCCTCGGGCATGGATGTGTGTGATGTCCTTAGGTTAGTTAGGTTTAAGTAGTTCTAAGTTCTAGGGGACTGATGACCACAGATGTTAAGTCCCATAGTGCTCAGAGCCATTTGAACCATTTTTTTTTTTTTTTTTTTGAGAAAATAAACTTGTGGCAAAACCTGACTAGAAGAATGGTTCGGTTGGTAGGACACATTCTGAGACATCGAGGGAATACCCATTTAGTACTAGCGGGAGACGTGGGGGGAAATCGTAGAGGGAGACCAAAGATGAATACAGTAAGCAGATTCAGGACCATGTAGATTGCAGCAGTTGTACGGAATAGCGTAGCATGGAGAGCTGCACCAAACCAGTCTTTGGGCTGATTACCACAACAACGACATAAATGAATAGTATATGAAAACACACCACAGGGTGACAAATTAGGTAAATCATTACCTTTATCAACAGTGAGAACTGTACAGAATCATTGCACAAACGTCGAGTTATATTTATAAGTTAAGAAAATGATACAGCCGAAATAAATTTTTGATAATACCATACACTTCACCTCATTAGTAAGTTATATCCGTAATTTCTTGCAGTTTGATTTACTATTCACGAAAAGACTAGATTAGCGATGTCGCAAGCCATTAATTTAACGTTGACAGGGTGGTCAGAAATAGTTCAAATGTGTGTGAATTCCTAAGGGAACAAACTGCTGAGGTCATCGCTCCCTAGACTTACATACTACTTAAACTGACTTAAAGTAACTTATGCTAAGAACAGCATGCTTGAGGGAGGACTCGAACCTCCGGCGGGAGTGGCCGCGCAATCCGTGACATGGCGCCCGTAACCGTGCGGCCACTCCGCGCGGCAAAGAAATAGTCTGAAAGGCTTGTAATGGCGTTCTAAGGTAGATTGTACTGAGAAATATTCAATACGTTGCGCCGGTTCGGAGTTAATTAGCATTGAAGTTAGCCAATCAGGCGGTTGAGCGCGCAAATTCAACTGGCCCGCCAGAGACAGTGTCGCCAAACGTGTTTCTCGTTTGGTTTCCTAAAAGCGAACAAGGTGGCGATACAAAAATTGGACATGGGACGGAACTAATGATCGAGCCCGAGCAGACAAGCTAAGTACAGTAGTCTCGTTCGCTATGACCTACACTATGAGAACAACTCACAGTAATTGTATCTGGCGGGCCACTTGAATTTGCAGGCGCAACGACCTGATTGGCTAACTTCAGCGCCATTTAACTCGGAAACGGCACAACGTATCAATTTTTTTTCTTAACAATTATTTCACAGCTCATCGTATCCTGCGACACACTTATAAGCCTTTCAGAAGTAATTGAATATTAAGCGAGCTCCATAGAAGAAGAAATTTATTTAACTTGGCCAGTAGGCTCGAAAATTGTAAATTATTATATCTAATTAAGATTCGTCACAAGTGATGGCGCTGCTCGAAGGGAGGGAGTAAAAGCGACAGGCAGTGACAGGCTACACACTCGTATCTGTGGTAAGAGGGAACAGGGGAGGAGGATGGGTTGGACGAGAGTTGTTGTTTGGGGATGAAAAGGAACACGTCGTAGTGGTGTGAACAGTTCGTGCTGGAAGCTGATTGAGTGAATACTTCGTGTGTGGACAGTATATACAAGTTGTTCATGTTATTTTCTGGGCGGTATACAACCGCATGATCGAAAAAAAGTTGCGGGAGAAGTCAGTATGGGACTAAGATGTTTCCGCGAAGCTTTTTTTTTTTTTCCTGAAATCTAAGGCTTTCGTCTGGTGTGGTAAATGAACTTTTTCTTCATTTATTGGGATATTAGTGAAGCACTATGAACTGTTCTGCACCGGTCCGCAATCGGCTGCTAAGTAACTATTTTTTGCGCCAATGTATTTCAAATCCGATCGTGTGCTCGAGTTCCGCACCCTGAGTGTCAAGACACAAATGAATGTATAAATTATTTGTTCAACAGAGGGTGATTTATAAGTCGCAGTGTGTTAGGGTGACAAATCTGTGCCGGCAGCGGTGGTCTAACGCTTCTAGGCGCTCAGTCCGGAACCGCGCGACCGCTACGGTCGCAGTTTCGAATCCTGCCTCGGGCATGGATGTGTGTGATGTCCTTAGGTTAGTTAGGTTTAAGTAGTTCTAAGTTCTAGGGGACTGATGACCACAGATGTTAAGTCCCATAGTGCTCAGAGCAATTTTTTTTTTTTTTGACAAATCTGTTGTCCAGTGTTCGTATTGTATTTCTGTCACTCGTCCGTTCTCAGCAAGCTGTTCCTTATCCTTTTCCTGTTGTACTGTATTGTGTACCTTCGTGGCCTCGTCTTTAACCTGCGTTGGTGTAGCGCATCTTGTCCCGGGATCAATCACTGTAAATCCCGAAAATGGAAGAACTTCAACGTTTAGAGGACAACGGAAAGACAAAGTGGTACCGCATAGTTCTTGATGAACACAATGTGTTTCAATGTCTTCTGTTAATTATTACTAATAAAAGCTTTTCGTCATGTCCCATGCAGTCAAACCATGGGAGACTTTTCATGGGCGTCCGTGCCTAGGATGACGATGTAATCTATTGGATACTATTCTTGCTCTATTCAAGGGTAATTCATGTTAGAACAAAATAAATTTGCACACATAGTTTAACTGTTTACTATGTCTAGGTAGTACAAAACACTAGGTCAGTGAAAAGAAGGGGGAAGTTAGGGAAATGTATTTCGCTGCGGATACTTTACAGATGATTACAGAGATATGAAATTATGTTCAGAAATAGCCTTAGTTATGTAATTTCAGGTTCGTTGGATACTGTCTTTCTAATACAGTTACTCGGAGGGGGGAGTGCAGAAACCGTGAAAGAACATGATTTGCAAGAACGCTACATGTCCTTGAAGACAATTTGCTCTTTACATTTTAAATGTGCACACTATCAGGAGCCACGAATTGCAGGAAACCGTTGATAAAGAAATTACAACATTTTGAAAATGTCTTGGCAATGCTCTTCTGCAGCGCCACTCAGCCGAAACCGACACAATGCAGTCATTAAATTTACGTAACCGCCAAACGTATTTCCGCGTGACGCACACTGGTGACTGCTCTCCGCTGACAAGGAAGCCTTCGTGAAGAGTCTATACCGATTGTCTTGCTGTGTGGAACGTATCTAATGATTTACAAAGATAACTTTTGTTAGTAAATCCATCTGTAATGCGAATACTACGTCTAGATCTACATACATACCCTGCAAACAACTGTCTAGTGCATGGCAGAGGGTACTTCCATTGTTACAGTTATTAGGGTTTCTTCATGTTCCATTCACGTATAGAACGCGGAAGAATGACTGTCAAATGCCTCCGTGCCAGCCGTATTTAATCCAATCTTGTCCACACGATCCCTACGGGATCGATATGTAGGGGGTTTTACAAGATTCCTAGAGTCATCATTTAAAGGCGGTGCTTGAAACTTTGTTTGTAGGCCTTTTCGGGATACTTTGCATCTATCTTCAAGCGCCTGCCAGTGCTTTCAGCATTTCTGTGACACACTCCCACGAGTAACCCAAACCTGTGACCATTCGTGCTGCCCTTCCCTGTATACGTTCAGTATCACTTAGTAGTCTTATTATGTAAGGATCCCACATACATGAACAATATCCTAGGATGGGTCGCATGAGGGTGATTGCATTACCCTAGTATTCTCCAATAAATCGAGGTTTGCCACCTGGTTGACCTGCGACTGAGACTATGTAATCTTTCCATTTAATATGCCCATAATGTGTAACTTCCAGCTACATGTATGACTTTACCGATTCCATCTGTATCCTGTCCCTACGGGATCAATATGTAGGGGGTTTTACCATATTCCTAGAGTCATCATTTAAAGGCGGTGCTTGAAACTTTGTATGTAGGCCTTCTCGAAATAATTTGCATTTATCTTCAAGTGCCGTAGTCCTCAGTCATAGGATACTAGGTGTTTTCGTTTTGTGAAGTGCACAGTATTACAATTTTGCACATCTAAAGCAAGTTGCCAGTCTTTGCAAGATCTGAATGAACATTTTTAGAGTTTTCAACACACTTTTAATGAACTGTAAATTCACTCGTCCTTATAGGAAGGGTGTGTGCAATGAAAATGTCTCTGCCTATTGCAAAAAAATGGTACACTTCTTGCAGATGTGTACATCTGCCTGCATTAAAATAACTGAAGTGTAAATGCAGCAATTCTTACAGTAAAGACGCATGCGATGCATATGCCAACAGTTATATATACAAGTGAGACGTAGAATAGTAGAAAATGAATGACTAGAGCTTAACAAACCAGATTTATTTCTTCATCAAAATAGAATACAGATAATCTGTATTTCTTTTTACAAAAAATATTTGTATGTATGTTCCACACGTTGGACTAGTGATCTTCATCAAAATAGAATACAGATAATCTGTATTTCTTTTTACAAAAAATATTTGTATGTATGTTCCACACGTTGGACTAGTTCATTTACACATTTCATTTTTTACGTATATACCAACAAAAAGATATGCTTCACATGTTGGAGTTTACATAATATGCTTGTTTTCAACATAGAAAAAACAAGGTAAAAAGCTATATAAATGTAATTTAACTTCATTCTGATCAGTGGTTCTCTTTCTACAGCGTTTTGAAACTGTAATTTTAACTATGGGCACCCTGAACACACACACACACACACACACACACACACACACACACACACAGTTCTATATTTACATCTACATCTACATAGGTACTCCGCAAGCCACCGTACGCTGCTTGGCGGAGGGTATCCTGTATCACTACTAGTCATTTCCTTTCCTGTTCCAATTGCAAATACAGCAAGAGAAAAATGACTATCTATGTGCCTCCGCATGAGACCTAATTCCTCGTACCTTATCTTCGTGGTTCTTACGCGCGATGTATGCTGGCGGCAGTTAACTCGTTCGGCACTCAGCTTCAAATGTCGGCTCCCTAAATTTTCTCAGTAGTGTTTCTCGAAAAGAAAGTCGTCTTCCCTCCAGGGATTCCCATTTGAGTTCCCTAAACATCTCCGTAACACTTACGCGTTGTTCGAACCTACCGGTAACAAATCTCGCAGCCCACCTCTGAATTGCTGCGATGTATTCCTTCAATCTAACCAAGTACGGATCCCAAACACTCGAGCAGTACTCAAGAATAGGTCACACAATTGTCCTATATGCGGTCTCCTTTAAAGATGAACCACTCTTTCCTAAAATTCTCCCAATAAACCGGAGTCGACCATTTGCCTTCCCTACCATAATTCTCACCCGCTCCTTCCATCCCATATCGCTTTGCAACGCTACGCCCGCGTATTTAAACAACTTGACTGTGTCAAGTAAGACACTAGTAATATTGTATCCGAACATTATATGTTTGATCTTCCTACTCATCCGCATTAACTTACATTTTTCCACATGTAGGGCTAGATGCCATTCATCACACCAGCTGGAAATTTTGTCTAAGTCGTATTGTATCTTCCTACAGCTACTGAACTTTGACACCGTACCGTACACCATGGCATCATCAGCAAACAACCACAGATTGCTGCCCACCCTGTCCGCCAAATCCTTTATTGTATAGAGAACAACAGCTGCCTGTCACACTTCCCTAAGGCACTCCCGACGATACACCCTGTCTCTGATGAACACTCGCCGTCGAGGTCAGCATAATGGGTTCTAGTATTTAAGAAGTCTTCGAGCCACTCACATATCTGTGAACTAATTCCGCATGCTCGTACGTTCATTAACAGCTTGCAATGGGGCAACGTGTCAAGTGCTTTCCGGAAATCTAGAAATCCACAGTTCGCAGTATATCATGTGAGGAAAAGGCAACCTGAATTTCCCACGAGCGATGCTTTCTAAAACCATGCTGATTCGTGGACGTAAGCTTCTCAGTCATAAGGAAATTTTTATATTCGAACTGAGAATATGTTCAAGGATTTTGCAGCAAACAGAAGTTAGGGATATTGGTCTGTAATGTTGCAAGTCCGTTGTTTTATCCTTCTTATATACAGGAGTCACCTGCTCCTTTTTCCCGTCGCTTGGGATTTTGTGCTGGGCGAGAGATTCACGATAAATGCTAGCTAGGTAAGGGGCCAATGCCGTGGAGTACTCTTTGTAAAACCGAACTGGGATTCCATCCCGAATCTGGTGATTTATTTACACTCCTGGAAATGGAAAAAAGAACACATTGACACCGGTGTGTCAGACCCACCATACTTGCTCCGGACACTGCGAGAGGGCTGTACAAGCAATGATCACACGCACGGCACAGCGGACACACCAGGAACCGCGGTGTTGGCCGTCGAATGGCGCTAGCTGCGCAGCATTTGTGCACCGCCGCCGTCAGTGTCAGCCAGTTTGCCGTGGCATACGGAGCTCCATCGCAGTCTTTAACACTGGTAGCATGCCGCGACAGCGTGGACGTGAACCGTATGTGCAGTTGACGGACTTTGAGCGAGGGCGTATAGTTGGCATGCGGGAGGCCGGGTGGACGTACCGCCGAATTGCTCAACACGTGGGGCGTGAGGTCTCCACAGTACATCGATGCTGTCGCCAGTGGTCGGCGGAAGGTGCACGTGCCCGTCGACCTGGGACCGGACCGCAGCGACGCACGGATGCACGCCAAGACCGTAGGATCCTACGCAGTGCCGTACGGGACCGCACCGCCACTTCCCAGCAAATTAGGGACACTGTTGCTCCTGGGGTATCGGCGAGGACCATTCGCAACCGTCTCCATGAAGCTGGGCTACGGTCCCGCACACCGTTAGGCCGTCTTCCGCTCACGCCCCAACATCGTGCAGCCCGCCTCCAGTGGTGTCGCGACAGGCGTGAATGGAGGGACGAATGGAGACGTGTCGTCTTCAGCGATGAGAGTCGCTTCTGCCTTGGTGCCAATGATGGTCGTATGCGTGTTTGGCGCCGTGCAGGTGAGCGCCACAATCAGGACTGCATACGACCGAGGCACACAGGACCAACACCCGGCATCATGGTGTGGGGAGCGATCTCCTACACTGGCCGTACACCACTGGTGATCGTCGAGGGGACACTGAATAGTGCACGGTACATCCAAACCGTCATCGAACCCATCGTTCTACCATTCCTAGACCGGCAAGGGAACTTGCTGTTCCAACAGGACAATGCACGTCCGCATGTATCCCGTGCCACCCAACGTGCTCTAGAAGGTGTAAGTCAACTACCCTGGCCAGCAAGATCTCCGGATCTGTCCCCCATCGAGCATGTTTGGGACTGGATGAAGCGTCGTCTCACGCGGTCTGCACGTCCAGCACGAACGCTGGTCTAACTGAGGCGCCAGGTGGAAATGGCATGCCAAGCCGTTCCACAGGACTACATCCAGCATCTCTACGATCGTCTCCATGGGAGAATAGCAGCCTGCATTGCTGCGAAAGGTGGATATACACTGTACTAGTGCCGACATTGTGCATGCTCTGTTGCCTGTGTCTATGTGCCTGTGGTTCTGTCAGTGTGATCATGTGATGTATCTGACCCCAGGAATGTGTCAATAAAGTTTCCCCTTCCTGGGACAATGAATTCACGGTGTTCTTATTTCAATTTCCAGGAGTGTATATTACTCAAATGACATCGCAATTCTATACCTACATCATGTGTTGTGCATTTATACACAGTTTCATGTATTGAAATGCAACACGCATAAAAACATTGAGTTACATTTTCTTCCGTAGGATTCAGAACTTGCCGCGAAAGTTGTTGTAAATTGGTTCACCACGTTTTGTAGAGTCTAAAAATGTAAGGCCACCAGCTCAATCTCTGTTCGAGTGTGCACTGTATGGCAAAATGGCTATACATTAAATTCTTTAAGGTCTGTTCCTGCACGTGAGTCGATTCTGTTTCGTTAAAAATTTTGATTCCTCATGGAAATTCGCACTTATCTCGTGATCATCCGGTGTCACTGTAGGTTTTGTTTGAGTATTTCAAGTAAAGATTCTTGCAACCGTTTTTGAGTTTTACGCAGCCTAAACCAATTTGTAGGGGATAATATACAAGAACATGGCTTTTCAAAAATCACAACTGGTTTGAATTCGTGATCACTGCACTTTCCGATGCTGACACATTTACTTCCACTTGAATTTAGGGTTAAAGTCGTATTGGAAATGGCATCATCTGGAAATAAGAAAATAAAACGGGTTAAGCCTCACCTGAACAGTACAATACAGCCATACGTATACCCAAGAACATTCGTGCAACTTACATGATGTTGATTGTTTAGTTGGAGCCTGATGTTTTATGATGGTGATATTACCTCACCAATCGCACATTGCTAACTGAAGTCATTACTTATTGGTGATACACACACACACACACACACACACACACACACACACACACACACACAGCAACTTTCACGGCAAGTTCTGAATCCTATGGAAGAAAATGTAACTCAATTTTTTTATGCGTGTTGCATTTCAATACATGGAACTGTGTGTGTGTGTGTGTGTGTGTGTGTATGTGTATCACACATTTTAAAAATGTGGAGTGGATTACATAATGAGAAAAGGGTGTGATCATTGTACTACAGTTGCATGGGAGGAGGAACCTAATGTTAGAGTCATTGCTAAGATAGAAGAATATGTTCAGTCTATGGAATGGACCTACTTCAACACCTGGGACTAAATCAACTTCACTACACTGACTACATGCCTTTAGTCACTTTTTAGGCTGATGATGTACTAGCACAAAGGCTATTTATGCATGATCGTCATCGTCAAGTTTCTTTATTGGCTGATTGAGTTCTCCCAGCTTTGAATCAATATATTCCCTGATTATTACATCAGAATGTTCATTTATTGTTATTTACCTTATTATCTTGCTGTGATGTCGCCAAAATTCGTTCATTATTTGGAGTAACTTGAAAGTATTTTTTCAGATTCCTGATAACTGAATTTTCGTGGGTCTGTTATAAATAGACCTTCTGGTCCCTACAGGATTGAGTGCTTTTCTTTGTGAGTAAATAATATGCAGTAGAAAATCACCGTAAGTAGTCATTTATGTTCACTGATATATATAGGGTGAAAAATATGTGGCAATAATCAGAACATCCATTGCGTCAGCTGTAAACAGCAACCATAATTTCGTGTTGGAATGTGCTACATGGTTGACGATAATGCAAACTTCGACTGGTAGGAGAAAAACACCTTTGTTTAACGGGTAGGTTTCTACATGTAAGGGGAATCAACATCTTTTGTTCCAGTTATGAATAACTATCCATTCAGCTATGAATAAAATATGGCTGAACTGGCAATCATATCTCTCACACAGTCCTGATGCAGCTGAATGCGGTGTGGTGCCCTCTGTATTTGGTGGAGTGTGGAGTGGGATGTGGCAGCCATTTCCTGGTGGCAGTGTGGGTGTTAGTGGGCAAGTAGAGTGTACAACCCGCAGTCAGAGCAGGTGGCGGCGGCAGTGGTGAAACCAGTAACGTCACAGCAGGTAGGCATGGGTTCTACACCAGTCATGGATGAGCTGGTGGTGGCCATGTCTACAGAGCACACGGCATAGTGGCTGTGACTTGCAGCCTGGCTCCATGGCATAGAACACACAGCAGGCATAAATTTTCCCAGTGTGGCACAGGTGGACAGATTGAAACTTAGGGGGGGGGATTGGGACTAGGCTTTACACACAGCTGGTTTGAATCATACTTAACAAAAAGAATGCAAAAGGTTGTGCCGAATAAATCAGAAAATGTTGGAAATTGATAAAATATTAGTTACTGCTGTAAAATCACAAAGGTGATCCCATAGGATTCAATTCTGAGTCCACTCCTATTCCTTATATGTATATACGTACGACCTTCCAGTTAACATTCAGCAAGTACATTTGGTACTTTTTACGGATGATACTAATCTTATAATAAATTCCTTTAGAGAGAAAGTAACAGAATAATTGGTAAACGATATTTTCCAAAGAATTATTAAGTGGTTGTCTGAAAATGGACTCTTCCTAAATTTTGAAAAAAAAAACACACACTACATTCAGTTCTGTACAACAAATAGAGTCATAACAAAATTGATGCAGCACATGGGCAGGAGTCAGTAAGAAGAGTCGAATGCTCCAAATTTTTGGGTGTAAATATCGCTGAGTGTCTCAAACAGTTAAGTCCACCTACTTTTGCTCTTTGTATTATTGCTAATTTTGGAGACAAGTGTCTCAGCCTCCTGACATATATTGCATATTTCCACTCAATAATGCCTTATAGAATTATTTTGTGGGGTAACTCGTCAATTAGAAAGAAAGTATTGAAGGGAGTTGTAAAAATAATACGTGGTGTTCACCCACAGAATTCATGTAGGTACCTCTTCAACGAGTTGAAAATTTTAACTGTGCCATCACAATACATATTTTCGCTAATGAAATTTTTTCATAAACAATCCATCACAATTCGAGAAGTCCGTATCTCATGGTCTAGCAGCTAGTGTTTCTGCCTCTGTATCACTGAGTCTCGGGTTCAATTCCCAGTCAGGTTGGAGAATTTTCTTGCCCAGGGACTGGGTGTTTGTGTTTTTCTCATCATTTCATCATTGTTCGGGAAAATGGCGAAACTGGACTGTGAAAAGATTGTTAATTTGTACGGTCACTGATAACCATGCTGTTGAGCTCCCCACAAATCAAAATCATGATCATCACAATTTGAGGACAGTGGTGTACATACCTTCAATGCTAGAGAGGAAAAGTCTTTATTATCCACTGTTAAAGCTGTCAGGGTCTTAAAGTGGAGTTCAGTATGCAGTAATAAAAATTTTTGATAATTTGCTGAATAATATAAAATGTCTGACAGATAGCGAAGGAAGTGTTAAATGTAATTTAAAACCATTTCTCCTGGGCAACTTTTTTAATTCCACTGACAAATCTCTGCTTAAAAGCTGGTAGCCAGTAAAAAGGGAACTTCGTTTTTAAGTGTAGTTGCATGACTAGGAATAAATTATAATGTGTTCACTAATGTTAACAGTAATCATGTGTACATATCCTGTAAACTGACTCGTTCCACATCATTTGGATAAAAGAATCACTCCAAAAGTCTACGGAACATACATCTAACTAACAAGCTACTGCAGACAGCATGGGAGCAGTACAGAAGGTACCGTATGGCAGCAGCAGAGCATGGTAGCAGGGATGGCGCATAGGACCCTTCCTCTGATGTGGCTTAAATGCCTTAACGTTCCTAGCACAGCACAGTTGAGAAGATCAAAACTTAGGTGGGATTGTATTTTAACTTAGGACAAGCAGTATGTGTGTGACAACTTCAAGGGGTGAAAAACCTAGGAATTCTGTAAGTATGCAGATCAGAGTGAATAAGATCTTGGGGGGAAAACATGTCAATGAAAGTCGGTCAGCAGTCAAGTCCAGACTGAGACAGCGTTGGACTTGCATAGGGGGAAAAATATTCCTTGTCTCACGTGAGACAATGCCCTTTGGCCTAGAACTGATGCAGGGAGAGGGAGGATGACCTTGAAAGAAAATGCCCTTAATTTCAGAATCACAGGCTCAGACTGGCAGAACAAAAACCTCTCTCATCTACCAGGCAAGCTTGGACCTTCAGGGGAAACAAACATCTTTTGTCTCAGGTGAGTGACATCAGGGGAAAACCCAGAAAACCTTGCAACAACGCACTTTGCAATTATATTCCAGGTCAGCCATTTTGGATCACCATCTTGGATTCTGACATTATAAAGCTGTGCCACTAAACCAGGTCAGCTATCTTAGATCGCCATCTTGGATTCTGACATCATGGAGAATATGCCTGTATGCAAATGTCGCTATCTTGGATCACCATCTTGAATTTTTTAATTTCGCAACAACATGACAATGCACTAGCTTGGATTTTTTAATTTTCCACCAGTTTATACCTAGAACAACAGCACTGCTTCCACAGTGACATCAAAGGAGTAATGAAAACCATGTAGCACAATTGGGTTATCTTTGAATTTCCCACCAAATTTTGAGATTCTGGCCATTTTTGTGTTCTTTGTCTCTTGTATATAGCGCAATTTGCTTCTGTCAGGGAGGTTGGGAGGGAGGAAGGGGGAGGGGTAATCTGTCAACAACAAATGATGTCACAAGAAGAGATGTGAGGGTAGGGGGAAATCTGGCAACAATGAACTTTGCACTCGAACAGGCACAACATATCTACTCTCATGGTCACTAACAGAATAATGTTATTAGACCCAATGTATTTCCGGCATAAGTGGGCTTCAGAACAATCTGTTCTAGATAATTCTCAGAGAATGCATTATGTAATATTTCTCAGGATGTCCACCACTCACAAAACTGTAATTATTCCAGTTGATGGTTGGATGATTAAGTCTCCTCCAATGATGACAGTATGACTGCAGAAATTATACACTAGTGAACTTAGGTTTCTGGTTACATCCGAAGGGGAGTCAGGTGGTCGACAGAAGAATCCCAGTGTAAGTTTACACCCACTCTTGATACTAAGTCTTGCCCAGCCAATCTCCACATGCAGTTTCAATTCCTATCTAGGTGGACTTGAATTGCTTGCCTACTGCGACAAATACTCCACCTCCATTTCCTATTAGTGTATCCTTTCGGTACATGCTCGAATTTTCCCCAAAAATCTCACTGTTTACTTATAAGTGGGCTCATACTGTCATGTTTTTTGTGCCTCTGCTTCGATTTTGTAACCACTGAAGTAATTACACATACCATCTCTACACTTGAAGTTCGATTTAGCTTCCTCCTCCCTTCTGAATATTTGCTCTGTTATAGCAAATGAAAGCAGAATCGTCCCCACTGGGCGCCAAAATGTAGCAGGACAGGGATGGCTGTGGGGAAAACAGAATTAAACATGAGCTGTTCTTGCTTGTCGGGATGGTATGGAGTCTTCCTGTGGACTTGGTAAGGTCTGTAGAAGGTTTGGGAAACTGGAGAGACATATGTGGAATTTAATTTTTCCATCTGGCTAGTATAGTAATTGTGGTGGATTTCCTTCTTATTCCAGCATTGTAGCTGCATGCGATGAACAGAAAGCAGAGTGCATGCACTGCCCGGGAGACAGAGCGTTGCTCTGGCATCTCCAGTATGTGAGGCAAGCTGAAATGGGCAGAATGTGTCCACGCTGCAGGTATAGTGATGGCGTCAACTGGAGTCAAAGTCCGGACTGACACTGAAGAGCAGGGGTGGGCAACTGGCGTGCTGCTGGCTGCTTGGGCTGGGCAGATAGGCAGAGGTGTCTCCTTCATGACCTGGTGGTGGCAGAGTTATGACGAGAAAGCCGCCTGACACAAACTGGGCGTCACATACTGTAGAGCTCCCAAATGATGATGAGCTTGTTCGGCCATGATTATATACTTCTTCCCCCTGCTGATTCCATGGTAACAGTGGTGTTTCTCAGTAAAATAGAAGCGTCTGGAGAGTATCAATATCCAGAAGGTGTGGCATAACCGTTAGTAGCTCAGCCAAGCTGCACCAATTACATGATGTCAGGCTGTGGTCTGGTTCCAGTGTTCGTGGTCTGATGACACAGGAGTTGATCATGTACTTCAGTGACGAGCACCTGCTGTTTGGCTGCGGCCTCGTTACAGTTCTGGGCTCGAATTTCTGCCTCAGTTCTCATATAGATTTATCCCATTACATTATTGACAGAAAAACACTTTGTTGGAAGTCGAGTCTATGGATTGTATCTAAGAAGCAAACACATAAAAATACACTTTAAAGAGCAATCTACAAAAGATATAAAAACATTAGCCACTGCTTAGCAGTAATACAACTGGTGAGTCTTGTCCATAGGTAACAACATAAAGATGGTATCGTGAAATCCTCCATACAGTGAGTATGGATCCAAGATCCCAAATGATTACATGATGTTGAACGAGTATGCTAATTTTCGTTCCATCCTAATGCCCCTACGAAGGGTGCTCGCCCAGGTGTAGCATGGAGGACGAACCTTCTTCAGGCAACAGCACCAAGTGCCCTTATCCTTATAGCTGCTCGCCTGATAGGTTTGGAGGAGTGGAAGGGGGCATATGCTCTGTATCTACCATCTCCAGCCCCAACCTGGTGCTTCATAGTCCAAGACCACTCGTTTGGTCATTACCACCCATATTCGCAGCACCCTCTACGCGATAACGACAGTCTGTATTCATAACCACAACCAGAAAATGGGTAAATCATGTGACTGCATTGGGATACCACCAATTCATCAGGTATCAATCATTATATCGCTTCCTCCTACGTATATCTCGAGAAAATACCATCAACATAAAGTTAGGAAGATTCGAGCTCACATGGAGGTTTATCAACAATCGTTCTTCCAACAAACCATTCATGACTAGAATCGGAAAAGGGAGAAGTGATCGTGGTCCACGAAGTACCCTCTGCCACACACTGTAAGGCTGCTTGCGGGGTTTGTACATTTAGATGTAGATGTAGATATGAAATTTGGCCCCAACATCCATCTGTCCATTGTGGTCCGCCTCCCTCGCCCCCAGAGCCAACTGTTTGGTAGGCACTTACCCAGTGACGGTGCAGTAGTAGATGAGGTGGAACATTTATTCAACAGGCAAACCTAGACATTTATTTGCTAACTGTGTAGAGAACATGTGGAGAGGAACTAATTCTGGAACTCAGAGCCTTGACTGTAGCTTTCGTGGTGATAATATGACACAGATATATGCAGAAGAGCTGTCTATGTGGCTGAGACTCTTGACTGTAAGTATCTTCTTTCATGCTGATGGTACAATTTTTTTTATTTTGAGAAGAACTAAACCTGGGACTGAGGCTCTCGACCATTCTTTGTGTATTTCAGAAGGAATAGTACATACGTTAGGAGATGGTACTATAGACAGATTCCAATAACACATCCCATGTATGTCTACTGTTTATTGATTACCGAGATACAGTTGGTTTCATGTCGTATTTTAGGACTCCAAGGACTATGGGTATACTTAAAGACTGTCATTTTTGAAATGATAATTAAATGGACACCCTAGCTGCAAACGGGCGTTGATGTACTTCATTGGATACATGTTGAAAATGTGTGCCCCGACCGGGACTCGAACCCGGGATCTCCTGCTTACATGGCAGACGCTCTATCCATCTGAGCCACCGCGGGATCCCGGTCGGGGCACACATTTTCAACATGTCCCCAATGAAGTACATCAACGCCTGTTTGCAGCTAGGGTGTCCATTTAATTATCATTTCATTTCTAGCAAAGCTGCATGGTCATCCACGGTAATTGTTCTTTCGGGAACAGATACTACTGTCATATACTGTCATTTTTGCTTTGAAGTTTAAGTTGTGAAGTTGTGCTTGAGATTTCATAATCGGATTTTTCGAATGTGGTTTCGATTTTTTGTCCATGTCCACTGTATCATTTAAGTATGCCACTCACATTTACAGATGGTGAGTATGTGGATATGGTATCTGTATTCTGGTTTTCTAACAGAAACGCCGCTACTGCTTCTGTAGAATACGGAAGACGAGATTCGAGAGTGCTTACTAAACAGCGTGAGACTGGTGCGGTGCCCAGCAATCATATTTCGTTTGAACGTGCAAATGCACAGAGCATAGTTCACAGAACGTAGTCTTTCAGCAAGCACATGCAGTATTTCTACACATACCAGTGATCCACATACAATAATATGGTGGACATTTCGTATACACACCTTCTGCTCTTATCATGTGCAGTGGTTTCTACAACTCAGAGAAAGTGATGAAAGTGAAAGATTGAAATTTTATCGATGGTTAATGCCATATCACCGACTAATCCATTAACACTGTTTACTGATAAAGTCACATTCACACATGACGTTGTCAAAAACACTCGTAACTCACGTCGGTGATCCGATGAAAACCAGCAAGACTCCGTGAACAAACGTCTTCAAGAACGATTACCTTTAAATGTGTGGTGTGATAAGTTTGACGATTAGTAGATTGGCCCTGTTGTGTTAGCCATCATCTTGGAACCGTTTTTGAAAACGAGCTTCCAGCATTGTTGGAAGGGGTTCCTTTGGCTATAAGCACTAGTATGACACGGCCCCTGCACATTATAGTCGACAGGTGACGTATCGTCTAAACCTAATATTCCACGGAAGATGGGTCGGCATAAATTGTTACTTTCCATGATCACTGAAGTTTCCGGACGTTACTCTTTTGATTTTAACCTGTGGGAATGGTTGGAAGGCGAAATCTACAAAGAAAAAGTAAATAAGAGACGAACTGATCGTCTGGAGGATGGATAGTGCTGCCCTCATAAAATAATGCAAAAAGTTTTGTCAAGAGAATTTGAAAGTGCATTGAAGTCGGAAACGGAATTTATGAAAATCAACTTAACACCTTGTTTCTGTATTTTTTTGTCTTATACTCTAACAGCAGTGCCTCTGTAACCATTAAAAATTGGACACCTATTATATAGAATGTTGTATTAGAATACGTCCTCCTAAAGTACACTGACTGAAAAATTCGCGACACCAAAAAATAATTAATGTAGACTAATGAAATTTCGGGAATACATTTCTCTAGATAACGTATTCATGTGATGAACAATGCAAGATCAAGGGTTCATGTAAGCGCGAGATAAGCCACTGCAAACGAGAAATGCTGGTACATTAATAACCGCTGCGTCCACCAGAATGTTGAATGCATGCATTGTGTTGTACAGGTGGCGGATGTCAGTTTATGGGATGCAGTTCCATATCTGTTGCACTTGGTTGGTCGATACAGCTACAGTTAATGTTGTTTATGGATGAGGCTGGAATTGTCGTCCAGTGATGTCCCATATGTGCTCGACTGGAGACATATCTGGGGGTCTAGCAGGCCAAGGTAACATGATGACATCCTATAGAGCATGTAGGCGAGAGTAATACTGCTGGAAAACACCCATTGGAATGCTGTTCATGAATGGCAGCACAACAGGTCGAATCACCAAACTGGCATAAAAATTTATAGTCAGGATGCATGAGATAACCACGAAAGTCATAGGAAATCGCCCCCAGACCATAACTCTAGGTTTAGGTCCAGTGTCTAACACCCAGGCAGTCTGGTTGCGGGCCATCAACTGGCCTCGTTCTAACGAACACATGGCCACCACTGGCACCGAGGCAGAACCAGCTTTCACCAGAAAACACAACAGACCTCCACCGAGTCCTCCAATGAGTTCTCGCAAGTGGCGGTGGTTTGGTGTCAGTGGAATGCCCCCTACAGGGCGTCTAGCTCCAGTCTGTCCTTGAAGTCAGCAATTTGTAATAGCTCGTTGTGTCACTGTGGTGCCAAAGACTGCTCATGCTGCAGCTGCAGATGCAGTATGCTGAACTAGAGCCATACGCCGAACACGATCTTCCCTTTTGGTAGTGCCACGCTGCCGCCCGCATTTCGATCTGCTTGCGACCGTACATTCCCGTGACCACTGCTGCCAGCAATCATGTACAGTGGCTACATTCCTGGCAAGTCTTTCTGCAGTACTGCAGAGGGAACATCCAGCTTCTCGTAGCCCTATTACACGACCTCGTTCAAACTCAGCGAGGTGTTGGTAATGGCCTCTTTGTCACCTTAAAGGCATTCCTGACTAACATCAACTCACCACGTCCAGTCTCAAAGGTAACTAATGCTCACGACCGTTACTGCGTGTATTTAAAACAAACCTGATTTGCATGTTCAAAGTGACGCTACTAGCACCACACTTACGAAACTGGCACAAAATTCGAAAAGACGTCATCTTTCAGATGTAGAAACACACCTACCAACTCTCGTTTGTATCGCACAACTCTTTCTTCTTGTTGTTTGTTGTTGTTGTGGTCTTCAGTCCTGAGACTGGTTTGATGCAGCTATCCATGCTACTCCATCCTGTGCAAGCTTTTCATCTCCCAGTACCTACTGCAACCTCCATCCTTCTGAATCTGCTTAGTGTATTCATCTCTTGGTCTCCCTCTACGATTTTTACCCCCCACGCTGCCCTCCAGTACTAAATTGGTAATCCCTTGATGCCTCAGAACATGTCCTACCAACCGATCCCTTCTTATAGTCAAGTTGTGCCACAAACTCCTCTTCTCCCCAATTCTATTCAATACCTCCTCATTAGTTATGTGATCTACCCATCTAATCTTCAGCATTCTTCTGTAGCACCACATTTCTAAAGCTTCTATTCTCTTCTTGTCCAAACTATTTATCGTCCATGTTTTACTTCCATACATGGCTATACTCCATACAAATACTTTCAGAAACGACTTCCTAACACTTAAATCTATACTCGATGTTAACAAATTTCTCTTCTTCAGAAACGGTTTCCTTGCCACTGCCATTCTACATTTTATATCCTCTCTACTTCGACCATCATCAGTTATTTTGCTCCCCAAATAGCAAAACTCCATTACTACTTTAAGTGTCTCATTTCCTAATCTAATTCCCTCAGCATCGCCCGACTTAATTCGACTACATTCCATTATCCTCGTTTTTAAAGACACTGTCCATTCCATTCAACTGCTCTTCCAGGTCCTTTGCTGTCTCTGACAGAATTACAATGTCATCGGCGAACCTCAAATTTTTTATTTCTTCTCCATGGATTTTAATACCTACACCGAATTTTTCTTTTGATTCTTTTACTGCTTGATCAATATACAGATTGAATAAAATGGTGGATAGGCTACAAAAAATTCCAATGGCTCTGAGCACTATGGGACTTAACTTCTGAAGTCATCAGTCCCCTAGAACTTAAAACTACTTAAACCTAACTAACCTATGGACATCACACACATCCATGCCCGAGGCAGGATTCGAACCTGCGACCGCAGCGGTCGCGCGGTTCCAGACTGTAGCGCCTAGACCCGCTCGGACACCCCGGCCGGCGATAGGCTACAACCCTGTCTCACTCCCTTCCCAACCACTGCTTCCCTTTCATGTCCCTCGACTCTTATAACTGCGTTCTGGCTTCTGTATAAATTGTAAATAGCCTTTCGCTCCCTGTATTTTACCCCCGCCACCTTCAGAATTTGAAAGAGAGTATTCCAGTCTACATTGTCAAAAGCTTTCTCTAAGTCTACAAATGCTAGAAACGTAGGTTTGCCTTTCCTTAATCTTTCTTCTAAGGTAAGTCGTAGGGTCAGTATTGCCTCACGTGTTCCAACATTTTTACGGAAGCCAAACTGATCTTCAAATGGTTCAAATGGCTCTGAGCACTATGGGACTTAACATCTTAGATCATCAGTTCTCTAGAACTTAGAACTACTTAAACCTAACTAACCTAAGGACATCACACACATCCATGCCCGAGGCAGGATTCGAACCTGCGACCGTAGCAGTCCCGTGGTTCCGGACTGCAGCGCCTAGAACCTCACGGTCATCGGGGCCGGCAACTGATCTTCCCCGAGGTCGGCTTCTACCAGTTTTTCCATTCGTCTGTAAAGAGTTCGCGTTAGTATTTTGCAGCCGCGACTTACTAAACTGATAGTTCGGTAATTTTCACATCTGTCAACACCTGCTTTCTTTGGGATCGGAATTATTATATTCTTCTTGAAGTCTGAGGGTATTTCGCCTGTCTCATACATCTTGCTCACGAGATGGTAGAGTTTTGTCAGGACTGGCTCTCCCAATGCTACCGAGCGAGATGGCGCAGTGGTAGCACACTGGACTGGCATTCGGGAGGACGACGGTTCCATCCCGCGTCCGGCCATCCTGATTTAGGTTTTCCGTGATTTCCCTAAATCGCTTCAGGCAAATGCTGGGATGGTTCCTTTCACAGGGCACGGCCGAATTCCTTCCCTAATCCGATGAGACCGATGACCTCGCTGTTTGGTCTCTTCCCCCCCAAACAACCCAACCATCTCCCAATGCTGTCAGTAGCTCTAACTCTTTCTTGTTGATGTGTATTTTTTTTTTTTTTTGTTAGTGTACTTATTATTCCTTCTGAAATACCCTGTAATATGCGGCAGAAGGAACTGCGGTGAGAGCAGTAGCTTACCGAGGATGTACATCATGAAGAAGTTGGTGTCGGTGGCGAGCCCGGCGACGGCGCGGCCCAGCACGAAGAGCGGCGGCGCGTGGGCGGCGGCGGCGAGCGCGTTGCCCGCGGCGGCCAGCATCCACGCCACCAGCAGCGCCAGCCGGCGGCCCGCGCGGTCCGCCACCGCGCCCAGCGACAGCGTGCCCAGCACGCAGCCCGCGAAGAACGCGCTCTGCCCCCACGCAGCCAAGCCGGACCAACCCTCCTGCGCATGCGCACCAGTTCGGTCATACATACTACTCGGAAAAGTGAACCCGAGAACTGACCAGGGTTGCAGTACCGTCGTGTTTACGGACAAGACAAAGGCAAGAGAGAGCCTACTGGCCATTAAAATTGCTACACCAAGAAGAAATGCAGATGATAAACGGGTATTCATTCGACAACTATATTACACTAGAATTGACATGTGATTACATTTCCACGCAATTTGGGAGCACAGATCCTGAGAAATCAGTACCCAGAACAACCACCTCTGGCCGTAATAACGGCCTCGATACGTCTGGGGCTTTGAGTCAAACAGAGCCTGGATGGCGTGTACAGGTACAGCTGCCCATGCAGCTTCAACACGATACCACAGTTCATCAAGAGTAGTGGCTGGCGTATTGTGACGAGCCAGTCGCTCGGCCACCATTGGCCAGACGTTTTCAGTTGGTGAGAGATCTGGAGACTGTGCTGGCCAGGGCAGCAATTGAGCATTTTCTGTATCCAGAAAGGCCCGTACAGGACCTGCAACATGCGGTCGTGCATTATCCTGCTGAAATGTAGTGTTTCGCAGAGATCGGATGAAGGGTAGAGCCACGGGTCGTAACACATCAGAAATGCTACGTCCATTGTTCACAGTGCCGTCAGTGCGAACAAGAGGTATATTACATATATATTCACAGCACACCCACACCCACACCATCACGCCATCAGTCCGCCCCCGGTAGCTGAGTGGTCAGCGCGACGGACTGTCAATCCAAAAGGGCCCGGGTTCAATTCCCGGCTGGGTCGGAGATTTTCTCCGCTCAGGGACTGGGTGTTGTGTTGTCCTAATCATCATCATTTCATCCCCATCGACGCGCAAGTCGCCGAAGTTGTGTGAAATAGAAAGACTTGCACCAGGCGAACGGTCTACCCGACCGGAGGCCCTCGTCACACGGCAATACATAATACATACCATCACGCCGAGTGATGCGCCAGTATGGCGATGACGAATACACGCTTCCAATGTGCGTTCACCGCGATGTAGCCAAACACGGATGCGACCATCACGATGCTGTAAACAGTACCTGGATTCACCCGAAAAAATGACGTTTTGCCATTCGTGCACCCAGGTTCGTCGTTGAGTACACCATCGCAGGCGCTCCTGTCTGTGATGCAGCGTCAAGGGTAACTGCAGCCATGGTCTCCGAGCTGATAGTCCATGCTGCTGCAAACGTCGTCGAACTGTTCGTGCAGATGATTGTTGTCTTGCAAACGTCCCCATCTGTTGA
Organism: Schistocerca nitens; assembly: GCF_023898315.1. Classification (NCBI taxonomy): domain Eukaryota; kingdom Metazoa; phylum Arthropoda; class Insecta; order Orthoptera; family Acrididae; genus Schistocerca; species Schistocerca nitens. Next base: position 295,757,488 of record NC_064616.1, on the reverse strand, counting down.
CTCAGGGATCGAGACGTGGCTGCACGATCCGCTACAGCTATGCGGATAAGATGCCTGTCATCTCGACGAGGCCGTTGGGATCCTGAACCCACCGATTCCATATTCTGCTAACAGTCATTGTATCTCGACCAACGCGAGCAGCAACGATAAACCGCAATCGCGATAGGCTACGATCCGACCTTTATCAAAGTCGCAAACGTGATGGTACGCATTTCTCCTCCTTACACGAGGCAGAAAAACAACGTTTCACCAGGGAACGCCGGTCTACTGCTGTTTGTGTATGAGAAATCAGTTGGAAACTTCCCGCGAAAGGCAAAGGTCCCGAGTTCGAGTCTCGGTCGGGCACACAGTTTTAATCTGCCAGGAAGTTTCATATCAGCGCACACTCCGCTGCAGAGTGAAAATCTCATTCTGGAAACATCCCCCAGGCTATGGCTAAGCCATGTCTCCGCAATATCCTTTCTTTCAGGAGTGCTAGTTCTGCAAGGTTCGCAGGAGAGCTTCTGTAAAGTTTGGAAGGTAGGAGACGAGGTACTGGCAGAAGTAAAGCTGTGAGTACCGGACGTGAGTCGTGCTTCGGTAGCTCATATGGTAGAGCACTTGCCCGCGAAAGGCAAAAGTCCCGAGTTCGAGTCTCGGTCGGGCACACAGTTTTAATCTGCCAGGAAGTTTCATATCAGCGCACACTCCGCTGCAGAGTGAAAATCTCATTCTTGTTGAAGAGCTAATCATTTGCATATCACAGCATCTTCTTCCTGTCGGTTAAATTTCGCCTCTGTAGCACGTCATCTTCTTGGTGTAGCAATTTTAATGGCCAGTAGTGTATTAACAGTGTGCTCTACACCTACGGTATTCTCTCAAGTAGAGTGCCATCGCACGCTACACATCGGTACCAAAATGGCCTCCATGGCACAACTATTAAACATCGGCCCTATAATCTACACTGAAGAGCCAAAGAAACCGGTACAGGCATGCGTATTCAAATACAGAGACATGTGGACAAGCAGAATAGGCACTGCGGTCGGCAACGCCTATATAAGATAACAAGTGTCTGGCGCAGAGTTGTTAGATCGGTTACTGCTGCTACAACGGCAGGTTATCAAGATTTAAGTGAGTTTGAACGTGGTATTATAGTTGGCAGTCGAGCGATGGGACACAGCATCTCCGAGGTAGCGATGAAGAGGGGATTTTCCCGTACGACCATTTCACAAGTGTATCGTGAATATCAGGAATCCGGTAAAACATCAAATCTCTGACATCGCTGCTGCCGAAAAAAGATCATGCAAGAACGGGACCAACGACGACTAAAGAGAATCATTCAGCTTGACGGAAGTGCAACCATTACGCAAATTGCTGAAGATTTCAATGTTGGACCATCAACAAGTGTCAGTGTGCGAATCATTCAACGAAACATCATCGATATGGGCTTTCGGAGCCGAAGGCCAACTCGTGTGCCCTTCATGACTGCACGACGCAAAGCCTTACGCCTCGCCTGGGCTCGTCAACATCAACATTGGACTATTGATGACTGGAAACCTGTTGCCTGGTGGGACGTCTCGTTTCAGATTGTATCGAGCGGATGGACGTGTACGGGTATGGAGATAACCTCATGAATCTATGGACCTTGCATGTCAGCAGGGAAGAGTTGAAGCTGGTGGGGGCTGTATAATGGTGTGGGGTGTGTGCAATTGGATAGGATCCCATCAGATACGACTCTGACAGGTGACACGTACGTAAGCATCCTGCCTGACCACCTGTATCCATTCATGTCCATCGTACTTTCCAATGCACGTGAGAAATTCCAGCGGGACAATGGTGACACCTCACGCGTCCAGAATTGCTACAGATTGGTTCCAGGAACACTCTTCTGAGTTTAAACACTTCCAATGGCCACCGTACACCCAGACATGAACATTATTGGGTATATCTGGGATGCCTTGCAACGTGCTGTTCAGAAGAGATCTCCACCCCCTCGTACTCTTACGGATTTATGGATAGCCCTACAGGATTCATGGTGTCAGTTCCTTCCAGCACTACTTCAGACATTAGTGGAGTCCATGCCACGTTGTGTTGCGACACTTCTGCGTGCTCGCGGGGGCCTTACACGATATGAGGCAGGTGTACTCTTTGGCTCTTCAGTGCATATCTTGATTTCGCAGCACAGAAATACACTGCCTGCCTAAAACACTGAAGCACCCATGAGACATACTTACACGTAAATATAATTTAGTACGTGTACACAGCATTGGCGGGTATGTAAACGATTAGAGTTGCAGGTTTTGTGACTGGTAGAAACGCTGCGAGACTGCACCAATGTTGTTCTTTGTAAACTTTACTCAGATTTTGTAATCTGAATTAACTTCAAAACCCTCTCATCCCGTGAAGTTTCCTCCTCCCCTTCTGGGTGCTTTGTTAGACAATGTTTTTGCTCCACGTAGAACACAAGATGTGAGTGGCTGGAGACGTACTAGAACTAGACTGTTTCTCTACCTAGACCTGTGTCCTTGCCCTCGCACAAATTTCAACAAATTCAATGAACTCAGGGTTAGTGAACGAGCAGTCTACTACAGTTGCGTTCTTGCATTTCTCCAGAAGATGAAAATGGAGAACGATTTTGAGCAATGGAAAGAACAGCTGTAGATATTTATGGAGTCAAATAAATCCTATGACGATCTATCGAATGGAAACTGACTTAAAGAAACTGTTATAGAAAGAGAACAGGAAGTAAATTAAATAAGATGGGAAATATGATACTGCAAGAAGAATCTGACAAAGCACTGAAAGACCTAAGTCGAAAGCAGTTTACTGGAGTGTGCTACATTCCATCACAATCATGGAGATACTTGCGAGAGCCAGCCATTACAAAGCTGTTTCATCTTATTTGTAAGCTATTAGAGGCGGGAAATACCCTCAGGCTTGAAGCAGGTTCCAAAGAAGGCAGGTGCTAACTGGTGTGAATATTACCGAACCATCAATTTAATAAGTAATGTTGGAAGAATACTGATACGAATTATTTACAGGAGAATGGAAAAACTGGTAGAAGCTGATCTTGGTGACATCAGTTTCGGTACAGGAGAAATGTAAGGGCACGCGAAGTCATACTGACTGTAAGACTTATCACGTCCATTATAATTATCCGGGCTGTTATGCCATGGTCGGTTGATGAATTCTGTGTCGATTCCCAACGTTTCGTCTCAGACTGCGGGAGACATCTTCAAGGGGGTCCATAGCTCGATGCAAGGTCCAACACACCCACTGGCTCGCTACTGAGTAGCGAGCCAGTGGGTGTTTTGGACCTTCCATCGAGCTACGGACCCCCTTGAAGATGTCTCCCGCAGTCTGAGACGAAACGTTGGGAATCGACACAGAATTCATCAACCGACCACGGCATAACAGCCCGGATAATTATAATGGACATGATATTTCCGGCCGTGAAAGTCTACATTTTCGTAAGACTTATGTTAGAAGATAGGCTGAAGAAAGGCAAATCTAAATTCGAAGCATTTCTTTATTTTGAGAGAACTTCTGACAATGATGAATGTAACACTCTCTTTGAAATTTAGATAGTACAAGGGTAAAATACAGGGAACGGAAAGTTATCTACCTCTTTTACAGAAATCAGACTACAATTATGAGAGTTGAGGGCATTAAAGGGAGGCATTGTTGAGAAGGGAGTGAGACAGCAGTGGAGAATCTCTCCAATGTTATTCAGTCTGTACTTTGAGCTAACAGTAAAGGAAAACAAGAGGAAACATTGAAATGGATTTCATGTCCAGGGAGAAGGAATAAAAACTTTGATATTTGCCGAAGATAATGTAATTCTATCAGACACGGCAAAAGATTTGGAAGAGCAATTGAACGGAATGGGTACTGTCTTCAAAAGAGGTTACAAGATGAATTTCAATGAAAGTATAACAAGGTTAATGGAATGTAGTGGAATTAAATCAGGTGATGTTGAGGGAATTATGCAGGGTGGGAAAATGAAAGTGGCCCGGGGAACAGATCGTCTGCATGATCGACTTGATATGCCGGTCTCTTGCGACAGGCGTCGGGTTGATTTGGTAGGACTCTGAAACATTTTCTTGTGAAATGCAGAAACATTTTATGGTGTGCGGACACGTTTCGAAATGTTTTTTGACTTTTTCAGAACTGATCCTGTCAGACGCCATTTTCGGACTAAGTGTTGTATACAACTCTTTGCTGCTACTGACACCGTTAAACTTCTCAGCAAACAACTAACCACACAGTTTCTACGAATTCGTTTTCACGTAAATTTCCACAACGAACACCCGCTGGTACACTGTGAGTACCATCGTCACCTTTGCATTGCTCCACTCACACTGACACAGACCGCACTAAGCTCTGAACTGGTGCGAATCACGTGGCGATTGTACACGTGGCATGCGCATCACGGGGTGTGGTTATATGCATACATTCACATCCAATCGTATCCACTTTTGTTTGTCCCACCCTGTATAAGGGAATGAGACACTAAAAATAGTAGGTGAATTTTGCTGTCTGGGGAGTAAAATAAATGGCAAAGGAAGAAGTAGAGAGGATATAAAATGCAGACTGCCAATAGCAAGAAAAGCGGTCCTTAAAAATAGGAAGTTGTGAACGTCTAATATAAATGTTTTGGGATGTCTTTTCCGAAATCGTTTGCTTGGATTGTAGGTTTTTACGGAAGTGATACGTAGATGATAAACAGTTCAGACAAGAAAAGAATAGAATCTCTTGAAATGTGATGGCACAAAAAAGTTGAAAATTAGACGAGTAGATCGAATAACAAATGAAAAGGCACTGAATAGAATTGAGGAAAAAAGAAATTTGTGGCAAAGTTTCATTAAAATAGAGGGTCTGTTGATGAAACATATTGTGAGGCAGTAGGGAATCATCAGTTTGGAGTTGGAAGGAAGTGGGGGGAGGAGGTGAAAATTATACGTGGAACACAGTAAGGCGTTTCAAATGCCTATAACGTGCAGTAGCTACGTAGAGATGCAGAGGCTTGTGCAGGATGAACTAACTTGAAGAGCAGCATTAAACCAATCCTCGCAACAACAACATTTAGGGCGAGCACAAATAACTGCACGCATTCGATGAGTACTTTTTTTTCAGTATCAATCTCCTACACGACATTTTCCGGTGGAGTACAAGCTCACGCTTACAGCGAATTACGAGTTCCCTACCATTGCCTTTATCGATCTGTCGAAGACTCCGACAGAGCAAGGACCCAGTTCAGGATTGTTTAACCTTCGTGCACTAGTAAGACACGACGAAAAAATTAGTCAACCCTACATATATCACGCCAATACCGTGTAAAACCACTTCTAACCTTGATAATAGCATCAGTTCGATAACGAACAAAGTCAACAAGTTTCCTCACGTACGCCACATGCAGCTGAAAGCACTCATTGATGATTAGATCCTGTAGAATTACCAAATTTCGTTGATGTTCATTGCTACGTTTCTACCATTGTTCCACGGAGTTCGAGACATTTTCTATGTGATTGAAATCGGATGTAACTTTTCAGTCGACGGATCTTTTGCAAATACACTACTCGGGTTCGAAGCCGGATCATATTGAGCAAATCCCACATAGCAGTATTTCATCGGCACAACTGTCGGCATCTTCAGGTGATGGTAGTTGCTGCTAGTGTCACAGTTACAAGGCGCGACTGATGAGGATAGCGATGCGGCGTCGAAATTTATCAGGCCAGGAGCAGGATATACGCATGCAGGGAAGGCTCTCGCAGTTAGATGAAGGGTAACACTAATTTGACTTGACTTTCTGCAAACGTGACGTCATTCTGACGTCACACGCAATATCAGCAACCGTAGGAACTGCTACAGATTTTTGTTAGGGATCGATGTGGGCCTTTCTCGTACGGGTAACAGCTCACAAGACTTCATGCACACGTGACGTCATTTTGACACCACACACAGTACCGAAGATTTATAAAAATACTTCGTTCTTCGTACTATTTATTGTTTTAATTAAACGTTTCGTAATGACTTATCGGTGGTTGAAGCTTTTATGAGATATAATTAAGTGCATGGAGAGCAAACCTTCGTAATCTCAATGTGGTGTAGTGGCTATGAGTACGGAATTGTGTAGTGGGAGATTGTTGGTTGGTGGTTCGCACTTTGCATTCTGCGATAAATACTGTGTCTGGGTGGCACACTGGTTAACACAACTGCCTACTAAGCAGTTTCGCCCTGCGCTCCGAGCGAGCAGGTTATTCTTACTTCCGCTTGTACAGCAGCGCCGCGTGGGTCGAACTTGGGTGTACTCAATCTTGTGTGTGTATCGGCCTCTATCGCATCGTTTCTGCCTAGCGGAGTGCGTTGTCGGTTTGTTCTCTGCCGGCGGCGTGTTCTGCCACGCCATGATGTGTGTGGAACCTCTCAAGAATATTCCTCGTCTGGGTGCCGCTCGTTTCAGTTTTGGCAAGAGTACCCGGCATTTTCAGCCAGGCTCTCTAGAAGTTCACGATTGTTTGGTTGATGCGATTCGAGTTACATCTGGTCAGGTAGATACTGCTTATTTTGATTCGGATTTGCATGCATTTTTTTTGCGAAATTTCAAGATTCTTCCGGCTTCTCTTCCGGGTTGGTTCTCAGGTGATGTTTACATGTCGTAATGGTTTCGTAAGTCTAGTCCTTCTTGCAAATGCGGCGTTCGAGTATATTCCGGTTAGAGTTTAGAAACTTCCATCCGAAGTGGACGATTCATTTCTAAAGGCGGCGTTGCTGGCTTATGGTATCGTCTGGCATATCCATCGGGAACGCTTGTCTGCTCAACATCGCTTGCAATGTTGCAGTGGTATCCGAACCGTAGAAATGTGTGTTCAGAAGAATATTCTTTCACACCTGAATGTTTGTGGTTACCGGATTCATGTTACGTATGCAGGGGAAGGAGGAATCTGCTTCCTCTGCAGTGAAAGTGGCCACCTCAGATCCAACTGTCCTTGCCGCATTAAGGTTTTAAAGTAGTCCTATGAAAAACGTTAACATTAGTTGAATTAGTGTCTTCGCAATCTGCTGTCTGTGCTTCTCCAGCTTTAGAGGACATTGGGCAGGCATTGCCCCACCTCCATTCCGCGCGACTTTGCACCATTACCAGCACGTTCAGTTGCGGCTCCTGGGTGGTGTTCTTCCAGTGGTGATTCTTTGAAAACTGACGTTAACTGCGGTTCTTGTTTCACCAAGGATGACGACGCTGGTCCTGTTGATGTTGAAATGAATGTTGCGTCTGCGTCCCCTCCTCTACCCCTAAGAACCACTGTTCCGGTGGTCCCGATGATTTAACACGCACATCGTCTGCCGTCCTGCATTTACAGTGTTCTAGTGCAGTGCCTTCCCTTCCTCAATCTGATACGATGTAGCAACAGGTTATTGCGGATTCTCTTCCAGGTAGTCAGATAATGCATTGACGCTGAATTGCCTGTCTCTTCTTTGTTTGATGATGATGTTCTTCGATCCCAGTTGGGTCTCTCGCAATTCCACTGAGTGCAGTGGGGACGCCTCTACCCTGGAGCGGACTCTGATCAGCCCTCTATCCTTCCGAGTCAAGAAGTTGTCTTGTCACGGAGAGGTGTGAAACAACTGTTTCATCCCGAGCGTGCAGCGTCGTGCTGAAAAAAAAAAAAAAAAAGACAAAGCATGGAATCTGCACCTTCCGGTGGACAGGATTCAAATTCTGTATAATCGTCTTCGCTGTCTGCCGATGTTGCGGAGAGCGGGACCCGATCCGCAAATTCTTTCCTAGTTCTGCTTTCATGTCTTACATGTGTTAACTAATGCAGGCGTATACGTTTCTTATCCTAAATGTTAATAGAATAAGCTGTCCATTAAGGATTGCTGCCTTATCACAGTTTATTTGACGGCCAATGTGGCCGAGCGGTTCTAGGCGCTTCAGCCTGGAACCGCGCGACCGCTACGGTCGCAGGTTCGAATCCTGCCTCGGGCATGGATGTGTGTGATGTCCTTAGGCTAGTTAGGTTTAAGTAGTTCTAAGTTCTAGGGGACTGATGACCTTAGATGTTAAGTCCCATAGTGCTCAGAGCCATTTGAACCATTTGAACAGTTTATTTATGCTTCCCAAGCCGATGTCGTGAGTTTTCAATAAGTGTTATTTGACGTGTTTTGTCTCCCTGGGTATTCTGTGATTTTAACTTTGCGCCGTGCTTTATAGGGATGGTATTCCGTTAACGGACTTTGACATGCTGAGCGATGGTCGGGGTATAGGGTGTCGTTTTTATGACCTCCCCTTAATGTTTCTATATGGTCCATCTGGATCTGGTCGTACATATGACCGCTCGCACTTTTACATGAAAGATGCCATTTGTTACTTCGCCAAAACCAGCGAAAAATTTTGATTGGGGGGGGGGGAGGGCGGGGAGGGGGGGGGGGGAGGAATTTCAACCGCGTCCTACGTCCTGTGGATCAGAGTTCCATTTATAACTATTGTCGTGAACTTAATGATACAGTGGCGTCGTTGACTCTACAAAATGCTTGGATATGCAGATATCCCACATTGTGCGTTTTACGTATTTTACAGCTATTTCTAGCAGCCGAATAGACCGTTTTTATTTGTCCACTTCCCTATGCAGTCAACTTTTGTTAACTGATGTGATTCCTGGCAGCTTCGGTGATCACTGTGCTGTTTCAGTGACTCTTAACAACGTCCCGCAGCGGGTACATCTTTTTCGTCCTACTTGGAAGCTAAATTTCTTACAACTGGTACACCCCTTTCTGGGTGATATCATCACTGTCGTGTGGGGGTGGACAAGCCGTTCTCGAGTGCGTTAGCCCTCAAATACTCAATGATGGGTTGCCATTTGCAAACCTTGGCTTCGCATTGCACTCATGCGTTTTAGCTCTAACTGAAGCGGCTGAAAAGGGTAGGACTCGAGAATTTTATTACGCTGTCCTCCGTGATCTTTATGAGAGTGCTCGAGACGTCCCTTTAAGAGTTATGGAAGTTCACCACGTGAAGACGAAACTCCTCCAACTCAAAAGACTGGAATTAGAAGGTCTTCGTTTGCGTTCTCCAGGATGGGTTGGCGTCTCTTTGTCATCTAATTCGGCTTCGAAAGCGATGTCAGACTACGTGTCTCACTACCATTCGTTCTATACAGGGTGTTACAAAAAGGTACGGCCAAACTTTCAGGAAACATTCCTCACACACAAAGAAAGAAAATATGTTATGTGGACATGTGTCCGGAAACGCTTACTTTCCATGTTAGAGCTCATTTTATTACTTCTCTTCAAATCACATTAATCATGGAATGGAAACACACAGCAACAGAACGTACCAGCGTGACTTCAAACACTTTGTTACAGGAAATGTTCAAAATGTCCTCCGTTAGCGAGGATACATGCATCCACCCTCCGTCGCATGGAATCCCTGATGCGCTGATGCAGCCCTGGAGAATGGCGTATTGTATCACAGCCGTCCACAATATGAGCACGAAGAGTCTCTACATTTGGTACCGGGCTTTCGTAGACAAGAGCTTTCAAATGCCCCCATAACTGAAAGTCAAGAGGGTTGAGGTCAGGAGAGCGTGGAGGCCATGGAATTGGTCCGCCTCTACCAATCCATCGGTCACCGAATCTGTTGTTGAGAAGCGTACGAACACTTCGACTGAAATGTGCAGGGGCTCCATCGTGCATGAACCACATGTTGTGTCGTACTCGTAAAGGCACATGTTCTAGCAGCACAGGTAGAGTATCCCGTATGAAATCATGATAACGTGCTCCATTGAGCGTAGGTGGAAGAACATGGGGCCCAGTCAAGACATCACCAACAATGCCTGCCCAAATGTTCACAGAAAATCTGTGTTGCTGACGTGATTGCACAATTGCGTGCGGATTCTTCAAATGGTTCAAATGGCTCTGAGCACTATGGGACTTAACATCTATGGTCATCAGTCCCTTAGAACTCAGAACTACTTAAACCTAACTAACCTAAGGACATCACACAACACCCAGTCATCACGAGGCAGAGAAAATCACTGACCCCACGGGGAATCGAACCCGGGAACCCGGGCGCGTGAAGCGAGAACGCTACCGCACGACCACGAGCTGCGGACTGCGGATTCTTGTCAGCCCACACATGGTGATTGTGAAAATTTACAATTTGATCACGTTGGAATGAAGCCTCATCCGTAAAGAGAACATTTGCACTGAAATGAGGATTGACACATTGTTGGATGAACCACTCGCAGAAGTGTACCCGTGGAGGCCAATTAGCTGCTGATAGTGCCTGCACATGCTGTACATGGTACGGAAACAACTTGTTCTCCCGTAGCACTCTCCATACAGTGACGTGGTCAACGTTACCTTGTACAGCAGCAACTTCTCTGACGCTGACATTAGGGTTATCGTCAACTGCACGAAGAATTGCCTCGTCCATTGCAGGTGTCCTCGTCGTTCTAGGTCTTCCCCAGTCGCGAGTCATAGGCTGGAATGTTCCGTGCTCCCTAAGACGCAGATCAATTGCTTCGAACGTCTTCCTGTTGGGACACCTTCGTTCTGGAAATCTGTCTCGATACAAACGTACCGCGCCACGGCTATTGCCCCGTGCTAATCCATACATCAAATGGGCATCTGCCTACTCCGCATTTGTAAATATTGCACTGACTGCATAACCACGTTCGTGATGAATACTAACCTGTTGATGCTACGTACTGATGTGCTTGATGCTAGTACTGTAGAGCAATGAGTCGCATGTCAACACAAGCACCGTAGTCAACATTACCTTCCTTCAATTGGGCCAACTGGCAGTGAATCGAGGAAGTACAGTACATACTGACGAAACTAAAATGATCTCTAACATGGAAATTAAGCGTTTCCGGACACATGTCCAAATAACATATTTTCTTTATTTGTGTGTGAGGAATGTTTCCTGCAAGTTTGGCCGTACCTTTTTGTAACACCCTGTCGATGGACGACAGTGGTCACCCCAACCTGATATAATGCTTGAACTTTCTCGGTATTTTTCCGATATTTATATTGGAGTGATGTCAGACAGTATACGGTCTGCTGTTTTTACTTCCCTCATTGATAGTGTTGTTACGCCAGCTCTCCATGAGAAGTTTTTGGCAGATTTTCACCGTGATGAGGTGTCTGACATTGTAGTTCACTCTGCTTTCCACAAATCACCGGTTTTGGATGGGCTTCCCAAAGAATTTTACTCTCGGCTTTGACTTCTGATAGGAGATATGATAACATCTATAGTGAATGAACTTGTGCAAGGGGTACACAACCCGCCCCACTTTAAGGTTGGAAAAATTGTTGTAATTCCCTAAAACACGTGACGTCTGTCCGTGAATCAGATCTAACCAATAACGCTATGCAGTTTTGCTTATAAAATCGTAGCGCGGGCGACAAATAGGCGTTTGTCGACTTTACTTGTTGACATTGTCGCACGTTATCAAAGTTGTCTCCCGGGTCTTCTCTCCTTACTTCTGCTGCTGAATGTGGTGATCTCATCTAGATTACTTCCACTGCTCCTGTGTCGGGAGCTTTTCTCTTTATTAGTTTTAATCACACGTTTGACCAAATTAGTGATGAGTTTATGTTCAAAATGTTCAAATGTGTGTGAAGTCTTATGGGACTTAACTGCTAAGGTCATCAGTCCCTAAGCTTACACACTACTTAACCTAAATTATCCTAAGGACAAACACACACACACATGCCGGGGGAGGACTCGAACCTCAGCCGGGACCAGCCGCACAGTCCATGACTGCAGCGCCGACACCGCTCGGCTAATCCCGCGCGGCAGTCATGAGTTTCTGTCGCGAGTGTTGACGGCTGTTGGTTTTAATGATGCTGCACGACGGATATTCACCTCTCTAATTACTAGTGTTCAGCGGTTTATTGTCGTGAATAGAAGTGTGTCGAGGTGTCCTGCGGGGGAGTGCCCAGTCTATGTCGTTATTCGCGCTATTTCTGGAACCTTTATTGCGCTCCGTAGCTGCTCGGTTGAATGTCTGGTCGTTATTGGGAGAAAGTTTCAGCATTCATGCGTATGCCGATGCCGTTATGGTAGCTCTGCGTACTCATACGACATACCGGTTCTCAAGGACGTTTTGGATGCATTTTATCGTCTTGAGGGAGCACAGATTAACGACCGTGAGTGTCGGATACTCAGCTAGTGGGGATTTCACGCGGTTGAGATTCTATGGGCTGTGGCTGTCGCCTTCCATCGATCGTTGGGCGTTACTATTTATTGATCGTTGTCCGATGAAGATGGCTGCATTAAACTGAAAGTCCGTTCAAAATGGTTCAAATGGCTCTGAGCAGTATGGGACTTAACTTCTAAGGTCATCAGTCCCCTAGAACTTAGAACTACTTAAACCTAACTAACCTAAGGACATCACACACATCCATGCCCGACGCAGGATTCGAACCTGCGACCGTAGCGGTTGCGCGGTTCCAGAATGTAGCGCCTAGAACCGCTCGGCCACCCCGGCCGGCTGAAAGTCCGTCACGGACAGGATTCAAGGAGCGATCCTTGAATACGAGCGTCACTCCCTTTCGTTACCTCGTAAGGTTTGGGCCTTCGAAACTTAGGTGTTGAGTAAAGCCTATTTTTTAGCCCAAATTTTACCCTCACCTGCGATGGTGTCCCGAAAGTTACGATTATCGGGCAAGTTTATCTGGTTTATTGGGTGCGCTATGAGGTTATGCCGAGACCTGGGCTGATGGGAGATCTGGGCCTCCATGATGTTTGGCCCAAATCTTCTGTTTATTACTTCGACGCACTGTTTTAATATGTCTTCGTGTCTCCCAGTCACTTACAGCTCGCCTTTTTACCTGTCTCCTACCTGTGAGCTTAACCCCTCCAATAGATGTTTGTAGGATAAATAATAAATTAAGGCATATTCAGGAATTTTTTTTTATTGATGTCAGCATTTGGGGGTTGACACTCTCTGTAAAAATGCTGTTAAGGTGCTGGACGTTTCCAAATCACGCTTCCCCTATGTAATCTCTATCGCCAGGGACAGATTGGAAGGTTGTTTGGTCCAATGTCAGCCTACATATTTTTCCGATGGAAATGGAGTCTTCATGGTACCAAGTAGTTCATAACCTTCTCGCCAGCAACATTAGACTTTTTTGCATTGGCGTTAGAGAAACAGACCGGTGCAGTCATTGCCATGGAATGTAAACACTGTCACTGCTTGGTCGCCAGTGGACACAGACATTAGAGTTCGCTCCGCTGACAATTGGCCTTTCTTGCCAGGATGACGGAAGCGGCAATCTCCAGTCAGATTCCCCTGCGTCACGATTCAAAATTATTTCCTAGAACGATGAACAGTACAAGTATGTAGCTTGTCGGGCATTATGTTCATTACGTGGTGGGGAGCTGGTATGACTGGGACCCTTGTGCCTCTTACCAGTATATGGTAAGAGCCCATTGGACATGGCAAAGACGCAACGCTATCGTAAGCTTTTTACTAATATTTAATCGGTAAGGAATTGGATGAAGTATAGAATCCCTTTTCTATTCGAATGATTCATACCTGTTACCTCGCTTTTGGTAAAATTAAGAAAAAAAGGTGCTGAGTTAACCGATCCTCTTGGTGTTTTCGTTATGATCCGTTTTCAGGTGTATTGTTAGACGGTTTATTTTATTTTCGTGGCCCTGTTTTTTTAGTAAAAAATAAGCAAAAATTGATGCAGACCACGAATGGAAATGAATTTTTTTTCTTTATTGAGTGTCGGAAACCATGTAGGATTAAGTCCGATTTTTTTTTAGTAGGAAGTTAAGAGGTTTCAATAAAAACAAATAAATAAAGATAAAAAATAAAAAATGCCTGTACCATGTGTGGGACCAGCATAGCGACAGGCTGGAGGGGTTGGGGGGGGGGGGGGGGAGGCGGCGGCATCGTGGCCAGGCCTCGGGATTCAACCCCTGCCCACTTTGTCTCCACCCAGCCTGAAGCTGATTGTGTCCGTTTTTCCCTGCCGCTATAAGCAGAAAAGAAACGCTGTCGTTATGTATAATGTCGTCGTTTACGGAGTCGAAAGATGCAGGTTCGCATCCCGCTACATGTTCCTTTTTTTCGATCTTAGCGGTGTTAACACATTTGGTTAAAAGAATGGATCGAATATCCCTGACTCCAATTCTTTATTTATCTTCCCGCGTAATTATTATGATTGTCTAAACTCTCATTATTGAATGATTCATTTATTATTTTCATAATCTTTATCCTGAAAAATAGAGAAAAATTTTCGTTATGAGATTAAGAAAATGGAGACACAAGAATTTCTAATCAAATTAGTATAGTCATTTTATTTATATTATTTTGTCTACATGCGTGGCAAGTATAATATGTATCTTATGGAGCATTATACGAAAAAAGAACAAAAAGGAAAAGTGGTTAGGAGTGTGGTATTGCCTCGCAGTTCCAGACTGAAGCGTCTAGAACCGCTCGGCCACACCGGCTGGCTCAAAAGAATTGAAAGGTAACTTAGTCTGAACCATCTATAAAGTTTATAAGAAAATTTGCGAGTTAGTTCTTCTAGGACACTTCTTCGCCAAACAATGTTTTAATTGAAGTAAATCTTTAACTCCCAATATGATATTTTCCGTTATTTTATTACAGCAAATTGTACCAATACAGACGCATTTTCGAAAGATCCTCAGTGTGCTGATGTTTTGAAATAATATTTATTCGTAAAACGTAAGTTAAATGAGTTGCTGCGTTAATTTGTCTCCTACGTGTAGAATGGCTATCCATCCTTTTTAATTAAAGACCAACTCCTGAAACTAGTTTTCAGAGGTTCTAAAAATAAACTGTGTTGTTGAGTCACCTTAAAGAACACCGTTGAAAATATACGTTAAATGGATTAGGTGCCGACTGACTTCAGCTTGTTTTTTCCTTATAAATCATTAAGTGCGCGCACGTTGATGATTGACAAAGACGTATCAGGAAAAGTAGTACAACTTTTTTAGTAAGTTTCGGGATTTATTCTTACAAATACATTAATCTCTCCTTTATCTACAGTCGAGTCCCCATGAATGCAGAGCTTTACGCACTCATAAACAATGTATCTTCGAGGTTAATGTACATTGCAGTAAAGTGCGAATTTTACTGTTTTGAACGTCATGTTCGCCTCGCGTGTTGCTACAAGTACCATCACGGAAGTCGATAGACAGCTTTTTCCATCTTTGATATTGCGTGTGACATGAGAGCGGCGTGACGTATGCAGGAAGTCTTCTGAGATGAATGTCTGCATTGGAAGAAAGTGGCACTCATAGCGTCCGCTGTTGATAACACTGAATAGCTTGCGTATGCTTGCCAGACTATGGTGGGGAGCGGAAACGATTATGCCCTTGACTCCGTGGAAGGTCTTGATCCGTTCTGTCTGCGATTAGTGTAATATTGTCTGCGGCACTGCAACGCAATCAACTTTGCGCAAGCTCGATGTCATCCGTTATACAGTGATTCGTCTTGTCCTTGGAGCCAACAAATCAACGTCCACCAACGCAGTGCTAGTGGAAGCATCCGTCATGCCGTTGTCTGTAAGACGGCAGAGGTTGTCTGATATCTTTCTCTCAGTCGGTCTTCGATATCTGATTGTCCCTCTCTTAAGGCACTGGTTCGATTCTCGAAACTCACACAGGCTCCTCATGGACGACGAATGAACAGAACTTATTTATTAGTTCGCACCTACGAGAAGTGGCGCCATCTGTTTGCACTCGTTCTAGAGGACAAAAAACTCCCCTGTTTTCGTTTTTCGTTTAGCCTATTCTTCACTCCAGCCCCAGTGGGATACCTGCCGTCCGATTTCCGGAGACGAACATCATTCGCGACCTGGAGCATTTTGTCAGCATACCAAGACCCCAGTAGGCTCATACCTATACGGACGGTTCTAAATCTGAAGCGGGTGTGGGATACGCCTTCTTTAGCCCTTCTAGTGTCGCTTACCAAATGTTTGCGCTTCCTCTTGCAACTTCCGTCTACACGGCACGGCGGACTTACTGGCCATCAGGTAGCCATTCATTATAGTACTCGCATTCAAGTTCGTCCAGATACTTACCGACTCTCGAATTGAGCTGCAGAAATTGCAACATCTCGTGTTTGATAAACAGAGCAACAGATATATTCTGAACGTCTTGGCGACCATTAGCGACGAGCAGGCCTCGGACATTGCCGTCCAATTACTCTGGATTAAAGGACATTACGGCATTCTTCCTAATGAAGCTGTTGACCGTCTTGCCAAGAGGAGTATTACAGAAGGCCAGATATGCCCAACGGCAATCCCTTATACGCATCGGCCGCCCGGAGTGGTCGTGCGGTTCTGGGCGCTACAGTCTGGAACCGAGCGACCGCTACGGTCGCAGGTTCGACTCCTGCCTCGCGTATGGATGTGTGTGATGTCCTTAGGTTAGTTAGGTTTAATTAATTCTAAGTTCTAGGCGACTGATGACCTCAGAAGTTAAGTCGCATAGTGCTCAGAGCCATTTTAACCATTTTGAACCTTATACGTATCTCACATCGACGATACGAAAGGTTTAATCTGCTCTGAGCACTATGGGACTTAACATCTGAGCTCATCAGTCCCCTAGAACTTAGAGCTACTTAAACCTAACTAACCTAAGGACATCACACACATCCATGCCCGAGGCAGGATTCGAACCTGCGACCGTACCAGTCGCACGGTTCCGGAGTGAAGCGCCTAGAACCGGTCGGCCACCGCGGCCGGCGATACGAAAGGCTGCCTATGAATGGCATGTCCCTCAGCACTCTTAAGGGCGGCCACCTGGCGGCCAGACAACCGAACATCTCTTCTCGACCATTGTTCGCCTCGGTGCAGCTTCATAGACGTCATATGACTTCTATCATTCGCATGAGGCCAGGATACGGATGTTACCCTGCGCACTGTATCGGTTGAAGATTATCACGTCAGGACACTGCGATAAGGGCACAACAGCAGTAGCGGTACTTAACCACATCATATTGGCATGTCCAAATACACGACTGCACAATGAAACTTGTGTAAGATATTGGATCTTCCCCACCTGTGTTCCTGTTTTACTCCACCGTTTTCTAAATATAACTTGCTCACAGGCTATTTCAAAGCCACCGGCATCCAATTTAATTAATGAGTTGCCGAGGTCTTCATTTTCAGGTGGCATCAGCCCGGTTCGTAATAAGGTGCGTAATTTTGTGTTTTAATTTGCGTAAAGACCACCATTTGTACATTAAATTTTCATTATTGCTCTCTTGGACATTTTATGTCACTATTCTACGAGGCCTGTTCAGAAAGTAAGCTCCGATTGATTGCCAAATTGAAACCACAGTGAACATCAGAAATGTTTTACTTGTAACAATTAGCTACACCTTTCAGCTACTTCTCTACGTAGTCGCCGTTCTGACTTAGACTTTTGTCATAGCGTTGTACCAACTTTTCAATAGCCTCATCATAGAAGGCAGCCGCCAGTGCTTTCCGTCAATTCTCCACGCTGGCCTACACCTCGTTGTCTGTGTCAAAATGTTGTCTTCAAAGACAGCGGTTCATGTGACCAGAGATGAAACTCAGGGGGAGACAATTGCGGACTGTATTGTGGGTAATCTCACATTTCCATTTGAAAACGATGCAGGAGCATCTTCATTGCCCCTGCAGAATGCGGCTGAGAATTGTCTTGAAGACGAAACAGCACGACAGTTATGTAATGTTAGCTGCATAGCTTCAGGCGAAATTTCTCACCAGGCCCTCGTACTTGGCGGCAGACACTATTTTCTAGACATCTTTACGCACTCACTGCGAGCTCAGAAATGAGAAGAGCGACGTGATGCTAACTGGGGTTATACTAGAGACACTACCCAACACATCTGTGCAAAGCTTTATCGGATTTTCATAGTCGTTTCCATTTCGCGACCGATCGGAGCTTACTTTCTGAACGCCCCTCGTACATACCGTTCGTTGTATTGTGTTTGTCATTTTGAGTTTTTCTATTATTTTAAGTAATCACTGCGTCACATCATGAATCGTAAGTTCTTGTTTTTCTTGTTTTAATGTAATGGCACCCAGTGCTGGATTCCAGGCAGCGCTTAACTGAAAACCTGTCTCCCAGTTAAGACAGTGTGTCGTACGTTGCTGTCTGCGGGCCACCGCAGCGAGCGCCTGGTTCAGGCAACCACGCTCACTGCTGCCAAAGGCTGGAGTTTGCACGCCAGTGCCGCAGTTGGACTCCCACTGAGTGGCGACAAGTGGCCTTTTCAGATGAGTCACGTTTTAGCTCCATCGGGCAGATAACGGCTGAAAACAGACGTCCTGCAATAATCGTCAGAAGGGTCTGTGCCGAAGGAGGGAGCGTTGCGGTCTGCGGACTGTTTTCGTGACATTCCCTGGATGATTTCGTCTTGTGGAAGCTGCCGGTAGCTACGCTATCGCTGTCACAGCCCTTGACTTCGGAGGAGAACGCAAGCCGCGCGGGATCAGCCGAGTGGTCTCAGGCACTGCAGTCATGGACTGTGCGGCTGGTCCCGGCGGAGGTTCGAGTCCTCCCTCGGGCATGGGTGTGTGTGTTTGTCCTTAGGATAATTTAGGTTAAGTAGTGTGTAAGCTTAGGGACTGATGACCTTAGCAGTTAAGTCCCATAAGATTTCACACACATTTGAACATTTGGAGAGCGCAAGCCCTCCCGCCCGGCGCTGAAGGTGTCATTGACATGGCGGGGTCCCTGGAAGGGCTATGACTACTTTGCAGTTCACAGTGAAGTAGCTGACAGAGTGTTCATCATATCACCTTCAAGCTGTATCTCGACGTTCCCCTCTCAAACAGACTGCGGGAGAAATGAACAGTTAAATCTTTCCGCGCGAGCTTTGCTTTCTCTTATTTTATTACGATAACATTTCTGCCTGTGTCGGTGGGAACCAGTGAAATGTTTTCGCATTCGGAGGAGAAAGATGGTGTTTGAAATTTCGAGAAAAGATCTCGCCGCAATGAAAAACGCCCTTGTTTTAACGATTGCCACTCCAACTCGCGTATCGTATCCGTGATATACTCTCCTCTACTTTACGATAATACAAGACGAGGTGCCCTTCTTTGAACGTTTTCGATGTTGTCCGTCAGTCTTATCTTATGCGGATCCCACACTGCAAAGCAACACTCCAGAAGAGGGGACAGAAGCGTGGTGTAGGCAGTCCCTTTACCAGACACGTTGTAACTTCTAAGTCTTCTGCGAATAAAACGCATTTGGTTATCTTCCTCCGCAACATTATCTATGTGATCGTTCAAATTTAAGTTCTTCGTTTGTTATCCCTAAGTATTCAGTTGAATTTACAGCGTTTACATTACAAAATGTAAATGTCGTGTAGCTAGGGCCTCACGTCGGGTAGACCGTTCGCCAGGTGCAAGTCTTTCGATTTGACGCCACTTCGGCGACTTGCGCGTCGATGGGGGATGAAATGATCATGATTAGGACAACACAACACCCAACCCCTGAGCGGAGAAAATCTCCGACCCAGCCGGGGAATCGAACCCGGGCCCTTGGGATTGACATTCTGTCGCGCTGACCACTCAGCTACCGTGGGCGACAGCGTTTACATTTATGTGATTTATCGCGTAAATGAAATTTAGAAGAGTCCTTATGGTACTCATGTGGAAGACTTCACATCATTATTTGCAGTCAATTTCCACTTTTCGCACGGTACAGATATCTTGTCTAAATCATTTTGCAATTGATTTCGGTCATTTGATGGCCTAACAAGACGATAAATAACAGCATCATCTGAAAAGAATCCTAAATCGTTTATGTAGATCAGTAACAGCAGAGGCCTATAACATTTCCATGAGGAACGCCAAATATCACTTCCGTTTTACTCGATGACTTTCCGTCAATTGCTACGAACTGTGACCATTGTGACAGAAATCACAAAGCGAGTCGCACAACTGAGACTATAGTCCGATACTCCATCGGCATGCAATTTTATTAGAAGTCGCCTGTGAGGAACGGCGTCAAAAGCCACCTGGAAATCTAGAAATATGGAATCACTTTGAGAGCCCCTGTCGATAGCACTAATTACTTCGTGCAAATGAAGAGAACGATATTTTCAGAATTCATGCTGAAAATTTGTCAATAGGTAATTCACAATGTTAAAATACAATATACGTTCCAATATCTTACTGCAAATCGACGTTGGTGAATGCGTCTGTAATTCAGCGGATTACTCCTGTTTTCTTTCTTGAGCACTGTTGTGTCCTGGGCAACTTTCTAGTAGCTCAGTAACCGGAGAGCTTTTCACACAAAAAGAACTCAAATGGCATTTTAGTGGTATTCTATAGAGAATATACACGTAGCTTAAGTGAAGAAGATTTTCCCATTCCGTAAAGGCAAAACTCTAATTGTCCTATATAGTTTTTACGTTCTTTGTCATTGTGTGTCTGAGGAACATTAAATCCTAAGGCCAAATCCTATCTGATGATGCTCCATGCAAATAGTAAGTCGATGCCTCTTTAAGCTGCAGCATTTAGTTGGGCGTGCTGTGCCCCATATTCTACATCTACATGAATACTCTGCAAATCACATTTAAGTGCATGGCAGAGGTTCTGTCACTTTATAACATACACATGGGCAAACAATTAAGCTTCTCTCGCCCTTCATTAGCAGGTTTATTGGAAGAATGAACATTTAATAAGGACGATTCGCTCGTGCGAGGAGGCGTGTGGACCTAGCTGCGGTGAGGAATATAACTTGACTTTTCCCGCGGGTGAAGGCGTTAGATGTGGTCAGTGACCGGTATTTGGACAGGCGCGTCTGGCGGCAGATAAGAAGGGGAGTATTGTCACAGAACAACAAACAGTGACGGAGGCTGACTCAGAGCCGCGTACACCTCTGAAGTAGCCTTCGACTGTCGTATTGCTCTATCCATAGCGCAAGAAACTGGGGACATCAGCTGTGAACATTTTCTTCCGCTCAGCTGTTTTTACTGTTTCAATTTTTTTCCGTCTATTTCAAAGCAACTTCGGCCTATCATCAGGCATTTTAGCTCTGCGAGCGATGCGATATAGCACTGCAAGTATATCCCTTTAATACTTGCGGCGGCATATCACTTCTATCACAGTGCTAAAAAGCCTGAAGATATGTTGTAATTGTTTCAAAATCGATAGTATATAAAGTGAAACCATAAACACTGCTGAGTGAAGTAGTATTAAAAGAATAGCTTTTATCCTCCATTAGAAAATATGCGTATCGTATCTTAAGGGAAAAAAAAATGACTGTTTCGTTATTGTCAGCAAGATATGCAGCTTTATTGAAAATTAAATCGCGTTGTATGTAAGAAGGTTGGTAGGCTAGAGCTCCTGTCATCAAAGTTATTTCCATAAAGAAAAAACATCAAATTCTGTGGAAAATAAAAAATGATGACGGTATCTAGGGTAGTTGAATTCTGGGCGTCTGTGTGGCATAGTAGAGTGGGTGGGTACTCAAGTACTGGATATAACGAGCACTTAGGGCTACATAATGAGCCCTTCGGACATTAAATCCCTTTCAATTATAAGAACATTGCTGAGGGCTATAGGGTGCAAGAAGATAAGAGAAAGGAAAAAATCTTAGACCTTGCTGCATTTCAAGATACGATGGGTATTCGGAAAGTAAGTTCCGATCGGTCGCGAAATGGAAACCACTGTGAAAATCAAAAACGCCTTATTTGCGATAGATAGCTACACCTTCCAGCTACTTCTCTTCACAGTCGCCGCACCGACTTAGACATCTGTCGTAGCATTGTACCAATTTTCCAATACCCTCATCATAGAAGGCAGCCGTCTACGCTTTCCGTTAATTCAATACTCTCGTCTGCAGCTCGTTGTCTGTGCCAAAATGTTGTCTTCATAGCTAGCGATTCATGTGAGCAGAGATGACACTCAGGACGAGCCAATTACGGGCTGTATTGTGGCTGATCAAACACTTCCCATCGAAAACACTGCAGGAGCATCTTCATTGTCCTGCAGACTGCGGCCGAGAATTGTCATGAAGAACGAAACGTATGACAGTTATGTGGCACTGTGTGATCAAAATTATCCGGACACCTGGCTGAAAATGACTTACAAGTTCGTGGCGCCCTCCATCAAATGGTTCAAATGGCTCTGAGCACTATGGGACTTAACTGCTGAGGTCATCAGTCCCCTAGAACTTAGAACTACTTAAACCTAACTAACCTAAGGACATCACACACATCTATGCCCGAGGCAGGATTCGAACCTGCGACCGTAGCGGTCTCGCGGTGCCAGACTGTAGCGCCTAGAACCGCTCGGCCACCCGAGCCGGCGCGCCCTCCATCGGTAATGCTGGAATTAAGTATGGTGTTGGCCCAGCCTTAGCCTTGATGACAGCTTCCACTCTCGCAGGCATACGTCCAATCAGGTGCTGGATGGTTTCTTGGGGAATGTCAGCCCGTTCTTCATGGACTGCTGCACTGAGGAGAGGTATCGATGTCGGTCGGTGAGGCCTGGCACGAGGTCAGCGTTCCAGTACATCCCAAAGGTGTTCTATAGGATTCAGGTCAGGACTCTGTGCATCCCAGTCCATTACTGGGATGTTATTGTCATGTAACCACTCCGCCACAGGCCGTGCGTTACGAACAGGTGCTCGATCGTGTTGAAAGATGCAATCGCCATCGCCGAATTGCTCTTCAACGGTGGGAAGCAGGAAGGTGCTTAAAACATAAATGTAGGCCTGTGCTGTGATATTGCCACACAAAACAAGAAGGGCTGCAAGCCCCCTCCATGAAAAACACGACCACATCATAACACCATCGTCTCCGAGTTTTACTGTTGGCACTACACACGCTGGTAGATGATGTTCACCGGGCATTCGCCATACCCACACCCTGCCATCGGATCACCACATTGTGTACCGTGATTCGTTACTCCACACAACGTTTTTCCACTGTTCAATCTTCCAATGTTTACACTCCTTACAGCAAGCGAGGCGTCGTTTGCTATTTACCGGCGTGATGTGTGGCTTACGAGCAGCCGCTCGACCATGAAATCCAAGTTTTCTCACCTTCCGCCTAACTGTCATAGTAACTTGCAGTGGATCCTGATGCAGTTTGGAATTCCTGTGTGATGGTCTGGATAGGTGTCTGCCTATTACACGTTACGACCCTCTTCAACTGTCGGCGGTCTCAGTTGACAGACGAGGTGGTCGGCCTGTACACTTTTGTGCTGTACGTGTCCCTTCATGTTTCCACTTCACTATCACATCGGAAACAGTGGACCTAGGGATGTTAACGAGTGTGAAAATCTCACGTACAGACTGTGGTGTCACCGCCAGACACCACACTTGATAGGTGGTAGCCTTTAAATCGGCCGCGGTCCATTAGTATACGCCGGACCCGCGTGTCGCCACTGTCAGTAATTGCAGACCGAGCGCCACCACACGGCAGGTCTAGAGAGACGTCCTGGCACTCGCCCCAGTTGTACAGCCGACTTTGCCTGAGATGGATTACTGAAAAATACGCTCTCATTTGCCGAGACGATAGTTAGCATAGCCTTCAGCTACAATTGCTACGACCTAGCAAGGCGCCGCATTCAATTGATATTGAGCTTCTATTAATGTATCATCAAGAGCGATGTTCTACAAATGTGGATTAAAGTTAAGTATTCCAGAAGCTACGTACTTTTCTTTATAGCATTCATTACGTATCCTGTTTCAGACCTCACGCCAGCCTGCGTGAGTTTAAGCGCGTGCCTTTCGGCTTCCTCTCATTGTGTCTAGGCTGTCTTGTCTAGACACAACACAGACGTATGACACAAGTGAACAACTGAAGAAAATCTTGAACATGACATGACCGACCCAACCAAAACTGAGGACGCTTCAAGAAACGTAGCTAAACTGTTTTTCGTTACCCGTAGTGAGGACGGGAGTATGCCGGTGTTAGCTTCAAAGCTACGACGTTGCTGTAGATGGCGGTCGATCGATATGAGTCTAATAAATGTACAGCAAACACTGACCTACCAGTCTTTTACAATCTTCAAAGTACGGCACTGAACAGGATGAAGAGCATTAGTGCTATGCTGTAGAGAGTTATGTATGACCAGTGACACTCAATCAGTAAATAAATAAGGAAAGGTATCGGCGGGGGAAAATCTGCCGAATGTGATTAGATAGTTGTCCCTAAAGACAAATCACCTGAAGACATAGTCGTAAATAGTTGGCCATTTCTCAGAAACGATCGTTTGGCTATTGACGTTGGTACTTCTGTGTACTTACACCACTGGTGGTATTTGAAAATTTCACTGACTGAGTATCAATTTGTTAAATATGTATCAGCTGTACTATGTTACAGGACTTTCTCTTTCACTGCCTCCCCACTCTCTCTCATCAATACTCCTACTAGTTCATCATGAATATGGCTTGGAATTTGGCATTCTCGATGTGTGACATTACCGACGTGTGAAAATGTGTTCTCTATACACACGATAGTTTATTATTTGTGCATTTCCTTTCATCATCACTATAAATTTCTCAAATAAAAAAGAGTAGTTTGATTATTACATTAGACAGGTACAGCGTGACAAATACTCAGAGAATATTCTCTGCTTCCTCGAGCTCGAGAAAGATTTGGATTCCGGAGACCTGTAGGAACTTGCGAGGTCGTACTAACCTAATAACTTGTCTTAGAAGATAGACTAAAGAAAGGTAAACTTACGTTTATAGCACATTTAGATTTAGAGAAAGTCTTGACAATGTTGATTGGAATACACTCTTTGAGATTCTGAAGGCTGCGGGGGTAAAACACAGAGAGTGAAATGTTATGTACAACTTGTTCAGAAACCAGGCTCGAAAGTTACGAAAGAGAAGCAGTAGTCGAGTAGAAAATGAGACAGAGCTGTAGCCTCTCCGCGATGTTATTCAACATGCACATTGAGCAGGCAGAGAAGGAAATGTAGCAAAAATTTGAAAAGGGAATTAAAGTTGTGGTAGAAGAAATATCTGACTTTGCGGTACGCCGATGACATTGTAATTCTGTCAGAGACGGAAATGGATTTGCACAAGCATTTGAGAGGAATTGTATAGTGTCTCGAAAAACGGTTATAAGTGGAATCAACGAAACTAAAACAAGAGTAGTGAAATGTTGTTGAATTAAATGAAGCAATTCTGACGGAATCAGTTTAGGATAAGACACTAAAAGTAGTCGAGGAGTTTTACTGTCTGGACACCAAACTATCTGCTGAAGACGGAATTAGAGAGGATGTAAAATCTAAACTGGCAGTGACAAGATAACCATTGCTGAAAATGAGAATTTTGATAACATCGAATATAACGTCAAGCGTCAGGAAGTCTTTTTCTGAAGATATTTTTATGGAGTGTAGCCTTACACGGATGCGAAAGGTGGACGATAAGGAGTTGTAAGGAGTACTGCTTCAGTGTTATGATGTAGTAAATTTTAGTTCTCACACATTTCTGCAACTTTTGAAGCTGAGCGTGCCTTTTCTCTGGCGGGGACATTGTCATTCAATTTATCATCAACGATGTCCAAACGCTACTAGTCACCCCCATGTGTGTTCTGTTTCGTAAGGAGTAGTTGCCGGGTCTCACACAAATTGTCTGAAGAATTTGCCATGAGTGGATTATGAGTTGAAACCGTTACGTAAAGCAAATTATGACTCGGTCTATTCGTGGAGAGGCGCGCGGAATTATTTATGAAATTAGTAGACGATACAGCATGGTAATTGTTGGTGGGTAACTTCCGTTTGGCAGAACATAATCTATTCCAACACAAATGAAAAGGCTTCCGTAAACAGTGAAACCTAAGAAATTAATGCAGAGACACAATACAGCAATGGCGTTTTCTGCATGAAAATCCAATGAAGACCTAAAGAAATTGGTACACCTGCCTAATATCGTATAAGGCCCGGCGAGCACGCAGAAGCCGCAACATGCCTGAAGTAGTGCTGGAAGGAACTGACACTATGAATGCTGCAGGGGGGTGGAGATCTCTTCCAAACAACACGTTGCAAGGCACCACAGATATGCTCAATAATGTTCATGTCCGGGGAGTTTGGTGGCCAGCGTAAATGTTTAAACTCAGAAGATTGTTCCTGGAGCCACTCTGAAACAAATCTGGACGTGTGGATGTCGTATTGTCCTGCTGGAATTGCTCAAGTCCGTCGGAAAGCACAATGGACATGAATGGATGCAGGTGATCAGGCAGGATGCTTTACGTACGTGTCACCTGACAGCGTCGTATATTGACGTATCAGGGGTCCCATATCACTCCAACTGCTCACGCCCCATACCATTACAGAGCCCTCACCAGCTTGGAAAATCCCCTGCTCTGACATGCAGGGTCCATGGATCCACTAGGTTGTCTCCATACCTGTACACGTCCATCCGTTCGATACAATTTGAAACGAGACTCGTCCGACCAGGCAACATGTTTCCAGTCATCAACAGCCCAATGTCGGTGCTGACGGGCTGTGTGTAAAGCTATGTGTCGTGCCGTCATTAAGGGCACACGTGTGGACCTTCGGCACCGAAAGCTCATACCGATGATGTTTCGTCGAATGGTTCGCACGCTGACGCTTGTTGATGGTCCAGCATTGAAATCTGCAGCAATTTGCGGAATGGTTGCACTTCTGTCACATTGAACGATTCTCTTCAGTCGTCTATGGTCCCGTTCTTGCAGGATCTTTTTCCGACCGCAGCGATGTCGGAAATTTGATGTTGTACCGGATTCCTGATATTCACGGTACACTCGCGTAATGGTCGTATGGGAAAATCCCCACTTCCTTGCTATCTCGGAGATGCTAAGTCCCATCGCTCGTGCGCCGACTATAACACCACGTTCAGACTCACTTAAATCTTAACCTGCCATTGTAGCAGCAGTAGCCGATGTAACAACTGTGCCAGACACTTGTTATCTTATACAGGCGTGGCAGACCGCAGCGCCATATTCTGCCTGTTCACATATCTCTATATTTGAATACGCATGCCTATACCAATTTCTTTGGCTCCTCAGTGTCCTTTTTACTTAAGGAAGTTCCATTTACAAATCTTAGTTGTCAATGGTCTTGATTTTTGTTTCCTTGTGACAATGTGGGCAGTACTGTATGCGAGTATAGTTAAATTTGTTACCGTTGTGCCATAATTTCATATAATGTTTTCGTTCAATGAGAACTTGTGAATCATGCAGAAAACATCTTTTTGTTGTCAGTCCGTTTATGAACAGATGGTTATTAGCTTTAAAGCACAACCTGAGATATTAAGAGGAATCCGGCGTAATTAAGGTCATTACAAAAAATAGGCTAGCAAGGGGAAGGCCTCAGACACGGCCAACCGATTCGGCTCAAATTTGGCAGGTCGCATGTGTACAACCTAAAACGAAGGACTCTAAGATATTTTGGGTAAACACCCCCGCAATTTCGAGAAAATCACCCCTAAAAGTTATGACGAGCAATCGACTTAAAATTGGAGGGCTCGATAGATAAATGTAAATATGGGGTCCGCAAACGCAAACTTTTCCAGAAATCGAGGAAAGGAACTTTTTTTTTCCACTTTCGTTCGTTGCATTTGCTCGGGGCGGACGTCGTAAGACATCCGTTTAAGTTCGTTCTCGATCGATTAACTAATTTTTTATTATTATTATTACAGAGGGCAGCTAACCTTCTGACCGAACACGCCGAGCTGCCGTACCGACATTACCTTGGCCGTTGCGCTTTCGGTGCTGTCGGCGAAAAGTGTTTACCTTGTGGGTACAGAAGCGGCAGTTGTAAAAGTTTCTTACCTAGATTTCTGGAAAAGTGTGCTCTATTCACAATTATCTATCGATCCCGCCAATTTTGAGTCGATTGCTCGTCATAACCTTTAGGTGTGATTTTCCCAAAAACGCGGGGGTGTTGACCCACAATATCTTAGATTCCTTCGTTTTAGGTTGTACACAAGCGACCTGCCAAATTTGAGCCGAATCGGTTGGCCGTGTCTGAGGCCTTCCCCTTGTAAGATACTGAATATTAGGATCGCAATGAACATGACTACATATTTTGTATTTATACAGGGTGGTCAGAAACAGTCCAGAAAGCTTGTGAGAATGTTGCAGGGGAAGTTGCGCGGAGAAATAATTATTTAGAAAAAAATACGACACGTTGCGCCGTTTCCGAGTTATTAAGCACTGAAGGTAAGGTCGTCTCGCAAACAAATTCATGCATCCTGCCAGAGGCAGTGTCGCCAAAACTTGTTCTTCGTTTGGTTTCCTCAAACTGAACAAGCGTAGCTTTTGCTCACATAGCTTAAATTAGTTTACCACTTCTATGAAAGGCGCATCTTAAATGGTAATAAGCATTTATCAAATGGTAAGCCACTGACCCACAGATGTCTATGTATTACCACATTTTAGCGCGTGCAAGTGCTGGACCTGATTGGCTAACTGAAATGTTAAATAACTCGGAAACGACGCAACGTATCGAATGTTTTTTCTTGGCAATCATTTCTCAGCACAACGTCCCCTGCAACGCCCTTAGAAGCTTTTCAGACTCTTTCTGACCAATCTAAATAATCAGCAAATGAGAAATTGTCTAGGGGAAGACATTTAAGCTAGCCGTAGAAGACAGTGTGTCAGATGTGCAGTTTATAAACTTATGTTCTACCAAAAATGTCTTTGTATATTCGACTGGTCGGGTGGACTAAATCGTAATATAATATTTACCCGAGAATCACAGGTTCCATACTAAAATGAGTGTTAATCACCTGATACTTCTGATTTCGATAAAAGTAGATTGTTTCTTAAATATTTTTCTCTGAACTCTGCAACCTTTACTGGAAACTATGGATTACACATATCTCCCACACAATTCAGTTAACAACAAAAACATCTCTTGTAAGAATAATTGATGACTCTAGTACAAACGTTTTTAAGAATGATTTACAAGAGGTGACCTGGGATGAAGTTTATATTGAGCTGAATGCTGACATAAAATTTAATCCATTCCATGATAAATTCATATCATTATTTGAAAATAGCTCTCCCCGTAAGCTAATCTGGAAGGACATTAAACAGCCATGTAATAAACCATGGTTCACTAGAGCGATTAAAATATGTTATGAAAGGAAAAGGAAAATGTATCTGATGCCAAAAACAAGTACAGATCCTGCAGTAGTTACACACTACAAAAAAATACTTAGAATTACTGAGAAAGGTTATTAAAAAATCAACGAACGTGTACATAATATGAGAAATCAGTAATTCCGACAACAGACTTAGGCTAAATGGAACGCAGTGAAACGAGGGACAGGACAACCAGCCAAAGAACAGGATAACATCACTATTGAACTGAGTGGAAAGGCTATAAATGATGAGTTACAGATAGCAAATATACTTAATAACCATTTCGTAAATATAGTAGAAAGTATAGGGACAAATGGTTCAAGAGAAATACCGCAGCAGTATGTTGAAAAAGTAACTCTCATTAAAAGCAATCGTATGAATATATCACCAACTTTTCCTTCTGAAATTAAGAAAATTACATATTATCTCAAAATTAAAACTTATGTTGGTTTCGATGATGTTTCCAATAGAGTACTAAAGATTTGTTCCCATATGATAAGCCCCGTCTTATGTGAAATACACTCCTGGAAATGGAAAAAAGAACACATTGACACCGGTGTGTCAGACCCACCATACTTGCTCCGGACACTGCGAGAGGGCTGTACAAGCAATGATCACACGCACGGCACAGCGGACACACCAGGAACCGCGGTGTTGGCCGTCGAATGGCGCTAGCTGCGCAGCATTTGTGCACCGCCGCCGTCAGTGTCAGCCAGTTTGCCGTGGCATACGGAGCTCCATCGCAGTCTTTAACACTGGTAGCATGCCGCGACAGCGTGGACGTGAACCGTATGTGCAGTTGACGGACTTTGAGCGAGGGCGTATAGTGGGCATGCGGGAGGCCGGGTGGACGTACCGCCGAATTGCTCAACACGTGGGGCGTGAGGTCTCCACAGTACATCGATGTTGTCGCCAGTGGTCGGCGGAAGGTGCACGTGCCCGTCGACCTGGGACCGGACCGCAGCGACGCACGGATGCACGCCAAGACCGTAGGATCCTACGCAGTGCCGTAGGGGACCGCACCGCCACTTCCCAGCAAATTAGGGACACTGTTGCTCCTGGGGTATCGGCGAGGACCATTCGCAACCGTCTCCATGAAGCTGGGCTACGGTCCCGCACACCGTTAGGCCGTCTTCCGCTCACGCCCCAACATCGTGCAGCCCGCCTCCAGTGGTGTCGCGACAGGCGTGAATGGAGGGACGAATGGAGACGTGTCGTCTTCAGCGATGAGAGTCGCTTCTGCCTTGGTGCCAATGATGGTCGTATGCGTGTTTGGCGCCGTGCAGGTGAGCGCCACAATCAGGACTGCATACGACCGAGGCACACAGGGCCAACACCCGGCATCATGGTGTGGGGAGCGATCTCCTACACTGGCCGTACACCACTGGTGATCGTCGAGGGGACACTGAATAGTGCACGGTACATCCAAACCGTCATCGAACCCATCGTTCTACCATTCCTAGACCGGCAAGGGAACTTGCTGTTCCAACAGGACAATGCACGTCCGCATGTATCCCGTGCCACCCAACGTGCTCTAGAAGGTGTAAGTCAACTACCCTGGCCAGCAAGATCTCCGGATCTGTCCCCCATTGAGCATGTTTGGGACTGGATGAAGCGTCGTCTCACGCGGTCTGCACGTCCAGCACGAACGCTGGTCCAACTGAGGCGCCAGGTGGAAATGGCATGGCAAGCCGTTCCACAGGACTACATCCAGCATCTCTACGATCGTCTCCATGGGAGAATAGCAGCCTGCATTGCTGCGAAAGGTGGATATACACTGTACTAGTGCCGACATTGTGCATGCTCTGTTGCCTGTGTCTATGTGCCTGTGGTTCTGTCAGTGTGATCATGTGATGTATCTGACCCCAGGAATGTGTCAATAAAGTTTCCCCTTCCTGGGACAATGAATTCACGGTGTTCTTATTTCAATTTCCAGGAGTGTATGTAATGCATGATTAACTCAAAGCATTTTTCCAGAGAAACTGAAATACGCCGTTGTTAGACCCTTCTTTTAAGAAAGGTGATAAGAGAAATATCAATAACTACCGACCTGTTTCACTGCTGACATCATTTTCCAAAATCTTTGGGAAAGTGACGTATTCGAGAATAGTATCTCACCTTAGCAACAATAATAACCTCAACGAATCTCAGTTTGGATTTCAGAAGAGTTGATATACTGGGAAAGCCATTTACATGTTAGCTCACCAAAGTTTACAAACATTGGATAATGAAATAGCACCGGCTGGTATTTTTTGCCACCTGTCTAAGGCTGTGTTAATCGTAGTATTCTCCTAAATAAATTGAAGTTCTATGGGATTGATGGTATAGTCAACCAATGGATAATGTCATACCTAACCAAAACAGTGCAGAAATTCCTACTTAGTAATTCAATCGCTATAGTCGGGGGTGTAATTCTGACTTGTGAGAAATTGCGTATGGGGTTCCCCAAGGCTCAATCTAGGCCCACTCTTGTTCCTCATACATGTAAACCATCTTACATCTAACATGCAAAAAGCAGAATTAGTTCTCTTTGCAGATGACACTAGTATTGCAATTAACCCAAACAAACGTTCAGATACAGGACGAATGATAAACAGTATTGTTAAATGTATCATTAAGTGATTTTCTGCGAATGGTCTCACCCTCAATAGTAAAAAGACACAACATATCCAGTTCCGCACATCTATGGGAACTACAGCAACAATAAGTATAACACATGATGAGGAAATGACAAATAAGGAGGAGACTTCAAAATTCTTAGATGTCCTTGCTGATGGCAATGTAAAGTGTAAAACGCCTGTGTTGGAACTCCTAAAACCACTTAGTTGAACCACATTTGTACTCGGAGTCATTACAAATCTTGGGAAGAGACAAATCAGTAAGTTGACACGTTTTGCACATTTTCATTCAATAGTGTCATATGGAATAATGTTCTAGGGCAACTCATCTTTAAGAAAGAAAGTCTTCATTGCTCAAAAACGTGCTTTCAGAGTAATATGCGGTGCACACCCACGATCATATTGTAGGTATCTGTTTAAAGACTTGGGCATTATGATTACTGGTTAACAGTATTTTATTCCCTCATGAAGTTTGTTGTAAACAATCGACTGCAGTTCAAAAGAAACAATGATGTACATAATTAAAATACCAGAAGGAAAAATGATATTCATTACTCCACGTTAATGGTGTCTGTAGCACAAAAATGGGTGCACAATGCTGCAACTAAAATTTTTGATCGCTTACCTAGTGATACAAAATGTCTGACAGACAGCAAAGAAAAATCTGAAAACGAACTGAAAAAATTTCTCCTTGGCATCTTCTTCTATTCCACAGAGTAATTTATATTATTGTAATGTGCGAAAGGTGGTGGGTAGGAATTAATAACTCATCTCTGCATGTTAAAAAAAATTCAGCATGTAGCTTCGTTTACAATTTAATTTGCAGTGGGAAAGTTAAATGACTCGTTCTACATCATTAGGATTTATTGCGCAAAATGATGTATGGAACATGAAACTAACTCCGTATGGTATGCTTTGACAGCACGCAGTCTAGTGATCAGTTTAACGTCATGAGTTCTCTGCCCTTTAATGTTCAAATACTATTAATCAAAAGGTCCCCCCCCCCCCCCCCTCCGGCACAAGACCTCGAAACGGCTATCTTTGCATCGAGTGCCATTGCTGACGTTGGCTGCTGAGGCGGGAGTTAAGTAAAATGTGTTCAAAACTCAATTAAAATGTTCATCTTAGTGCTCTACTGGACGGGCTTCGTGCGATCCATTGTAGTAGCATTTCTGCATCTATTAAACGACAATAGTACATATCAGCCCACAAAAGTTATGGTTTACCTGCGACAGAGCTGCAAGCGAGCGCTTTGGGTGTGACTTATTTCCTGCTTGTCCAGTTTTTGCATTACCGACACCACTTAGTTGCAGCAGCTAACAATCTCTAGCAGTGTGGGAAATACTAGCTTACACGCTTGTTTTTACGTGTCTTGCCATGTGATGAGCAGACATATGTTTCAATTACAAAAGGAAATACGCCAACGTCATTTTTTCAGCACTACGCGAAACTTACGCAATAAACAAGCGTAAAGAAAACATTATATACTACTATATGGAAATGTCCACAAGATTTTTCGACTTGAGTGCATGTTATCCAAAAAGGGGAGGGGGCGGCGTCGGGATTGGGGATCAGAGGACGAGTGAGTGGTGACGTAGTTTAAGATGCCAACTATCTCACCCTAGGCAGCTCATCCTGGTCGGCCTTCGTTCAGGGACGTCATCCTCGGAAAGCAGACGAGATGAATTTGTCATCCATTAAAATGGCATCGAGTTTTTTAGTGGTGAGATGGCCTACGACTGCACCTAGTGGTGAGATGGCCGAGTGTGTGTGGTGTACGACTGGTCCACTTGGGGTGTAGGGTCCGATGCAAATTGTTTATAATTTTCATTTTTATGGGAGTCGAAGTACGTTGGTGTACACGACCAATAATAAGGCCCTTGAATTTCGTTTACGACGTAAACGTTCAGCTGATTCGAAACGATCTTCCTTGTCTTTATTATATTATATTTCTCTCTTTTCACTCAAAATGATAAGAGAAGGACGTAGTTATATTTTTGGGGTGACATATTATCTGTGCCCGTTTGTCTCTCCATGCTTCGCGTCCACACAATAACTCGCTGCCTGGTGTGGGAGCAACGGTATACAGTAAAGATAAACTCAAATGAAATAATATTATTAATGCCCTTAAGAAAGCATACTGGTCGCTTTGGAGCGCTGGAGATGGGGCAGAACTCGTACCAGGCCGTCAGAGGCCAATATTCTGCATGCTTCCTTCAGATCCAGTTTCTAAGTTTTGATTTAACCATCACCTTAGCGATAGGACAGGTTCCGGTCCAATAAATGGAGTCGTCGTACCTGCCCTGTCTAGCCTATCAGCTTGTTCATTGCCATCGGTTCCTGAATGACCAGGCACCCACAGAAGGTTTACCCTGTTGCTTTCTCCTAGACTCACAAGGGCTTTGTGGCGTTCTGAAACGATCTTCGATCTCTTAACAGAGCCTACTGGCTGCCTGAATAAATCTAGATGCTACGATCTCTTTCAAATTGATATGCAAATTAATTAAATTGATCAATTAATCACTCCGGCCCACCCACGCCCTTGGATGACGTCACGTGTTTTTCTCAGCCTGCACGTGGAACCCTCCCCTCTCTCCTCCCCACACTCCCCCTCCCTGAGCCTACAAGCTAACGGGAAAAAATGTAGTGGTGTAAGGTGCTATCTTTATTCTTTTTGGTTCAACTGACGAGATGCTGGTGTTGAACAGAAAGGAGTTTTAAAAGTCTATTACCTGTAAGCATACAGTATCTGTCGTTGTTTGACGTCAGATTTCGCTACAGCCGCCTACTCAAAAGCCACCCTACAGCCCAGGTAATCGAAGACAATACACGCTATCACAACTGATGGAAATTGGGTCACAGTTCTAACTACACTTCGAAAATGTCGCAAAAAAAAACCAGCACTCGTAATGAACAGGTCATAATGCAGCACATGTACAGGGGAAAATCGTTGTCCTAAAAGACTGCAGATGGGGTGGAAGTTGGACGTGCGTTCTCCTCGATGTACAAACGGCCAAAAACTGAGGCACTCTAATATCCCCTCACGCCTCCCACTGACCCCCGCCACCCTCCATCCGCCTACGAGTAGGACACACCCTTCTTCAAACAGCCAGATGCTCCACGGAGCATCTCGCTCCCCTGCTGCCCGCCCTTTGCTGTTTTTCTGCGACTCAACTGCCGAACCCTGTGCTGCCCATTCGCGGTCACTCGCGATACGCGGCATGCCTTGAGGCGACGGTCCTAGACAACAGATAAAGGAAATTTATTGGCGTAACTCTGCCCATCCGGAGAACGGTCCAGATGGTCCACAGCACTCGGATTTCTACCATCTGGACACCACCTTAACGTTACTCTCCTACGCCAACACAATAGCGTGTCTAGTCAACTAAACATTAGGAGATAAAAGGCAGGCCCCCAAAGCCTCCAATAGGCCTCTCGTTCTGCGATGGGAAACACTTTCATTTGAAATCAACGCATCTATAATCAAGCATGTATTTAAAAAAAGGAAAACACAACTGCCACGATAGTAAATTCCTCTTTCCACGAAAATAGGCAAAGTCGATTTTCTTCTAGTTTTATGAGCACAATCGGCATAGTTTTTACGCTCGACTGCAGGATACAGTTCGCATGTCATCATTTTGTGACGTCCAATGAAGACATGTCCAGCATATGCAAAATCAGGAAAAAAAAAACTTCGACTATTTTGCTGCGAAACTTACCGATCACTGCAGAATGTTTTCATTATCTCGAACTTGTCATTGGAGTATAAGAAGGCGAGAATACAAACTCCAAAGAAAAAAAACTCTATGTTAAGCAATTTCTTTCAGCTTGCTGAACAAATTACATGACCTGAGAGCATCTCTCACCTTCAGTGTCTGTAAATAAACTGCCATGCACGTGTGTATTACAAACTTTTCAGACAACCTTTCACGCCATTGGCTCACATGTCAGGAAAAAAAACTCATTCATTTTATGAAATGTGCCAGAAAGAACAGATGCCATTGGTGACCGTGTAACTTTCTAGAATGAAATTACAATTAACTCAATACCATTAGCTGCTGACGGACGTTGATATAGATCAACGGGGACAGTTGAAAGTGTGTGCCCCGATCGAGACTCGAACCCGGGATCTCCTGCTTACATGGCAGCCATGTCCGAAAGAACAGATGTCATCTTCATATCGTTTAGGGCTAACCGGCTGATGACCTTCTTCAGTGCGGATGTACACGATTTGCCTGAACTCTTATGGGACTCGGTGGATTGTCTGCCACGAGTAATGGGTATAATGGCAAGGGCACTACGGATGTAGTGTGTGGACTATAAGTTGAGAATGTGGGTCTCACGGGGAGCGTGCCAGCGATAAATACCTGCAGTCGCACTATCCTCTGTGCCCTCGGTGGCTCAGATGGATAGAGCGTCTGCCATGTAAGCAGGAGATCCCGGGCTCGAGTCCCAGTCGGGGCACACATTTTCAACTGTCCCCGTTGATCTATATCAACGCGCGTCAACAGCTAATGGTATTGAGTTAATTATAACTAATTCATTTTAGGTTTGACAACAAGAAGCTACAATTAAAGAGAACATAGCTAATTTTGTACACTATGACAGGCCCATTTTTACCAGTGCGATGTTAAATCATAATAGCGTTTGCGAAACAAGTCGCCCTGTGTTGGTGGGAGATTGAAATTTCGTTAAAAGATATTGCCACAACGAAAAAAAAATCATTCTGTGGTGCCCTAGCCATCTCCTCCACACATTAGGCGGCACATCATTGATATCAGTTTGATAGGCTAGGTAATTAAATTGTACATGATAGACAGTTTGCATGGCGAGTAATTATTATTTTTTTTTTGTTTTTTTGTGGCAGTCGGGTTACACTCAGCGGGTAAAATGGGAATCCTTGGAGGGAAGACAATTTGCATCTACATCTACATGGATGCAAATCACATTTAAGCACCTGACAGAGGGTTCATCGAACCACTTTCACAATTCTCTATTATTCCAGTCTCATATATTGCGCAGAAAGAACGAACATGTATATGCGTCGGTACGAGCTGTGATTTCCATTATTTTATCGTGGTGATCGTTTGTCCCTATGTAGGTCGGTGTCAGCAAAATATTTTCGCATTCGGAGGAGAAAGTTGATGATTGAAATTTCGTGAGAAGATTCCGTCGCAACGAAAAATGTATTTTTTTTTAATAATGCCTAGCCCGAATCCTGTATCATTTCAGTAACACACTCTCTCATATTTCATGATAGTACAAAACGTGCTGCCTTTCTTTGAACTTTTTCTATGTACTTCGTCAGCCCCATCTGGTAAGGATACCACACCTAACAGCAGTACTCTAAACAAGGAAGAACAAGCGTAGTGTAGGCAATCTCCTTAGTAGATCTGTTACATAATGTAAGTGTCCTGCCAATAAAATGCAGTCTTTGATTAGCCTCCCCCACAACATTTTCTATGTGTTCCTTCCAATTTAAGTTGTTCGTAATTGTTATTCCTGTGTTTAGTTGCTACGCGGCGTAGCCGAGCGGACTGAGGCGTCTTGTCACAATCCGCGCGGCTTCCCCCGTCGGAGGTTCGAGTCCTCCCTCGGCATGGGTATGTGTGTCGTCCTTAGTGTAACTTAGTTTAAGTTAGATTAAGTAGTGTGTAAGCTTAGGGACTGATGACCTCTGCAGTTTGGTCCCATAAGACCTTACCACAAATTTTTCTAGGAGTTTAGTCGAATTTACAGCCTTTAGATTTGACCGATTTATCATGTAACCGAAGTTTAACGAATTCCTTTTAACACTCATGTGGATGACTCATAATTTTCGTTATTTAGGGTAAACTGCAAATTTTTGCACTATTCAGATATCTTTTCTAAATCGTTTTGTAATTTGTTTTGATCTTCTGATAACTTTATTAGTCGATAAACGACAGCATCATCTGCAAAAAACCTAAGACAGCTGCTCAGATTATCTCCCAAATCGTTTATATAGATAAGGAACAGCAAAGGGTAGGAGAGAACGAGCGCACTTTGTTAGTGCGGGTTGCCTACATCAGGGGCAGGTATGCACTCAGGGGGCACCCTTATTGTTCTTTGATTGACAGGTACTTAACATATTGTCCTTCTTTGATTGACAGGTCCTTAACCTATTGTTCTGTTAAGTGGTTTACCATGTCACCGCACTTGACCTCTTGCGCCCCCTCACCCCCTCTGACTCCCTCCCCCATCAGGAAACCCCCCATCCCTCACTGCTACAGGTACACTTTCAGGTCTGAGATAACCTATTGTTCTGTTAAGTGCTTTTCCATGTCACCCCCATTTCCTTTTGATTGACAGGTACTTAACCTATTGTATCCGCCCACCACCTCCCCCCTCCCCCAACCCCCTTCCCCCTGTTATTGGTATAGGCCCCCTCACTCTTATCAATTTGATTGACTACTTAATTAAATTGATCAATTAATTAACCTCTCTGGTGGGAAAGTGCCGTGCCCCCCTGGTGCGAAGTTCAAATTCCATCAGCACAATGCAACCTCTATTAACCTAAGAAAATAGCGGGAAGATAGGTCACTTGGGCTACCTTCACTAACCTAAGTCGTCCGACCGCCACCTCTTCCTAGGGATTGTCAAGAAGTTTGAATTTTGGGAGGAAGATAGGTCAATTCGACTATCTCTACTAACCTAAGAAAATGGCGGGAAGGAAAGGGCACTTGGGGTACCTCCACTAACATGTCACCCGACTGCCGCCTCTTCCTAGGGATTGGCAGGGAAGGACTCAACCTGTGCTGGACATAAGTCTTTATTTTGCATGCTCCAGTCTTTATTTAAATAATTAGAGGCAGTACCACCATCCAGTGTTTTCACCGCGCGGTCCGGACTCCAAACTGACCTAGTACACAGTATTGCCGCCAGAGGGCGCTGTCGTCCGTTCTCTGACATAATCCAAGATGGAGGGGAAAATGGCGGGAAACAGTGTGGTCGCCATGGGCTCTGGAGTCCAACTTACCTAGTGCACAGTAGCGCCACCAGAGGGTGCATCGTCCCTGCCATAATCTAATCCAAGATGGCGGTCTGGTGATGGAGAGGAAGGGTCTCATAACAGGAAATTCAAGGGTATATTGTTTATTTATAAAAAATCAGTTTGTGGGGGTTGGATTTCTCTTGCTCATCATTCTCTGCTGTTTGGAAACATGTAGGTCTTGTAAGAAGTAATTACATGGAGCAAACATGTTGCATAACCTAATGTTTGGCACTGCATTCTGGTTCTCTTAACCTAATGTTTGGCCTTTTGTAGGTGCTTAACCTATTATTCTGTGAATTGGTTTTCCATGACACCACCATTTCCTTAAACTATTCTACCACCTTTGATACCAAATTAAGTAATTCTTCATTTGTCACCCACTCTCTTAAACTATTGTACTGCATTTCACATAAAAATTATGCAAATTAATCTAGTGTTCTGCACTTAATCTGCTGTTCTGCTCCATGTCACCCAATCACGCACCCCCCCCCCCTCCCCCTTAACTATTGTACCGCTAAAACCACGTTGGTATACAAAATTTATGCAAATTAAATAAATCGACATTTTTCACATGTATGGGGTAGTTTCTTTTAATTAGCAGCATCCTATTGGTCGGTGAAATCGATGGAATACAGTTTAAACAAAAGATCGCTAGTAAAAAACACATCCCGCCACTCGACACCCGCCGCAGCCGCCCCCTCTGGAGCCACCGCCACTGCCGCTTCCCCCGGCCCTAACCCCACCCCGGCCGCAGCCGCCACAGCATCGTTCTAGCGTCCATGGATCGCCCTCCCTCAGGCAAGCGGGTTAGGGCTGCAGCAACTAGGCTGCTCGCAGCAACCCAATTCTGCAGCGTCTCCTCTTCCGCTGTCACGTCCTCGCCGATCACGTGAGGTCCAGCACACACCCAGTCCACCTCATCACAGAACTCCAAGGCACGCTCACACCGATCCCATATGCAAAACGCCTCCGGGCAGTACGCGTGTTTACCGTTGCTGACACTATACCTATGCGTACTGACGTCACAGACCGCGCTATTGAAATCTGTTCCAGACTAGTACAGGCTGCTTTCTCCCTAGTGATCCTAATGGAACATACGAGATGCGGCCAGCCGTGGGTATGTGCCCAGCGTGACTCACACCTTGCCGCGGAACGTCCTCGTGGCGACTCACCATCTAAAAGATTCTCGATGTTATTCTGACGTCACATGGCTATGTAAAATGAGATCTGAGTCGACCTCTCGGAAATTGTGTAGTGTCCCAGAAATAGTTAATGCTCGCTTTCTTGATGTCTCAGCTTGTATGCACAGAAATTCTTGCCCTAACAGAACCTGTTTACGAAAATAGCGCGGAATAACGCCAAATGCATTCTACCTCGCGGCCCTAACGTGACACCCTGTCCATCACGTGTTACCGTTCCTGCTGTCAACATACGAAAACGTTCTCACCGCTAAAAGCATGTGTACGCTCGCAAAAACAACATTAATCATAAAAGCATTCTTGTTGTTTGGAAAGAGAGCACTCTCTAAGCACAGACGGGGCGATTCAGAACAATTACGCAAACAGAATTCCAAGTACTGTCATACAGAAGAGAAAAAAAATGGCTGGAATTTTCGGTATCCTGCAGCTACAGGTCTGGAGATGTCTGGATAAGTGACGGCATCCCCGCAAGGGATGGATGGTCTGCTTCAATCTGTCTTTGAACACTTGCTTTCTCATAACTTTCGTATATACCTTGCTCACCCCCCCCCCCATCTTGTTCAAATCAGTATGTACATGCTCCTATGTCCCGGCACAAACGATGGCTTGTTAATGAATAGAGCATTATGATTGTATTTTGTACAGATCACCATATTTCACTGGCAATTAAACCCTGCAATGTGCCCTACACATAGTCAAATACGAAAAGACTCTTACTCAATTACACTGCTCTCCCACTAAGGACAGGAGCTTGAATATTAGAGCGTGAAAACAATCTCCAACCCAGCACTATATCACCACATGCTTTATATCTGGAGCGATCCTTGCCTTTCGCGGTCAAGTGCACTATCAGCTGAGCTACCCAAGCATGACTCATGCCCCATCCTCACAGTTTTACTTCTACCAGTACCTCGTCTCCTACCTTCCAAACTTTACAGAAGCTCTCCTGCGAACCTTGCAGAACTAGGACTCCTGAAAGATAGGATATTGCGGAGACATGGCTTAGCCACAGCCTGGGGGATGTTTCCAGAATGAGATTTTCACTCTGCAGGGGAGTGTGAGCTGACAGTTGGTAGAGCACTTGTCCGCAAAAGGCAAGGGTCCCGAGTTCGAGTCTTGGTCCGGCACACAGTTTTAATCTGCCAGGAAGTTTCACGGTTTTGTCACTTTGACGAACGCCAGCGTTGTGAATAAAATAACCGGCATCAGTTGTGAAATGGGGACTATGTCACTGAATAGTTCGCCTAAGCCTGAATATCCGAGTCGCATTTAGTACCACTCCATATCAGCCAACTGTCCCTGACCAAGATAAGAAACCTCGCCTTTCACTTTGTAGGGACAACTACTTGGAGTGAAGACGCCAGGTCAGTATAGTTTATAGAACTTCGTGAAATTTTCCGAGGTGTTAAGGTCCATCTGCGACCACCACACAGACCGCAGCCTCAGTAAAAATTAGACCAGTACCGAGTCCACAGTGGTATCAACTGAAGGAGGAAGTTTATCATAAACTAAAAATAAATACCCAATTATGAAACCATGGTTCAACATTTCTGTATGCCAAGAGAAGTCACCCTGTTCATCAGAGCAGTTAAAACCAAAATATTGTACCTGTCGTTCCATGGATTTGCGATGTTATATTACCTCGAGGTGATGTATATATACATGTTGCACGACATCTTCAGTGTTTCATGTTCTTCGTAATTTTGTTATTCTACCATTAAGTTTTGACTCTAGTATAGTAACCAATACATTTCTTGATAATCCAGCTCAGCCTGCCTCCGTGGTCTCAGCGTACCAACGCTGCCCCATAAAGCAGAGTTCACAGGTTCAAGACCCACGTGCTGTATGCTTTAGACCCTCAAAAGCGTCTCTACTGTGTATGCGTTCAAATACATTGAAACGAAAGTCGTAGTTTGCATTAGTTTCGAACAAATGTTGTTAAAGACTGGCAGAATGGATGATTTACTCT
Organism: Schistocerca nitens; assembly: GCF_023898315.1. Taxonomy (NCBI): domain Eukaryota; kingdom Metazoa; phylum Arthropoda; class Insecta; order Orthoptera; family Acrididae; genus Schistocerca; species Schistocerca nitens. The sequence goes on along the minus strand of NC_064616.1, from coordinate 295,715,624 downwards.
GTTAATTTAAGACAAATGAAGAACTGGCTTTATATATGAACTAAAACGTTATGACCACTTGCTTAGTAGCTTGTTTGTCCAGTTTTGGAACGAAATACATCACTGATACTGCATATAAGGGATCCGACAATTTGTTGGTAGGTTTATGGAGATATGTGGCATTAGATGTCTACACGGGGATCATGCAATTCGCGTAAATAACGGGTCACTGATTTGTGTACTTGTGTACGAGGCGATGGCGCCCGATAGCGACACTGATTGGTTCCATAGGATATACATCAGGGGAACTAGGTCGCCGACACATCAACATGAGTTCACTGTAACGCGCCTCAAACCATTGTAGCACGGTTCTGGCTGCGAGACACGGAAAATTATACTGCTATAAGATGACATCGCCATCAAGGAAGACATCAGGCATGAAGGGATGCAGGTAGTTCGCAGCTGTCAGCGCGTCTTCGATTACTACCACAGGTCCCATGCAAGCGCAGGAGAATGTCTCCCACAGCATAATACTGCTCCCACCATCCTGCATCCGTGGCACGCTACACGTTTCGAGCCGCCGTTCACCTAGATGGCGGCGTTTGTGGAGACGACCATTGACATAGTGTGGCAAAAATGTGATTTACCCGAAGAGCAGACAGGTTTCCATTGATCGACGGTCAAATTCCAATGGTTCCGTGCCCACTGCAGTTGTAGCTGGCGATGCCGTTGGGTCAACATGAGAACACGTAGGGGTGACCTGCTGCGGAGTTGTATGTTCAACAATGTACGATGAACAGTATTCTGCGCCACACTTGTGCATGCTCCAGCATTGTGCTCCTTCGGCAGAGATGCCACAGATCACCATCTATGCTACTTTACAGAGCAGACAAGTCTCCGAATCCCACGCTGTATGAAGAGTCGTGGACGTCCAAGCATTTAGCGTCTACTGGTAGTTTCACTGTCCTATCTCTTTCCGTAGATGCTCACGACAGTAGCACGTGATAATTTGGCCAGCTTCGCTGTTTTCGAGACACCGATTAACAGACTCTGTGAATAATAATCTGCACTTTGTCAAAGTTGCTTATCTCAATGGATTTCCCCATTTGCAGCCCATATCTTACCTAGGGTTATCTCCCGTCCGTGTCTGCTCCTCTTATATACTTTTGATAGAGCGTCACGTACCCACAACGCCTCCAGGCGGCATCCAACGTCGCGGTAGGCAGCGGTCATAATATTTTGGCTTATCAGTGTATTTTGTGGACTACAATAGAAGATGTCATCAAAGCAATTCCCAGACACCCTTTAAAGCCTGCTTGATTCTATGGCACAACGCACCGAGGCTCAGTTAACAGCGATTGACTGTGTCACTAAAGTGAATCATTTCTTTCCTTGTCTAACTTTGAAAGACAAAAAAGTGGAAACCGACCACACTGTAAGTCTCAAATAACAAATGGTTCAAATGACTCTGAGCACTATGGGACTTAACGTCTGAGGTCATCAGTCCCCTAGAACTTAGAACTACTTAAACCTAACTAACCTAAGGACATCACACACGTCCATGCCCGAGGCAAGATTCGAACCTGCGACCGTAGCGCTCGCGCGGTTTCAGACTGTAGCGCCTAGAACCGCTGGGCCACTCCGCCCGGCTCTCAAATAACATTTAACGTTTTTATTATACACATAGAAGAGTTATTTGTCACTCCTGCACTGATAAAGGAAATAAACATAAAAGAAAATGAATTCTGTGCTAAAGACTACTCAACTAGATACTTAGCCCAGAAAAGTTTAGAATGTTAATGACCGTAAAATGTTGCGTTTATTGTCCGCTACTGCGATTACTTTCAGTTTGCAGGGCCTTCATTTACTTCCCTAAAAGACACAGTTATAATCAAAGCTAACGCAATATTTGTTGAGACATTACTCTGTTTTGTATTTGTATATGCATTGTTTGATCAACACTCAGTGCTTTTAGTTATTAAGGTTTCCTCGTGTCTCCATATGTGTTGCAGAAATTAGAAAACAGGTGAGATTTATTGATGCGGGAAATACCTGAGCGGTAACGGAAAGCTGTCAGTGAGAAATTCTTTGTTCTAATGTGGTCTCCGCCTAACTACCCTCGTCAACAGCCAGAGTGGTAGGGCGCGAACTGAAGGTAACCTGTTCAAAACCTAGAAGAGGAAGAAATGCTCCTTGACAAATAGGAAAGTCTTGATATGTATTGCACTAATTATCATCTTCAACGTCTGTGAGAATCAAAGATCAAAATTCAGCCAAATATATAATTTAGTGCGGAATCAAGCTATACATGAGTATATAAAATGACAAAGTACCTACATCACTATTTTCACAAACTGAAGAAAACCAAAACAGCTGTCGAACCAGTAATCTTTTATTGTTTACGTCCAGTGTGGGAATAATATAATTCCGTCATTTGGCATAAAATAAAGTGTAAACGAACTAAGATTGTTGTCTTCCAGCCTATGTTGTCTGCGGAACAAAAGTTCCGTGTCACGCTATATAAAATAGGGAACATAGGGTAATGGTTGCTGTCAGGATCCTGTGTCCCCTATTTTATAAAATGGGACACCGAACTTTTGTTCCACAGACCAACAACACAGGGTGGAAGAGACCCACAATTCTATTACGCTTTCTTATGTGCCAGAAGATGGAATTATATTATTCCGTAACCGGTCGTAAACAACAAAATATTATTGGTTCAAGAACTATTGTGGTTTTCTTCATATTGAGAAAACTGACATGTGTACTTGCGATTGCCCTACGAGAAAAAAAACTTTTTCATTCCTATAATCGAATAATTACAGAATGTCCAGCGGCTCAAAGCAGTCCCTTGATTAAAATTTTTTAATACGTGAACTACATCGACACCGAATGCCACTGGACATGAAGAATCAATGGAAGCACAAGTAAAACATAACTTACAGCTAGTTGGCGAAAGCATAATACCAAAAACAATGTGATGATGGCTTGTACTTAAGTTTGTTTATTTATTCTCAAGTCATAAATACACAAGTACATAGACTGACAATTATACAGAAGTAATATGACTACAAAAAAATTACAGTGTATAATATAAATATATGCTCATCAATAGTACCTTATCCAACGAGGAAAAAAGAGCTAGTGCCATACTAATCCTGATCACCAAACTTTTCTCCATCGTTCTGACTAAAAACAAGAAATATCTCCATAGTGTTCCAAGCAGTGACTTTGTGTGACTTCACTGAGGGTGAACAATCTGTAAGTTGAGGACTTCAAGCTCAGTGCCCTCCACAGAAGTGGAGACATCTGGGTACAGTTTCCGCTCTATTAACTCCATCATTCATCGACATCTACGTCTATAAGTACTGCTGGTAGCATTATCTTTTTCCTCGAACTGTGTTCGTTTAAGGAATGGTGTGTGGAAAGTACGATTGTCAGTAAATCTCCACATAGGCACTAATATTTCTCATTGTGAACATTTCGTGAGACTTCTATGGGAGGAAGTAATATGTTGGCCGACCGAGCGAGGTGGCGCAGTGGTTAGCACACTGGACTCGCATTCGGGAGGACGACGGTTCAATCCCGCGCCCGGCCATCCTGATTTAGGTTTTCCGTGATTTCCCTAGATCACTCCAGGCAAATGCCGGGATGGTTCCTTTGAAAGGGCACGGCCGCCTTCCTTTCCCATCCTTCCCTAATCCGAGCTTGTGCTCCGTCTCTAATGACCTCGTTGTCGACGGGACGTTAAACACCAATATCCTCCTCCTCAATATGTTGGCCGACTCTTCTTGAAACGTGTGCTCTTCAAATCTGGACAATAAACCTGTCTGTGATGTATAACGCCTCTCTTGTATCGTCTGCCACTGCAGTTTGTTGAGCATCTACGTAATGCTCGCGCGCCTACCAGACTATCTCGGGACGAAACGCTCCATTCATCGTTGGACCTTCTCTGTCTCCTTTATTAACCCAACTGGATAAGGGTCCCACACTCGGTCTTACAAATTTTTTGAACCCCATTTCTTCCGTGGACGAATTAAGATTCTTCCCAAGAAGGTCAGCCTCACATCTGCTTTTCTACAGTTTGTTGTATGTGACCATTCCATTTTAGGCCTGGGATGGCGGCTCCTAGGTATTTTACAGTAATTAATGTTTACAATTATTTGTCGCCAATAGGATAATCGAACAGTAGTGCATCTCTCCTCCAACTATGTGAAATACATATTTCATTTATTTACATTCAGGGTCAACTGCCAGTCTGTACATCAAGCATCAATCCTTTGCAGGTCTTCCTACATTTCACTGTAGTCTTCTAGCATTGCAGCCTTCCTATGAATAACAGCATCGTCCGCAAATAGCTTCACTGAGACTCCAACGTCGCCGGCCGATGTAGCCGAGCGGTTCTAGACGCTACAGTCTGGAACCGCGCGACCGCTATGGTCGCAGGTTCGAATCCTGCCTCGGGCATGGATGTGTGTGATGTCCTTAGGTTATTTAGGTTTAAGTAGTTATAAGTTCTAGGGGACTGATGACCTTAGAAGTTAAGTCCCATAGTGCTCAAAGCCATTTGAACTCCAACGTCATTCACTAATCAATATGATACGCTGCCGGAAAAAAATTAGTACACCCTTTTTGAAGTTCCCAATTCACTCAAGATTTATCGTTGCAACAGTGCATATGGAGTACTTGAAATGATTACATTTATAGGTCAGTAGCACAAACGGTTCTAAGGTACCAGGTATCAACCCATGCTGAAACACCCATTTTAGTGCGTGGTGCAGCCTCTACAGGTGGAAAAGCAGACACTGACTGTGGCATCCAGTGCCGTCCGTTGTGGCCGAGCGGTTCTAGGCGCTTCAGTCTGGAACCGCTTGACCGCAACGGTCGCAGGTTCGAATTCTGCCGCGCGCATGGATGTGTGTGATGTCCTTAGGTTAGTTAGGTTTAAGTAGTTCTGAGTTCTAGGGGACTGATGACCTCAGATGTTAAGTCCAATAGCGCTCAGAACCATTTTCTGTGGCATCCAGTCAATCGTACAGATGGCGAATACTATCCTGGAATACGTAATGCCACGCCTGCTTGACCTGTTCACGTAGTTCTGTAAGATTTGTTGGGTGAAGAGTCGTATGACTCACTTCTCGTCCCATCATATCCCACATGTGCTCGATTGAAAACAAGTCCGGAGATCATGCTGGCCAGGGAAGTTGCCGCATATCTTTCAGAGCACACTGAGTTTCACAGGCAGTTTCTGGGCGAACATTATCCTATCAGAACAATATATCACGAAAGGCAAAAGATCGGGTCTAAAATCATTCTGCACGTACCGAGCGCTGGTTTGAGTCCCCTCCAGAATCACAAACGGTGAATAAGTGTTGTAGCTTATCCTACCCCAGACCATAAGGCCTGGGGCAGAGCAGTGTGTCTTGGACGAATGCACTCTACGAGAGAGCGCTCACCAGGTCTACGTCCAACGCGCAAACGACCACCACTTGGGTGCAGCCAGAATCTGCTTTTATCGCTGAACACTACGACACGTCATTCCATCTTCCAAATGATCCTCTGACGGCACCAGTCGAGTCGTGTACATCGATGCTGCGGCGTGAGTGGAAGACGGGCTAGAGGCGTGCGTGCCCGTAATCCCACTGATTCGCAACAGTTCGTGTTGACACGTCTGCCCTCTTAACTGTGCTGTAGTAGCTTTACGCTCTACCACTGCTACCTTTACAATACGACGATCCTGGCAGGTGTTGTGCTGTGACGACGTCCAGAACTTCGTCTATGGGTGTGCGAATGTTCTCGTAGCAAGGTTGCGTCTCCGTAGCAAGGTTGCCTACCTGTTTCACACGTTTGCACCACACTGAGCCTTCTGGCTGTGAGGATTTCTTATTAAAGTATAGAGACTGATGGCGCTGTGGTAGCTATGCCACTACGCTATCTACTGGAGGATGATACTGAAACCACTATCAGCACATCCACTATCCCCCAGGTGGCATATGCCGTCATCGGATCAAAATCGACGTCGTCTTTTCAGGGGTAATTATTTTGTTTTACCGGTTGTGTATATTGTATGCAGTAAGGACCCTATACAACTTCTTTGGGGTGCTCTCAAAATTACCAACTTTCCATTTGTCGATGTTGTTCCATTAACAACTACGTTTTGTGATCTGTCTACAAGGGTGCCCCAGACCCAATCAGAAATCTTATCCAGTACTATATAAGCTTTTATCTGGTTCACTGAAGGATAGTTCGGATCTGTATCGAATGCCTCTGGGAGCCAACGAACACGGAATCAACCTGGGTGCCATTGTCTAGAGGGCTCTGGGACTCGTGGAATAACAGAACAGACACAATATCCATATAATTATATAGTTCTGGCAACACCGGCCATGACCTCCTTCTTCTGTGCGGATGCACACATATTTCCCGATCTCTTACGGGACTTGGTAAGAATGTCTTCCACGAGTAATGAGTGTGTTGGGGTGGGGCACTAAGAATGTAGTGTGTGGACATACAAGGCGTGAATGTGGGTCTCGCGGAGGCGTGCGCGAGATAGTACCTACAGTCGCACTATCTTCTGTGCCCTCGGTGGCTCAGATAGATAGAGCGTCTGCCATGTAAACAGGAGATCCCGGGGTCGAATTCCGGTCGGGACATGTCCGAAAGAACAGACACCATATCCATATAAGTATATTATCTCAACAAGTCATTCTCCAAAATGAATAACCGCGGATGTGTTTCCAGTGACTGCCCCAATCATGCCAGACAGGCATATGAGATCTACACGCATATGGCAAAGCATACTCGGTCATGGATGAGCCCTTGGATACCTGACCAAGTGCTAAATCATGGGACCTATCTAAGTTTAAAAGCAATGCACTGAAAAAACCCTAACTGCACTTTCTGCTGTGTAGCCTGAACTGCCAAATATTCTCACACAGCTGACGAGTTGGAGAGTCGAATCCTACATATGGCCAAGCCTGCTGATAACCGTTGCTCGTCAGCCGCTGTGTGACTGGTCGGCCCCCAGAAATGCAAGTCTGCCTTCTGCTGCTTCTCCAAAGTCAGAGCGGTCTCAGAACATCTGCTTCTCCATGTCTCCAAAAATCGAGTGTCGGCTTCCGCACCCTCGTCAAGAATGCATTAAAGTTCTGTCCTTCCTCTCTGCCCTCACATTACCACTTAGAAGGCTCTGCTAGACACTGCTATTTTGTCTTAAAATAGCGGTACGGAACACTATGAAGCAAACGTTTTATAAGGTATCCAATGAGCTGCAGTCTCACACACCCAATTCTGAAAGAATGAAATTCCAAACTTCCCCTTCGCAGACATCTATTTACGCTGCCGAGTGAGCTTCGGAAATTTCTAGAAACAACGTCCTCAGCTGTGGTATCGTGCGTTATCAATACCACGCCATGCAGCCCCCGCCTAGGAGTTGGCAGTAACCCATTTGACAGCACTGCCAATCTGCAGCCGACTCCAAAACAACACCCTCCTATGCACGTACGGCGAGCGCCATCACGAAATCGACTTAACGGACGCTGCTCCGCTCTAGGCTAGTCTCTGTATACTAGTTAAGTTCTCCGTACGTACTCCAAGCGTTATCAGTGAGCCCCTGTTATTGTTTTTGTCGGACCAGCCTATCTCAAGATCACGCAACTTATGTTATTGTGGAGTTGTTGTTACTTAAGTTAAGTAAAAGAAGTTAATTAGATCCTGTGCATGCTTCTCATTGTTTTGCTCTCTGTCTTAGAACCAATCAAATCCTTGGCGGGTGTTGTGTGCTGTCCTTAGGTTAGTTAGGTTTAAGTAGTTCTAAGTTCTAGGGGACTGATGACCATAGCTGTTAAGTCCCATAGTGCTCAGCACCAAATCCTTGGCATACACCACTGGAATGACCAAACATCTGGTGACGAGGCTGTTCCTACAGGGGCTCAAATGCGTCTTTTCGTTCGCCATACAAATGTCTGGTAGTGACTTTAATTGTGTGTCTTTCTCGCCGAACTCGTTTATCATTGGGAACTAGTTCACTGGTGATCGTTCCTTTTTGGGATTCATTAATTTTTAATCGTTCACCGTTCCTTTTTTATTTACCTTTGCATGCTACATGGGCTTAAATAAAATAATCAAGAAAAAATATCAAATACGCAAAATTATTATTTCTAGACAGGTTGTTTACTTCGATTTCCCTGTCTTAATGCGTCATTAGAAAGTATCACGTTAGTAGACTGACGTGATGGGTCAGTAACTGCAAGCCAGTAAGAAAGGCCAGATGAACGGAAGTACGTACTACTGAACGTGATTACGATCCTGCGTGGACCACCATAGCAGTCATTCACTTTCGAGGCAAGGTCGTAATCGTAGCAAGTATGTCTGTTCCTTTTCCGTTCGTTTACAGAAAATGATATATACTCATGTGTACCTTATTAGCATGAAATCACGGAAAATAAACACTTTGTTTGTCAATCTAACATTTTCTTTTACAATGTGTGGGTGTGTAAATTAACTACACATCAAAGTGCCATACTAACTGTATGAGAAGTGAAGATTTATGTGGAAAAATCACAACTTCCGACTTAGGAGCAGAGAAATTGCGTACTAAAATTAGCAGTTGGTATCAGCAACGAGGCAACTACAACTCGGAAATTGTCGAAACTTCCTTAGTGAAAAGAAACAAGACTTTTCTTTTTTTTTTTCAAAAACTTCACGACCTAGCACACATCATTTCTTTTAAGATCGTTAACGTTGAGAAGCTAACCACTAAAATTTAAAAAAAATTGTTGGAAGTTATCTTAATAACCAGTCATTAAATCAAGCACATGAAATTTTAAAAAAACCTACAAACGAAAAAACAGTAGCTGCTTATTTTACTTCGTTAAAAAAAAATCTTGCCTCGTGATTAATATGTGTTGTACAGTTGATCAAACCGGCGATGAGATAAGCAGATTTCTCTTTTTGTTGCCTGAAAAATATGTATGTATTATGCTGAACTTAATTTTTACGTAACTGCAGGAAAGATGAACGGAGGAAATAGACCAAGCGAAGTGAATTGTGGACGACTGTTCTCGGAACGAAACCGACTACAACCACAGCGAACTGTGAACTACCGTTACCGGGAACGAACGTGACCACAACCAAAGTGAGGGTGAACGACCGTTCCCGGGAATGAGACTGATCGCGACCGAACTGGACGGTGAACGACCATTCCTAAAAAGTCGTTCAAATGGCTCTGAACACTATGGGACTTAACTTCTGAGGTCATCAGTCCCCTAGAACTTAGAACTACTTAAACCTAACTAACCTAAGGACATCACATACATCCATGCCCGAGGCAGGATTCTAACCTGCGACCGTAGCGGTCGCGCGGTTCCAGACTGTAGCGCCTAGAACCGCTCGCCCACCCCGGCCGGCCTAAAAAGTCGTTCCTGGGTCTTTTCGGTCACTTTATTGAACCATTCCCTTGGACCCGTTCGTTTGCGAAAGACGCACCTCTGTCCTGTATCGCCATTCCATGCATTTGGTTCAAAAGAAGAGGAATGGTTCGAGTGCTACGCACAGCCCGATGCAAACTTCACGGTGCAACACGTTGAAGTAGGGATGTCAGTTTACCAGCTGGCTGGCAAACTCTTTCCAACCAACCACAAATTAATGTAGCAGCTGCACGCTACAAATTCTTTCGTTTGCGTAGGCAATCTAATCAGACTCATAAAGCAGTGGTGTCACACTTACAATGACTTACACCGGCCATTTCAAATTAAAGTGTGAGTGTGGGCGTTATTATTGTGATGCCATGATTATGGATTTCATTACCCAAAATGCATCAGACGCTCACATACGCGAACAGATTCTGAAGTACCCCGACCCTAGCTTGCAATAGGTTTTGGAATAAGTGGAGCATCAGGACTCGTATGATAGCGGAGCGATAGACTTTGGTTCTGTTCCTGTTTGTGCAATGGAGAGCGGTGGTAAACAGGTTGCGCCCGTAGTTTGCGTGCAGCGGCACACAAAGTCTCAGCCAGGGCAGCGTCGCACATAAGTACTAGGCGGCAGACTAGTGGAGTTCAATCCTACCCCCGGTGTTTCACGGCTCACAGGGTGACAGGCGTGCCCTTGTCGTGACGACAAATCCGTCCGCACATGGGACGAGGCACCTGATGTAGACGTGCACGCAGACAGGATATCGCATGTCACAACACACAGCACTGTCCGCACACTCTACGAGGTTACCGCGATTTTGTGCTCTCAGAGCTCTCCAACGACAGTTGCTGGTTTGTTTCGCTCGCAAACCTATGTAGTTCGTTCACGAAAATAGACGTCCGCTAGAATTCCTTAGTTAGCTCTATTAAAACGCACATTTCTTTCCATGATCATATGCTAGTCATGTTGTTCTCTCCGCGGCATGCCGGCCGCGGTAGCCGTGCGGTTCTAGGCGCTTCAGTCCGGAACCGTGAGACTGCTACGGTCACAGGTTCGAATCCTGCCTCGTGCATGGATGTGTGTGATGTCCTTAGGTTAGTTAGGTTTAAGTAGTTCTAAGTTCTAGGGGACTGATGACTTCAGAAGTTAAGTCCCATAGCGCTCAGAGGCATTTGAACCATTTTTGTCCGTGGCATCTCTAAATAAAAACTTCAATATCTACATCTACATCTATACTCCGCAAGCCACCCAACGGTGTGTGGCGGAGGGCACTTTACGTGCCACTGTCATTACCTCCCTTTCCTGTTCCAGTCGCGTATGGTTCGCGGGAAGAACGACTGTCTGAAAGCCTCCGTGCGCGCTCTAATCTCTCTAATTTTACATTCGTGATCTCCTCGGGAGGTATAAGTAGGGGGAAGCAATTAATTCGATACCTCATCCAGAAACGCACCCTCTCGAAACCTGGACAGCAAGCTACACCGCGATGCAGAGCGCCTCTCTTGCAGAGTCTGCCACTTGAGTTTATTAAACATCTCCGTAACGCTATCACGGTTACCAAATAACCCTGTGACGAAACGCGCCGCTCTTCTTTGGATCTTCTCTATCTCCTCCGTCAACCCGATCTGGTACGGATCCCACACTGATGAGCAATACTCAAGTATAGGTCGAACGAGTGTTTTGTAAGCCACCTCCTTTGTTGATGGACTACATTTTATAAGGACTCTCCCAATTAATCTCAACGTGGTACCCGCCTTACCAACAATTAATTTTATATGATCATTCCACTTCAAATCGTTCCGCACGCATACTCCCAGATATTTTTCGGAAGTAACTGCTACCAGTGTTTGTTCCGCTATCATATAATCATACAATAAAGGATCCTTCTTTCTATGTATTCGCAATGTATATAAGTGAGAGTGTAATAAGACAACAATAAAATGAAATTGCTACGCAAAAAGAAAAATTATTAATTAATTAACTTGCTCTTTGACTTTTGTCTTCGACACAGATAAGTCTGGTACTGCATTAAAAAAAACTCTTCTGAATTTTTTGCCTAGATGCATACATTATAAAATTTTTACCTGTGTATTACAAACAATCTGTGAAAAACTTTGACTATAGCTGAATGTCTTTTCTTCGTAGCTGCTGAGAGAGAACAGGTTAGGTACAGGATGAGCTGGCGGTCGGAGGTTTCTGCTTTTCCTGTTCTCAGAGAACGCCAGGCAAAGTCGAAGAAAACTGCTAAAACTCGCGATGAAGACGCCGTCTCCCTTAGCAGCTACAATATTCACAGTCGCCGTAAGATTTTCTTTTCTGGAAACACTTACAGAATGATAAGGTTGAACAACAGTGGCAGTATGATATCCTCTGACTAACAAACTGGTCACTGAGGGAACGTCTTGAACATACAAGCTGACGACGAAATATTGCGCGTCGGTCGGACCGTGATAGTAGCAGATTCGCCCAGTATTGTTAATTCGCGAAGAAATCACTATTCACTGTATTGCTAAACACAATAATAGTTTTTAAAAGGTCCGAGGATCAAACATCGAATATTTACCTTCTTTTTCCACAAATTCAATTTTTATTCTTGATAATCGCGATTACATCTACATCTACGTGATTACTCTGCTATTCATAATAAATTGCCTGGCAGAGGGTTCAATGAACCACCTTCAAGCTGTCTCTCTACCGTTCCACTCTCGAACGACATGCGGGAAAAACGAGCACTTAAATTTTTCCGTGAGAGCCCTGATTTCTCTTATTTTATCGTGATGATAATTTCTCCCTGTGTAGGTGGGTGCCAACAGAATGTTTTCGCAATCAGAGGAGAAAACTGGTGATTGAAATGTCATGAGAAGATCCCGTTGCAACGAAAAACGCCTTTGTTTTAATGTCTGTGAGCCGGCCAGATATCTTATCTAGGCGCTTCAGTCCGGAACCGCGTGACCGCTACGATCGCAGGTTCGAATCCTGCCTCGGGCATGGATGTGTGTGATGTCCTTAGGTTAGTTAGGTTTAAGTAGTTCTAAGTTCTAGGGGATTGATGACCTCAGATGTTAAGTCCCATAGTGCTCAGAGCCATTTTTTTAATGTCTGTGACACTGTCTCCCCTATTTCGCGATAATACAAAACGAGCTGCCCTTCTTTGTACTTTTTCGATGTCATCCGTCAGTCCCACCTGATGCGGATCCTACACCGCACAGCAATACTCCAGAATAGGGCGGACAAGAGTGGTGTAAGCAGTCTCTTCCCTAAGTGTTCTGCCAATGAATCGCAGTCTTTGGTTTGCTCTACCCACAATATTATCTATGTGATCGTTCCAATTTAGGTTATTTGTAATTGTAATCCGCAAGTATTTAGCTGAATTTACAGCCTTCAGATTTTGTGACTTATCGCGTAATCGAAATTTAGCTGATTTCTTTTAGTACTTCACACTTTTCTTTATTCAGGGTCAATTGCCACTTTTCGCACCATACAGATATCTTATCTAAATAATTTTGCAAGTCGTTTTGATCATCTTATGACTTTACAAGATGGAAATGACAGCATCATCTGCAAACAATCTAAGACACTACTCAGATTGTCTCCTATGTCGTTAAAATAGATCAGGAACAATAGAGGGCCTATAACACTTCCTTCGGAAACGCCGGATATTACTTCTGTTTTGCTCAATGACTTTCCGTCTATTACTACGAACTGTGACCTTTCTGACAGGAAATCGCGAATCGAGTCGCACAAATGAGGCGATACTCCGTAGGCACGCAGTTTGGTTAGAAGACGTTTGTGAGGAACGGTGTCTAAAGCCTTCTGGAAATCTAAAAATATGGAATCAATTTGACATCCCCTGTCGATAGCACTTATTACTTCATGAGTATGAAGAGCTAGTTGTGTTTCACAAGAACGATATTTTCTGAAACCGTGTTGACTATGTGTCAATAAATCGTTTTCTTCGAGGTCCTTCATAATGTTCGAATACAGTATATGTTCCAAAACCCTACTGCAAATCGACGTTAGTGATATAGGCTTGTAATTCAGCGGATTATTCCTACTTCCCTTTTTGGGTATTGGTGTGACTTGAGCAATTTTCTAGTCATTAGGTGCGGATCTTTCTGTGAGCGAGTGGTTGTATATAATTGCTAAATATGGAGCTATTTTATCAGCATACTCTAAGAGGAATCTGACTGGTATACAATCTGGACCAGAGGCCTTGCCTTTATTAAGTGATTTAAGCTGCTTTGTTACACCGAGGATATTTACTTCTATGTTTCTCATCGTGGCAGTTGTTCTTGATTGGAATTCGGGAATATTTACTTCGTGTTCTTTGGTGAAGGAATTTCGGGAAATTATGTTTAATAACTCTGCTTTAGTGGCACTGTCATCAGTGACTTCACCGTTGTTATCACGCAGTGAAGGTATTGATTGCGTCTTGCCACTGGTGTGCTTTATGTATGACCAGAATCTCTTTGGATTTTCTGCCAGATTTCGAGACAGAATGCCGCTGTGGAAATTATTAAAAGCGTCTCGCATTGAAGTACGCGCTATATTCCGAACTTCTGTAAAACTTTCCCAATCTTGGGGATTTTGCGTTCTTTTAAATTTGGCATGCTTTTTTCGTTGCTTCTGCAACAACGATCTGACCCGTTTTGTGTACCATGGGGGATCAGTACCATCACTTATTAGTTTATGTGGTATATATCTCTCAATTGCTGTCGATACTATCTCTTTGAAAACATTCCACAACTTTTCTACACTTACATGATCAGATCGGAAGGAGTGAAGACTGTCTCTTAACAAGGCTTTAAGATAATTTTTATCAGCTTTTTTTTAAATAGATGTACTTTGCGTTTCTTTTTGATGGTTGTAGGTGTTACTATATTCAGCCTAGCAGCAGTTGCCTTGTGGTCGCTAATCCCTGTATTCGTCACAATACTCAATATTTGTCCAGGATTATTTGTTGCTAAAAGGTCAAGCATGCTTTCGCAACCATTTACGCTTCGAGTGGGCTCATGAACTAATTGTTCAAAATAATTTTCTGTGAAAGCATTCAGTACAATTTCGGATGACGTTTTATGCCTGCCGCCGGCCTTAAACGTCCAATTTTTCCAGCATATCGAGGATAGATTGAAATCACCATCGACTATAATTGTATGAGCGGGGTACCTATTTGAAATGAGATTCAAGTTTTCTTTTTGAACTGTTTAGTAGCTATATCTTCTGAGTCGGGGGTCGGTAAAACGATCCAATTAATAGTTTAGTCCAATTGTCAGGATTAACCTTTACCCATACTATTTCACACGAATTATCCACTTCAATTTCGCTACAAGGCAAACTACTTCTGACAGCAATAAATACTCCACCACCAACTGTACTGAATCTATCCTTTCTGAACACAGATCGTTCGAAAAAATTTCGGCTGAACTTATTTCCGGCTTTAGCCAGCTCTCTGTACCTACAACTATTTGAGCTTCAGTTCTTTCTATTAGGGCTTGGAGCTCTGGTTCTCTCCCAAAACAGCTACGACAATTTATAACTACAATACCAATCGTTTCTACAACTACCTTACTGTGTTTTACCTGCCAACTTTTAGACGGGCGCTCCTTCTGTGGTTCTCTGAGATCCTCTAACCTAAAAAACCGCCCAGTCCCTTCCACACAGGCCCCGATATCCGTGTAGCCGCCTCCTGTGTGTAGTGGACTCCTGACCTATTAAGCGGAACCCGGAAATCCACCACCACAAGATGGCGCAAGTCAAGGAATCTGCAGCCTACACGGTCACAGAACCGCCTAAGCCTCTGATTCAGACCCTCCACTCGGCTCTGCACCAAAGGACCACAGTCGGTTCTACCGACGATGCTGCAAATGGTGAGCTCCGCCTTAATCTCGGAAGCAGGACTGACAGTCTTTGCCATTTTCGCTAGCCGCCCAAAACCAGATAGAATCTGCTCCAATCCAAAGCGACACACGCCATCGGTACTGACATGAGCCACCACCTGCAGTTGGCTGCATCCTGCACTCTTCATGGCATCCAGAAGCACCCTTTCCACATCTGGAATGACTCCCCTAGAATGCACATGGAGTGCACACTGGCTTCCTTCCCCTCCTTGGCAGCCATGTTCCTAAGGGGCCCCATTATGCTCCTAACATTGCAGCTCCCAACTACCAGCAAACCCACACTCTGTGAATGCCCAGACCTTACAGGCCGAGAAGCTTCCTCTGGAAGAGGGTGGACGACTGCATCCGGCTCAGAGACATCGTCAGCCACAGATAACGCCTGAAACCTGTTCGTCAAACGAACTGAGGAGGCCCTACAATCAGCCCCTCAGAAAGTTTTTCGCTGCCTGCCAGACTCTGAAATGATCTCCCACTCGACCATGGGTGAGGGGTCAACCTCAGTGCAGGCAGTACCCAGGGCAGTCACAGCAGTGGACCGATCAGAGGAAACATGGGACGTGCTCGACGTCCCTCGAATCCTCACGTCTGATCCACCACAGTGACGCCCCTTGGCAGCAGCCTCAAGCTGTGTGACAGAAGCCAACGCAGCCTGGAGCTGTGAGCGAAGGGTCGCCAACTCAGCTCGTATCTGTACACAACAATCACAGTTCTTATCCATTACTGCAGTCGCTCCTGAGCAGGAACTAGTGGTGCGCTCTCGCTGACAGTCTAACCGACAATGAACTGTTCTAACCAAACAAACCAAAGCCTGTATGATACGAGGGTCGATACAATGGTCGATAGGAACGCTGGTACTGTACACTACACTGTTATTGAAATAAAAGGTTGTGCCTAGTAAGCATTCGAACACACAATAAATCACAAAAATAAAGTAGTAACTACACAGGTAACTGAAAATAAGTTGCTCCTGTTTGAAGCTCGTAAAAATATGTAACAAGCGAATGGTGTACTGGCCTTATTAGTAGCAGGAACTAGTGGTGCACTCTCACTGATGGTCTAACCGACACTGAGCTGTTCTAACCAAACAGATATTCATCAATCAGTCAAAACATGATACGGATTGCGATTAACTAAATCAACAGCAATTATATATTCGACTTTTCAGGGCATCGCTTGACTGATACATTTCAAATAGAGCAATGTTGGACTCTCACTTTGCTCACACCATCCCTTCCCTGAGTATGGGATTAAATTTGACCTTGAAGAGGTGGAGATGAATCAGGGATTAGCAGATTGCTTTATATGTTCAGAAATGTAAAATTTTGCACTTCACAAGACTACAAAATATATTGTCCTATGACTAAAATGTGAATGACTCACAGATGGAAATGCTCCAGACATACAAATATCAGGGTGGAAAACTTCTATTGATATGAAATGGTACGATTACATATGCTCAGCTGTAGGTAAAGCTGGTAGCAGACTCTGGTTCACTGGGAAAATACTGGGAAAATGTAGTCCAGTCTACAAAGGTGTTTGCACTCATGTGACCCATCCTAGAATACTGATCAAATGTGTGGTACCCAAAGCAAATAGGAGTAACACGGGATACCCAGCATATACAAAGAAGGGCATCACGATTGGTCAGATGTTTGTTTGACTCGTGGGAGAGAGCCACGGAGATGCTGAAAAAACTGAACTGGCAAATGCATATGGATAGACGCAAACTATCCCATGAAAACCCATTTACAAAGTTTTAAGATCCAATTTTAAGCGATGAATTTAGGAATATGCTTCAGCCGTCTACATATTATTCCAGTAGGGACCGTGAAGACCAAATTAAACTAATTACAGCGCCCACAGAGGCCTTTAAGCAATTATTCTTCCCACACTCTATACTGAATGGAACTGTAAGAAGCCGTAATAACTGGTACAATTTGAATTACTGTCTGCCATCCACCTCACACTGGTTTTAATAGTATCGATGCAATTGTAGATGTATATGTAGATGTAGACTGAACAAGGAACTGGCAGGGAATCGCTTGTGTCTGTTTGAAAGGAGCGAGACTGGTACTTGTTTCAAATGGTTTAAGGACATTTCTAAAATCTAAGACTGTATGAATGTTCCCTACTGCCTTAAGCACTGCGCCACCTCCTTCGTCCCAAATTTAAAAGCATTTGCGTCGGTACTGACCTCTTGTGAGACGCTCTCAAAACCAGCCTCCTGCATGTCTAGGAACGTTGGTCCAAAGTAGTGAAAAGCCGACAATATGTTCACAACAGCGAACATGGCTATTATCCGAAACTGGAAGCAGCCACATTCTCCTGCCTTTTCCAGTAGCTCGTCTTCATTCATCTGAAACACGACATTTCGAATTTATTAATGTGAATGGACTAAGGCATAACAGAAATAACATTTAACATTAAATTTTCTCGTCTCTACACATCTATAAGAGGTGTACTATTAGGTCTACAACTTTGCTTCCGCCGTTTTGCAATAGATGGCAGTAGTGGTGCAAGTCGTTCGTCGTGTCATACAGTAAGCTTAGGTATTTGATAACATAACGCCATCAAAATATCAGTCGATTTTTGATTGCATCATAATGTTATTCTCGACTGAATACGTCAACTTATGAGCCCAATTCTCGTCATCTATGGAAGATTTTAATTTTCTGCTTTGATATGAAGAAATCTGCGGCTGAGACTCATAAAAAGCGGGGTTTGACTTATGATGAGACGCCTGTTAGTGGCAGAACTTCGCAGAAAATGGTTTCCATGCTTCAAGAATGGTGATTTGAAGTTGAAGACCGGCATGGTTGTGAAAGAGAGAAAGCTTTCGATGCTACTGCAACCGGCGGGAACAATCACAGGAGATCGTTATCGAAAGCAATTGATGTGTTTGAGCCAATCACTGAAAGACAAACGCCCAAACTACATCGATAGACATGAAAAAATGATTTTGCAGCATGACAGTGCACGACCCCATCTCGCAAATTCCGTCAAAACATACTTGGAAACGTTGAAATGGGACGTTCTACCTCACCCGCTGTATTCTCCAGATATTCCCCTCTCTGACTGCCACCTTTTTCGATCTATGACACACGACCTAGCTGGCTAGCACCTGCGGGCATATGAACAAGCGCAAAATTGGATAGACTCATGGCTCCCCTCAAAAGATGCCCAGTTTATACACTGAGGGGATTCGTATGCTGCCCTAAAGCTAGGAAAAAGCAGTGGCGAACGATGGCCAATACTTTCAATCGTAATTTTTTTGCAAGTTTTTCACAATAAAGTCGCCAACTTCGAGA
The DNA here is from genome assembly GCF_023898315.1 of Schistocerca nitens. Lineage (NCBI taxonomy): Eukaryota > Metazoa > Arthropoda > Insecta > Orthoptera > Acrididae > Schistocerca > Schistocerca nitens. Next base: position 295,697,029 of record NC_064616.1, on the reverse strand, counting down.
AATAACGGCGAAAGCAAAGTTGTAGAACTAGTAAAAAACTAAATTGTTTTCTTTTTTGTTTTTTTTTTTTTTTTTGGAAATACACTACTGACCATTAAAATTGCTACACCAAGAAGAAATCCAGATGATTAACAGGTATTCATTGGACAAATACACTCCTGGAAATGGAAAAAAGAACACATTGACACCGGTGTGTCAGACCCACCATACTTGCTCCGGACACTGCGAGAGGGCTGTACAAGCAATGATCACACGCACGGCACAGCGGACACACCAGGAACCGCGGTGTTGGCCGTCGAATGGCGCTAGCTGCGCAGCATTTGTGCACCGCCGCCGTCAGTGTCAGCCAGTTTGCCGTGGCATACGGAGCTCCATCGCAGTCTTTAACACTGGTAGCATGCCGCGACAGCGTGGACGTGAACCGTATGTGCAGTTGACGGACTTTGAGCGAGGGCGTATAGTGGGCATGCGGGAGGTCGGGTGGACGTACCCCCGAATTGCTCAACACGTGGGGCGTGAGGTCTCCACAGTACATCGATGTTGTCGTCAGTGGTCGGCGGAAGGTGCACGTGCCCGTCGACCTGGGACCGGACCGCAGCGACGCACGGATGCACGCCAAGACCGTAGGATCCTACGCAGTGCCGTAGGGGATCGCACCGCCACTTCCCAGCAAATTAGGGACACTGTTGCTCCTGGGGTATCGGCGAGGACCATTCGCAACCGTCTCCATGAAGCTGGGCTACGGTCCCGCACACCGTTAGGCCGTCTTCCGCTCACGCCCCAACATCGTGCAGCCCGCCTCCAGTGGTGTCGCGACAGGCGTGAATGGAGGGACGAATGGAGTCGTGTCGTCTTCAGCGATGAGAGTCGCTTCTGCCTTGGTGCCAATGATGGTCGTATGCGTGTTTGGCGCCGTGCAGGTGAGCGCCACAATCAGGACTGCATACGACCGAGGCACACAGGGCCAACACCCGGCATCATGGTGTGGGGAGCGATCTCCTACACTGGCCGTACACCACTGGTGATCGTCGAGGGGACACTGAATAGTGCACGGTACATCCAAACCGTCATCGAACCCATCGTTCTACCATTCCTAGACCGGCAAGGGAATGTGCTGTTCCAACAGGACAATGCACGTCCGCATGTATCCCGTGCCACCCAACGTGCTCCAGAAGGTGTAAGTCAACTACCCTGGCCAGCAAGATCTCCGGATCTGTCCCCCATTGAGCATGTTTGGGACTGGATGAAGCGTCGTCTCACGCGGTCTGCACGTCCAGCACGAACGCTGGTCCAACTGAGGCGCCAGGTGGAAATGGCATGGCAAGCCGTTCCACAGGACTACATCCAGCATCTCTACGATCGTCTCCATGGGAGAATAGCAGCCTGCATTGCTGCGAAAGGTGGATATACACTGTACTAGTGCCGACATTGTGCATGCTCTGTTGCCTGTGTCTATGTGCCTGTGGTTCTGTCAGTGTGATCGTGTGATGTATCTGACCCCAGGAATGTGTCAATAAAGTTTCCCCTTCCTGGGACAATGAATTCACGGTGTTCTTATTTCAATTTCCAGGAATGTATATTATACTAGAACTGACATGTGATTACATTTTCACACAATTTGGGTGCATAGGTCCTGAGAAATCAGTACCGAGAACAACCACCTCTGGCCGTAATAACGGCGTTGATACGCCTGGGCATTGAGTCAAATAGAGCTTGGATGGCGTGTACATGTACAGCTGCCCATTCAGCTTCAACACGATACCACAGTTCATCAAGAGTAGTGACTGGCGTATTGTGAAGAGCCAGTTGCGCGGCCACCATTGACCAGACGTTTTCAATTGGTGAGAGATCTGGAGAATGTGCTGGCCAGGGCAGCAGTCGAACATTTTCTGTATCCAGAAAGGCCCGTACAGGACCTAAAACATGCGGTCGTGCATTATCCTGCTGAAATGTAGGGTTTCCCAGGGATCGAATGAAGAGTAGAGCCACGGGTCGTAACACATCTGGAAGGTAACGTCCACTGTTCAAAGTGCCGTCATTGCGAACAAGAGGTGACCGAGACGTGTAACCAATGGCACCCCATACCATCACGCCGGGTGATACGCCAGTATGGCGATGACGAATACACGCTTCCAATGTGCGTTCACCGCGATGTCAAAAAATGGTTCAAATGGCTCTGAGCACTATGGGACTCAACTGCTGAGGTCATTAGTCCCCTAGAACTTAGAACTAGTTAAACCTAACTAACCTAAGGACATCACAAACATCCATGCCCGAGGCAGGATTCGAACCTGCGACCGTAGCTGTCTTGCGGTTCCAGACTGCAGCGCCTTTAACCGCACGGCCACTTCGGCCGGCTCACCGCGATGTCGCCAAACACGGATGCGACCATCATGATGCTATAAACAGAACCTGGATTCACCCGAAAATATGACGTTTTGCCATTCGTGCATCCAGGTTCGTCGTTGAGTACACCAACGCAGGCGCTCCTGTCTGTGATGCAAGATCAAGGGTAACCGCAGCCATGGTCTCCGAGCTGATAGCCCATACTGCTGCAAACGTCGTCGAACTGTTCGTGCAGATGGTTGGTTGTTGTCTTGCAAACGTCCCCATCTGTTGATTCAGGGATCGAGGCGTGGGTGCACGATCCGTTATAGCCATGCGGATAAGATGCCTGTCATCTCGGCTGCTAGTGATACGAGACTGTTGGGATCCAGCACGGCATTCCTTATTACCCTCCTGAACCCACTGATTCCATATTCTGCTAACAGTCATTGGATCTCGACCAACGCGAGCAGCAATGTCGCGATACGATAAACCGCAATCGCGTTAGGCTACAATCCGACCTTTATCAAAGTCGGAAACGTGATGGTACGCATTTCTTCTCCTTGCACTAGGCATCACAACAACGTTTCACCAGGCAACGCCGGTCAACTGCTGTTTGTGTATGAGAAATCGGTTGGAAACTTTCCTCATGTCAGCACATTGTAGGTGTCACCACCAGCTCCAACCTCGTGTGAATGCTCTGAAAAGCTAATCATTTGCATATAACAGCATCTTCTTCCTGTCGGTTGAATTTCGCGTCTGCAGCACGTCATCTTCGCGGTATAGCAATTTTAATGGCCAGTAGTGTAATTGTATTTATTCACCTACGCCAATGACATCCCCTTTAAAATACACTGCCTAGCAATACAGTGAAGCATCCAGAAGATATTTTCGAATGTGAATGTTCGTTCGTACATTGGCAGATACGTAAATGATTGGAATTGCAATTTGCTGTGGCGGGTAGAACGGCTATTAGTGTTGTTTGTGTTTAGTATTGTTACCAGGCCTGAGGGGTATACAAGGGGCACGAATAGCGTCAGATATTGACTGAACCCTGCGAAGGACAGAGAGACACTGTGTAAATCGTGTGAGTCAACGTTATCTGCACTTGAGGGGTTTGGAAGGGCTTCACTGTGAGTCTCCATTTTGCAGGCTTGTCGAATATGCAATATCCAGACTCGTGAAGCATTCGGATGTGACGCTCGATGCTAGAGCGCACAGGAACGGGAGGGAACGCATACTCGTCATCGAGGTTCTAGTCGACCGCATCTGACCACCGCAGGGCAAGATAGACACGTTGTGCACCAAGGCCACTCTAACCACCTCACATCTGCACCTGACATCCAAGAACAAGTGATGGACTCCTTGCAACTTCTGTGTAATCCCTCACCATTGACCGGAGTCTAGTAGCAGCTGGATTGGGAAATTACCGTCCCGAGCGTTGACACCAAATCTCAAATCTTAAATATTATATCTTTTACAAATAACAAAGTATAACTTGAAACAATGTGACGCAAAATTATGTGTTGGATACGGATTCGAACTCAGCACCTTACCTGGTTGATTATTATGTAAAATCAAATGTTATATATCAAATTTTTTTCGACGGTAGTGAGATCTTTGAAACTGAAATGAAGATATGAAGAATTTTAGTCTTACTGGAAATTCTAACCTGACACCTATTTCTGACGTTAACTAGCCACGAATAGAGATTAAATATCGGTTTACTTTTCTTGTAGTGAGCTGTGCACCTGTTTGAAGTAGGAGGGCTGGGTTGTTTGGGGGAAAGAGACCAAACAGCGAGGTCATCGGTCTCATTGGATTAGGGAAGGAAGCCGGCCGTTGCCCTTCAAAGGAACCACCCCGGCATTGGCCTGGAGCGATTTAGGGAAATCACGGAAAACCTAAATCAGGAAGGCCGGACGCGGGATTGAACCGTCGTCCTCCCGAATGCGAGTCCAGTGTGCTAACCACTGCGCCACCTCGCTCGGTTTGAAGTAGGAATAACGAGTCCAAACGTTTTGTACTGACTGGATGTCGAAACCTGCACATTTCGTCGTTGTTGACTATCAAACTCTTCTTCACCAATAGCTAGGAGAGACGTGTTTCTACCTCATGTGACGTGTTCACAAGTTCTGTGTCTGGCATGTACCATTATTGTATTATTGTCGAGAATTGTGACAGAACTGTCACATATGGCTTTCCAGTAATAAGTATAATCGGTAGCTGAATGTTCTTAACTGAGCTGGAGGGAAATACATTGCTAGCGGCTTCTGGAGTAAGATTCGTGAATTTTTCTTCCCTGGGGTCGTGTCTGAGAAGACGTGGCGAGAGAAATGGGTGGTCTCAGCGCTTTGAATACGGGACGGCTAAGGATCCCTTGGTGGGCTGCTGGTTCGCCGATTTCCGTTGTTCACAGGGTGGCGTGGGCAGAGCAACCGCAGGTCCCCGTCTGTATTGCTGGCGTGACGAATCTGCACATCCTGTCGACTGATACAAACTTGTGACACCAACATTTTGCCATTTTCAGGGAGCAAAATTCTAGAATCTAACTGTCCACACGACGTCGGCCAATCAGATGGATCATCACCATAGGCGCCATGGCGTGAATGTCTGAACAAGTTATTGGCGACACGCCACATACAATATACCAACCTCTGGTCAGTTAATGTACATACAGTAAGTGATGATGGAGAAGTTTTGGCAGGCTTTCTCTGCGTTTTGGCGTGTTGTTAATAATTCTTGGTCGTCGCTGTGCGGAAGTTGTGAATCCTCCGCTCCAAGCCATGGGTTTCTGGGAGCAGAGAAGGAAGTCTGGAAGACAGAGGGACAGTGTGCATCCGTGTGACCGTGCGGTCGCATCAAGAGGCAGAGGAGCCTGGGCACAGCCTGGAGCAGTTTTTGCTGAGTCCTTCGAGCAAGTATTACTTCTTAGCGCTAGCGCTCTCTTTGCTCAGAGCAGCTCATAACTTTCGGTGTCTATTCTGTAATCTGTGTTGCTTCTTCAGATGTTTTACTTACTTGGATCTTGTATCTAGTTTAAACTTGCATTTGGAGCTGCACAGATTTGAAAAGCCAGTCGCAATTCCGCAGCAATCTTTCATATGAGGTAAACACCCCTTGTGAACAGAACAATCTGTCCTAAGTGAGCTTCACTCAAGCAATCATTTTATTGTACTTTTGTGCGCATTCACATGCATTCCAATCTGGAACTGAATTTGTTAGACTTACCATGATATAATTTTGTCTTGCTTTCAGCATCAAATAGCCAATCGTCATTCACTTTTTGTGCAGATAACTAATTGTTATTCATCTAATTGTGATACAGTTGGGAGAAAATAAAATGATGAATTTAAAACATTGAATTCTATTCACTTTTTTGTGCTATAACAGCCTAGATCAGGCAACTCTCATAAATTATAAATATGACACATTTCTTGTGCATAACTGAATTGTGCTCTTACTATGATGACATTTCGTTGTAAAGTCGTTGCCTCTACACGGAACAATACGTATTTGTGGTAGCAAATTTAATTAATTTACATGAGAAATGATTAATGAGAATTGCTGTCATTTGCATTGAACATAATCTTGAGATCACAGAGCATTTTCAAGTACTCTGATTAGCAATTTGCTGGGTTAAGACGATATTAGGTTTACACCAGTTTGCATTTCGTTTGTGTCTTGAGCACATAAGTGTGGTTGGCAGATCGTACTCGCCACTGCAGAGATCCAGCACGTCATTCTCGCGGCAACGATCAGTTCTTGAGAAACAAACATGTGCATGAAGAGATACTAAAAACCAAAATTTTCTTCACACAGCATTAGGAGTTTGAAGGGAATGAAAAAAAATCTTGTGCAGAGATGTACCTTTCTTGGACACCTTCAAGAGTTTGGAATCTTGTAAAGCAACGAAATGATGGAACAGTATCGTCCTGAAGTGGTCTAATTTCTCAAAAAGGTAAATCGGAGTTTGTATCCGAGTCCATCTCTAATATTTTAGACACCTCATGTTCAAATACATTGAGACGTAAGAGTCCTGCGACTTCACATAATTATTGGTTTATTAAGTGAAATAAAATTCCTTGTGAAAGAAATATTCCTGCTGACAGAACTTCTGCTGGTCACGACTTCAGCTTCTCTTTCAGTCAGTAGCAAAGGCACGTCATAGTTAATGTGGATTTTGATCCATCTTGAAAGCTTACATTCTTCACTTGGCGTTACTAGAGGTGAAGAGCTGCAATTCGTAGTCACCAGAGATTGGAATCGAACGCAGCGTATGGGCAGTCCAACAGACCACTTTTCTTTACAAAAAATTTCACATAATTTTCTACATCCTTGTCTTAGTATATACAAGATAAAATAGATAAGTGTGCCATTTCTCCCTGTTCTTATAACACTAAAATTTAACGAATAAAACTTTATATTCCGGTCCTAAGATGTTTTCCACTTTGCGCCACATGATGCCTGTAAGCAAAGTGTCATATCTTGAATCGTGTGAAACAAAATTCGACTCCTGAATATTTTCTTCTTTTTAGAGTGGTTTACATTGCATCATCAACTTAATAGTCTATCTTGAGAAATAATGTAAGAGAAAATAATAAGTATCCCACTTCCTAAAATCATCGCTTGTGTTATTTATGTTAACCCGATGAGGCAACAAATAAGAATGTTTGGGACCAAAGCAAATATTTATAATTGTTCTGCAAATTAAAATGTGCTTCTGTAATATAAGACATTTACCCTTGTAAGTTTGGCGTTATGTTTCTTATCACGTAAAATACAAAATGTCCCATTAGCCACGAATTAATTTTATTCTTTGTGGATGGCTAAAAGTTAGTCACGCTGTACTTCTTCAGCTGTTTTGTGGTTCAGTTTACGAGTGCTACTTTCTTCCTTGTCCAGATCCAAATTTTGGTTTTATTTTCACATGTAATCATGGGGATTACGACTACTACAAGTCGACATTTGTCGCAATAAGGGGATGGTCTCAATTTAATTTTGTTAAATGGACATCTACACACCGTGAGCTGCACTAGAAATGTTTATTTGCCAAAACCGGTTTTCTGATTTCTAATCCATTATCTACATCTATTTTTCTACTGCGCAAGCCACCCAATGGTGTGTGGTGGAGGGCGCTTTACGTGCCACTGTCATTACCTCCCTTTCCTGTTCCAGTCGCGTATGGTTCGCGGGAAGAACGACTGCCGGAAAGCCTCCGTGCGCGCTCGAATCTCTCTAATTTTACATTCGTGATCTCCTCAGGATGTATAAGTAGGGGGAAGCAATATATTCGATGCCTCATACAGAAACGCACCCTCTCGAAACCTGGACAGCAAGCTACATCGCGACGCAGAGCGCCTCTCTTGCAGAGTCTGCCACTTGAGTTTGCTAAACATCTCCGTAATGCTTTCACGCTTACCAGATAACCCTGTGACGAAACGCGCCGCTCTTCTTTGGATCTTCTCTATCTCCTCTGTCAACCCGACCTGGTACGGATCCCACACTGATGAGCAATACTCAAGTATAGGTCGAACGAGTGTTTTGTAAGCCACCTCCTTTGTTGATGGACTACATTTTCTAAGGACTCTCCCAATGAATCGCAACCTGGCACCCGCCTTACCAACAACTAATTTTATATGATCATTCCACTTCAAATCGTTCCGTACGCATACTTCCAGATATTTTACAGAAGTAACTGCTACCAGTGTTTGTTCTGCTGCCGGCCGGAGTGGTCGAGCGGTTAAAGGCGCTACAGTCTGGAACCGCACGACCACTACGGTCGCAGGTTCGAATCCTGCCTCGGGCATGGATGTGTGTGATGTCCTTAGGTTAGTTAGGTTTAAGTAGTTCTAAGTTCTAGGGGACTTATGACCACAGCAGTTGAGTCCCATAGTGCTCAGAGCCATTTGATTTTTGTTCTGCTATCATATAATCATACAATAAAGGATCCTTCTTTCTATGTACTCGCAATACATTACATTTGTCTGTGTTAAGGGTCAGTTGCCACTCCCTGCACCAAGTGCCTATCCGCTGCAGATTTCCTGCATTTCGCTGCAATATTCTAACGCTGCAACTTCTCTGTATACTACACCATCATCCGCGAAAAGCCGCATGGAACTTCCGACACTATCTACTAGGTCATTTATATACACTCCTGGAAATTGAAATAAGAACACCGTGAATTCATTGTCCCAGGAAGGGGAAACTTTATTGACACATTCCTGGGGTCAGATACATCACATGATCACACTGACAGAACCACAGGCACATAGACACAGGCAACAGAGCATGCACAATGTCGGCACTAGTACAGTGTATATCCACCTTTCGCAGCAATGCAGGCTGCTATTCTCCCATGGAGACGATCGTAGAGATGCTGGATGTAGTCCTGTGGAACGGCTTGGCATGCCATTTCCACCTGGCGCCTCAGTTGGACCAGCGTTCGTGCTGGACGTGCAGACCGCGTGAGACGACGCTTCATCCAGTCCCAAACATGCTCAATGGGGGACAGATCCGGAGATCTTGCTGGCCAGGGTAGTTGACTTACACCTTCTAGAGCACGTTGGGTGGCACGGGATACATGCGGACGTGCATTGTCCTGTTGGAACAGCAAGTTCCCTTGCCGGTCTAGGAATGGTAGAACGATGGGTTCGATGACGGTTTGGATGTACCGTGCACTATTCAGTGTCCCCTCGACGATCACCAGTGGTGTACGGCCAGTGTAGGAGATCGCTCCCCACACCATGATGCCGGGTGTTGGTCCTGTGTGCCTCGGTCGTATGCAGTCCTGATTGTGGCGCTCACCTGCACGGCGCCAAACACGCATACGACCATCATTGGCACCAAGGCAGAAGCGACTCTCATCGCTGAAGACGACACGTCTCCATTCGTCCCTCCATTCACGCCTGTCGCGACACCACTGGAGGCGGGCTGCACGATGTTGGGGCGTGAGCGGAAGACGGCCTAACGGTGTGCGGGACCGTAGCCCAGCTTCATGGAGACGGTTGCGAATGGTCCTCGCCGATACCCCAGGAGCAACAGTGTCCCTAATTTGCTGGGAAGTGGCGGGGCGGTCCCCTACGGCACTGCGTAGGATCCTACGGTCTTGGCGTGCATCCGTGGGTCGCTGCGGTCCGGTCCCAGGTCGACGGGCACGTGCACCTTCCGCCGACCACTGGCGACAACATCGATGTACTGTGGAGACCTCACGCCCCACGTGTTGAGCAATTCGGCGGTACGTCCACCCGGCCTCCCGCATGCCCACTATACGCCCTCGCTCAAAGTCCGTCAACTGCACATACGGTTCACGTCCACGCTGTCGCGGCATGCTACCAGTGTTAAAGAATGCGATGGAGCTCCGTATGCCACGGCAAACTGGCTGACACTGACGGCGGCGGTGCACAAATGCTGCGCAGCTAGCGCCATTCGACGGCCAACACCGCGGTTCCTGGTGTGTCCGCTGTGCCGTGCGTGTGATCATTGCTTGTACAGCCCTCTCGCAGTGTCCGGAGCAAGTATGGTGGGTCTGACACACCGGTGTCAATGTGTTCCTTTTTCCATTTCCAGGAGTATATATTGTGAAAAGCAATGGTCCCATAACACTCCCCTGTGGCACGCCAGAGGTTACTTTAACGTCTGTAGACGTCTCTTCATTGAGAACAACATGCTGTGTTCTGTTTGCTAAAAACTCTTCAATCCAGCCACACAGCTGGTGTGATATGCCATAGGCTCTTATTTGTTTATCAGGTGACAGTGCGGAACTGTATCGAACGCCTTCCGGAAGTCAAGAAAAATGGCATCTACCTGGGAGCTTGTATCTAATATTTTCTAGGTCTCATGAACAAATAAAGCGAGTTGGGTCTCACACGATCGCTGTTTCCGGAATCCATGTTGATTCCGACAGAGTAGATTCTGGGTTTCCAGAAATGACATGATACGCGAGCAAAAAACTTGTTCTAAAATTCTACAAGAGATCGATGTCAGAGATATAGGCCTATAGTTTTGCGCATCTGCTCGACAACCCTTTTTGAAAATTGGAACTACCTGTGCTCTTTTCCAATCATTTGGAACCTTCTGTTCCTCTACAGACTTGCGGTACACGGCTGTTAGAAGGGGGTCAAGTTCTTTCGCGTACTCTGTGTAGAATCGAATTGGTATCCCGTCAGGTCCAGTGGACTTTCCTCTGTTGAGTGATTTCAGTTGCTTTTCTATTCCTTGAACCCTTATTTCGATGTCAGCCATTTTTTCGTTCGTGCGAGGATTTAAACAAGGAACTGCAGTGTGGTCAGTGGCATATACAGTGACATGCGTGTCAGTTAATATGAAATGTTCTGAAATCTCTCCTATCACGTATGTTACTTCTGTCAGATCTTAGGACATATTTTAGGTCCTATCGCTTTAACTGACATGCATGTCACTGATATAACGGTACATAATTTTCCACTTATGACGAGTTACGAAGCCGAAAACCGGATTTGCAAATAAACATTTCTAGTGCAGCTCATAGTGTATAGGAGACGTCCTTTACTAAATATCTGAAAGCTGCGGAACACAAAACACTCAAGATTTTTATTTAATTTTGTATAAATTTTCCGCTGTGGGTATGATTTGATTTACATCGTACCACGCGGCGTTGACTCTAGTTGGTAGTGAGAGTGTTCATGAATTTCCAAATATTCGTCCAGTTTTTCGCAGGATAATTCATCTCTGTCGGGTTTTTCTGATGATTTGTGATAACACAATCACAGACAGCTGGTGTTGGTTTGTGCCGGAGCAACTTTTATGTAGGGTTGTTCCGTATTCCGTGATGATGTTACAAACTTTCATGGATGATAGAGAAGGGAAAATGTATCAATCTGAGGTGAAGAACCCTGGTTCGGAAACGACTGGGCCTAAAGTTATAAAGCGAAAATCGTTCTGATACCACTGACAGTGAAATACATGTACCGATATTGTTGTTGCTAAGAAAGTAGGCTAAGCAAATTTCGGAGGCGTTAGTATGGATTAAAAAAAGAAAAAATACCTAGTAAACGTGGACACTAAAATGCATACCTTAAGAGTGGCTCTGAGCACTATGGGACTTAACATCTGTGGCCATCAGTCCCCTAGACTTAGAACTACTTAAACCTAACTAACCTAAGGACATCACACACATCAATGCCCGAGGCCGGATTCGAACCTGCGACCGTAGAAGTCGCGCGGTTCCGGACTGAGCGCCTAGAACCGCTAGACCACCGCGGCCGGCTCATACCTTAAGAGCTACGAGTACTTGTTCAGTAGAGGAGATGTGTTTCACAGTATCGAAAATGAATAAATGCTCAAAGCTCTTAAGGCATTCAATTTAGAGTGCATCTTTACTAGAGACTTTTTTCTTCTTTTGGTCCATACTACCTCCTCCAAAAATATGGGAACCTAAGAGGTTGCAGTAAGAGAGATGCGATTCACAGTATCGAATATTTAACGGTTCAAATCCGCCACCAGCCATCCAGTTTTAGGTTTTCCGTGACTTCCCTGTATCGCTCCAGGCAAATGCCGCGATGGTTCCTTTCAAAGGGCACGGCCGATTTCCTTCCTGATCTCTGACACAATCCGAGCTTCGGTTTAGTCTCTAATGATTTCGATGTCGACGAGACGTTAAACCCCATCTTCCTTCCTTCAAACATCTACATCTACATCTGCAGTTCACACTTAAGTGCCTGGCAGAGGGCTCTTCGAACCACATCAGACTATTTCTCTACCGTTCAACACACTAACAGTGCGTGGGAAAAATGAACACTAAAATCTTTCTGTACAATCTCTAATTTCTCTTGTATTATTACGATGATGATTTCTCCTTATGAAGGTTGGACACAGTAAAATATATTCACATTCAAAGGGGAAAGTTGGTGATTGAAATTTCGTGAAAATAACTCTCCACGACGGAAAACGCCGTGGTTCAATGACTGCCATCCCAACTCGCTTGTCAATCCGTAACACTCTCCCCCTATTTTGCTATAATGCAAAAAGAGGTGCCCTTCTTTCGACTTTTTGTATGTTGTCCTTCAGTCCTGTCTGGTATGGATCCCATACCGCGCAGAAGTACTCTATCAGAGAACAGACAAACCCCTGTATAGGCAGTTCCTTTAGTAGACCTGTTGCATCTTCTAAGTACCAATAAAATGCAGTCTTTGGTTTGCCTTCTCCACAATATTATGTAAGTCGTCTCCCCAGTTTTAGCCGTTCGTAATTTTAGTTCCGTATATTTAGCTGAATCGACAGCCCTTATACACTATGTGATCAAAAGCATCCGGACACCTGGTTGAAAATGACTTGCAAGTTCGTGGCTCCCTCCACCGGCAATGCTGTAATTCAAAATGGTGTTGGCCCACCCTTAGCCTTGATGACAGCTTCCACTCTCGCAGGCATACCTTCAATCAGGTGCTGAAAGGTTTCTTGGGGAATGGCAGCCCGTTCTTCACGGAGTGCTGCGCTGAGGAGAGATATCGATGTCGGTCGGTGAGGCCTGGCACGAAGTCAGCGTTCCAAAACATCCCAAAGGTGTTCTATGGGATTCAGATCAGGACTCTGTGCAGTCCAGTTCATTACTGGGATGTTATTGTTGTGTAACCACTCCGCCACAGGCCGTGCATTATGAACAGGTGCTCGATCGTGTTGAAAGATGCAATCGCCATCGCCGAATTGCTCTTCAATAGTGGGAAGCAAGAAGGTGCTCAAAACATTAATGTAGGCCTGTACTGTGATAGTGCCACTCAAAACAACAAGGGGTGCAAGCCCCCTCCATGAAAAACACGAGCACGCCATAACACCTCTGCCTGCGAATTTTACCGTTGGCACTACACACGCTGGCAGATGATGTTCACCGGGCATTCACCATACTCACACCCTGCCATCGGATCGCCACATTGTGTGCCGTCATTCGTCACTATACACAACGTTTTTCCCCTATTCAATTGTCCAATGTTGGGCATTTACTGGCGTGACGTGTGGCTTATGAGTAGCCGCTCGTCCATGAAATCAAAGTTTTCTCACCTCCCACCTAACTGTGATAGTACTTGCAGTGGATCCTGATGCAGTTTGGAATTCCTGTGTAATGGTCTGGATAGATGTCTGCCTATTACACATTACGGCCCTCTTCAACTGTCGGCGGTCTCTGTCAGTCAACAAACGAGGTCGGCCTGTACGCTTCTGTGCTATACGTATCCGTTCACTTTTCCACTTCACTATCACACTGGAAACACTGGATCTAGGGATGTTTAGGAGTGTGGAAATCTCGCGTACAGACGTACGACACAAGTGACACCTAATCACCTGACCACGTTGGAAATCCGTGAGTTCCGCGGAGCGCCCCATTCTGCTCTCTCACGATGTCTAGTGACTGCTGAGGTCGCTGATATGGAGTACCTGGCGTTAGGTGGCAGCACAATGCACCTAATACGAAAAACGTATATTTTTGGGGGTGACCGGAAACTTTTGATCACATAGTGTATATTTGTAATTTATCGTGTAATCAAAATTTAGCAGATTTTGTTTCCGTACTCATGTGGGTGTCCTTATTATTTTTATGGAAAGACAATTGCCACTTTTCGCACCAGCAGAACAAGTGCTCACAGCTATAAAGGTTTGCATTTTAGAGCCCATGTTTACTAGTCACTGAAAGTTGCCTACCGTACAATCTTAACAACAACTTTAGGTTACAATATCTCCGGATGTAATTAACATTTTACAACGCAACAAACGGCACTGATTACGTATTTGTTTATATGTTCAGATGTGCTAACAAAACTAACGTGGTTCCATTTAAAAAAACGTAGGTTTGTGTTAAAAAACATACTTCCGTGCATTTTTGTATGGTTTGTATTAAACAATTACACTAGCCCCTCTCCTCACGTTCGGTCTGTGGAATCGGTTCGTCAGTATTTGATGTGGTTTACGAAATATATCCAGCGGTAACGTTAGGTGGCTCACCCTGTATATGCCTTTATAAATTGAACTTTCTGCATACGATCTAACGATCGTACATTGTATTCCTTCAGCAAGGCTCTGTTGTTATTAAGTTTTTGCTCCCATTTCGGCGTGGTCAATTACCTGTGTTGCGCTCTCAAACATAATCCGAACTAGACTCTGTCTTGAGTTACGTCTAGCCAGTGAGCAACTATTGCACTGTTGTGAGGTCCGACATGTATAATTTTGGATTTCGGTAGTTTGAGTTTTGCATTCAAGTACATGAATATTTACGAACCACACGTTGCACTATTAGAAATTAACGGTTATGTCGTCAACATAACGGTGACACACTGAATATTGAAAACGTGAATGCATTACAGTTTCTGTACCAGTGTCGAAAGCAATGGCTCAGCTGCCATTGCATAGAATGAGAAAGAGGGCATCCTTGGCGTTCGGACTGTTGAACTGGAAATGCATCAGTTAGTTGCCCATTGATCTTAATTCTTGAAAAAATACCACCTCGGCTTTTGCGTATAGCTTTTAAGAAATATTCATTGAAACCTATTTACTGCATGATTCTTATTAAAAAATCGTGATTGATTTTATGGAAGGCTTTACCAAAGTCTATAAACGCTAATGAAAGATCGCTTTCATTGATCCATGCTATTCAGAACTCGCCTTAGGATTTTAAAATAAGCTTTAAGTAAATTGAGTGGTCTTAAATCATGAATCTTCTTGCTGCGCGTTTGTTTGGGAATGAGCACAAACATTCCCTCCGTGAATTTGGGAGGTAATGACTGGATAGTTAGTAGGTCACTATACATTTAATTCAGTTCACGCCCCATTATGTTCCACATACGTAAAATTCTACCAGGAGTCCGTCGGGACCAGCTGAGCGTCGTTAATCATCATTTTTCTTAAATCATTAGTATTTTTTTCGAACAGGTCGGCACTGTCTTCCTCACTTATTCCTGTCTTAATGTGTGTTAAAAGTTCCTCAACTGCCAGTCTATCTATCTATGGTCCCTATAATACACTACTGGCCATTAAAACTGCTACACGACGAAGTTGACGTGCTACAGACGCGAAATTTAACCGACAGGAAGAAGATGCTGTGATCTGCAAATGATTAGCTTTTCAGAGCATTCACACAAGGTTGGCGCCGGTGGCGACACCTACAACGTGCGGACATGAGGAAAGTTTCCAACCGATTCCTCATACACAAACAGCAGTTGGCCGGCGTTGCCTGGTGAAACATTGTTGTGATGCCTCGTGTAAGGAGGAGAAATGCGTACCATCACGTTTCCGACTTTGATTAAGGTCGGATTGTAGCCTAACGCGATTGCGGTTTATCGTATCGCGACATTACTGCTCGCGTTGGTCGAGATCCCATGACTGTTAGCAGAATATGGAATCGGTGGGTTCAGGAGGGTAATAAGGAATGCCGTGCTGGATCCCAACGGCATCGTATCACTAGCAGTGGAGATGACAGTCATCTTATCCGCATGGCTATAACGGATCGTGCACCCACGTCTCGCTCCCTGAGTCAACAGATGGGGACGTTTGCAAGGCAACAACCATATGCACGAACAGTTCGGACTATCAGCATGGACTATCAGCTCGGAGACCATGGCTGCGGTTACCCTTTACGCTGCATCACAGACAGGAGCGCCTGCGATGGTGTTCTCAACGACGAACCTGGGTCCACGAATGGCAAAACGTCATTTTTTCGGATGAATCCAGGTTTTGTTTACAGCATCGTGATGGTCGCATCCGTGTTTGGTAACTTCCCGGTGAACGCACATTGGAAGCGTGTATTCGTCATCGCCATCCTGTCGTATGATCCGGTGTGATGCTATGAAGTGCCATTGGTTACACGTCTCGGTCACCTCTTGTTGGCATTGACTGCACTTTGAGCAGTGGACGTTCCGTTTCAGGTGTGTTACGACCCGTGGCTCTACCCTTATTCGATCCCTGCGAAACCTTACATTTCAGCAGGATAATGCACGACCGCATGTTGTAGGTCCTGTACGGGCCTTTCTGGATACAGAAAATGTTCGACTGCTGCCCTGGCCAGCACATTCTCCAGATCTCTCACCAACTGAAAACGTCTAATCAATGGTGGCCGAGCAACTGGCTCTTCATAATACGCCAGTCACTACTCTTGATGAACTGTGGTATCGTGTTGAAGCTGCATGGGCAGCTGTACCTGTACACGCCATCCAAGCTCTGCTTGACTCAATGCCCAGGCGTATCAAGGCCGTTATTAAGGCCAGAGGTGGTTGTTCTGGGTACTGATTTCTCAGGATCTATGCACCTAAATTGCGTGAAAATGTAATCACATGTCAGATCTAGTATAATATATTTGTCCAATGAATACCCGTTATCATCTGCATTTCTTCTTGGTGTAGCAATTTTAATGGCCAGTAGTGTACTTTGCCACGAATTGTCTTATTACGGTCTGGGTAGCGTGTTCGTCTCCTTAGCCGTCTCCCAGTGTGGTTATTATTCTGTTTCCCCCTGCGTGTCTCTGTTATTACATGACATAATGACGTACGTTCCTCCGTAATTTCGTCCTTGTCTCAGTCTCGCGTACACACCAAGTCCAGGCGGTCCCGGACTACTGCGGTTATTGACGATTTAAAGAGTTTCAATGTGATTGTGTTACCGAAAGGTCTTCTGATTGTCTTAAAGATCTTGGAGGCGGGAGAAATAATATGCAACCATTTGTTTTTGACAATATGCCTGTCCTTTCGCATATTGTACACCGTCCTGTCACATTAATGTGACCACCTGTCAAAAGCCTGAATAAACACCTTTTGCAACAGGGACCTGCTGCGGGACATGCAGGAAGAAAGTCAGTGAGGTTCTGGAAGGTGCCGACGGAGATGTGGAGCCATGCCGGCTCCAGTGCCGTGGCCAGCAGCGCTAGGTTTCTCTGTTGAGGATCCATGGTCCACCTACAGATTCTCGATTGGGTTAGTTAGAGTTGGAGTTAGATGACTAGGGGAGTATCGTAAACTCATCCTGGTCCTCCTCAAACAACCCACGTTCACTGGCAGCTGTGCGACACGTTGCATTGTCCTGCTGGTAGATACCATAATGCAGAGGATATAAAAACCTATATGTAGGGCTGGACATGGTCGCCAAGGTTAGATGTATACTTTTGCTGATCTATTGTGAAATGATAATTAAATCGAAACCCTTAGCTGCCGACAGGTGCTGTTGATACACATAAATGGGGACAGCTGAAAATATGTGCACCGACCGGGATTCGACCATGGATATCCTGCTAACATGGCAGACGCTCTATCCATCTGAGCCACCGAGGGCACAGAGGATAGTGCGACTGCAGGGACTTATCCCTTGCACGCTTCACGTGACACCCACATTCGTAACTGTCCACAACCTACATTCGTTGTGTTCCTAATAGATATTTTCCCATTCACTCATTACTCGCGCCAGACTAAGCTGACGAGTCCCGTATGAGTTCGGGCAAAGCGTGCACATTTGCACAGAAGAAGGTCAATGGCCGGGTAGCCCTCGGTGGCTCAGATGGATAGAGCGTCTGCACGTAAGCACGAGTTCGAGTCCCGGTCGGGGCACACATTTTTCAGCTGTCCCCATTGATGAATATCAACAACACCTATCGGCAGCTAAGGGTTTCGATTTAATTATCATTTCATTTTAGAGGAGCTGCACGGTCATCAATGGTATCTGTTCTTTCGGGAACAGATAGCAACTTCATATAGTTAATGGCTACCCGGCCATTGACCTTCTTCTGTGCGAATGCGCACGCTTCGTCCGAACTCTTACGGGACTCGTCAGCTTAGTCTGGCGCGAGTAATGAGTGAATCAGCAAATATCTATTAGGAACACTGCGAATGTAGTTGTGGACAGTTGGGAATGTGGGTCTCACGGGAAGGGTGCAAGGGGTTAAGTCCCTGCAGTCACACTATCCTCTGTGCTCTCGGTGGCTCAGTGGCTCAGATGGGGCCGGAACGGTAGCTCAGCGCGTTCGGTCAGAGGGTTAGCTGCCTTCTGTAGCCGGCCGGAGTGGCCGAACGGTTCTAGGCGCTACAGTCTGGAACCGCGCGACCGCTACAGTCGCAGGTTCGAATCCTGCTTCGGGCATGGATATGTGTGATGTCCTTAGGTCAGTTAGGTTTAAGTAGTTCTAAGTTCTAGGGGACTGATGACCTCAGAAGTTAAGTCCCATAGTTCTCAGAGCCATTTGAACCATTTTGCCTTCTGTAATAAAAAACATAAAAATAAAAAATAAACACTGAGTGAATCGATCAACGATGAACTAGAACAAGCGTCATGGGACGTCCGCCCCGAATAAATACAACGACCAACAACG
Source organism: Schistocerca nitens (assembly GCF_023898315.1). Classification (NCBI taxonomy): domain Eukaryota; kingdom Metazoa; phylum Arthropoda; class Insecta; order Orthoptera; family Acrididae; genus Schistocerca; species Schistocerca nitens. Next base: position 295,678,395 of record NC_064616.1, on the reverse strand, counting down.
AACAAAATGAGATTAAAAAAAAGAAAAAGAAAGGTGGATAGAGGTTCTGCCATGTAAGCAGGAGATCCCGGTTTCGAGTCCCGGTCGGGGCACATATTTTCAGCTGTCCCCATTGATGTATATCAACAACACCTGTCGGCAGCTAAGGGTTTCGATTTAATTATTATTTCATTCTAGAGAAGCTGCATGGTCATCAGTGGTATCTGTTATTTCGGGAACAGATACCATCTTCATGATCTATCGTGCCTTGTAGAATGACGAGATCACTCAGAGAACTCGACGAAAACATTCCCCAGACCATAACACACCCTCCATTGTAGCAGGGTGTTTGCTTTCAGACATTTCACACTGTACTCGTCAACGGTCATCTGTCTGATGGGGCATAACATGTAATCCGTCTGATAAGGCCATCTGTCGACACTCAGTGGACGTCCAGTTGCGGTACTCGAGTCCAAATTCCAGCCTTCGTCGCCGATGAACAGCAGTCAGGATGGATGCATGAAGACAGTGCCTGTTGTGGTGGCGCATACGCAGCAACGTTCGGTGAACGCTGTCGGTAGTCCCTTGGTTCGTCTGGGCGCTCAGTTGCTCAACACTTGCACATCTATTCACCCGTATACATCTCCGCAGCCGTCGTTTCAGTTCGGCTTCCAGCAATAACGACACGTTAAAAAAACTTCCTGGCAGATTAAAACTGTGTGCCGGACCGAGATTCGAACTCGGGACCTTTGCCTTTCGCGGGCAAGTGCTCTAGAGCTCGAGTCTCGGTCCGGCACACAAGTTTAATCTGCCAGGAAGTTTCATATCAGCGCATACTCAGCTGCAGAGTGAAAATTTCATTCTGGAAACATCCCCCAGGTGAGCTTCTGTGAAGTTCGGAAGGTAGGAGACGAGGTACTGGCGGAATTAAAGCTGTGAGGACGGGCCCTGAGTGGTGCTTGGGTAGCTAAGATGGTAGAGCACTTGACCGCGAAAGGCAAAGGTCCCAAGTTCGAGTCTCGGTCCGGCACACAGTTTTAATCTGCCAGGAAGTTTCATATCAGCGCACACTCCGCTGCAGAGTGAAAATTTCATTCTGAAAGACACGTTAATTTACCATGGCCCACGGCCACGAGAAGGGTTTTGCAGGTTATATGTGAATGACACATGGAACGTGCAATAATCGGAGAAATTTATAGGCCATATCCCACAGTCAAAGAACTTGCACAGGAATTCTTTATTAACATAGGTTCTATCTAATCTATCTGCTGATGTACTGCTAACATAATTATGTACAGCCGGTAAGCTATGGTTTCAAGTAAGTCCACGTAGCTTTCAATTCTAATTCACTAACGTTTGTAGCCCTTGATACAAATCAAAATTAGTTGTCTGGTCTTTGTAGCATAACACACAATTAAAATCTCCTGCTAGGTTGGTGGCAGCCCTGACGTTCGTTAATGGTTCAACTGTCCCATTTCGATGAAAGTCATTTCTGCTCAGCGTTTCATTAGCCCCTGGCGACACATATTCGTTAATTTAAATTATGTCATGTAGCCGGATTGTTATGCCCCTAACCGTTTCTGAAATGGCTTGCGCCCTACACTGAATACCTTCTCTGAATAACGCTGCTCCGGCCAGAGTGACCGAGCGGTTCTAGGCGCTACAGTCTGGAACCGCGCGATCGCTACGGTCGCAGGTTCGAATCCTGCCTCGGGCATGGATGTGTGTGATGTCCTTGGGTTGGTTAGGTTTAAGTAGTTCTACGTTCTAGGGAACTGATGACCTCAGAAGTTAAGTCCCGTAGTGCTCAGAGCTATTTGAACCATTTTTTGAATAACGCTGCAGTTCGTCCTTCATTCCCGATATTTATTTTGTCATCATATCTGTGATATCCTCTACTTCAGTTGTTACAATCTCTTGTAATATGGGATTGTCTATTAGCTGCATAAATATAGTTTTTCAAACATTGTAATTTTATTACCGAGTTTATCCGAGAGATATTTACCACAGCCAACTTTTAAGTATATGTATATTCACTGTTGTTCGGTATCCTCCGACCAAGATATAGTCGAATTGGGAGTATACGGGTAAGATGCTACCGTGATTTTGTTAATCTGATTGTCCAGTTGCATACTGACGTTCTCATCCTGAATGGCAACCGTTACCGAAATTACCTTATCTGGTGCCTTTTAGCCTGTCTGAGAATTCTTAAGGATTCCTCTCGTGCGTGTCCGATTTCGTTCTAACTCCAGTGCCGTCTTCTTGCTTTGTGTTCTAGTTGACCGCTTCGTTTTTTTAGACTACTTGTTTGGGTAGTCTCCACCGGAAGCTTGAATTTGGAATTTTTCATTTAGTTCAAGGTTTTTGTCCCCATCAGTTAGCGTATCACTGCCTGCTGATAACACTTGAATACCACTGGAATTGTGGGCTTTTGGAACCTCAGAATGTTTGACAAACATTTAGTTTCTTTGCAGGTGTCTGGGTGCGAGTCCTGATGTGGACATGGTGAGTTGACCGCTGGACTCTGTATATTTGTCAACATTCTACGTTGGGCTGAACCCTGATTCTCTGCAGTTTCTCCCCAACTTGATGTGTCCGATCCCTCCGATTCCAGTTTTCCTTTAAGGGGCCGGTAACGTTTGCCTATATATCAGGTTTTCTTGATTTCGTCTATCTTCAGCGGATAGTAGCACCTGATTATCCCTCCTTGAGATTACCCTTGGCTCTGCACTCTACACATGTAAGAAACTAAGGGTTTGAAGCTTTGAACCGTCATATAGGACGGGATATGCTTAGTAAGATCAACTCTAACATTTCGCACACCATTGTCAACATTGAAAGGTTTATTACCTGTCCATCCCTCACCAGTAATCTTCAGATTCGCGCCATAAGGAGCTAACGATTGTCTGATTAGATCGAACTTCAGTTCAAAAGTAGGTTGAACGCGCGCACATATCAAAACCCAAACGCAACACAGCTGATCGCAACTGGACCAGATTAGCCATTCGAATAAAGAAAGTTCGTAGAACCGCCTGTCTTTTTCGTAATCCTGGTACATGTCCAACGTTTCGACTTTCACATATACTGAATTACCAAGGAAATCATACGTATAACCGTAAATGTCATCATCTTGCAAACCTATCTTTCGAATAACCAGTCGACGATTTAGGCCTTTCATATCCGAACAGGAACAAAAACTTTTACGTAGATTTTCTGATCAGAGCTTCCATGGCTGAATGGTTCTGTTGTACTCACAAGTTACAGCGACAAACGGCCGACTGCGTGTTCCACTCGCACAGATTCGCAGCGAGCTCCGCACACAACGGTACGTGATGATGGCTAAATGGGCGCTCACCCCTCAACTCCACACATGGTTTGCTCACAATTTTCTCGCCACATAGAATGTGCCACACCGGAGACAATTTCACCTCCCTGGAGGTGGATTAGGATAGTCTGTTCAGTACATTCATTTCCTTGTTCGACCGCTTCACCATTCATTAATTGCCATGGCTACCGAATGCATACTTTCGACTCGATATTGTTATCACTAAAGTAAACTCACATAATGTCGAACTGCACGAAATTGCAACATTACAGGGTTCAGGAGTTCGTGCAGGAGGTGTTGCTTTCCACTTGAGTTCTTCTAATGTTTGAAGTGCTAGTGGTGTAGTGTGGTGCACTTCACACAAATTAAACTCAAAGCTGAGATACTGAGTGGAGTCCACCATTAATTATTTCTGAAAACTGTGTTTCGTTCGATGTAATTGCGTAGAAAACAGCATTGTGACTGCTGCTTATGTAGCATGTGACGTAAAGTATGCAACCTAACATTTTGGGCAAAATTAGCCTGAAAGAACTAGGTTGGTACATCAGTACGTGGAGGTTTTGTTGGGCGTGTTATCACGTAGGTTGCTATAAGTATATTCATCAATCGTCATTTTTTATTTGAGGTTACATAAATGATCTTGTGATGATTTATTGAATGTTGCATGTTTAAAGGTTACGAAACGTTGTTTAAGCGTTAGAAAACGGAGTGTGAAACAGAAATAGGGTACAACATATGTGAAATTTTGTTCTCTTTGGAGTTTTAAAGGGGTACAGGCAGCGAAGGCAGCTGGAAACATTTGTGTCGTGTATGGGATAAGTGAATCCTACAAATCACGTCAGAAAATATTTTCTCGTCTTAAGCGTGAGCGTTTAGGTGTGAATTATTTGCCACATACAAGGAGACCAACGGACTTTGATGAAGGACGTTTTTACTTGTTATCACGACGATCCACATCAGTACACCGGATTATCCGCAAATTTGATGAATTGCAACCATTTATCTCTGTGAGACACTTGCATTCAATGGGCAATGTCGGGGAATAAAAGAATGAATACAATATTAGGTTTAAACGTTCCGTCGACGACAAAGTGATTAGAGATAAAGCAGAATCTCAGATTGGGAAGGATGGAGAAGGAAATAGAGTGCGCTTTTTTAAAAGGAAAGATCCCAACATTCACCTTAATTGGCTTAAAGAAATCACAGAACACCTAGACCAGAACTGTTAGATGTGCACCATATGTTAATTCTGTAAAAAGAAAATAATGGTTGAGTCGCAACAAAGAATATCTCAACCAAAAGCCAAAGCGAGTCCACAGAATATAATGTTATGTATCTGGCGGGACAAAGAAAATGCGTCACGAATTGTCTCCTATAGATGAGACCATTGCAACTGGCATCTGTTGCCAACAACTAGACGCCACGTGGTCGTAATATAACAAAAACGAGCAAGAAAACTGCATAAAGAGTTGTTAGTGCGTGAGAACGCCTGCCTACAATTAAATGATTTCTCAAAAGGAATTCCCCAGGAGCTTGGTTTGGAAGCCATACCTTCTGCACTTATTATTCCAATCTTGTACCATCAAATGTTTAGAACCAGTAGGTTTCTCTAGCTGCGGAATCCGAAAACTGTCAGACTGTCATAGATAATGTCAGAGAAAATACTGTCGCCAACTAAGCTGGTGTGCAAAACTTAAGGGCGAAAGTAACTTTCACATTATGAGTCACTGCCAAGCAACGCAACTCGGTGAATTTTGGACAACACATAGAAATAACTGCTGCAGTGTAGTACAGAATGTAACTGAAAGAAATACACAATGAAACGAACAGAAATTACATTTGTATTAAAAAAAATAATTTCAGTGAAGTTACTGAGATTTATGATGGTCTCCTGAACATTAAAAAAGGCGTGACATGGCTTTTAATAGGGTGTGTGATCACCACTGATGGCAATGCGTGCTCTAAAACGTGGTCCCATGCTGGCCACGAGGTTGGTACGCAGTACTTGTGATAGGGTGTTCAGTTCGCCCACCATCACAGTTCACTTGCGTCTTCCCAACGCAGTCCACACGCGCTCGATGGGATTTAAGTCGCGGGAACTGGCAGATCAGTCCATTCGCCGAGTATCCTCTCGTTCCAAGATCTCCAGCTGAGCTGTTCGACTCGGTCGCGCATTCTCACGCATAAAAATAAAGTTTCTACCGAGTGTACTCCTGAGAAGACACACACGGAGAAGGAGTATAGTGTCAGAATAGCGTTGACCAATGGGTGTACCGTGTTCAATGTTTTGCAGGCCAGTACTCTCATGCAACTTTATGCCTTCCCACACCGTGGCACCTGGATCACTAACACAATCGTGTTTAACAATGCTGGAATTACCTTCACTTGGCGAGATGTGGGAAGACATAATTAACTCAGGGACACTGTCGAACATGATCGTTTCGGTGGCCCAGGCATTATAGCGAGGAGAGGCATAATGTTGCATTGGTTTTCTGACCTCCAAATGTTTGAAGAGTATAAACTAACTGGTCAACGTTGTTGTGACACTGTACTCCTCCCCCATGTGTGCCTTTTCAAGGGTGCCCTTTTAGTCCAGACTTAATTTTTACGGATGACAATGCGCGACCGTACCGAACAGCGTAGGTGGAGGAGATCTTGGAACGAGAGGATTCTCGGTCTGCCAGTTCCTCCGACTTAAATCCAATCGAGCAAACATGGGACGCGTTCGGGAGACGCAGTGCAGCACGCCTGCGTGCTAAGATTAAAATTTAAAACAGTCTTGATCGCAATCTTGTTAAAATATTTTTTTTTATTGGAGTGAGCGACCGGTTTCGACTCTATGAAAGAGTCATCTTCAGACTCTAGAGTGGTAGAGTGGTGGATGGACACTGCTAGATGAGTTCTGCGACCCTCGACGCTCAAGCAGTTACATGAGCGTCGAGGGTCGACAGAACTCATCTAGTAGAGTCCATTCACCGCTCTGGAGTCCGAAGATAACTCTTTCATAGAGTCGAAACAGGTCACTCACTCCAATAAAAAAAATATTTTAACAAGATTGCTATCAAGACTGTTTTAAATTTTAATTTTAACAAATTTTAAGATCGCTGACTATATTTCCAAAAATTTCTAAAATTTTACGCCTGCGTGCGCCAGCGACCATCCAGCTGTTGTCGTTCGAGTCCTGGTGAGGATTGGAAGTCCTTAGGAACCTTGTGGCCGGCATGGGACCACGTTGCAAAGCATGCATTGGCGTCCGTCGTGATCACATACCGATTGAGAACCGCGTCCCGCGTTTTTAATGTCCGGGGGACCATCATAAATTGCAGTGACTTCAGTGTAACTATTATCTTTGAATGAAAGTGTCATTTCTGCTAGTCTCATTGCGTATTTCTTTCAGTTAACTCCTGTACTGTACTGTACTGTACTGTAGCAATCTGTCTGCCCGGCTACCCGCGCGGTCTAACGCGCTGCTTCCCGAGCGGGAGGGCGTGCTGGTCCCCGGTACAAGTCCGCCCGGCGGATTAGTGTCGGGGTCTAGTGTGCCGGCCAGCCTGTGGATGGTTTTTAAGGCGGTTTTCCATCTGCCTCGGCGAATGCGGGCTGGTTCTTCTTATTCCGCCTCAGTTACTCTATGTCGGCGCAAACACTGTCACTGTCTTCACATACGCGTACACCATACACCATAATTACTCTACCACGCAACGAAGGGGAGGGGGGGGGCGGTCCACTGGGGGCCGAACCGCACAAATAACCCTGGGTTCGGTGTGGGGGCGGCGGTGGGGTGGGTGGACTGCTGTGGCCTGTTTTGGGGTTGAGATCCACTGAGGGCTACGGCTGGACGAAGCCTCTCCATCGTTTCTAGGTCCCCGGTTTAATACACAATACAATACACTGTAGCAGTTCTTTCTGTGTATGGTCCAAGTTTCATCAAGCTGTTTTTCTAGTCGGTGACAAATCATGAGAAATTAACTTTCGGCCGTGCGTTTTGCGCACTAGTGTAATTTCCCTTTAATTTTTAACTCCTATGTTCAACAAACTAATCACGATATCCAAAAGCGGAGGCTCTGGTGGTGGTTTCAAGTGTTGTGTGTGTATCGTAACACGACATGCATCACCAGATACCTCTTCTATCCCATTAAAAGTCTGCCATGCGTTACAGTCATTGCTAAAATACATATAATTTCAAATAGTAACCACATGTGATATTCCACACGACGTATCACACTGGCAAAATAAGTTTCGTTCCAAAGCTAATCTCAATTCAACAAAGAGAGAGTACCCGTTCAGGGACCTCTCCATTTTGCTCCTTATCCTGCGTCCGTGCGTCACTAAGCACCAAAATAAGTAATAACGCTAACTGCTCCTGAAAGTCGACATTTAAAGCAGACATTTTGCCGGCAAACAGTTTACCACAGACCTTAAACCGCGAGGCCGCTTCTGCAGGCGAGCTGGCCATCCCAGCTGCCTACCGTACAACATTCATGCGCCCCGTTGAGCAAACTGAAACCCAGCGAAATTTATGTAAGGCAGAAGGCAAACTTTGATTCATATGAAGAACTCTACCGGAATGAAAATGACCCATGAAATTAATTAATTTCATGCCTCATTTTCAGTTCTTTAGGGTTCTTCATGTGAATCAAAGTTTGCCACCTGTCCCTGCTTTACGTGATAGCACCACTTTAAATTGGTCAAAACGTGTATTTCTAGATCAGCTAACGGGACAAGAAATTAGACAGCCCCAGGAAGCAACTCGTTAATACCATGTGAAATCGCATCTAACGTTGATAAAGGTCTTAATTTGGCGAGGAAGAGAACCCATAACTTTCTTCAGGTGTGCCACATTCGGTTGGATCCGTAAGGCCACCAAATTGCTGGGAAATTGACTTAAACGTTTCACCCGCTGTTGCAAATAACGCCATACATTTTCTGTGGGAATATGATCGGTTGATTTCACGGGTCAGTCGAGATGCAATAAGGTGTTTGAATGTTCTTCAATCCAGGTACGTATGAGCGCAGCCCTGAGAATACGGATGTTGTCTTTTTGCAAGTCAGGACTATCCACAGCACATTCAACACGTAGACGTCGAAGAAAGGGGCACACTTGAAATAACCGTGATAGTTCATGCTCACGCTAACCTCATTAGGCCGTTCACGGACTCGATGCCTTCTTTCACTTAAAAAGAGGCAAAATCGTGTCTGGTCGGACCTACTACACCCCTTCAATCAACTACTGTCCAGTTTATGTGTTATTTCGCCTACCGAAGACGTGCAGCTTTATGTGCCGCTGTCTTCAGTGACGTTTTGCTAGGTACTCCACTCCAAATGTCCATCGAATGCAGTTCCCTGCGCGAAACAGGTTGAGGTGGAATTACATTCGCTGTAAACAGTAATTCCTGTCGAGACTGAGAGTGATTTTCATAGACAAGGCAAAACACTTGTCTCTGGCCCCGAACTATTAGGGCTGGCCGCTGTGGCCGAGCGGTTCTAGGCGCTACAGTCTGGAAACGCGCGACCGCTACGGTCGCAGGTTCGAATCCTGCCTCGGGCATGGATGTGTGTGACGTCCTTAGGTTAGTTAGGTTTAAGTAGTTCTAAGTTCTAGGGGACTGATGACCTCAGATGTTAAGTCCCATAGTGCTCAGAGCCATTTGAACCATTTTTGAACTGTTAGGATCTTTGCACGACCCCTGTTGTTACGCCATGCTGCATAGCTGCGAGTGGTACACCATTCCTTGTAGACACGTTGGAGAGTCCACGATGACACGAACACGATAGGTCCTCACTGTCACACGTCATCTCATGCGGTGCCATTCATCCGACAGATATGTACACACCACTTCACTCCTACGACTTATTTCACTGGTGGAGGATCACTTGACAGATGGGTTTCAGTTTTACACTATCAACAGCGCTCCGAGGCTACCTGAGTGTATTTTCAAGGGGTTTACTCGTATGTTATCCTGTGAGCTTTTGGAAAGGGTTGAGGAGTCAATGGAGTTTTGGTCTTTGAGTTCACTGGAGCCATAGGAAGTAGGGACTTGGAGAGAGTAGTGAATCTGATAAACCAATGGAAGACGCGAGTGAGAGGGTGATGGTAGATATAGAAAGCGACACTGAGTACACCTTGTTCAAGTACGTCTATGGAGTGTGAAACCGACGGGCTTCAGTCATTCACAGTACATTGCTGAAGGTAAGGATAGGCGAAATACGTCTTTTGGAGATGTGAAGGATATTAGAGAAAGTAATCCCCATAGTAGTCCTTTTCGCACCTGGTTGTGTCGTGGTTTATCCAAATCTCTGTAGGCGGATTCCGAAATGGTTCCTTTGAAAAGGACGTGGCAGATTTGTAGACATAGTGAATGAAGGAAATCGTGGGGAATATAAAGCGGACGGCGATAGGAGGTACAGGACACTCCACTGACGAGAGACCCGCCTCCGTTGCCGAGGTTGCTGACGCAGCCCTGTGCGGTGGAACTCAACTCGGAGAGAGCCGTTCCGAATATTGCTAGTTGACCAAGTTGTCACCAGCAGTATTTGATCCTGACCTAAACTTCTTGACCATGTACTCGCGTAGTGGATTGAATACAAAAACTCTCCGCGGTGTCAACAGTTACACTTATGACGCTGTCTCACACGCCATGAGCTGAAGGGCCATTGTGTGAGGAGGAAGTAAACCTATTCCGGTGAGATGTTTGGGCCTACCTTTCGTAGTTTACCAGACAACAGTAAAACATGACTGCGTAGACAAGCAACAACGAGACATAACATATTTACAACTACATCCACATCTATCCTCTGCAAGTCACTTTATGGTTTGTGGCGACGGGTGCTTTGTGTACGACTGTCACTTACTCCTTTCCTGTTCCAACTGTCATTTACACCGTTCCTGTTTCAGCTGCCACTTACCCCTTTCCTATTCCAGCCGCAAATGATCAAGGGAAGAACGCTTGTTAGTAAGCCTCTCTGTGGGCTCGAATCGCTCTAACTTTACCTTTGTGGTCTTTTCAAGTTTTGGTCGAACGAGGATTTTGAGAGCTACCACCTTCGTGAGTGGAGTACTCTTTCTGAGGAGTCTTCCATTGAGTCTCCGTCTGGCATCTGCCTTATTCGAATCCTGCCTCGGGCATGGATGTTTGTGATGTCCTTAGGTTAGTTAGGTTTAACTAGTTCTAAGTTCTAGGGGACTAATGACCTCAGCAGTTGAGTCCCATAGTGCTCAGAGCCATCTGCCTTACCTGGGATTCCTCCTGGGTATTTCATGGATGTGATTGCAATCGTGTACTCACTCAATAATGAGTCTTTCTACCTTATTGTAAGATGTACGTTACATTTGTTTATACAGGTCTACCTGCACTTCGATACAATTTTCTAGTGCACCAACTTCTCTGGATACAGCATCATCATCCGCGAAAGGCCTCATGGAACTTCCGACGTTATACAAGGTGGTCAAAATGGTTCAAATGGCTCTGAGCACTATGGGACTCAACTTCTGAGGTCATTAGTCCCCTAGAACTTAGAACTAGTTAAACCTAACTAATCTAAGGACATCACACACATCCATGCCGAGGCAGGATTCGAACCTGCGACCGTAGCGGTCTCGCGGTTCCAGACTGCAGCGCCTAGAACCGCACGGCCACTTCGGCCGGCTACAAGGTGGTCCATTGATAGTGACCGGGCCAAATATCTCACTAAATAAGCATCAAACGAAAAAACTACAAAGAACTAAACTCGTCTAGCTTGAAGGGGGAAACCAGATGGCGCTATGGTTAGCCCGCTAGATGGCGCTGCCATAGGTCAAACGTATATCAACTGCGTTTTTTAAATAGGAACCCACATTTTTTATTACATATTCGTGCAGTACGTCGAGAAATATGGATGTTTTAGTTGGACGACTTTTTTCGCTTTGTGATAGATGGCGCTGTAATAGTCACAAACGTATAAGTACGTGGTATCACGTAACATTCCACCAGTGTGGACGGTATTTGCTTCGTTATACATTACCCGTGTTAAAATGGACCGTTTACCAACTGCGAAAAACGTCGATATCGTGTTGATGTATGGCTATTGTGATCAAAATGCCCAACGGGCGTGTGCTGTGTGTGCTGCTCGGTATCCTGGACGACATCATCCAAGTGTCCGGACCGTTCGCCGGATAGTTACGTTATTTAAGAAAACAGGAAGTGTTCAGCCACATGTGAAACGTCAACCACGACCTGCAACAAATGATGATGCCCAAGTAGGTGTTTTAGCTGCTGTCGCGGCTAATCCGCACATCAGTAGCAGACAAGTTGCGCGAGAACGGGAATCTGAAAAACGTCTGTGTTGAGAATGCTACATCAACATTGATTGCCCCCCGTACCATATTCCTATGCACCAGGAATTGGATGGGGACGACTTTGAACGTCGTGTACAGTTCTGCCACTGGGCACAAGAGAAATTACGGGACGATGGCAGATTTTTTGCACGCGTTCTATTTAGCGACGAAGTCATTCACCAACAGCGGTAACGTAAACCGGCATAATATGCGCTATTGGTGAACGGAAAATCCACGATGGCTGCGACAAGTGGAACATCAGCGACCTTGGCGGGTTAATGTATGGTGCGGCATTATGAGAGGAAGGATAATTGGCCCCCATTTTATCGATGGCAGTCTAAATGGTGCAATGTATGCTGATTTCCTACGTAATGTTCTACCGATGTTGCTACAAAATGTTTCATTGCGTGACAGAATGGCGATGTACTTCCAACATTATGGATGTCCGGCACATAGCTCGCGTGCAGTTGGGGGTTGCGTTGTTTGGAGGAGACCAGACAGCGAGGTTATCGGTCTCATCGGATTAGGGAAGGACGGGGAAGGAAGTCGGCCGTGACCTTTGAAAGGAACCACGCCGGCATTTGCCTGGAGCGATTTAGGGAAATCACGGAAAACCTAAATCAGGATGGCCGGACGCGGTATTGAACCGTCGTCCTCCAGAATGCGAGTCCAGTGTCTAACCACTGCGCCACCTCGCTCGGTCGCATGCGGTTGAAGCGGTATTGAATAGTATATTTCATGACAGGTGGATTGGTCGTCGAAGCACCATACCATGGCCCGCACGTTCACCGGATCTGACGTCCCCGGATTTCTTTCTGTGGGGAAAGTTGAAGGATATTTGCTATCGTGATCCTCCAACAACGCCTAACAACATGCGCCAGCGCATTTTCAATGCATGTGCGAACATTACGGAAGGCGAACTACTCGCTGTTGAGAGGAATGTTGTTACACGTATTGCCAAGTGCATTGAGGTTGACGGACATCATTTTGAGCATTTATTGCATTAATGTGGTATTTACAGGAAATCACGCTGTAACAGCAAACATTCTCAGAAATGATAAGTTCACAAAGGTACATGTATCACATTGGAACAACCGAAACAAAAAGTTCAAACGTACCTACGTTCTATATTTTAATTTACAAAACCTACCTGTTACCAACTGTTCGTCTAAAATTGTGAGCCATATGTTTGTGACTATTGCAGCGCCATCTATCACAAAGCGAAAAAAGTGGTCCAACTAAAACATTTATATTTCTTTACGTACTACACGAATATGTAATAAAAAATGGGGATTCCTATTTTAAAAAACGCAGTTGATATCCGTTTGACCTAGGGCAACGCCACCTAGCGGGCCAACCCTAGCGCCATCAGGTTTCCCCCTTCAAGCTATACAAGTTTCGTTCTTTGTAATTTTTTCGTTTGACGCTTATTTCGTGACATATTTGGCCCGGTCACGATCAATGGACCACCCTGTATATACTGTGAACACTAATGGTTGTGTACCACTCCCGAAACTACTTTTACTTCTTAAGATTTCTCTCGGTTAAGAATGATGGGCTGTGTTTTGTTTACTAAGAACTCTTCAATCTAACAGAAGAAAAGATTCAACGAAGAGCGGCGCGGTCGTCATGGGATCGTTTAGTCGGCGCAGGAGTGTTACAGAGATGCTCAACAAACTCCAATGGTAGACGCTACAAGACAGACGTTGTGCATCACGGAGAGGTTTACTATTGAAATTTCGAGAGAGTACTTTCCGAGAAGAGCCGGAAAACATATTACTCCCTCCCACTTACATCTCGCGAAATGGCCACTATGACAAAATACGATTAATTAGAGCTAATACAGAGGCTTACCGACAGTCATTCTTCCCTCGCGCCATTAGAGAGTGAAACATGAAAGGCGAGATCAGTTAGTGACACCAGAAGTAACCTCTGCCACACATTGTCAGGTGATTTGCGGAGTACTGATGTGGAAGTAGATGTAATCACACAGTTGGTCTGATATTCCGTACGCTCGTATTTTGTTCATTAGGCGGCATTGCGGAACTGCAGCGAACGCCTTTCGGGAGTCAAGGAACACTTCAAACTGGACGCCGGTATCTACTACTTACTGGGTCTCGCGTAGAAATGTGCAGTATACACTCCTCCAGAATTATACATCCCAAAACTTTCAGTCATTTAGAAAGTACGCAGTATAGAGCGATGCTCCGACAAGAAAGAACCTGAAAGTAACATTTAGCGTGGAGAGGGGCGACTCACTGTTGCGGCCTCTGCGTGCAGTGGAATCCGCCGGCGCTCGGCTCCCACCAAACACTGACCACTGCCACTGCACTCCCGCTCACATAATCGCCCTCTGCTGCCTCGTATCTTGTTACGCCACGGCAGACGTCACGCTGGCGTCTTCGGGGCTGCCGCGACACGACTGTCGCTATTAAAAAAGATGCACTCGCGTTTTTCCATTTTTCAGGAAGGTCGCTGTGATTCGGAAATTCGTCAAAGCAGTACAAAAGGTTATTTACTGTGAAATAATCTTCACGGTACATTACAATTGTGTGTCGGACCGGAAGTCGAACCTCAGACGTCCTTCGCGGGCAGGCGCTCCCATATGTCATGGCGCTAAAATGGTGTGTACGTGCCTGTCGGTTGAAGCGACTCAGCGCCGTTAGACGGGTCGACGTCGAGACGTAACAGAATGTCACAAAGGCGCTATCGTATCTGCACGTGGCCATTACCACGCTATAAATAATCAATTATTCAAAATGACAGTCACAATCGCATTATTTATTTCGCCGCCAACCGGTTTCAACCCGCGATGGGGTCATCTTCAGGGCAATTTACACTGTAAAGTTATAATATTGGTAAGTAATCATGTACGTAATCTACAAGCAATTAGTCACACAAATAAACAGATTTTTGTACCCATTTGGTCGCTCGCTGGAGTCGTCGCCCTGCCTGTGCGCGGTTGGTAACTATGCATAGTTGGCTCTATGCATGAGCTTAAATAACGGCCAACAACACATGGGCAGACGGTAACGCCTTCCATGGTGACCAGCGGTAGTTACATTCTTAAACAAGAAATCGTAAATTTTAAAGTTTGTTCCAGTTGTAATATAAAACATAATAAATAATAATAATAATAAATATAACCAATTAAACCTCGAGAAATTTACAATTATTTAAAATTCAGGTAACTGTTCTCCCATTCATTTTTCAAATCATTTGTGGATAGAGCAGAGCCCTCTATCTTTTGTGGTAGGGTCGCCGTCGCCATGGGCGATAGTATATATCAAGCGCACCCTAGCCTGTGTGGTTGGGACGCTGTCGTCATGGTAGCCGTTTCGTATAAGTCGTCTGCTGTAATAACATCTTTGCGCGGCGTTCGTTGTTATGGTATCGGCGTACCAACCGTGCACAGGCAGGGTGACGACTCCAGCGAGCGACCAAATGGGTATAAAAATCTGTTTATTTATGTAACTTTGACTAATTGCTTGTAGATTACGTACTTGATTACTTACTGATGTTACAACTTTACAGTGTAAATTGCCCTGAAGATGACCCCATCTCGGGTTGAAACCGGTTGGAGGCAAAATAAATACTGCGATTGTGATCGTCATTTTGAATAACTGATTATAAGTAAATTTATCGCTGTTTTTCTCCACACAGCTATGTTGTCTAAAAAAAATTCACGCTATAAATGAAGTTGCCCTGTTTCTTGATGTATCAAGACAAAAACTCTTCAACGTGTCTACAAGGAATGAGGTGTAATTCTCAGCCATGTAGTACGGCTACAATGGAGGTCGTGAAAACATCCTAGCTACAAGGACTGGAGACGAGTCTCTTTCAACGAGTTTCGGAGCGAACATTGCGAAAGAAACTGCAAGCGTTGGGCATTTGGAGACAGGTACACCAAAAAAGGCCATTACAGTGGTATGAAAATGTACACGTCTTCAATGAACCAAACAACGCTTAAACTGGATATAAGCTGGCTGAATGCATGTACTGTCGTCTTACGAGTCTCGATTTTCCCGATTTTCAAGCGACACAAGACGCTGAGTGCACCGACGGCGCCATGAAGCGTTTAACCGGTAATGTGTGGATAGTGTACGAGGGCGTACTGAAAAATAATGCCTCAGAATTTGTTATGTGGAAACTCTTAAACCTTTTACATAAAACAAATTTAATGTTCTGCTTTTTTTTCTTCATGTACATATATTTATTTCTCAACATAGATACATTTCTCCCAACGAGCAACCAGTTTGTTGATACCATCAATGTAGATTGTTGGACTTTGTTGACAGAGTCCCAACCACACCTCTGCTTGCACTGCTTCATCGCTATTAAAGTAAAGTGCTCGAGGTGTTCTTTAAGTTTTGACAACAGATGAAAATCGGATGAAGCCATGTTGGGAACGTGTGGAGGATGATCGGTGGCATTGAACCCGAGCCGTCGGATTGTTGCAGATGTCGCAGCGCTCGTGTGTCATCTGGCACTGTGATGCTGAATGAGAGGGTGCCCCATGTGTGGACGAAATCTTCGAATTCGTTCTCTTACACTGCTGGCCATTAAAATTGCTACACCACGAAGATGACGTGCTACAGACGCGAAATTTAACCGACAGGAAGAAGATGCTGTGATCTGCAAATGATTAGCTTTTCAGATCATTCACACGAGGTTGGCGCCGGTGGGGACACCTACAACGTGCTGACATGAGGAAAGTTTCCAACCGATTTCTCATACGCAAACACCAGTTGACCGGCGTTGCCTGGTGAAACGTTGTTATGATGCCTGGTGCAAGAGGGAGAAATGCGTACCATCACGTTTGCGACTTCGATAAAGATCGGATTGTAACCTATCGCGATTGCGGTTTATCGTATCGCGACATTGCTGCTCGCGTTGGTCGAGATCCAATGACTGTTAGCAGAATATGGAATCGGTGGGTTCAGGAGGGTAATACGGAACGCCGTGCTGGATCCCAACGGCCTCGTATCACCAGCAGTCGAGATGACAGGCACCTTATCCATATGGCTGTAACGGATCGTGCAGCCACGTCTCGATCCCTGAGTCAACAGATGGGGACGTTTACAAGACAACAACCATCTGCACGAACAGTTCGACGACGTTTGCAGCAGCATGGACTATCAGCTCGGAGACCCTGGCTGCGGTTACCCTTGACGCTGCATCACAGACAGGAGCGCCTGCGATGGTATACACAACGACGAACCAGGGTGCACGAATAGCAAAACGTCATTTTTTCGGATGAATCCAGGTTCTGTTTACAGCATCATGATGGTCGCATCCGTGTTTGGCGACATCGCGGTGAACGCACATTGGAAGCGTGTATTCGTCATCGCCAAACTGGTTGTTGTGAACATGAACCAGTAAGTTTATTTAAACATTCACTGTTATCAAGTGTATCCGAGTCTGCCACTTCTACATGATGAGAATCCTATGGTCGCTCTCACCGTCCAAGATGTCAACAGTCGTGTTCACAAGGCTGCACCCATAAGTTCGTTGTTCGTATGTGACTACTGTATTTAAAATAGCGGATGAAACTTATAAATTAATATCCCTGCAATGTTGTAGTTCTACAAGATCGAATCTTCAATTAGTGGCTTCAACTGGATATAGCATACCACGAGAAACTTGCGGACTCTCTACCTCATCGAACTGAGGAAATTATCAAGGTTATAGGTGATGTTGAGGGTATTAGCCTCATATGGCCAGGGGAGGGCTGGCAGTGGCGCAGTCCGCCGCTTTTCAGCCAACAGGCTTTACAAAAATACAGAAGGGTGATTACATAAAGGGGGGTTAAAAAGGAGGACATAAAAAACACAGTAAACGGAGATGAAATGGTTCAAATGGCTCTGAGCACTATGGGACTCAACTGCTGAGGTCATTACTCCCCTAGAACTTAGAACTAGTTAAACCTAACTAACCTAAGGACATCACAAATATCAATGCCCGAGGCAGGATTCGAACCTGCGACCGTAGCGGTCTTGCGGTTCCAGACTGCAGCGCCTTTAACCGCACGACCACTTCGGCCGGCCTCGGAGATGAAATGACGGGAGTTACATCTCTTGAAGGTGATTAATTATTTTGTCCGCTGTGCTTAATTCTATTCAAAGACCTGTTCCACACTCTAGTAAGGCTTTACTCGGTGAGATGGCATAGTGTTAAGAAACCAGATCATAAAAGTGTTCTGGAAGATGGCGGTTTAAAAAAGGCGGTTGACCATCCAGACTTCCAAATGAATAAATTTACGTTTAACATTTAAAATGAGGCAAGCAGGCTAATATGAAGTTAGAGAAATTTGAAAACGAAGCTCTTTAAAACTTTAGCTAATTTATAGTTCAACCAGGAATGCAAACATCTGGGCATGACTCCCAAACACATGAAGATCCAAATCCGTCTCTGCAGCAACACAACGGAGCACAGTGTTACGTTTGCGAGTTGTTTGAGCTTCTGACAAGAAGCGACTTAATTTACTGTGTGCAGTTTAAGTCCTTAAATTTCTTGCGTGTTTGTGTATCTAGCCGCCACAGTTTCGCATCTTAATAACTGTGTAGTGTATAGATTCTCCCTTTGTATTGACAGTCATTGGTTTCCGTGTGAACGGACAGTTATAGCTGTAGAACGTTTAATTTGTGGGTTAGAAGCGACTTATTTTGATTTGCTGCTTGTTTTAGTTTAAATTGTTAAATTTCTTGCGTGTTTGTGTCTAGTGACGTCTCGGTTTGCATTCAAACGCTTTACCGCTTTTTTATGCTATATTAAAGGCAGCGTGAAACAAAAAAGTTACCCATCTTGGATTCATTCCAACAAAATCACGGTTCATAACCAGACGCTTTACCGCTCTTTTTTAATTTCGTTAATACTGCACATTGGCAGACTATTTCCATCTTGAAAATTTTACGTTGGAGTTAAAAATAAAAATCAGTATCAGCAGCGAGAGTAGATCCAGAGGCCACGCATTCATGAAATTAAGCGTTATTAGTCTTCTTTCAGCCTTTCCGATTCTAGCCAAACGCTTTACCACGATTTTTTCGTTTTTGTTAAAAAATCACGCAGTACTTCTAGACCACCGTTCCAGATATGAATGTAGATTATTCATCTATAGGTTTTGACTAGTGAGTTTGCGAGTATCAAAATATGGGATATAAATGGCTGCATCTTTTAACTACGTCGACTTAGAATGTTAAATTATTTAAATCGCCAAGGGACTGTAGACCTTAGTATCTGACATAAATTTCAACTTGGTACCACTACCCATTCCTGAGAAAAAGGGGTCTCAACAGACGGACAAATAGACGGGCAAACTGAGGGACGAACAACAAATGGAAAATAAATATTTTTTAAGACTTTCGCAACATAGAAACTGCTTCCTTGGTTCACGGGCATCGCGTCCGATCATGTTGTGGAAACTGCACAATATTTCGACGAGACACCTGCTCGTCATCTTCAGGTGCTGAGTGAAGTGTTGCCATTTTCTTTTTTTCTTTATCGTAATTTCATTCCCCTGCCCCATATGGCCAGGGGAGGGCTGGCAGTGGCACAGTCCACAAAAATACAGAAGGGTGATTACATAAAAAGGGGGGCTAAAAAGGAGGACATAAACACTGATGGGAGTTAAAATATACCCTAAGATGGGGACATGCACTGGGGGACAGTTAAAAAGTTTACATAAAGTTAAAAGAACACAGCTGGCAAATCCAAGTGCACTTAAAAAACACTTGAGGCAAACACAAGTTAAAAGACAGCCACATGATAAAAATCACACAGAGCAAGACACTTAAAAAAACACCAGAACATGAAGGAGCACTCATGAAGAATAAAAAACCATTGGTAGGGACCTGCCCTGGGACTGGAGGCTGGAGAGGAGGGAAAAAGTGGGGAGGAAGATGCGTTGGGGTGGCTGGGGGGGGGGGGGGGGAAGAGGAAAAAAAGGGGCAGGAGGTGCGCCAAGGGGCAGGAGACAGGCAGGGCGAGACATGAAGGAAGACAAGGCAGGAGGGAGTGCAGAGACACTGAAGGAGAGCACAGGAGACGGAGGGGGTGTAGGAGGGGGAAAGCCTCTCAGGAGAACATTGGGGGAGGAGAGGGAGCCCTGAGGAGGGGACAGGAGAAAGGTGGGGTTAGAGTTGGTAGAAGCGGTAGATGTTAGGTGAAAGCTCATCATCCAGCAGGGGTAGGTGCTGGAAGTTGCGTTGGGAAAGGAGGTGCAGGGTGTGGATATGGAGAGAGGGCAGGACACAACAGTAAAGACGCAGCAACGGGCTGGGGATGGAGAGGAAGGGGATACCAGGGGGTGGGCGGTATCGAGTCGGTGGACAATAAACAGGGTGCGGATGTGTTCAAAGAAAAGGAAAAGGTGGGGAAAGGGGATGAGGTCATGGAGGATGTGCGTGGGGGATGGAACGTGGATACGGAAGGCGAGGCAGAGTGCATGGCGTTCAAGGATTTGAAGGGCTTTGTAGAACCTGGGTGGGGCAGAAATCCAAGCAACAGATGTGTTGCTGCAATGGCTCGCCAATATATCCGCTTCCTTGCTAGAGATGCGCAGGCGCCAAGGGTTAAGGCTATAACATCACCGTAGACGAATCATAGAGCACGGAGACCTCCAGTGCCCCCTGCTGTACAAATGGGCCATGGGCTACTCATTCACGACGCGGGAAAACCGCGCCTTTGCGGGCAGAGTGTTGGCGCCCAGTTTAAGTGTGCGGACATTGATTCTCCATCTGTGTTGACTCGGTTTCGTTCGACTGCGGCCGACGAAGCCTTAGTGCCGCCAGTGATCAATTGAGACATGGGATTTCAACTCAGCAAGGTATGGGAACCAGCTCTGTCGGTACTAAGGCATCGTCGGCCGCAGTCGAACGTACCTGAGTCAACACAGACGGATAATCAAAGTCCGCACACTTAAACTGGGAGCCAACACACTGCCCGCACGCTCACTGTGCCACTATTTGCGGCCGCGCTTTTCCCGCGTCGCGAATGAGAAGCTCACGGCCCATTTGTATGGCAGTGGGCACTGGAGGTCGCTGTGCTCTATGATTCGTCTACGATGCCGTTATAGCCTCAACTCTTGGTGCCTGTACATCTTTAGCGAGCCAGCGTATATATTGGCGAGCATCGCAGCGACACGTCACGTGAATCCTCTATGACCTGATACCTCTCCCCCATCTGCTCGTTTTCCTCGAACATACCTGCGTCCTGTACACCTCCTGCCGTCTTGATCCCCCTCATCCCCTGGTTGCTCCTCTCCTCTCCAATCCCTGCCCTCTGCCGCACCTTCACCGCTGTGTCCCCCCTACCCTCCACCTCTACACCTTTCATCTCCTTTTCCAGTGTGGCTTCCGTTGACTCCCTCTCCCAGATCATGCCCTCTCTCCCTACATTTATCCCTCCTATCAACTCTGATCCTCACCTCCCCCTCCCTTCCTCTGTCCTTTTCCTGGGCTCCCTCTCCCCCCCTTCCATCCTGTTTTTCCCCGCCTACCCTCCCTGTGCCTCCCTTCTCTCCCCTGAGTCCTTTTTGCTCTCCCCTCCACTGCCTTTCCCACTCCTTCTCACGTCCACCCAGCCCCCCTTTCTCTATACCCCCTCCCTCCATCCGCTCCCCCCATTTTCCCTTTCCCCCCACCCTTTTTCCCCACATCGGTCCGGGTCCTCCCCCCCCCCCCCCATCTGCCACTGCGTCGACTGTATAGCGCTGTTTTAAGTGAGTGTTCAGTAGTGCGTCCCCTGTCAGTGTTGCGAACAGCCATCATACTGTCGCTAGTTGTATTTTTTTTATCTCTTGTGAACAGAAACCAGACTGTTGCCATGTTTTTTAATTGTGCCTGTCTATTTACTATGCGTTTTAATCAGCATCGGCGACCGCTTTGTTTTATATTTTTCTTCGTATCTTTTTCTCCATGTTACAGTTTTTAATAGTCACCATTTTATCGCCTGCTTTTGTTTTGTTTTTCATATCTTCTAACCCTGTTTTTTAACTTAAAAAACAGCGACACGCCAGTCAGCACCTAAAGATTACGAGCAGCTGTCTCGTCGAAATATTGTGCAAGTTCCACAAAATTATCAGACACGACGTCCGTGAACCAAGGAAGCAAATATTTTTTATGTGAAATAATTACAAATTAAAAATTTTCGTTTTTTCCTTTACTTGCTGTGAAATCTTGCTTCTTGTGAAATTTCATGATTCTAGGTCAAAGAGAAGTACGCTATAGATTTTGATGAGTGAGTTTGCGAGTCCGAAATATGTGAATTTATATTACGTTCATTGACTTAGAAGCTTAAATATCTCACACTGTCAAGGGACCGTAGACCTTAGTACGTGGCATAAATTTCAGCTTCATAATTCTACCTGTTCCTGAGAAAAAGAGTCTTAACAGTCGGACAGACAGACAACCAGACGGACAACAAAGAGATCTTATAGCGGTTCCTTTTTTACCGATTGAGGTACGAACCCTAAACTATGTTGCCGCCACGAAACGGGAACACAATAGTGTGAACATAAATTGATGGAAAGATAGTTACCTAGAGGAAAGTGCCTAAGTGTAAAACTGGTAGCGTGGCATTCTGTGTTTCCGTTCGATTTGGTTAACAAATTTTACGGTTCTGATGGTTTCACAGATAGGTGGTGCACAGAAATCTGGAAACGTGCAAATATACATGCATGTACCCAAAGAAAATTAAAATAAAATAAAAATATAATTATTAAAAAGACATAGTTTATCAAACCAGCAAATACGAAATAATCCTACCATTCAGGAAGACGACAATTCAAACCCACGTCCGGCCATGCCGATTTAGATTTTCCGTGATTTCCCTAAATCGCTTCAAGCAAATTTCGGGATGGTTCCTTTGAAAGGGCACAGCCGACTTCCTTCCCCATCCTTCCCTAAGCCGATGGGACCAGTGACCTCGCTGCTTGGTCCCCTCCCCCGAACCAACCAACCAGCCAACCAACGTAACATTCAGTGTGGAAATTACAAGCTGAACTACTACTTTAATTTGATTAGCCATAAGCAGAAAATGAGTAAAATAAACGAAATACAGCCTGTTTTGTAGTACACTTTGTTTGTTGATACGTAAACTGGATCATTTTTAAAACGAGTAAAAATTTCTGTATTCTTGTACAATAATTATTTTCTTCCCTCTCTTTGCATGATGAAGGGATAAGTGCTTATCGGTAATGTTAGAGGATATATACCACTAGCTCATGAGACGCATCGTGAATGCACTTGAATTATTCTTGTCTGATGTCGTGTGTTCTCGCAACCGAATTCAAAAACTTCTTCCTGTTTGCTGGGCGTAATGTGGTATGGACTTGTAAACTTTTCTAAACACTGGATAATGGCTTCAAAAGCCGAGAATAGTTGTGGAAAGAAATACAGCCTAAATGGAAAAATTCCCCATTCATATAACAAATTTATGGCTGTGCTACTCACTATGATTAAGACGAAGAAGATGTATACTATACTTCTCAATACCACACACTATTCCATTGTAGGTTCAGGGGTTAGAATAGGTCCGAGGTATTCCTGCCTGTCGTAAGAGGCGACCAAATGGAGTCTCCCACTTTTCGTTTGACCTCATGCTTTCAAAATTCTACAGAAGTGCTGACCACATGGAGAAGAGCACCTTATGTGGTGCATCAGATATCCATAGTGCAGTTATATCTTCTGCACCTCTTATTGTCATGGCTCTGTGACTCCAACCGCAAATCAGCTATTTAGTTGCTGACGTCTTTCGGGTCATGTCATCTTCTTCCATTCTCTGCTGTGCTCTGTTGCTTCCATGACAATATTGGATTTCTCCGCACCAAATATCCAGCACAGTAGCCAGTCCGTAATGGCAGGGCTGTCAGGCACCCTCTTCGTCATAGCCCCTGACAACAAACTCCGCAGGTATGCCAAGGATTAGATGCCCATATTCCTGGGCAATCAAAACTCCCGGCAACAGCCATCGTGCCAGGTTGACTTTGCTGTGGCTGGGTGGTGCTCATGTGCTCATGGGAAGAACCCCTGATCAGAGTGGGTGCCATCAGGGCGAATGATCCACAATTAAGTGGACCAAGTCATCTCTTGCTGGTGACTGAATGGCACCAGCAGTCTCTAAGAAGGACAAGGTAGACTACAATGATCACAGGTATGATCCTAGATCGTTCCCCTCCCAAGATATACCATGGGAGGGACGTAGGACTATGGAAAAGATTATTCGCCAAGGTATTTAGTCTGCAGCAGAACAGATGAGGACTTTTTTCTGGCTACAAAGCCTCTATTTTTTGTCTACAACCTGGACAAGTATGGGGAAGTGGCTGTGCAGTCGAACATGAGAAATGAGGCAGTCCTCATTAAAATAGCATGGCCATCCCAGTCCTGGACGTTACTCGCCTGTGACTAGCTCAGTGATATTACCATTTCCATCGCTCCCCACAAAAGCCTCAGCATGGTCCAGAGGGTTATTTTCCATCGTGACCTTCTCTTGCAGTCTGACGACGAGCTAATTTAGAATGGCTGGGTGATCACTTCATCTGGCGCGTCTATAGCGGACCAAAAGACAATAGGGTTGGTACCAGTGCCTTTCTCTTGGCCTTTGAGAGTGATTCATTGCCTGAAAAGGTCAAGGTGATGGTATACTGATGTGACACAAAACCATACGTCCCTTACCCTATGTGGTGCTTTAAGTGCTGGAACTTTGGGCACACGTCTTCTCGCTACAATTCCGGAGCCACATATCGAGACTGTGGACGTCCACTACACCCAAATACTCCATGTGCACCTCTTCCCACTTATGTACACTGTGGAGAGCACAACTCGCCCTGCTCACTAGATTGCACAGTACTCCAGAAGGAGCGGAAAATTATGAAGTACAAGATCCTGTACCAGCTGATTTACCAAGAAGCTAAATGGAAATATAAAATGTTGCACCCCATTTGTTTGATATCTACATATGCTGCAGCTACATTGACATCACCCTCACTGGCGACGGTAGCCTTCTCGCCTATACCTCGTAGAGTGGGCCATCAGGGCTGCCATATTACATCCCCTACCTTGATGGTTGGAGGAATTTCTTCTTCTGTTGCTCCCAAACTTCTACTTCAGGGGCAACACCTTCCCAAACATTGCAGACATCGGTCCCCACATCCCAGCCAGAGAACCAACAGCCTCCTTCGGTTCCTCTCACATGGAAGAGGTCCCTCGGGTCTCTCCATCCAAGGTCTCCACCACTGCAAAAGTGGACACTGGCCAGTGGCTGAAGGAGCCACAAGCTGCTGGATGAAGTGCTTCACAGTCTTCCTCCATACTGTTGCTACTTCGGAGATGTCCTCCCAGCAAGCCCCTAAAGAGAAGCGAGAGAGCAAGCAGACAAAGAAGAAGTCTGCTAAGAAACAGGACGCACTGGTGGCACTTATGCAGATGACTGCATCCTTGGTCCCTTCATGCCTTCCCAGACAACTGACAGCGTCATTCTCCAGTGGAACTGGCTGAGTTATGACAACTTTTAAGCATTAAGTCTGCTTTTTGCGTTGCCCTCCAGGAAACCTGGTTTCCCACAATGCAACCCCCCTCCCCACCCTTCGTCGCTATCTGTGGTACTACAAAAACTGTCCTGACTGTAACAGAATGTCAGGTGGAGTCTGTATCTGTGTCCTTGCCTCTGTCTGCAGTGAACCCGTGTCCCTTCAAACCCTTTAGAAGCTGTGGATATCAGGGTGAAGACAACATAAGGAATTACCATCTGTAACATCTACCTTTCTCTAGATGGTGAAGTGCCGCACCATGTACTGGCTGCACTGATTTCCCAACTCCCCCACATTTTCTACTTCTTAGTGATTTTAATGCCCATAATCCATTGTGGGGTGGAACTAAGATTACTGGCCATGATAAAGATGTCGAGGATCTGCTAAGTCATCTTGACCTTTGCCTCCTAAATACAGGTTCCCTCACACATTTTAGTGTGGCACATGGCACATACTCGGCCATTGATCTCTCGGTTTTCAGGAGTGGCCTTCTCCCGTCTATCCACTGGAGAGCTCATGAAAATTTGTGGTAGTGACTACTTTTACTCTTCCTTTCCCTCCCCCAGCCTCACTCACCTAGACGCTTGCACAGATGGGCTCTTACCAAGGTTGATTGGGACACTTTCACCTCTGCTACCAACGTTGAATCTCTGTTGCATGGCAACATCGATGAGATGACCCAGACCATCACTACTACCATTGTTTCCGCAGCTGAATCGGCAGTCCCTTGTTGCTCAGGTTGCCCCCAGCAGGAGACAGTACCTTGGTGGTCGCTGGAAATCGCTACAGCCATTAGAGACTGTAGCTGGTCCCTCCATCATTATAAGTGCCACCCGTCCCTGGAGCATCTCATTGCCTTCAAATGGCTCCATGCCCTGGTCTGTCACCTCATCAAATGACAGAAGCAGGAGTATTGGGAATGATATATCTCCACCATTGGAACACGAACCTCTCCTTCCCAGGTTTGGGCCAAGCTCATACACCTTTACAGATACCAGACCCCTGCAGGTATACCTGGAATTTCCGCACATGGAGCTGTATGTGCCAGTCTAGACATTATTGCAGAGCATCTTGCCGAGCATTTATGCTCGCTCCTCTGCATCTGAGAAATACCGCACCTTCTTTCATCTCCTCAAATGGTAGGTGGAACGACAACACCTATCCTTTGCTTCTCGCCACCCTACCCAGGTTCAAATGGCTCTGAGCACTATGGGACTTAACTGCTGAGGTCATCAGTCCCCTAGAACTTAGAACTACTTAAACCTAATTAACCTAAGGACATCACACACATCCATGCCCGAGGCCGGATTCGAACCTGCGACCGAAGTGGTCTCGCGGTTCCAGACTGTAGCGCCTAGAACCGCGCGGCCACACCGGCCGGCCCCTAGCCAGGTAATGACCCCTTTAGTGAGTGGGAATTCCTCAGTGCCCTTGCTGATTGTCGTGCCACATCCCCGAGACCAGACTACATCGATTCCCAAATGATTAAACATCTGTCAGCAGATTACCAGCACCACCTCCGAGCTGTCTTCAATTGCATCTGGAGCGATGGCGAATTCCCGTCGCAATGGCGGGAATGTATCATTGTCCCAGTGCTAAAGCCTGGAAAGAACATGCTAGATGTGTACTATCGTCCTATCAGCCTCACCAATGTCCTATGCAAGCTTCTCAGGCATATGGTGAGCTGGCAGTTGTGTTGGCTCCTTGAGTCTCGAAACCTTCTGGTTCCATACCAGGGCGGGTTTTGCCAAAGTCGCTCCACCACTAGCAACTTGGTCTACCTGGAGTCTGCCATCCGAACGTCCTTTTCCCGGCGTCAACACCTTATTGCCGTCTTTTTTGACCTGACGAAAACCTACAATACCACTTGGCTACACTACAACCTCACTGCACTGCACAGGTGGGGCCTCCGTAGCCCGCTCCCGATTTTTATACGGAACTTTTTGTCACTCGGCACTTTTAGAGTTCGAGTCAGTGCTTCACACAGCTCGCCCTACAATCAAGAAAAAAAATTGCACTGGGACTTAACTTCTGAGGTCATCAGTCCCCTAGAACTTAGAACTACTTAAACCTAACTAACCTAAGGACATCACACATATCCATGCCCGAGGCAAGATCCGAACCTGCGACCGTAGCGGTTGCCCGGGTCCAGACTGTAGCGCCTAGAACCGCTTGGCCACCCCGGCCGGCCTACATTCAAGAGAATGGGGTCGTGCAGGGCTCTGCACTGAACGTCTCATTCGTTTTAATTGCCATAAATGGGCTCACAGCAGCAGTGGGGTCCTCAGTATACCCCTTCTTACATGATGACGATTTTTGTATTTCCTTCTGCTCCTACGAAAGGTGCCGTCATGGGCCCTCACTCACGTCTTTTAGTTTTCAGGCGCCAAGGCTTATGTCATGCACTTCTGTCATTGCCATACTGTCCCCCCATATGTGAAACTTTTCCTCGATAACCAGCCACTTACTGTAGTGGAGACTTACCAGTTTTTAGGAAAGATGTTTGACGTCCGATTAACTTGACGTTGCCCTCTTCGTCACCTTAAGGAAAAGTTCTGGCAGCATCTTAATATTATTCGATGGCTGAGAAATACTGACTGGGGTGCTGATCGCCCTACACTTCTGCAGCTGTACAACTCCCTTGTGCAGTCCTATCTTGGCGATGGGAGCCTGGTGTATGGTTCAGCATCACCCTCAGCAGTGCGACTGATGGATCCTATATACCACTGTGAGTTCAGCTTGCGACAGGAGCTTTCTGAATGAGCCCAGTTAACAGCATCCTCGTGGAAGCTAGCGTTCCTACATTGCAGGTCAAGCAACAACAACTGCTTGAGAATTATGCTGTCCACATTTGTAGTTCACTTCGCCATCCCAATTACCATCTCTTTTTCCCTAACACAGTGATCCATTTCCCACAACGGCGGCCCAGATCGGGGATTCCAATTACAGTCCACATCCGGTCGCTTCTATTGCACTCAACACTTTCCTTCTACAAACTTTCCTGCGGGTCCACTCACGTATGCCTCCATGCCCCAGGCCTTGGCCACAGCTTTGTCTGAACTTATCAAAAGGCCCAAAAGGCTCAATTTCACCTCAAGCCCTCTATCTGCAATTTTCTCTATTCTCAGCGAGTTCCAGGGCTCAGAAATAGTCTACACTGATGGCTCGATGGTCGGTGGTCACGTTGGCTTCACTCACAGTTATGCTGGAGATACTGGACAGCGCTCCTTGCCAGATGGCTGCAGTGTTTTCGCTGCAGAGTTGGTAGCCAACTCTCGCGCTCTTGAGCATGTCTGCTTCTATGCAGGTGAATTCTTCATCATCTGTACTGACTCCTTAAGCAGCCTAGAAGCTCTCGACCCATACTTCCCTCGCCACCCCTTGATAATGATTATGCAGGAGTCTCTCTATGCCCTCAGAAACAGTAGATGTTCAGTGTCCTTCATTGGACCCAGGACATGTCGGGTTCCTGGGCATCAAACTTGCTGACAGGCTGGCCAAACAGGTTACTAGTAAGCCAACTCTGGAGATCGGCCTGCCAGAGAGTAATCTCTGATTGGTCTTATACCCTGTACCCTACAGTTTTCAGAATCTGGGATACTGAATGGTGCATCCTCAGTACACCAAATAAACTATGTATTATCAAGGAAACAACGAATGTGTGGCTGTCATCCATGCGAACCACTCGCAAGGACATTGCTGGCTCCACGTCGGCCGTACTTGGCTAACTCATGCCACCTTCTCCGTCGCAAGGACCCACCTAGGTGCCGCTGTGGTTCCCACATGACTGTCGTCCACATCTTGTTGGACTGCCCAATTTTAGCCGCTCTGCGACGGACTTATAACCTTCACATGACACTGCCAACGGTGTTGGGAGACAATGCCTCAATGGCTGACATAGTTTTACGTTTTATTCGTGAGGGTTTTTTTTATCACACAGTCTAAGGGTGGGCGTCTGGCCTTCTCTCCTAGGCTTCCACCCTCCCTCCATTTTAACTTTCCCTCAGTCTTTCATTGCTATTTGTTCACGTTGGTGTTCGTCTTGTCCCTTTCTGTGTTCCTCTAGCGTTGTCTTTTAGGCTGGAGATTTTAGTGTGTTGCAGAGTAGCTGCCTCATCCTTTTTTACCCTTGCGATTAGACAGCCCAAGCCATCTGCTACATATATTATTTTAATACCCTCCAGCACATTTTCCTTTTAGTGTCCGTTTTCCCCTTTTGGTTAGTTTCCTTCGTTTTCTCTTTCCCTGTGGTTCCCAGTTAATTTTACCCCTTTTTACATTACCTGACTGCCTTTGTGAACTGTTTTAACTCAAGAATTGTTGTATGGGTAAAAAGGGACTGATGACATTGTAGTTTGGTCCCTTTACTCCCCAAACCAACGGATCACACACTTCTTCTCTACGTATGAGGACATATAACAAGCACACAAGACACAGTCTGTTGTATGTACAAGATACAGTTTTGGGAAAACTCCAGGTGAAAATATGGAACCTACTTGTAACTTTCCGTTCTCTTGTAGTCTTCTCTCATTTTCTGTGAACGTGCAATGATGAAGAGTATTTATGTTGGTAAAACTTTTCACACGCAAACGTACAGCAGCACTGCTGTTGCCATATACTGAGGACCCCACTGCTGCTGCGGGACCATTTATGGCAATTAAAACGAATGGGACGTTCAGTGCAGAGCCTTGCACGACCCCATTCTTTTGAATGCAGGGCGAGCTGTGTGAAGCACCGACTCGAACTCTAAAAGTCATTTTGTTACTAGTGTACTGGGACACCCGGATGGCCTTTTTTAGGATAGGGAAGGGGGAAAGAAAACGAGTTTTAAGAGAGATTAGCAGACACACTCAGGTTGAGAAAACAGATGAACAGGAGTCAGATTGTATCATACAGCCTCCATTTAAACAGTGTTCAACAGAAAGCTTGCATAGGACATTGGTGAGGCTGATAGGACGATAGTACACATCTAGCATGTTCTTTCCAGGCTTTAGCACTGGGACAATGATACATTCCCGCCATTGCGACGGGAATTCGCCATCGCTCCAGATGCAATTGAAGACAGCTCGGAGGTGGTGCTGGTAATCTGCTGACAGATGTTTAATCATTTGGGAATCGATGTAGTCTGGTCTCGGGGATGTGGCACGACAATCAGCAAGGGCACTGAGGAATTCCCACTCACTAAAGGGGTCATTACCTGGCTAGGGGCCGGCCGGTGTGGCCGCGCGGTTCTAGGCGCTACAGTCTGGAACCGCGAGACCACTTCGGTCGCAGGTTCGAATCCGGCCTCGGGCATGGATGTGTGTGATGTCCTTAGGTTAATTAGGTTTAAGTAGTTCTAAGTTCTAGGGGACTGATGACCTCAGCAGTTAAGTCCCATAGTGCTCAGAG
Source organism: Schistocerca nitens (assembly GCF_023898315.1). NCBI lineage: Eukaryota > Metazoa > Arthropoda > Insecta > Orthoptera > Acrididae > Schistocerca > Schistocerca nitens. The sequence continues at coordinate 295,647,861 of NC_064616.1, read as the reverse complement.
CCATTTGAACCTGGGTAGGGTGGCGAGAAGCAAAGGATAGGTGTTGTCGTTCCACCTACCATTTGAGGAGATGAAAGAAGGTGCGGTATTTCTCAGATGCAGAGGAGCGAGCATAAATGCTCGGCAAGATGCTCTGCAATAATGTCTAGACTGGCACATACAGCTCCATGTGCGGAAATTCCAGGTATACCTGCAGGGGTCTGGTATCTGTAAAGGTGTATGAGCTTGGCCCAAACCTGGGAAGGAGAGGTTCGTGTTCCAATGGTGGAGATATATCATTCCCAATACTCCTGCTTCTGTCATTTGATGAGGTGACAGACCAGGGCATGGAGCCATTTGAAGGCAATGAGATGCTCCAGGGACGGGTGGCACTTATAATGATGGAGGGCCCAGCTACAGTCTCTAATGGCTGTAGCGATTTCCAGCGACCACCAAGGTACTGTCTCCTGCTGGGGGCAACCTGAGCAACAAGGGACTGCCGATTCAGCTGCGGAAACAATGGTAGTAGTGATGGTCTGGGTCATCTCATCGATGTTGCCATGCAACAGAGATTCAACGTTGGTAGCAGAGGTGAAAGTGTCCCAATCAACCTTGGTAAGAGCCCATCTGTGCAAGCGTCTAGGTGAGTGAGGCTGGGGGAGGGAAAGGAAGAGTAAAAGTAGTCACTACCACACAAGTTGTCATGAGCTCTCCAGTGGATAGACGGGAGAAGGCCACTCCTGAAAACCGAGAGATCAATGGCCGAGTATGTGCCATGTGCCACACTAAAATGTGTGAGGGAACCTGTATTTAGGAGGCAAAGGTCAAGATGACTTAGCAGATCCTCGACATCTTTATCATGGCCAGTAATCTTAGTTCCACCCCACAATGGGTTATGGGCATTAAAATCACTAAGAAGTAGAAAATGTGGGGGAGTTGGGAAATCAGTGCAGCCAGTACATGGTGCGGCACTTCACCATCTAGAGAAAGGTAGATGTTACAGATGGTAATTCCTTATGTTGTCTTCACCCTGATATCCACAGCTTCTAAAGGGTTTGAAGGGACACGGGTTCACTGCAGACAGAGGCAAGGACACAGATACAGACTCCACCTGACATTCTGTTACAGTCAGGACAGTTTTTGTAGTACCACAGATAGCGACGAAGGGTGGGGAGGGGGGTTGCATTGTGGGAAACCAGGTTTCCTGAAGGGCAACGCAAAAAGCAGACTTAATGCTTAAAAGTTGTCATAACTCAGCCAGTTCCACTGGAGAATGACGCTGTCAGTTGTCTGGGAAGGCATGAAGGGACCAAGGATGCAGTCATCTGCATAAGTGCCACCAGTGCGTCCTGTTTCTTAGCAGACTTCTTCTTTATCTGCTTGCTCTCTCGCTTCTCTTTAGGGGCTTGCTGGGAGGACATCTCCAAAGTAGCAACAGTATGGAGGAAGACTGTGGAGCACTTCATCCAGCAGCTTGTGGCTCCTTCAGCCACTGGCCAGTGTCCACTTTTGCAGTGGTGGAGACCTTGGATGGAGAGACCCGAGGGACCTCTTCCATGTGAGAGGAACCGGAGGAGGCTGTTGGTTCTCTGGCTGGGATGTGGGGACCGATGTCTGCAATGTTTGGGAAGGTGTTGCCCCTGAAGTAGAAGTTTGGGAGCAACAGAAGAAGAAATTCCTCCAACCATCAAGGTAGGGGATGTAATATGGCAGCCCTGATGGCCCACTCTACGAGGTATAGGCGAGGAGGCCACCGTCGCCAGTGAGGGTGATGTCAATGTAGCTGCAGCATATGTAGATATCAAACAAATGGGGTGCAACATTTTATATTTCCATTTAGCCTCTTGGTAAATCAGCTGGTACAGGATCTTGTACTTCATAATTTTCCGCTCCTTCTGGAGTACTGTGCAATCTAGTGAGCAGGGCGAGTTGTGCTCTCCACAGTGTACACAAGTGGGAAGAGGTGCACATGGAGTATTTGGGTGTAGTGGACGTCCACAGTCTCGATATGTGGCTCCGGAATTGTAGCGAGAAGACGTGTGCCCAAAGTTCCAGCACTTAAAGCACCACATAGGGTAAGGGACGTATGGTTTTGTGTCACATCAGTATACCATCACCTTGACATTTTCAGGCAATGAATCACTCTCAAAGGCCAAGTGAAAGGCACTGGTACCAACCCTATTGTCTTTTGGTCCGCTATAGACGCGCCAGATGAAGTGATCACCCAGCCATTCTAAATTAGCTCGTCGTCAGACTGCAAGAGAAGGTCACTATGGAAAATAACCCCATACTTGTCCAGGTTGTAGACAAAAAATAAAGGCTTTGTAGCCAGAAAAAAGTCCTCATCTGTTCTGCTGCAGACTAAATACCTTGGCGAATAATCTTTTCCATAGTCCTACGTCCCTCCCATGGTATAGCTTGGGAGGGGAACGATCTAGGATCATACCTGGCAGAGGCTGGTAGTGAAAAGACTTAAATACAACCTGCTGAAGTGTTCTTTCAGGCAACATTTCTTGACATATATATGGCTTGCACTCTCAGCAAATCCACTGGAACCAAATAGCGATTATGTTGCAATGGTTGATAAAATTCTGTCTCCCATAAGTATAAAAGACTTAGAAGTTTTTCTGGGTAAGATCAACTACTATACCTGGTTCATTAATAAGCTATCAGAATTTTCTTATCCACTGATCTAGCTGCAATGCAAAAGTGCACATTTCTAATTCCAGACTTTAAAAGGTTGCCGTAAGTGTGTACTGTGTCTGACAAGAAAAACTCCTCATCTGGCCTTGTAATACTAACTGATGCATCCCCCTGTGGTATTGGCACAGTCTTAGCACATACAGGGTGTTTCAAAAATGACCGGTATATTTGAAACTGCAATAAAAACTAAACGAGCAGCGATGGAAATACACCGTTTGTTGCAATATGCTTGGGACAACAGTACATTTTCAGGCGGACAAACTTTCGAAATTACAGTAGTTACAATTTTCAACAATAGATGGCGCTGCAAGTGATGTGAAAGATATAGAAGACAACGCAGTCTGTGGGTGCGCCATTCTGTATGTCGTCTTTCTGCTGTAAGCGTGTGCTGTTCACAACGTGCAAGTGTGCTGTAGACAACATGGTTTATTCCTTAGAACAGAGGATTTTTCTGGTGTTGGAATTCCACCGCCTAGAACACAGTGTTGTTGCAACAGGATGAAGTTTTCAACGGAGGTTTAATGTAACCAAAGGACTGAAAAGCGATACAATAAAGGATCTGTTTGAAAAATTTCAATGGACTGGGAACGTGACGGATGAACGTGCTGGAAAGGTAGGGCGACCGCGTACGGCAACCACAGAGGGCAACGCGCAGCTAGTGCAGCAGGTGATCCAACAGCGGCCTCGGGTTTCCGTTCGCCGTGTTGCAGCTGCGGTCCAAATGACGCCAACGTCCACATATCGTCTCATGCGCCAGAGTTTACACCTCTATCCATACAAAATTCAAACGCGGCAACCCCTCAGCGCCGCTACCATTGCTGCACAAGAGACATTCGCTAACGATATAGTGCACAGGATTGATGACGGCGATATGCATGTGGGCAGCATTTGGTTTCCTGACGAAGCTTATTTTTACCTGGACGGCTTCGTCAATAAACAGAACTGGCGCATATGGGGAACCGAAAAGCCCCATGTTGCAGTCCCATCGTCCTTGCATCCTCAAAAAGTACTGGTCTGGGCCGCCATTTCTTCCAAAGGAATCATTGGCCCATTTTTCAGATCCGAAACGATTACTGCATCACGCTATCTGGACATTCTTCGTGAATTTGTGGCGGTACAAACTGCCTTAGACGACACTGCGAACACCTCGTGGTTTATGCAAGATGGTGCCCGGCCACATCGCACGGCCGACGTCTTTAATTTCCTGAATGCATATTTCGATGATCGTGTGATTGCTTTGGGCTATCCGAAACATACAGGAGGCGGCGTGGATTGGCCTCCCTATTCGCCAGACATGAACCCCTGTGACTTCTTTCTGTGGGGACACTTGAAAGACCAGGTGTACCGCCAGAATCCAGAAACAATTGAACAGCTGAAGCAGTACATCTCATCTGCATGTGAAGCCATTCCGCCAGACACGTTGTCAAAGGTTTCGCGTAATTTCATTCAGAGACTACGCCATATTATTGCTACGCATGGTGGATATGTGGAAAATATCGTACTATAGAGTTTCCCAGACCGCAGCGCCATCTGTTGTTGAAAATTGTAACTACTGTAATTTCGAAAGTTTGTCCGCCTGAAAATGTACTGTTGTCCCAAGCATATTGCAACAAACGGTGTATTTCTATCGCTGCTCGTTTAGTTTCTATTGCCGTTTCAAATATACCGGTCATTTTTGAAACACCCTGTGCATACCCCAATGGCACTGAGCACCCTTTCACATATGCTGCTACACTTATCCATGCCTCAGCAGCACTATTCTCATACTGAGCAGGAGGCTGTCATTATCATTTATGCAGTCCAGAAATTTAAATTATTTCTTTATGGATAGGAATTCCATCTTTTCATGGATCAGTGACTGTTACTTACCACCATTGGCTTGAAGCATCACCAGACTGGACCAGCCATTGCCTCCAGTGCTGGGTGCTGTACTTGTCCAATGTTCTTTATCCTGTGCACCATCAAACAATGAATGCAGACATACTCTCATGATTCCCCATAAGATGTGACCCAGCCTTTATCCAAGCTGAACTGGTTTATTTCCAGTTTGATTCAGATCTGGTTTCAGTCATTTTAACCTTTCCTTTAACATCACATGACAATGTAGCTGCTACCAACAAGAACTCAAGATCTCAACATTACACCATCTTGCTCACTTTGTACAACATGTGTGGCTGGACACACCTCCCAAGCTGGAATTTCATCTCTTCTGACCACAACAGCTCTCATGGATCTCAGATGATGTCAACTGCCACTTCCTGATTTTTCTCTCCTTCAGCTGCAAGCACTGTGCCTTCTGCACACTGCCCATTGTGGCATGTCCCTGATCAAAAATTTGGCATGACAACATGTGTTGTTTTTGTATGTCCATCCTTCTGATTGGAGGTTTGAGGGACTTCAGTTGTTCACTTATGTAATAAAATGGAACACGTACAGTCTTTCTTACAGTGTTATTATTATATGGGTACCAGTTTTGGCCAGTCAGGCCTTAATTGGTGTTGATGGGGTTAACTCTAATTGTACACATGATTCATCAATGGCTATGATCTATGAAGTGGTTTTCACAGATTATATGTAACAACAATGTTGTGTCTCCAACCATGGTGTATACGATTGGAGTTAATTCCCTCAGGATCAATTAACGCCTGAGGATGGTGCACTGAAGCACAGAAACTGGTAGCCACATAAGAAATAATATAGTAAGGATGGCTGTAGGTGTTCCATTTTATTACATAACATGTGTTGTGGCCAAATGCTGACTCTGATTGCAGACATGATTCACCAATGTTTCACCTGTCAGACTAATCAAGCTGCATGTCCACAGCCATTTTATTCCTGATCCAGTGATGCTGTGGAACCATGGGAGCAGGTCCACTTAGGTCTTGCTGGTGCACTTTTGGGCTCCCGTGTGTTAGGTCATGACTGATTCCTTTTCTCATTTCCTTCTTGTATTCTACATTGTTACTACCATAATGGTTGAGGAAGAAAATCTTTGCATTTGAAGGAACCCCATCACCGTGATTTCTGATAACAGGATGGCATTTATCCCCTATGACTTTGAATGGTTTTGCATCTGTAATGGAGTTCAACACCTTCACGCCATGTTTTCTCACCTGGCTTCCAACAGTCATGCAGAATGCTTTATACACACCTTCAAAAACTGTCTCTGCAAGGAAATGATCTCTAACACCACAAAACTGTGTAGGTTTCTAGCAACTTATGGGGTCACCCTGATAAAGGGCTGCAGCCCAACAGAGTGGCTGCATGGTCACCATCTTGATATACTGCTCTCACTGCTGGCCAACATTGTCCTGAGGTCTCTATCTTCCAGGTGAGCACCTTGATATTGGTCTATCAGTAGTAGTGGTAGTGGTGGTAGTAGTAGTAGTAGTAGTAGTAGTACCAGTTCCAGCCATCCATAGATCTCTTTTACAAGTATACTAGACATGTTTTGATATTACAATTTATGTACAACAAAAACAATGTTACTCATATGTGCAGGCATTTCACACTTATAGATCTAGTTTACAAGGATGGGACAGGTAATTGCCCTATCCTTATAGTAGGAACCATTCCAGGATTTGTCCGAAGTAATTAAGGGGAACTGTGGAAAAGCTACGAGGGTCTTTCAATAATTAAAGAGACAAATTGGTCTGGGGAAAAAGCTGTTAGTAGGGCAAGTTTGGTACATTTATGGGTTTAAGTTGGCATCACTGGGATAAGCCCTAATCAGCTGATGTTTCAACATTGTTTTGTTTATAACCTCAAAAATACATTTAAAAATGGTGAGTCCACTTGAAACATCCACATTAGTTGAACAACGTTCTGTTATTTGTTTTTTATTTGCTGAAATGAAAAATCAGTGAATATGTACTGTAGAATGTCTAAAGTTTATGGTAAAGGTTGTATGAATCATGCAAATTTTTACAAGTGAGTAGAGCGGTTCAAAAACGGTCGTGACTCAGTGACTGACAAACACTGTTCTGGCCAACCAGTTGCAGTTTCAACTTCCTCACCTGAAAGTCGAATTGATGGCATTATTCATGCTGACTGCTGGTTACTGTGGAAATGATAAGGTTCAAGTTAATACTGTTACATTATCTGTAACAAGCTGAAATACTGCAAAACATGTACAAGATGGGTCCCAAAGGAATTGACATGGCTACACAAGGAAACAAGGTTAAGAATGTGCACAGAGCTAAAGGAACATTATGAAAGAGAAGGTGAACACTTCCTCGACAAAATTTTAATTTAGGTTCACTATTATGAGCCAGAATCAAAAAGACAAAGCATGGAGTGGAAGAACACCAACTCATCTGTCAAGAAAAAATTCAAAATCCAAGCATCAGCAGAAAAAGTCATGTTGATGGTTTTTGGGATGCTGAAGGTCCAGTTTTTTGTGATTATATCAAAGAGCAGCGTATAGTGAACAGCCAATACTACTCAGATTGGCTTTTAAACAAGGTGAAGCCAGCCATTAGAGAGAGACGCCTTGGATCTCAGAGGAGAGGTGTGATTCTCCAGCAAGATAACACGCATCCACATATTGCTCAACTAACCCATGAAACCATCAACAAAATGGGCTGGCAGGTACTGCCTCATCCCCCTTACAGTCCTGATTTAGCACCTAGTGTTTCCATTTGTTTGGTGCACTGAAGGAGACATTAGATGGGAAGAGGTTCCAGAACAATGAGGACATGAAAAAGTTGTGGGAAATTGGTTCAAACATGAAGATAAAGAGTTCTTTGCAGCTGGAATAAAAAAGTTTGTAGCTCATTGGAACAAGTGCATAAATGTTCAAGGGGATCGTATTGAAAAGTAGAAAAAGTATTGTTTTGTAAAAGTAAACGCTTTTTTTCTCCAGATCAATTTGTATCTTTTATTATTGAATGACCCTCATAAATTACAATGACCAGATGAGGATTGGAGTCTCCACCCTCACAAATACAAGGCCACTCTGTTTAAAACAGTGGTACCTCAGTTTATCCCTAGAGTACAATACTGTTTTATAAATAAGTTATTTAATAATGTAAAAAGGCTAATGCTACATTGGTCATTCATTTCTTACTCCCAGTCTGCACCACACACACACACTATTCACGTACATTGTTTCATAATGCTACACACACTGCCAGCTGCTGTCAGAAACATTTTGTGTACTGTAACTTCCCATTCACTAGCCTGAAGAACTGAGTCAGCATCCTTCTGTCACGAATGAGATGTTGAGCTCATAAACAGGATAAAGTTTTAGTATTAGACACTGCATAGCTTTGGGAATGAGTTTTCCTAGAAAAGAAAAAAAAGAAGGAAAACATATAGTGTATAATTGTTATATGGAATGATAGACTTATTATCATTATTATTAAATATTTGTGTTATATTTTTTACCAAACCCATACTCTTTGTTACGTAAGTAATTTGTCAATGTATTGGTTAACAGTTACTTCTTAACTGTCTTTCTCAATAAGTTTGCTTTAGCTGTTTCTTTAATATCCTTTCATAATTCATTGTACAGTTTTATTCATTGATAGAGATTGCTATTTTGAGCTTTGTGTTTATTCTTTCATAGCAAATGTAAGTTCAGTCTAGATCTTGTACCATAGTCATGGACAAAGCTCTTTGTGCAGCAATGATCATTGATGTTTTTGTTGTGTGCAACTGATTTGTGAATGTACTCACATGGTACAGTTGAAATCCCCAGTGTCTAGAAACAGATTTTTACAGTGAGCCTGACTACTATTTTTGGTTATTATTCTTATGGCATTTTTCTGCAATTTGAAAATTGTGTTCAAGTTTTGTTCATTTGTTCCCCCAAAAAGAATGCCATACCTAAAAACTGTATGTACATATGAACTGTATGTAAAAAAAAAAAAAATGAAAGAAAGAACTCGCTGTCATACACTGATGACAGGACTCTGAAGGCATAATGCTGATGACATTCTGTTTGCAAGTATGAGTATCTTTGTGTGTTCACACCACTTCAACTGAGAATCGGTATTCATTCCTAGAAATTTGGCATTTTCTACACAGTCTGTAGACATGCCGTCTAAAATTAATTTAACAACATCATTTTCTCTCTTTGAGGTGAATTTCATGGCATCAGTTTTCTTCTGTTCAAAGTTGCTTTATTGTTCATTGACCAATTTAAACTTCATTGAGGGCTTCATTTGTTTCCTCTTCAACGAGTTCTCATTTTTTCTCAGTAGCTATAATATTGCTGTAATTTCTCCACATGACTAACACTACTGAAAAAGTCATTGATGTATATCAGGAACAGTATTGATTGTAAAATGCTACCCTGAGGAACTGTTGTATTAATGTGGTTTGGTTTTGGTAAGTGTTTTGCTAAAAGTTTAAGCTTATTTGATGTATGTGTTATCTCTACTTGTTGTACCCTAACTGCTAAGTTTGATCAGAACCTAATGCTTCTAGCTAATTTAGTAGAATCTTATGATCAATGGTATGAAAAGCCTTAGAAAGATCTAAAAATATGACTGTGACAAACTCATCTTTTAAGACATGCATCTCTGAGCCATCGACTGTACAAATACACCTTTATTATTTACTGATTTCGGTCAAATAACTGTATTCACAGGAGGAAAAGCTGTACAATGATGAGTCACTAATATATAAGCTTCAAATCAGCTCCAGTCATAGGTTCATACAATTGCTCCATAAATTCTGATGTACTAAAATTATTTTGTCTGATACAAATACAACACTGTATAAAATTTAATCCTTAGCTATTAGTGAAACCAGTATTGAATAAAAGTGTATTTGTACAGCTGATGGCTCAGAGATGCATTGCTTCAAATATTTGACAGCTGCAAACAGTTATCTTATATAATTTCTAAGCATTCATCTTTTCCAAGAGCACCAGGTACCACTTTTGAGAATTCTACTATGGCTGTCCAACTGTGTACTCCTATCATTTCAGAAACCAAAAAGTTATATTTATTTAAGTGATTCGTTAATCCGTCTTTCATAATTCATTCTACTATTTTTGAGAATGGTGAAGGTAGGAGAATGGGCCAGTAATTTTCTATGTCTTGCATTACCTTTCCTTAGCAGAGGTACAACTCTTGCCTATTTTAAATATTTTGGAAATTTTCCTGATGAGAAAGATTTGTTTATTATGTTTGTTCAGGTAGCTTGTATACTATACGCGAGCTATTACTTAGCATCTCCCAGCCAGGGGTGTGGGGAACGGAGAGTGAGCACTAGGGCTGCTGAGGGGAGAGGTGGTGTGAGGAGGGGAACAAGCTCCACCTCCATGTCCTGCAAGCGCGCAGTGCAGGCAACACAAACATGTTTCTTAAACTTCCACAAAAGCAGCTATGGGTAGGACAGAGTTAATCGTCAGTTAAATACTTCATCCTATCGAAATTGAGACCACTGTTTGCACTGACATATTAAATAAAGACATTCATGCCATACATTATCAGTTACCTTATCAACATAAATGTGGAATTATAAGTAGGTAAAAGAACAATTTACGACACTAGGAATCGAAGATACTAACTTACTGTTTATTTTTTAAATTTACTGGATGCCACACATTTCAGCAAAGCTATAATAACATTCAACCCAAATGTATAATAAAACAAGAATGAAACAGGCCAATTTTGCTGAAGCTTCTGATAATTCTGATGCACTAACAGTTTCACTTTCACACGTAATCATTTTTCCGATTCATCACTGATATTTGAAGTGCCAATGTTGACAATGAGGTTGTCGATGGCTATTTCCATCACACTGTTATGCCTCCAGTACTCCTGATGAAGCTGTTGTACCTTTTTGCAGTGACCTTTCCAGTCTCCCTCAGTAACAGCCTGAAAACAAGTGCTTGCAAGGGTCAAGAGATTTTCAGATGAGATGTCACCTGTAATGTTGCGGTCCCAAAAGGGACAAATTGCATTCAAGTATTTTCAGAAATGGGTTAAAGTGTATGATTAGTCATTACTACGAGGGCAGTTCAATAAGTAATGCAACACATTTTTTTTCTGAAACAGGGGTTGTTTTATTCAGCATTGAAATACACCAGGTTATTCCCCAATCTTTTAGCTACACAACACTATTTTTCAACGTAATCTCCATTCAATGCTACGGCCTTACGCCACCTTGAAATGAGGGCCTGTATGCCTGCACGGTACCATTCCACTGGTCGATGTCAGAGCCAACGTCGTACTGCATCAATAACTTCTTCATCATCCGCGTAGTGCGTCCCATGGATTGCGTCCTTCATTGGGCCAAACATATGGAAATCCGACGGTGCGAGATCGGGGCTGTAGGGTGCATGAGGAAGAACAGTCCACTGAAGTTTTGTGAGCTCCTCCCGGGTGCGAAGACTTGTGTGAGGTCTTGCGTTGTCATGAAGAAGGAGAAGTTCGTTCTGATTTTTGTGCCTACGAACACGCTGAAGTCGTTTCTTCAATTTCTGAAGAGTAGCACAATACACTTCAGAGTTGATCGTTTGACCATGGGGAAGGACATCGAACAGAATAACCCCTTCAGCGTCCCAGAAGACTGTAACCATGACTTTACCAGCTGAGGGTATGGCTTTAAACTTTTTCTTGGTAGGGGAGGGGGTGTGGCGCCACTCCATTAATTGCCGTTTTGTTTCAGGTTCGAAGTGATGAACCCATGTTTCATCACCTGTAACAATCTTTGACAATAAATTGTCACCCTCAGCCACATGACGAGCAAGCAATTCCGCACAGATGGTTCTCCTTTGCTCTTTATGGTGTTCAGTTAGACAACGAGGGACCCAGCGGGAACAAACCTTTGAATATCCCAACTGGTGAACAATTGTGACAGCACTACCAACAGAGATGTCAAGTTGAGCACTGAGTTGTTTGATGGTGATCCGTCGATCATCTCGAACGAGTGTGTTCGCACGCTCCGCCATTGCAGGAGTCACAGCTGTGCACGGCCGGCCCGCACGCGGGAGATCAGACAATCTTGCTTGACCTTGCGGCGATGATGACACACGCTTTGCCCAACGACTCACCATGCTTTTGTCCAGTGCCAGATCACCGTAGACATTCCGCAAGCGCCTATGAATATCTGAGATGCCCTGGTTTTCCGCCAAAAGAAACTCGATCACTGCCTGTTGTTTGCAACGCACATCCGTTACAGACGCCATTTTAACAGCTCCGTACAGCGCTGCCACCTGTCGGAAGTCAATAAAACTATACAAGACGAAGCGGGAATGTTTGAAAATATTCCACAAGAAATTTCCAGTTTTTTCAACCAAAATTGGCCGAGAAAAAAATGTGTTGCATTACTTATTGAACTGCCCTCGTATAAGCATCTGTCTTTTTACTGGCTCTATCAGTAAAAGAGTACACATTTTTAATTAATTACAATCAAATGTGGACCTATTTAGAATTTAGAATATAGGATTATAACTGAAACTAATCTCTTTTTGCCAGGAGTTCGTGGGTATAAGTCTGGATGATTCCTGGCAAATTCTCTAACTCCCACAATACTATGCAGGCTCTTCCCAGTGTATGTCAAGGCTCTGAGGTAAGACTGCCAAATTGGGTGTAACAGTTTTTTTTTTTTTCCATCATCACAGGACTTCACTACATTCATCATCATTTTATGAGAAGTGCTCCTTATAATCAGATTCTTTTTCTGAACTGGAGTTGATGGTAAGTCCTACAATGGGCCAGCAACTGGATCATCACTCATTTTGGAAGCAGTGAAAACACATATACTGTACACTGACAGCAACAGCAGAGCTAAGCAACTAAAACAGCAGGCAACAAAGCAGATGACAAATGCAGTCTACACCACACAGTTGGCAACAGGTACTAATCACCATGCCACACCATGAAATCTCCTGACTGCTGCCGATAGTTTCCGATTCAGAACTAGGGGGCCCACATGCCAAGTTATAGTTCCCATACAGTACTCTCTATGTATTGTTTTGCTACACACAATGGTACTCCATCTAACCCTATGGACTTTTTATTTTTTAGTTTTTGTACAGTTTTACTGACTTCATGTTCTGAAATGAGCAGTAACATCATTGTTCTTACTGCATGATTATTTACTGTTGTTTTACTTCTTTCTGGGAATTTTTCTTGTAAGTTCTCTGAAATACTTGAAAAATGGTCATTCACACAGTTTCCTAGGTGATGTAGATCATTTATTACTCTACCCCCTCTTATCAGCATGTTATTATGTCTTTGTTTGTCTCTCCCTGTTTCCTTTTTTATGACATCCCAGACTGCTTTGCTTTTATTCTCTGAATTACATATTATTTTGTCATTAAATGACTATTTGCAACAATTAGCACCTTCCTACAAATCTTTCTGTTCCTATGATAGTAATTTAAGAACTCCAGCTGATTAATGACTCTTTTTCATGGAACAAAGGACTTCTTAATACCTGCTGTTATCCATTTGTTTTTGTTAGACATTGATACTGATATGGGTACGTTTGGAAATGTATTTCCAAAGTTCAATTTAAATAATGTTGAGAATTTATAAAATTTCACATTTACAGTGGTTTCTCCATTCAGTTCATCCCAGCTTTGTTTTGTTATTTGTTTAGAAAAAACTTATATTTTGGTTTCTGTAAATATCTTTTGTGTGTCTGCAATTAAGGGTTTTTTTTCCACACCTCATGTCACTGTTGTTATTTGGCACAAATGGTCTGATAGTCCAAGATCTTTTATAGCAATTTCACACTTTTCTCTGTCCACATTTTTGGTCACATGGTTTTGGTCATTCCAATAACCATTGCTGTACTATTGGCCACCAGGGACATGCCAAAACTCTGAAGGATATTAATGACGGTGCTTCTAGTTTTGTTTATACTATTTGTGATTATGTTTATGTCTCCACATAATGTTATGTTGACTTTTGTACTTGATGCTTATATGTAGAACTTTTGTTAGTTTATTGAAAAACTGTCTTTGCTACCACTGGGAGATTGATACACACACAAAATGATTGATTTCTTGGTTGCATCAAGCCCTGTTAATTCCTAATATTTCAGAAGTGTTTGTCTTCACTTACTGTACTAAGTGTAGTAGAATCTAGAGAAATTATTTTGTGACATCAGATATCATGAACATTACCCATGTTGGGTGCCAAAACTGTAGTGAATTCTAGAAATTAAATGAAATCAAACACAAAGGGTACAAAATTAAGGGGCTCCTGTATGAATATAAAAGATTGCTTATATGTTCAAAACATATTTATTTTCATGCTGTTTACACAAAACAAAACAAAATTATAAATCTCAGGGCCGATTTGACTGGGCGTGGACACAACTCAGTTATTAATGGGAAAGAGGAGGGAACGAATCGTCTTACCATTCTTGTTATCATTCGTCGTATGCTGCTGTTGGCGGCAGGCCCTGCATCGATATGGCATGCTGTGTCGGAGCTGAGCTGCACAGGTTGGCTGCCCTCATTAGCAATCATGGCTTTGTGGTGGGTCCCAGATACAATCTCTGTGTTGTCTCTCCATTGTTGGTTGCGTGGCCGAAGCTGTGCTATCATGGCGTCGGAAGACGGGTTTTGGCTATGAGTGGAAGAGTGCCCATGTCCTCTCACTTCCACGGTGTCTCCATGACTCCCCTCTCTCTTCTCATCCATCTCCCAGTTCAACTCTTCATCGAAATATTTTTTCTTTCGGTGTTATCATTTGCAGACGAAATTTTCAATGTAGCCCAATGACAGGTCATCGTTTCATCGCCCTGCCTCTCTTTCTATCTGGCCTGGGCTGGCGTGTGGCTCATGAATCAGTGCCTTTCTCACGATTTCACATTCTTAAGATGTCTTCCTGCATTCCGAGGCTGTTGGGAGGGCAGCTACATAACACTTCCTTATAACCACTCCTTCTGCATGAGCCCTGGACAGACTCATGTTTGGGCTCTGGCTCAAAATCTGCTGGCGTCCGTCATTTACAAGGAATGTACTCACTGTCGAGGAAAATATCTTGATAAGAATGCCGGTTTCTTTCATAATCCTCCCTGTGCTGATTCCCTGCGCTTTTTTCTATGCTCCTCCCTGTGCCCATGGGGTGCTGGAATTGTTGGCACATCCCCGTTTTTTAAGGCAGGTAAAATGGCTGCCCCAAGACCATAAGAACTCAGATGCTTTTGCACGTGCATTCTTGGTGTTCTGTCCTAATGGCTGCAGATGTCCATCAGTTCTCGGCACAGCACACTTCTTGTTGCCACACAGGCCCTTTCCCATCATGTCCATCCTTGAGCAAGGTGCAAATGTCGGCCTGACTTCCTGCTGTGTGCTTGCAGAATGACTGCACCTGAGGGCTTGCCCCAGAGAGTCCAGCCCCTTTCTCCTCCACGGCCACTCACGGCGACTTGGCGAAAGTGGCTGCGTTATTACACAGCTCCTAGTCATGAATATTAAGCTTCTGATACTGAAGGTTGAAAGTCATGACAAAGTGGCCCATCTATGTTCACTTGGCCCATTGCACACACAATTCAAAACAAAAATACGAACACTTCATTCACTGATGTGGGGTATTGTGGGGATATTACGTTTTCAGCTGTGCCCTAGTGTGTCAAGCCCAGTTAAAAATTTACATATATGGTTGCCCTTAGCAAAGAGGTACAAGACATGTACAGATAAGTAAATTTCCTCACAAATAAATTGTTCATGAAGAACACTGTCACATTGAACTTGACGATAACATTGTATATGAACACAAGACAAGACATTCACAAATAAATGAAGATCAAAACAAGTAAACAATACATGAGTAACACAATGACCATGATGATAACGTCACAGACGTATGCAAGGTGTATGGGAAATAAACTTATATTCAAGACAAGTGTCAATCAAAATAAACCACTCACAATGGTACTGTTCATTACGTCACAGATGGAAATACTACACCCATACAACACATAGAGTTAAGACATGTGAAACAAAAATGAACTTTACCCAGCAATAATGTTTATGAAAGGCTTATTTGTTAGAAACACCAACATGGAAATTACACAATACAGAATTAAGGCAAGTGACATAGGAGTTGCCCTTAAGTCTCATTGTTCATCGAAGGGCGCTATTAAATCGATACAGAATGGATGTCAGTTCAAACCTCTGGTCACACAAAACAATAAATTCTCCATTGACACACTTTATTGAACTGATTAAGGGTATGATAGATAGGATTGGATGGGTAGCCCCTTCACGTTTTTGTCAACCATGCACATGTTTTGTTACCTTATAAGATGTACAAAAATAAGGTTCATACCTTTTCTTCTTCCACAAAACCCACAATCAATATGCATAAAGTACTCCTCACTGATCTTTGAGAGGCCTCCTTCTCATTTACTAGGTTGCATAGTATTAGCTATGCCAGCCGCATGGACTGACTCTAATGTCAAGAAAGAAAAAAAAAAAAAAAACTGGTCGAGTACTTAACTTTCTATTCCCTTAACTTAAGGATGCATTTTTTTAAAACTAAATTCAATAGTGTCAGCTGTGCGAGCCATGTCAATGCCAACTAGAATGTCAGTGATCTAAAAACAAATCTCCTGTCTACCTTACTTTGCACATTCGTGATATTTTACCCAACCCTTAAATTCTTACATGCAAAATAATGCTAACATGCTTCGATAAACATTTCATCCACTACTTTGCAAAGGTAAAACATCTTCTCTTCCAACTGCAAGGTACTTATTGGATCCCTCTGTATGCTGCAACAGAAATCTCATCAAATATTGGTGTGTGCCTGGTTTTCACCTTCCACGCTAGAGTCATTACACAAAACACCTTGCATGGCAATACAATAAAACATAGATCCATCGCACTGCATTACAATTAAATACATACAACAAATAAACAAACAAAAATTGAATGACATGGAAACGGCAGTGCTCTGGCATGAGCTGCATGATAATCCCGCGATGTGGGAAGTATTATTCTGTCAAATGCGAGTGGCTCCTCTTAGCTTTGTGCCGCGCGTCGCGATGGCACACGGGTCCCAGGCACACACAAATCCAACCGTCATATCATTTCTCCATATTCACACCAAGTGGCTCACAGTCCAGACACACTAAAAAATGATATCCAAGCACAGAAGCTAGGTATTAATTATCACAACAGAAAGTCTGTTCACAAGATACAGCGTGCTGTCAACAGACATTTACAATTTTCTACACCACTACTGCCGTACAATACTCCATTGAGCCACATATGCTCTCAGGCTGTGGGCGTTAAAAATACCACTGTAACTCTCAAACATCATGAATAACATAATAAATCATTGTCTGCAGTCTACCCTGCTTTTGACTGAGACGTCAGTTTTTCTCGCCACTTGGAAGCATGGAAATACCTGCGATCCTCCAAAAACCATCTTACTTTTGCAAATTTTGCAACCGTGGAGGGAACAACATCGTCTTCTACTGCTGGTGAGTGGGCATTAGTACTTTTGTGGTGCAGTTCACAGTGCTTCTCTGCCATGCTGCAATCACTTTTGCATTTTACACTCCACATGAGCTTCTCTGTGGCTGTAGGGGCTTCACCTTCAACATTTCTCATTGTCTCGGCACTCTTGTCATGGCATTTGACTGTGGGCTCTCTCTGTACATAGCTATGTTCCGTTTTGAACGCGTCATCTATACTCACATGGGAGGTTTGGGGTATCACGGTAGCTTACTTATTTAAGTCCTCTGGTCCTCTAAACCCTAATGGTACGTGTGTGAGGGTCTCTAACCCACGACCAGTAGCATCATGTCCGTCAGATTCACTTTCGTCGGCTGTGTGCGTGGAATTCTCATCACGACTTGCAGACAGCAATAAATCACCTTTTAGCTCCCATGGCCCATCTATGCAAATTTCCTCATTCTCCTTACATTTTACTAAATTAACTGTGCCTTTTGTGCCCTCTGCATCTCATGCTATCTGATCTTTGAACAAACTGACTACAGTTTTAGTGGTCCAATCCATGACCACCAATCTACTCGATAGTATATTATTTCCGATTATAAAATCTAGCGTTTCATCACCACACCTCTCCGTGCAGGGTGGAAATTTTCTATCTGGCCAGGGCTGCCGTGTGGCTCATGAATCAGTGCCTTTCTCATGATTTCACATTCTTAAGATGTTTTCCCGCATTCCAAGGCTGTTGGGAGAGCAGCTACGCAAAACCTCTTTATAACCGCTCTCTCTGCTTGAGCCCTGAACAGACTCATGTTTGGGCTTCGCCTCAAAATCTGCCAGCGTCCCTCATTTACAAGGAATGTCCTCACTGTCGAGCAAAACATATTCTTAAGAATGCTGATTTCTTTCACACACCTCCCTGTGCCAATTCCCCAGGCTCTTTTTTACACTCCATGGGGTGCTGGAATTGTCGGCTCATCCCTGTTATCTAAGGCAGGTACAATGACTGCCGCAAGACCAGAAGAACTCAGATGCGTCAGTGCGTGCATTCTTAGCATTCTGTCCTGATGGCTACAGATGTCCACCACTTCTCGGCATGGCATGCTTCTCATTGTCAGACAGGCCCTTCGGATCGTGTCCGTCCTTGAGCAAGGTGCAGATGTCAGCCTGGCTTCCCGCTGTGTACTTGCAGAATTATTGCACTCGGGGGCTTGCCCCATGGAGTCCGGCCCCTTTCTCCTCCATGGCTGCTCATGGCGAATTGGCGAAAGTGGCTGCGTTATTACATGAGGTACTGTACTTGGTTTGAACTGAGTTCCTTTTCTGATATAAATGCATGATCCTCCATCCTTTGAAGTAGTCCTACAGCAAGAGTCTGTCTTTTCATACAATGATAACACTACATGTTGGATTTCTGTGTCTCTACACCAGTACTCAGCAACACAAACTACTGTGCAGTTCAAAGACTGGAGCTCAAGTTCATATAGTTCTGTTTTAATTTTTATTGAGTGCATGTTTTTATGAAGGACTGTTAAGCCTATGAAATGTCCAAGTTACTTTTTCCAATGGTTTCTTTTTCTTTGTGATGTGTAGTATGTATGTCATTTCGTGAGTTAGAATCTATACTGAAGTGTCAAAATGGTTCAAATGGCTCGGAGCACTATGGCACTTAACATCAGGTCATCAGTCCCCTAGAACTTAGAACTACTTAAACCTAACTAACATAAGGACATCACACACACCCATGCCCTAGGCAGGATTCGAACCTGCGACCATAGCAGTCACCCAGTTCCGGACTGAAGTGCCTAGAACCGCTCAGCCACCGTGGCCGGCTACTGAAGCATCAAAGAAACTGGTATAGACAGGCACATTCAAATACAGAGGTATATAAACAGGCAGAATAGGGCACTGCAGTTGGCAATGCCTATACAAGATAACAAGTGTCTGGTGCAGTTGTTAGATTGGTTACTGCTCCTGCAATGGCAGGTTATCAAGATTTAAGTGAGTTTGAACATGGTGTTATAGTCAGTGCACAAGCGATGGTATGCTGCATCTCCGAGCTAGCAATGAAGTGGGGATTTTCATGTACGACCATTTCATAAGTGTACCATGAATATCAGGAATCTGGTAAAACATAAAATCTCCAACATCACTGCAGGAGGAAAAAGATACTGCAAGAACAGGACCAATGACAACTGAAGAGAATCATTCAACTTCACAGAAGTGCAACCCTTCTGCCCACTTGTGTATCCTTGATGACTGTATGTCACAAAGCTTTACGCTTTGCCTGGGCCCATCAACACTGACATTGGATTGTTGTTGACTGGAAACATGTTGCCTGGTTGGACAAGCCTCGTTTCAGATTGTATCAAGTGGATGAACATGTACATGTGTGGAGACAACCTCATGAATCTATGGACCTTGCATGTCAGCAGGGGACTGTTCAAGCTGGTGGAGACTTTACAATTGTGTGGAACATGTGCAGTTGGAGTGATATGGAACCCCTGATATACCTAGATACAACTCTGACAGGTGACATGTATGTAAGCATCCTGTCTCATCACCTGCATCCATTCATGTCCATTGTGCATTCTGTCTGACTTGGGCAATTCCAGCAGGACAATGCAACACCCCACACGTCCAGAATTGCTACAGAGTGGCTCCAGGAACACCCTTCTGAGTTTAAATACTTTCGCTGGCCATCAAATTACCAAGACATGATCATTATTGAGCATATATGGGTTGCCTTGTAACGTGCTGATCAGAAGAGATCTCCACCCCCTCATACTTTTATAGATTTATGGACAACTCTGCAGGATTGGTGTCAATTCCCTCCAGTGCTACTTCAGACATTAGTTGAGTCCATGCCACATTGTGTTGTGGCACTTCTGCATGCTCATGGGGTCCTACATGATGTTAGGCAGATGTACAAGTTTCTTTGGCTCTTCAGTGTATCTTGTGAGTAACTGTTCCAGAATTTTTAAACTGCTGGGATACTCGTTAGGCAGGAGGACCTGCTGTCTGATTTATACTAAATATGACCTATGTCACCTAACCATGGCAACATGTATTTGATCATGTGTGGCCTGAGATGCATTCCCTATACCTTTGTGAATCGGCTGTACCAATCCTCCCTTCCCATTGCCATTTAGGTGTAGGCCACACCTAGTGAAACTCAATCTATTGATACTCCTGACAGGTAACAGAACAAAATGTGTGGAATTTCTCAACCACTGACAGCAGTAATAAATAAATGCCTCCACATCACGGAATTTCCGGACTTCCTGAAAGTAGCATACACAGCACCAGTTTAAAAAATGTTATCTACATGAAGCATCAAGCTACAGGCCCATATCTTATAATACCAGTGTTAGCTAAGGTGATGGAATCCATAATGAAAGATCAGCTTTTAAATTATTTTGAAGTAAATAACCATTTTTGTGCTACACAGTATGGCTTTTGGAAGGGCAAGTCAACTGGTACTCTGTGGCCTTAGTAAGGCATTTGACTGTATCCCACATAAGGCCCTGCTCAGAAAGCTAAAATCCTATGGTATTGGGGGAGCTGTTCTAAAATCTCTCAAATCCTATCTAAGTGACAGATGACAGAATGTATCACTGCAAAAAGCAGACTCAGGTGAAATGAAGTTAAAACATGGTGCACCACACAGATACCGAATAGGGCCTTTGTTATTTTTAATTTTTTTAATGACATGGGCTTCAATTGGCATATCTTGAAGTTTGCAGATGATACAAATTTGTTATCAAAAGGAAAGAATGCAGTTCAATCTGTTCAGCAAGCAGGAATCCTATTCAGTGAGGTCAAGGCCTGGTTTATTATGAACAAGATGAAAATTAAAGAAGACAAAACGCAGAGGATAATACAAAGCCTCAATGATACTGGAGCACTGGATTACATAGCAACTGTTAAGCCTCTGGCCTTTTTCATTGATACAAAGTTAACCTGGCAACAGTGCACTAAACTTGTATGATGTTAACTCTCACAGTTTATATACCTCTTGAAAGAATTAAAAAATGTAGTATCACAACAATACCCATCAACAACATTCTATGTAGTGTTCCACAGGTACGTCAGCTATGGGCTGTTACTGTGTGGCCATTCTGCAGGCTGAAAAAGGTGCTTTTATTGCAAAAGAAAGCAATGAGGACCATTACTTCAAGGAAAAAAAAACTGACAATTGCAAACCAGCTTTTTCCAGATTAGGAATTCTGACTGTTTTCAACAAATATATTTTCTTGTTCACACAAAGACAAATCATGAGACCTCCAGAAAGAGATATGAAGTTCATCAACAGAGCACTCACTTTAAAACCAGTATAGATGGGCCAAGATGTTGATGAACTAAGACGCAGAACAGCTTCCCAATGGTGACCCTAATATTATTTAATGCTCTGCATGATGATATTCAGTCTTTACCAGTCAAACTATTTAGAAATAAAGTTTTGTGTGTACTAAAAGAGCAACCTTTGAACAGTATTGAAGAATACTTCAGTAACTATCTGAGCTGCAACTCAGTGCCAATGAAAACAGTAGCAACTCTGCTATTTTACTGCATTGTGATCTAATATTGATTGTCTTGTTATTGTAAATTATATTGTAATTTACTTCTTAACTTTATGTTCTATAGTATCCATTTTAGTATCATATTTTAAATTGTAATATTTATTCACTTTATTGTAGTAATATCATAATAAAATTGACGCTGTCTGTCTAGCCATGGCTGAGGGATGACATAGAATTGGCTATAAATGTAGTAGTAATAATACATTCGTCTGCCATCAGTATCATTTTTAACCCAACATTAAGCAGGTAGTCCTCTCTGAATGCACGAACAATAGATAATTTAAAATAAAACATAATGCTAAATCTGATGATATAGTTTTATTTGTTTCATTTTTGTGTTTAAGAAATCATTTTTGTGTCCACTCTGGAGGCCCCTGTAACTGCTGCACTATGTGGAAGGACCATTTCAGTCAGAACATTGGTCATCAGTGGGAATTCTGGAAGACCTCCTATTGGACCTGTAACAAAATAATTTTGCGTAAGCTATTTTCAATATATTCTCTAACAGCATACATGGGGTGAGAGAAAAATCAACAACCAGTCTAAGAAAATGATGATGAGTTAAAACAAATGTCATGTTCTTTGTCCACAAAAATGAGACAAAAGAGTGTACCAAAAATAAACTTTCAAAGATATCACAAAAAAGGCTATGTACACTGACAGAGAATTCAATTTAGAATGTTAGCATCAAATTCCGGGCAAAATTGTATGTATCATTCTCAAGTTATGCTTCTTGCCAATTTGAAAAATATAGTTTCGAGAAAAACTTGTTTAATGTTTTGGGTTATATTTATTGTAGTTAAGTTAAAGACACTTCTAGTCATTGATACCTGGACCATATAACCATATAACAACTTAGAGATCCAAAAGAAAGTCATCCTTCATCTTTGTCATGGCCATGGTGGTCATGCGGGTCTCCCTGACAGCTTTTGTCATCCCCTGCTCTGCTCGCTCATTAGACTTTTTGTCTGCTTTGGTGCAGATATTGTAAAAGGGTGGTCTGATTTCAAGTTTGAGCACATCCATAGTTTCCCTAATGCCCGTTAGGCTGTTGTTGAAATTACATGCTGCCATATTGATCACAATGTTGACTATTTTTTCTTGCTGTGAAGGTTTTTGGAGACACTTTTCATAAATTACTTTGTGACTGAATAACACAGCTTCTGGAAAATTTGGGATGAACACTGCTGTAAAGTAGATATGCCAGAGAAAATTTTAAGCAAAAAGATCTATTTCTTGAAATTTTCAAGGGGTCCATCCCCTTAATCTGCCTCACAGCTCCACTAAGGTGTGGCTGGTCACAATGCTGGAACAGGTCAACAAAGAATATATTGGTGTTGTGTCAGGGAAGCTGTCTTTTCCAGGTCACTACCTATGTCATTTTCTCCATGCCTGTCTAAACTGTTTCCTGTCCCACCAATTACATGGTCCTCTTTTGAAACAACCTTGCGTAAGTACCCTGTTCTCTGTCACTTTACTGGATTTGATTTGAAAATGCTGGTGGCTTGGTACACTGCCCCTAAGCTATCCTGTAACTCAGGATCTAACACTTTGCACATTCCTAGGCTTTCTGATCTTGGTTGATGTCAGCTGAAAATTTCCTGCTCCTAGTCCAAGACCTGAGGTTATTATCCATTTAACTTTGGCAGTAGTTTTTACTGTTGATAATAAAACTATCAGATTGTGTTATCTTTCTCACAATATTACTACCAACTGCTAGTTTCCAGCCATTCTCCTCCCCTCTATCTCATTTAATCATGATCAATTCTGTCCTTGCTTCCCTCAACTGTGCCTGAAGGAGCACAGATTTTCCCTTCCTGTTCCTCAATCAAAATGTGCCTACTGCATATTCTGCAGTTCTAGGTGAGATCCTCTTTTGTTTTGCCACCAATGTTCTTCTCACTACACCTCCCCCCCCCCCCCCCTCCCCACCCTCCCAGTAAAAATATTTCCTACAACACTAGCAATAAATCCCCCTTCTCACTGCTCTATAACTACTCCCACATTTCATGCACCTATGGTCAGTTTTGGTAGAAGAATTGAGTTTAACTTTAAAATATGTATCAAGGATGCTAGATTTGCTGTATGCAAATAAAAGTGACACTATAGTGTTTCGTGCTTTTGACACTGTCTTCCTAATGATTTAGGGATATAATGACAGAAGGATGAATTAGCAGTAAATTTCTTTTTAGAGAATTCATTTTATCAAGGTTCTTTGTTTGGTTTTTAATAATTTATAATACAGAAAATTTGATTAGTAAGCAGTACAAAATGTGTTGAGAAATATGATTTAGAAACTTTAAGAAATGGAAAGTTCAGTATGGAATAATAACAGTATTATAGAAAGGATAGATCGCTACTCACCATGTAGCGGAGGTGTTGAGTTTAAAGTAGGCATAACAAAAAGCTGGTCAAACAAGTAAGGTTTTGGCCAGAATGGTCTCTCTCTCTCTCTCTCTGTGTGTGTGTGTGTGTGTGTGTGTGTGTGTGTATTTTCTAATTTGTACGAAGGCCTTTCTGGCTGAAAATTTACTGGTTTGACCGTATTTTTCTTGTGCCTATCTGCAACTCAACATCTCCACTGTATTGGGAGTAGTAATCTATCCTTTTCATAATATTGACTTAGGAACTTTTAATTACACTTCTATGGTGAAAATAGACACTACTGAAACTAGTAGCTCTCTTTTTTTGATGAAATTTATACTACACTGATGAAAAAAATTGTAACATCAAAAAATAACTAATGTAGAGTAATGAAACTTCAGGTATACATTTGTCTAGGCAACATATTTAAGTGATTAACATTGCAAGATCACAGGTTAATTGAAGCACAATGTAAACCGTTGCAGATGTGAAAAACTGGTACATTAGTAACCAGCATAACCACTAGAATGTTGAAAATGCAAGCAAGAAAATGTGCATGCATTGTGTTGTACAGCTGCAGGATGTCAGTTTGTGGGGTGGAGTTCCATGCCTGTTGAACATGGTCAGTCAATAATTGGATGGCTAATGATGTTTGTGGATGAGGCTGAATTTGTCATCCAATGATGCCCATATGTGCTCAATTGAGGACTACAAAAGTGGTATGTAGGCAAGCATTAACCTGTTGGAAAACATACCTTGGAATGCTGTTCATGAATGACAACACAACAGGTTGAATCACCAGATTGTAGTCGGGCTTTGTGGAATAAACACATGAGTATGAGAGTGCTCCTGATGTCATACAAAATCTTACCCAAGACGATAACTACAGATGTACGTCCAGTATGTCCAGACTGCAGTCAGGGTTCATGGAATAAACATGAGAGTACGAGAGTGCTCCTGATGTCATACAAAATTGTACCCAAGATGATAACTATAGATGTAGGTCCAGTATGTCTAGCACAGACAGGTTGGTTCAAATGGTTCAAATGGCTCTGAGCACTATGGGACTCAACTGCTGTGGTCATCAGTCCCCTAGAACTTAGAACTACTTGAACCTAACTAACCTAAGGACATCACACACATCCATGCCCGAGGCAGGATTCGAACCTGCGACCGTAGCAGTCGCACGGTTCCGGACTGCGCGCCTAGAACCGCGAGACCACCGCGGCCGGCAGACAGGTTGGTAGCATACCCTCAACTGGCCTCCTTGTAACCAACACACTTCCATCACTGGCACTGAGGCAGAAACAGCTTTTATCAGAAAACACAACAGACCTCCAATGAGCTCTCTCTTAACACCAGTGAAGTTGCAAATGGCAGTGGTTTGGGGTCAATGGAATGCATGCTACAGGGCATCTGGCTCAGAACTCTCCTTGAAGTAATTGATTTGTAACAATTTGTTGTGTCACTGTTGTGCCAACTGCTGCTCAAATTGCTGCTGCAGATGCAATGTGATGCACCAGAGCCATACGCCAAACACAATGGTCTTCCCCCTCTTGGGGATACAATGTGGCCATCCAGAGCACAGTCTTCTTGTGATCATACATTCTCTTAACCACAGCTGCAATCAATCATGTACAGAGGCTACATTCCTGCCAAGTCTTTCTGCAATATCATTGAAGGAGTATCCAGCTTCTCATAGCCATATTACATTACCTCATTCAAACACAGTGCGGGGTTGATAAGTGTCTTTGTCATCTTAAAGGCAGTTTTGGCCAACATCAGTGCACCATGTCCAATCTCAAAGGTAACTAATGCTCATGACCATTACAGCAAACATATTTACATCCTCATAGTGGCATTACTAGCACCACTCTTATGCAACTGGCACAAAATCTGAATACACACCATGTTCCAAATGTAGAAACACATCTACTACATTTTGTTTATGTCACACAACTCCTTCTTGGTGTTGCAATCTTTTCTGTCAGTGTATTAAGGGGAGTATGTATGGTGGAATTGGTCAAAAAGTGACATTTTCGGATTATTATCTCTTATTAATATTTGATCTCTCCTGAATAATTTGATGCATTATTTGTCAAAACATTCCAATTATAAGTGTAGTTTTTATCATTTCAAAGTTAATAGTGTGTGTGTGTAAAATTATCCGGTCATTCTGCACTGACTTGCCTAAGTACCTCTATCTCTTGAACTATTCAATCTAGAAGGCTGTGGTTTTCAGCTATTTATTCCTTGAAATCATGTTAATGTTCATGTTAAGAGGTTGGATGCACCGTGTAAACAGAAATGGCGGTATAGCACATGCATTTTGTTTATTTACTTTGTGGTTGTCGTGTTTCATAAGTTTTGAACTGAAAACATAGTGGTTTGGTGTGTTATTATACGCTCTTATACCTCTTTTCAACATGACGAAAAGAAAGGGTTGTTTTAAGAAGTGATATTTCCATGGAAATCAGCATATCACAAAATCTGAATCCAGTGTTGATCCTGAAATAGAGTTTTCACAGACCCGTTATAAGGACACACTTACTAGTGCTTCGAAGAGGAAACTTGGAGACCATGGGGATTTATTTATTGGCAAAGGTCAAAATAGTTTAGGTTATGGTCTTTTAGATTTGAGTGTGTTAGGACAAGTTTTGCAAGATGCTGTGTCACGTAAGGTTTGTGGTGGGCAAATTAGCATCTCTAAGGACTCATCTGCAAGGACTGGACTGGCTAACAAACTTGATATTCAGTGCAAAGTTTGCAGGCTCTCAACATCATTTTGGACTTCTGAGAAGTGCAAGAATGACTTGTTGGAGAGCAATGTTAGATTCCTGTATGGAATGAGGTGCATTGGGAAAGGATTGACTGCAGCTGAAATATTATGTGCAACGCTGAACTTGCCAAACCCACCAACCAGATCAAGTAAGTACCCAGAAGTAATTGGTGAATGTGTCAAATCTCTTGCTGTTGCTTCTATGAAAGCTGCTGCTAAAGAAGCACTAGAAATAAATAACACAACAGACTTATCTGTGGCACTTGATGGCACATGGAAGAAGAGAGATCACACATCAAAAAATGCAGTTGCAACTGTCACTAGTGTTGACACAGGTACAGTTTTAGACATTGAAATGTAAATCAGTTGATGAAACAAATGAAAGCCATAAAACAAATTGTGCTAAGAATTATGAGGGAACTAGTGGGGGTATGGAGGCTACTGCAGTTGTTTCTATGTTCAGACTTTCACAACAGGAGAGAGGTGTGTGTTACACTGAGTACTTGGGGGATGGTAATTCAAAAGCTTACAAATAAGTAGTGGAAAGCCAACCTTATGATAATAAACAGATTGTTAAGATTGAATGTGTGGGCCACGTTCAAAAACGGATGGGAACACATCTCCAAAAATTGAAGCAGACAAAAGGAAAAGAGAAGTTATCAGATGGAAAGACTCTAAATGGTAAAGGAAGACTTACAGACAAAAACATTGATGAACTCCAGCATAATTATGGAATGGCAATAAGAAACAATACACATGACCTACAAGGGATGAAACGAGCAGTGTGGGCTACATTCTTCCACAAATCTTCCACTGATGATACACCTATACATGGTCTTTGTCCACCTGGTGCTGATTCATGGTGCAAGTACCGCAAAGCTCAGGCAGCGGGTAGTGAGGAGCAATTCACGCACAAAAATAGCATACCATCTGCAGTGATGGAAGCTATTAAACCAATATATAGAGAATTAGTTAATCTTGACCTTCTTTCCAAATGTCTCCATTGTCGAACACAAAACCCGAATGAGTCTTTCAATAATGTAATTTGGACCCTCATACCAAAAAATGTCTTTGTAGGAAGGAAAACTCTATGCTTGGGTGTTTGTGATGTTGTGATAACGTTTAATGATGGTACAAAGGGAAGAATTGGGGTATTAGAGGAACTTGGTACCACTCCAGGTGCCAACACACTGCTAGCCTTTCAGCGAATGGATCGACTTAGGATCATGAAAGCCCAGTGTGCAGCAGAGGAAATGACTAAAGAAGCAAGAGGCAGGAAAAGAAGGAAGCTTCTAGGTTTGCAGGATAGTCAAGAACAGGATCCAGATTATGCTTATTATGGGCCTGGCTGTTTCTAGAAGCTGGCATGCCTCCATGTGTAAGTTAATATAAAATAAAATGTTTGAACTTGATTAGCCGGAAATGACATTTTTAAAATTATTTGACCCATTATCTCAGGAACTATTACAGATACATATCTCTAATTTTACACTATGTTACCACTTAGTATATTGCAGCTACTGAACCTCCCAAAACATCTCTACCTCTAACAGTTTTTTACGTACGGAAAAAAAGTGGACTTTTAAAAGAAAATATTGAACAACATTTTTAAAAAATCGTAACTAGCTAATTATTTCTCTGTACATTTTGATTCTGGTTCAGTAATCAGAAAAGGAGTGATACTATACATCCCAAAAATTTCAGATCTCTATCTGTTCTTAGATAATAGGTCATCAATATTGCAAATTTAACACTGTGGGTATGGGACGTACATACTCCCATTAACAAAACTTAAATAGAATTTTCAATTTTTTTGTCAAACAAAATTTCAGCCAGTGTCGTGAATGTTGGGATTTCAAATAATATGAGTTATTTTTAAGAAAAAGCATAACAGAAACACTAAATATTCTTTTGTGTAACAAGAACAGACACTACAGTAGGTGTACAAAACATAATAAATTAAAAATTAACACTACCAGAAAGGGAAACCAACAGAAAGTCAACTGAATCATTAACAGACTTTCTCATACAGGCATTGGACAACCAGATGGTAGTATGTGGAGTTTTTCTTTACTTATCTAAAGTGTCTGACATAATTAATCATGTAGTCCCAATAAAGAAACTAGGGAATACTGGTATTTGTGGGCAAGCAACAGACTGGATAATATCATATCTCAGTAACAGGAGGCAATATGTAACTGTTAACAACTTATAAGATCAGAAGTTAGAAACATCAAGTATATTGCACCTCAAGAATCTGTTATGGCACCTATCCTCTTCAATTTATTTGTAAATAGTGTACAAACATATGAAAACGAAAATAAGATACTGCATGCAGGTGATATGACTGTGCTAAATTGTTCCAACAAATTTGAAACACTTAAGAAAAACACTTTTTTTTATCAGTCAGTAATATAGCACAATGGCTCATGGAAAATGAATTAATTATTAATATGAAGAAAAACTGTGTATATAGTTTTCAACAATAAACAAAAGGGAGAGCACACAGATGTTTTCCGATGCAAAAAAGAACTAGAGGAAGTAACTTCAGTTGTGTTTTTAGGTGTAACAACATATTATGAGCTAAATTGGAAACAGCAGATAAATACTGTTTCCTACAAGCTAGGGTTTGTGATATTTGTAATGAAACAATGGGTTCATTATGAACATAAAGACCTCCTGTTCATTGTCTATCACAGACTTTTTGAACCATGCTTGCAATACGGAATCACAGTATGGAGGAACTCAACAATCACAGAAATGAAAAGAATATTCTTAATACAGAAGAATGCCATTTAAAATACATTGACAGAGAAGGAAAATGAATCTTGTAGAAATTGGGTCAAAGATCTTAATATTTTGATGTATCCATCATTATATATTCAAGACCATTATGACTGCATTACAAAATTACACAAAACTGGAGACCAATGAGACCGTTAATCCTTGTAACACAAAGAACTAAAAACAATCCAGTGGTTTTCACATAGTTTTGAGATTTCCGAGAAAGGGTCTAAGTACTATGATATAATGTTAATATAAGCATTGTCAAGAGACTTACAAAACCTCAGATTATGTTCCTCACAACCCTAATAATGTTTCTAATAGAAGATGAATTCTGTAGTGTGGCTGAGTACATGAGCAGACAGCAAGCTGAAGTTCAGCCTGTGAGTGAGAAATTTGATGTATCACATTAAGAGAAACTAGAATTAGAAATTAGTCTTAGAAAATTAACTAGAATTAAAACTACTCACATACAATATAAGATTCACAAAAGTTTATTTTTAGCTCTGGTGTAAGTATTGTAAATCGTTTAACATTACATATGTACTTTGCAAGCTATTACAGGTATTTACTGAGTAACCTATTATACATGGTATATCTGGATTGAATGTAGAAACTGAGAGAGCTGGTAGAGCAAGTCATAACAGGCATATTTCACATTGCAACTCATGTCAGCATCTCTTAGCATACAGCACTAGGTGTCGAACAGTGTCGTGTGCTACCAAGAGGGTAGGCACACAACATGCCATCCAAGCTATCAAGGTAGCATATCTGTAGGGCAGTGATTTCAATTTATTTGTGACATCAAGGTAAAAGAGACATTGGGTTGAAGTTTCATGACCTTTATTAGCAAATGCTTTAGTCGACATAGTTGCGGATATTCCAGTCAGGGCAACACTGCGGGTCTTCCGCCTCTTTCTGAGACATGCACATATTGTTTTTGCCTGTGCAAATATCTGTTTGATATGTGTTGCATAGAGGGCAGCTCCTGTGCACATTGCATCAGTTTGTCATCAAACGGGGACACTCTTGCATTTGTTACTGTGTGGAGCACACAGGAAATGGAGTGCTATTCTTTGGAGGTAAGGGGAGACATGCTGTAGTGGTTCCACCTGCTTTATTTATCTGTTCATTCGTTGTCCTCAATGTCAAGATACTGCATTGCTACATTGGTTGAAAAATGGGATTTGTAATTTGGACACTGACTACTGTTAATAATGACTCTTACTGGTTGTTGGTTGGTTGTTTTTGGGGAAGGAGACCAGACAGCGTGGTCATCGGTCTCATCGGATTAGGGAAGGATGGGGAAGGAAGTCGGCCATGCCCTTTCAGAGGAACCATCCCAGCATTTGCCTGGAGTGATTTAGGGAAATCACGGAAAACCTAAATCAGGATGGCTGGACGCGGGATTGAACCGTCGTCCTCCCGAATGCGATGTTAATAATGTAGCTGACAGATGCACAGTTGCATTTCACTGTCTTTACTATGGCCAGTGCACTATTGTTTAACTTTCAATAAGCCTCATTAATAGGTTTGCAGGTGAACCTCCACATACTGCTACAATAGTTTTCTGTTGAACATCTATGAGCAGTAAAAACATTACCACATTGTTCACAGGCCATCAAATAAATTGAACAGTCACTGTCATTGCTTTAACACATGACCTATTGGTGTAACATGTATTTCACTGTTAAGTTGATACATTGTTGTCGTTCTAAGCAACACAGGTTCCTCGTCTGGAACTCAACCTTGAACTGACTGTCTTGTGACCAAAAATCGGGCCCTTATATATCACCACAATAATAGGTGCTGAAACTACACATTGTTTAAAGTTAAATTTACAGAAATTACAATTAAAACTTAACTCATTAAATTAACTGACTACATTGAAAAAATTGTTCTTTTTAACAGTTTCTTCTACTACAAGGGTTAAGCCGAATTATTTCTTTAAATCATGAAATTAACATATATAGTTATGGAACCAATACTTCTGACAAAACTGTTAATTACTTTGTAATTAATTAAGGACTGGCTGTGCTAGAATGTTTTTGAAGAGAGCTAAATAGTTACTTTAAGATTACCAGCAACTTGTCTTCCAAATGTTTATAATTAGTATAGAATCTATATTTGTTTCTACATCAACAATAGAATTTAAGTTACAAAACAATTACTGATTTCACCCTATAATGAAAAATACAAACTAGGAATAGTCAAAATAAATTATAAAATCAATTATGAAACTAATCACAAAATTAGACCTGGTGTTATTTACTTTAAAACTGAAGGCCACTCTTTCTTTATTAAGAAAATACCGATTATACTCATGTATGTTAATGGTCATTATTTCAAAAATGAAAAAATGAATCTAAGAAAGCAGATGGCAAAACAAGAAGGGAATTAAAATTACCCCAGCTTGCTTCATCACAATGCACTGTGTTTACGGGATGGCAGATGGAAATGCTCACACTGTCCAACATTTGTATATCTGGCAGTTTCTGAATCATCAAGTACCAGATCCACGCATATTTACTGCCATCCATATGTCCCTATGAGAGATAGGTTGACTTCAGGTACGTTTTCCACTGGCACATTCTCATACTGACACATACACATTTAAGGCCTACTTCGAAAACCAGTGTATTCATTTTGTGTCACAGGTGTGAAGGCCTTAAGTACATGGTCATCAATGCACAGTGCGTACACCAGGGCTTGAACAGGAGGCATTATCACTGCTGGAAAACACACCCTCAACAAGCTTGCTGTGGGTTGCATAGGAAATGGGTGTAAGCCATTCCACAATTTGACGTGTGTGGTGCAAATATGATTTGCACCCATACTGCCTTGAGAAGGTTCACACCCTTAACCCGGATAATTTGTTCACACTCGAAATGTGTATTAGGATAAAGATAGTACAGATAAATTAAATGCTGCTCAAAGTAAACTGGCTATGACTGAAATATGAAAAGTAATTGACAAGTGGAGTGTTGATATAGTCTGCAAGAACCATATTGTAGAAACAATTAGCTCCCAATTTCCCTGCAGGTATGTTAATAACTACTGGGGCCATGATGAGGTAATGCCTGCCATTTTTGTGGAAGGATTTGCAGACAAAGTGGACTGTAGTAAGCATCTACATGTGGTATTGTCATCCCATTGTACCCCTTATGTAGATGAACTCAGGGTGATTGCTCTATATGGATAAGGTGCATGTCTCCTTATAGCAACAGATGTGAATGCAAAATTATCTCTGTGGTGCAGTAAGCAAACTGACAAACAAGGTGAGATATTAGAGGACATAATACAGGAATTGGACCTCATGTTTTAAATCTTGAAGGCTAGTGAAGTTACATTTGAGGGACAAGCAGGTGTAGCCACTAACATATATGCCACTTTAGCAAACAGCATGATGGCAACTAAGTTTAACAGTTGGCATGTGCTCCAGTACCTAACATCCAGTGACCACAATGCAATTGTCATCAAAAGGGAGAAGTGGCAATAATAGGGGGAGACAAGCAGAGAAAAGCAGAATTGGGTTAGATGTCAGGAAAACAGATTGGGATGGCTTAGTTGCCTATAGTGCAGAACTTCTAATGAAATTGCTTCTGGTACATGTAGACTTTGGCGCACAGCAACTAACTGAACTTTTGCAAAGAGCACAGGATATTTATATCCTTAAGAAAAAGGTAAACAATCAGGCTACAATCTCTGGGAGCCCAGAACTTTCCACACTGATGCATAGGGTAAGATCAAGAAGAAGAGCTTATCGATGTCCTTTAGTGCAGTTAGAGCACACTGCTAGACTCCATGAATACAGGGCAATTAAGATGCACTACAAAACAAACCTTCAGGACACTAAAAGAATACACTGGGAAGAATTTCTACAAAGGCAACTGCAATTTGACATACTGACAAGACCACATAAATTATTGACTGAAAAGGTTACGGGGGCCTACTGTCATGTCCACAATTTGTAAAGAGAATGGCTTAATGATGGTTGGGTGGAGGGAGTCAGTATAATATCTGCTAATGAACCTAATTGCTGATGATAATACAGACATTGATACTGAAATACATGCACAACTTAGAAGTGAACTAGCTAACAAATACAAAAATCAGCTGTTAGTGATACCTTTCACTCAAGAAGAAGTTCGTAATCTTACACTCCCACACATCACTATTAAAATTCTCTGTCTTTGTACAAATTTTGAAAGCTTTGAGAGGTGTAAGATGTACAAAAGAAAAACTTTTTACTTATCTTTATTATCTCGTTGTTGTTGTTGTTGGCTCTAATTCTTGTTGTGTCTAGGAGAACATTCTTGAGGCTGTAATTTTTATAACGTTGCGGGTTCCTGAAGGCGAAATAACTGATGAAGATTTGCCTGTTGCTATGAATATCTTTTATTTTACCCCATTCTTCTAAATCACACTGACTTAACAATTTTCACTTCCATCACACAACAAATTACATTATTAGTGACAAAATCAAATACATGTCTGATTCCATCAGAGGCATGACCACTACTACTTACATTCTGCAGAACTCACAGTATTCCAAAGAGTTTACAAAGCAAGAGAGTTTACAAACTTTCTTGACACAAAAGGAATCTGTACTAGTTTGTATCATTATTTTATAAATGAGTGCAGAATTAAATTTAATAATTAGCATTAGACTGTGCAATTAATAATATGAATTTTAAGTGTGCCAGAAATTTCGTAATTTCAAATATTTTTAAAAGAGGAGTAATTTTAAGTGCACCTACAGAGTACTAAGAAATTGATTTCTTTCTACATATTTTAGCCTGAAACATAAGACATTGTATACAAAATCATATGAATTTCATTCAGTTAGACAGCTGATATAATGTTCACCTATACAAGAAGCAATAGTATATGTGGTTTTTTGTTATTTCTTTTTTTTTTTTTTTTTTTTAGAGGAGAGTGGCCCATTATAATATCCCCCCCTCACAAAATTTGGAAAAAGAAGGTTTACAATATTTTGTGACAGACTATAAGGTTTGCCAAATGGTGTATAAAATGATGCCCAAGATAGCAGATTGATGTATAGGAGTATCTGATACATACATATTATAGAGAACATGAGAAAAATATCTACTATACAAATCATAACCTATACATATATCAGGATATGGTATTCAGATTTTCACATCTGTGGAACATACTGACACAAGTAAATAATACTACAACATTACACTACTAAAATATAGAAATAATACAGAGACAATGTAAATTACTAGAATTTATAAATTTTAAGTTAAGACCTATACAATCAAACCTTCAAAATCTTCAAAAGAGTAAAGAAAAAAATTTCAGAGCCTAAGTGTATGATAAGTGAGCTGACTTGAAAAACTCACAATGACAGGTACAGACCAGAAGAATATACACAATCATGAGTAGGAATCAGTCAGCCACATAAGCCAGAGTATTCAAGGATATGCTGACTCATGAAAGAACAAAATAATGGAAAAATATTAGGGCCTAAGTTTATGATGTAATGATTGGAAAGTCAATCCCCCAATAAAAAAATAACAAAAAAATTAAATAAAAAAAATAAAAAAATAAAAACATGCATTTATGCTGAATAACACTGTCTTTAGCAGTCTTGGTCAACAATTCACAAATTTTAGTCACAACACAGATTCAGTCGACAGGTGCTTGAGTACGTTACACAGCACCCACAATCTCTTGCAAGTTGACTGGTCCAGCCATACAGCAGTGTGGGGAGTGGATCCACCCACATCTTTCAGCTGCCTCCCTAGAGTTCTCATTACATGCCCCAACCCATAGGTAACTTTCCTGTCTAGCATTCACATCAAGTCCTGAAACTTTGTTTTATGTACTAAATATGCTGTTTAATACCTTCTGTACATCACATGAGATATATTCTCCTTAGTAACTTTTAAAGTCAGTTATATGGGATTTATGTCAGTTGAGATTAAAGAGTGTTCACATATGAAACATTAATAAACAGTGTAACAATTGTCTTACTAAATGTGACACTTCTGTCACTAAATGTAACTGGGTTTTCTCTTTTGATGCTGTCAATTGTCAGGGTGAGCATTCTAAAGCATTCTGTCAGGGTGAAAATATTAAATAAATTAACTTCTCTCTTAACAACATGTGGGCAGGGTGGGTTCTTCCTTGGCTCGGGTATGAGGTCGAATGAAACATCATTTTTACATAAGATAACTTTTATTGAAGATTTGTACAACTGTATCTTACTGAATGTTCTGGTTCGGAGAGCGGCAACTGTGTCGTTTGTGAAGTCTTCTGCTGCGGCAGCGGCGGCGGCGGCGGCGGCGGCGGCGGCGGCGGCGGCGGCGGCGGCGGCGGCGGCGGCGTCTGATTACGCGTAGCGGTGTGTATCTCGTGTCGCCGTCTCGCCCAGCTGACTGGAGACGCGCAGTGTGAGGTGGCCGGTTTAATTATTGCGAGCGAAGTCGTGCATCAGATGATACCTTGGGTGTGGCGTCCCAGTGTTTCTCTTCTCTAAGCGGCCGCGTGTGTTGTGCGTCGGCCAGCGGAGCGGCGCGGCGGGGCAAGGCCAGTGTCCCGGACTCGAACCACGAACTCCCGCTTGCCAGTCTTCGGCTGTCAGGTCTTCATCCCAGCTCACAGGTGACTGCTGAGATGAGGCCGTCTCCTTCCCATCCTCACGAGTCACCCGGGTACGTAAAAATTAGACTTCAAATACTTTTTAACTTCTGTCTTCTGGCGCCGCGGCTGCTGCTTGCTATTCCATTACAGTGGCGGACTTGGTGCGTCTGTGCATGATGTAGACTCTTCTTGCATGACGGTCTTCAGCACCAAAACTGACTGAAAACTACTGCTACTTCTTCGTCTTCTTCGTCTCCGTCTCTGTCTCCGTCTCCGTCTCCCTCCGTCTTCATCTGTCTGGCCCACTGCGTCTCGCGTATTTATTCACTTCAATTTACTGGAGGTGAACGACTTTACGGTCATTGCCTCTTCTGTCACATTGAGAAGCTCCTCGAAGAATCTTCTTAACGTCGGTCATTAGCTCTTGGAATGTATGCTAGGGCCTTTGATCCCATGTGACGACTGAGAAACACGTGAGCCGGTCATTGCCTCTTCTGTCACATTGAAAAGCTTCTCGAAGAATCTTCTTAACGTCGGTCATTGGCTCTTGGGATGTAGGCGAGGGCCTTTGCTCACATACGACAACTGAGAAACACGTGAGCCGGTCGGGCGATGCCCTGACGGCTGAATCGACAGCGCCCACTTATGTGGAACTTGCTGTCTTCACGGTCATTGTCTCTTCTGTTCTGCTGTTCTGCCCGCTGTTTGCGAGTATGTAACTCTCTAAACTAAACCAAGTTTTTCATTTATATTCTAATTTCTAGTTCACTTTGATTTCACTAATTTATTTACTTAAGTACCACTCAACATTCCTCCACCCTTCGGAGAAATTCGCCCTCGAATTTACCACTCAACATTCCTCCACTCTTCACACGGCAAAAGCACTAACATAAGCAATGAAAACTCTCGACTTAGAATATTGCACATGCTTAACATTAAGTATGTTGAAACTACTTTATCACTTTACTAAAGCACTGTATGGTCATGAATCACATAGTTCTTACATGAATGGTTGTAATAAGTGTAACAAATCTTGATGACAATGAATAAACAAAAATAGATTATTCACTTAGAAAGTTACATAGCAACACCTGTTTAATCTACCGTATATTAATGCAAGAATATCTATTCTACAGTATTGTTTACTTTAACATAAGACTGTTTAGTAAATAGTGAAGTAGAATAAACAAAATTAATACACTAATGCTCAAAAGTAACCACTGAAGTACACCAGTTAAGAGTGTGGTGTCCAGTTAACAGGGATTTGATGAAGTGGTATATTATTATTTGGCTTATTTTTTCGTCTTAAATAAAAGAAAACTGTACAAAGCAGAAACACCAACACAAAGGTTCCAGATATACCCGTTCCTAGCATTATAATTTTAGTTTTGCGTTCACCTTTTAATATTATGACATGTTGCATCATAACATTGGCATCAATTTTGCCTTGCTGTGAGTTTATGAACGTATCTAATGACTTCAGAAGGGAACTGTCAAGGGAGTCATTGAGGTAGGATAGGTTTTGTGTAGGAATGCTTTGCATGGCGTTTTCTGAAAAAAGCAAACAACATGGTTATGGACCTACGAACCTAGGAAAAACAAAAATAAAGAAAAGAGGAAATACATTGTTAACTACAAGATCTACATCAATCTACGTTCAACCTTTTTTTTCTTAAAAAATAAACCATTATCATTTATTAATTATCTACATTTGTATACTATCCACAGTCTACTGAGATTCCACTAGGACATTCGCACTCTTGGTCGAAGATCATATGGTGCCATGTCTGTAAGTTGTGCTGGCGTGGCCACTCTTTTTCCTTTTCAGGTACTTCCTCCACGGTTCGGAAAAGCAGACACTATTGTTGAAGGAATTACGTCTGGAGCGCCCTTAAAAGGTTTTAAATGACTTGCATGCACAATGGTAGTTCAAGTGGGCAGTTGCAGTTTAACGTTGACTGGTGACGTGATCTCAATAATTTGATAAGGACCTCTGTAGTTTGTTACAAATTTCTTCGTTTTTCCTTTCGCAATATATGGAGTTGAAAACATCACCCACTGACCGATTTTGTAATTTGGATATTTAGCTTGGGCATTACCTAATCGTTCCTGTCGTTCCAAAGCCTTTGTATTAGATTTTTGAACCTTTTTCCATACATCCTTCATCATTCGACTGAAATCTCTTACTGTTTCTCCGACTTTTCCGTTTTTCTGCCTGATTACATCAAAAGGGGACGGCATTTTTCTCCCATAGACCACTTCATAAGGTGACATGCCAGTTGCTTCATGCGTTTTGGCGTTGTATACCGACACGATTATTGGTAAATACGTATCCCAATTAGAATGTTGTTCGTTAATATAATAACTAAGCATCTTGCCAATTGTCCGATGAACTCTTTCCGTGCGCCCGTTGCACTGAGGGTGTAACGGAGTTGTGCGTAATTTACGTATTTTTAGTAAGTGGCATAGCTGTTTCATTAATTCAGACATAAAATTAGATCCCTGATCTGTGATAATAGCTTCAGGTACGCCAAATTTAAGTATCCAGTTGTTAACTGAAGCTTGGGCAACTGTATTTGCTTGCTGATCTGGGAGACTCACCATAGCTAG
Organism: Schistocerca nitens; assembly: GCF_023898315.1. Classification (NCBI taxonomy): domain Eukaryota; kingdom Metazoa; phylum Arthropoda; class Insecta; order Orthoptera; family Acrididae; genus Schistocerca; species Schistocerca nitens. The sequence continues at coordinate 295,609,067 of NC_064616.1, read as the reverse complement.
ATAGTGTGAAAAGTGATCTATAATTGTAAGGACATACTTATTACCAGCCAGTGTTTTATGAAATGGCCCGTAGAGATCCAGTCCACAGATTTGAAATGGACATGAAGCCTCGGGGAGTCTCTGTAAGGGTATTTTTGAACGAGAAAGTTCAGCTCGTTGTGCGCACACAATGCATTTACGAACGTACTGCGCAACATCCTGCTTTCTGGTTTGCCACCAAAATCGCTCTGCTACACGTCTTTCGGTTGTCCGCTGTCCACCGTGTCCTGCAAGGATATGATCGTGGGCCTCTTCCATTATGTCTTGTCTAAGGTGTTGGGGAACAACAATTCGCAGTCCAAGTTTTGTTTTATGGCATAATACACCATCTTCAAAGCAAAATTGTTTTTGAGATGCGTATTTTTTGCATTCTGTATCCTTATCTTGTGCCCTTCTCCAGTCCTCAGCATCTCGGCCTGTTGCTTCCAAAAGTGCTATTTTCCGACTTCGACAATCTGCATTCGTGTGTTTTTTGCCTGGTTTATGGATAACTTCGAAATCCATTTCGGAAAGACATAGGGCCCAACGCGTGAGATGACTAGATGGATCCTTTAACCCAAGCAACCATTTTAAAGCTGCGTGGTCTGTAATAACCTTGAATTTCCTACCATACAAGTAGGATTTTAAGTATTTGATGCCATAAATAACACTTAACAATTCTTTCTCCGTTGTGGAATAATTTCTTTCTGCCGTTGCTAGTTGTCTCGAAGTGTAGGCTATGGGGTGTTCCGCACCATTAATATTCTGACTCAAAACAACTCCTACTGAATGACCACTTGCGTCACAGGATAAAATAAATTCTTTATTATAATCTGGGTAGGCTAATACTGGACTGTGTGTTAACTTATCTTTAAGGGTTTGAAATGCTGATTCACAAATGACCAATGAAATTTTGCACCCTTTTTCAATAATTGGTTTAAGGGTCGGGCAATTTCAGCAAAATTTTGAACATATTTTCGGTAATATGATGCGAGACCAATGAAACTTTGTACTTCCTTAATGCGTTGTGGTGTTGGGAAGTCCTTAACTGCCGAAATTAATTGAGGATCTGTTTTAATTCCTTTTTCACTAATGACATGCCCTAGGTATGTAACCTCTGTCAATGCAAAACTACATTTTTCCATATTTAATGTTAATTTAGCTTTTCTAAGTCTCTGAAAAACGTTACGCAGACGCACAGCATGTTCATTAATGTCTTTGGAGAATACAATAATATCGTCTAGATATACACAACATTGCTGAATTTTGAGTCCTCGCAATACTCCATCGAGTAGTCTTTGAAAAGTTGCTGGTGCATTTTTCGAACTGAAAGGCATTCTTTTAAATTGCCAATGGCCTCCAGGGGTAGAAAATGCTGTTTTATGCCTATCTCCAGGAGCAACTTCCAATTGATGATATCCGCTACGTAGATCGATTGTTGAAAAGTATTTACTGTTACCCAAACTGTCAATGATATCTGTAATGTTTGGAAGAGGATAAACATCTGAGATAGTTTGTTTGTTAAGGTGTCTGTAGTCACAACAAAATCTATATCGTTTTGTACCATCGGGAGACTTCTTTGGAATAATTACGATATTTGAATTATAAGGTGAATCAGAATATTCTATAATTCCATCTTTTAGATGCTGTTCTATAAATTCATCCAGTACTGGCTGTAAGTGATGCGCAACTCTATAAGGCTTCCTATAAACTGGGGCGCTATTTCCTGTTGGGATCCTATGCTGTGTGATATCTGTTGCTGGCAATGGACCTTCTGCATTAAATAAATCTTGAAACTCAACTAAAACTGCTTCTATCGTGTCTCTATCATTTCCTTTCAAATGCTCAATCTTCTGGCGTAATGCGGTTTTATAGGCATCTGGTTTCTGACCATCGTTAATATCTGACCAAATGAAATCTTCTTCTTCAAAAGTACTGACTGTAGCTAATAATATTCCCTTATGCAACTCTTTGTCCTCCACTCCAAAATTGTCAATATGTACTGGTACTTTTCTTTCTCCCTCAACGTCTTGAACCCGTACAACACTTCTACGTACAAAACAATGTGATACATCTAATTCCTCATTTTCCTCTAATAGCTCTATTAGACATACTGTATCTGTAGGTACTTCGGGGTCAACGGTCATCCAGAAAAGTTTTCCTGAGCCAGATGGTATCCGACCCCGCGAATCAACCTTCAAGGACGTTGCACGCAGTGCAGTTGATTTCGCCTTCCGGTTGGGGAAATCTTGCGGCAGTGGGCCCTTTGCAGCGGTGTCACCTAGCTGAAACACTATTCCGCTAAGTTCTACAGTTTGCTGTCTGAGGTCGATTTTAGCATGATGTTTATTCAGGAAATCCAGTCCTAGGATCGCGTCGTACCCGTCAGTTACCTTTGTTACCACTTCTACATCTTCCTGAAATTGTACACCATGAATATAGAAAATCAGTGATGTACATCCTAATGACTTCACTGTACCTCCTCCTACTCCACTCAATCTATACCTTGGAGGGTCATATTTCTTTTCTCCAATACATTCATTACTTACTACTGATACGTTTGCGCCTGTATCCACTAGTATCCTTGCCTCTTTATCCTGTATGGTAGCAGATAACCAGCATTCCACCTTCACATTCACCTTAATGGCATGAAATTTTATTGGGAATGCCTGGCGGCGGCTCCGACATTCCCGTTTGAGTTTAACTGATTTCTATTTCCAAAAAGTTTCTTAGACCTGCATTCCTTGAATGTGTGACCTATTCTTTGACAATTAGTGCATTGAGGTTGTCTGCAGTTTTTTGCTATATGACCCTGTCGATCGCACCTAAAACATCGTACTCCTGCTGAAAATACATTTCGCTTCTCCTTGTATCTGGTGGCAATGTCTATTTCTTTGAAAGCTATCGCCACAGATACAGCTTCCGCTAAATTTTTAGGAAACTCTGCCCTGACATGACGGGACGTTTCAAGAGGTAACCCACGTAAAAATGTATCCAGAGCTCTATTTTCTGCCTCTTGTAAAATAACTTTATTTGCTTCACCATTAGTTGTCAACTGATAGGTGTTAATATTAACTTTTCTAATCCTATCTACAAAACTCTCTAACGACTCGTTTTGCCTCTGAGTGATAGTGTTTAACTGTTCCCTATAAAATCTACAGCTGTTCTGTTTTTGAAAACGTTTAAGTAATCCTTTCTTCAATTCCTCAAATGTTGGAGCATTCCGTAATTCTTCATGGTATAATACGTGTGCTTTAGCCTCTCCTAGCAATCTTAACTTTGTCATTTCTAAGAGCTGTTCATCTGACCATGATCCTAACTTTGCAGCTGCTACTAAATCATCAAAAAAGGCTGTTATGTCCTCGCCAGGTTTACCTGAAAAAGGAGTTACTAAGGCTGATGCTGAGGAATCTAGGCTGGGAGGGATTGAACTGGTTTGTCTAACCTCACTCAACTGTTTAAATAATGCATTATTATCACTTTTAAGCTGTGCTATCTGATTAACTAAGCTCTGAATAGCTTCATCAGTATAAACCACTTGTGGTGCTGACTCTGACTTTGTACGATTTCGTGTCATCATTTTACAAACTGTTAGTTACACAATCTTACCACACTGAATGAAAAGGATGTTTAAATATTTTCGACAAACTCTTAAAATTATGAGAGAGAACAAACACCCAAATAAAGAAAATATTATGACTGCTATGCAAACCCCTATTCTTTCACACATTAAACAATACTAACTGTGGACCTTTAGTGACTGTCATTCACACCTCATATTGAGCCAAGGGTTTTTTCTCTGACACAAATGTAACATTTCTGCTACTAAATGTGACACTTCTGTCACTAAATGTAACTGGGTTTTCTCTTTTGATGCTGTCAGTTGTCAGGATGAGCATTCTAAAGCATTCTGTCAGGGTGAAAATATTAAATAAATTAACTTTTCTCTCTTAACAACATGTGGGCAGGGTGGGTTCTTCCTTGGCTCGGGTATGAGGTCGAATGAAACATCATTTTTACATAAGATAACTTTTATTGAAGATTTGTACAACTGTATCTTACTGAATGTTCTGGTTCGGAGAGCGGCAGCTGTGTCGTTTGTGAAGTCTTCTGCTGCGGCAGCGGCGGCAGCGGCGTCGTCGTCGTCTGATTACGCATAGCGGTGTGTATCTCGTGTCGCCGTCTCGCCCAGCTGACTGGAGACGCGCAGCGTGAGGTGGCCGGTTTAATTATTGCGAGCGAAGTCGTGCATCGGATGATACCTTGGGTGTGGCATCCCAGTGTTTCTCTTCTCTAAGCGGCCACATGTGTTGTGCGTCGGCAGGCGGAGCGGCGTGGCGGGGCAAGGCCAGTGTCCCGGACTCGAACCACAGACTCCTGCTTGCCAGTCTTTGGCTGTCAGGTCTTCATCCCAGCTCACAGGTGACTGCTGAGGTGAGGCCGTCTCCTTCCCGTCCTCACGAGTCACCCGGGTACGTAAAAATCAGACTTCAAATACCTTTTAACTTCTGTCTTCTGGCGCCGCGGCTGCTGCTTGCTATTCCATTACAGTGGCGGACTTGGTGCATCTGTGCATGATGTAGACTCTTCTTGCATGACGGTCTTCAGCACCGAAACTGACTGAAAACTACTGCTACTTCTTCGTCTTCTTCGTCTCCGTCTCCGTCTCCCTCAGTCTTCACCTGTCTGGCCCACTGCGTCTCGCATATTTATTCACTTCAATTTACTGGAGGTGAACGACTTTACGGTCTTTGCCTCTTCTGTCACATTGAGAAGCTCCTCGAAGAATCTTCTTAACGTCGGTCATTGGCTCTTGGAATGTAGGCGAGGGCCTTTGATCCCATGTGACGACTGAGAAACACGTGAGCTGGTCATTGCCTCTTCTGTCACGTTGAAAAGCTTCTCGAAGAATCTTCTTAACGTCGGTCATTGGCTCTTGGGATGTAGGTGAGGGCCTTTGCTCACATACGACAACTGAGAAACACGTGAGCCGGTTGGGCGATGCCCTGACGGCTGAATCGACAGCGCCCGCTTATGTGGAACTTGCTGTTTTCACGGTCATTGTCTCTTCTGTTCTGCTGTTCTGCCCGCTGTTTGCGAGTATGTAACTCTCTAAACTAGACCAAGTTTTTCATTTATATACATACTACTGTATGATTAAATGATGATGGCGTCCTCTTGGGTAAAATATTCCGGAGGTAAAATAGTCCCCCATTCGGATCTCCGGGCGGGGACTACTCAAGAGGACGTCGTTATCAGGAGAAAGAAAACTGGCGTTCTACGGATCGGAGCGTGGAATGTCAGATCCCTTAATCGGGCAGGTAGGTTAGAAAATTTAAAAAGGGAAATGGATAGGTTAAAGTTAGATATAGTGGGAATTAGTGAAGTTCGGTGGCAGGAGGAACAAGACTTTTGGTCAGGTGATTACAGGGTTATAAATACAAAATCAAATAGGGGTAATGCAGGAGTAGGTTTAATAATGAATAAAAAAATAGGAGTGCGGGTTAGCTACTACAAACAGCATAGTGAACGCATTATTGTGGCCAAGATAGACACAAAGCCCATGCCTACTACAGTAGTACAAGTATATATGCCAACTAGCTCTGCAGATGATGAAGAAATAGATGAAATGTATGACGAGATAAAAGAAATTATTCAGGTAGTGAAGGGAGACGAAAATTTAATAGTCATGGGTGACTGGAATTCGTCAGTAGGAAAAGGGAGAGAAGGAAACATAGTAGGTGAATATGGATTGGGGGGAAGGAATGAAAGAGGAAGCCGCCTTGTAGAATTTTGCACAGAGCATAACTTAATCATAGCTAACACTTGGTTCAAGAATCATGAAAGGAGGCTGTATACATGGAAGAAGCCAGGAGATACTGACAGGTTTCAGATAGATTATATAATGGTAAGACAGAGATTTAGGAACCAGGTTTTAAATTGTAAGACATTTCCTGGGGCAGATGTGGATTCTGACCACAATCTATTGGTTATGAACTGCAGATTGAAACTGAAGAAACTGCAAAAAGGTGGGAATTTAAGGAGATGGGACCTGGATAAACTGAAAGAACCAGAGGTTGTAGAGAGTTTCAGGGAGAGCATAAGGGAACAATTGACAGGAATGGGGGAAATAAATACAGTAGAAGAAGAATGGGTAGCTCTGAGGGATGAAGTGGTGAAGGCAGCAGACGATCAAGTAGGTAAAAAGACGAGGGCTAATAGAAATCCTTGGGTAACAGAAGAAATATTGAATTTAATTGATGAAAGGAGAAAATATAAAAATGCAGTAAATGAAGCAGGCAAAAAGGAATACAAACGTCTCAAAAATGAGATCGACAGGAAGTGCAAAATGGCTAAGCAGGGATGGCTAGAGGACAAATGTAAGGATGTAGAGGCTTGTCTCACTAGGGGTAAGATAGATACTGCCTACAGGAAAATTAAAGAGACCTTTGGAGAGAAGAGAACCACTTGTATGAATATCAAGAGCTCAGATGGAAACCCAGTTCTAAGCAAAGAAGGGAAGGTAGAAAGGTGGAAGGAGTATATAGAGGGTTTATACAAGGGAGATGTTCTTGAGGACAATATTATGGAAATGGAAGAGGATGTAGATGAAGATGAAATGGGAGATAAGATACTGCGTGAAGAGTTTGACAGAGCACTGAAAGACCTGAGTCGAAACAAGGCCCCGGGAGTAGACAACATTCCACTAGAACTACTGATGGCCTCGGGAGAGCCAGTCATGACAAAACTCTACCATCTGGTGAGCACGATGTATGAGACGGGCGAAATACCCTCAGACTTCAAGAAGAATATAATAATTCCAATCCCAAAGAAAGCAGGTGTTGACAGATGTGAAAATTACCGAACTATCAGTTTAATAAGTCACAGCTGCAAAATACTAACACGAATTCTTTACAGACGAATGGAAAAACTGGTAGAAGCTGACCTCGGGGAAGATCAGTTTGGATTCCGTAGGAATGTTGGAACACGTGAGGCAATACTGACCTTACGACTTATCTTAGAAGAAAGATTAAGAAAAGGCAAACCTACATTTCTAGCATTTGTAGACTTAGAGAAAGCTTTTGACAATGTTGACTGGAATACTCTCTTTCAAATTCTGAAGGTGGCAGGGGTAAAATACAGGGAGCGAAAGGCTATTTACAATTTGTACAGAAACCAGATGGCAGTTATAAGAGTCGAGGGGCATGAAAGGGAAGCGGTGGTTGGGAAAGGAGTGAGACAGGGTTGTAGCCTCTCCCTGATGTTATTCAATCTGTATATTGAGCAAGCAGTAAAGGAAACAAAAGAAAAATTCGGAGTAGGTATTAAAATTCATGGAGAAGAAGTAAAAACTTTGAGGTTCGCCGATGACATTGTAATTCTGTCAGAGACAGCAAAGGACTTGGAAGAGCAGTTGAATGGAATGGACGGTGTCTTGAAAGGAGGATATAAGATGAACATCAACAAAAGCAAAACGAGGATAATGGAATGTAGTCAAATTAAGTCGGGTGATGCTGAGGGAATTAGATTAGGAAATGAGACACTTAAAGTAGTAAAGGAGTTTTGCTATTTAGGGAGTAAAATAACCGATGATGGTCGAAGTAGAGAGGATATAAAATGTAGACTGGCAATGGCAAGGAAAGCGTTTCTCAAGAAGAGAAATTTGTTAACATCGAGTATAGATTTAGGTGTCAGGAAGTCGTTTCTGAAAGTATTTGTATGGAGTGTAGCCATGTATGGAAGTGAGACATGGACGATAACTAGTTTGGACAAGAAGAGAATAGAAGCTTTCGAAATGTGGTGCTACAGAAGAATGCTGAAGATAAGGTGGGTAGATCACGTAACTAATGAGGAGGTATTGAATAGGATTGGAGAGAAGAGAAGTTTGTGGCACAACTTGACTAGAAGAAGGGATCGGTTGGTAGGACATGTTTTGAGGCATCAAGGGATCACAAATTTAGCATTGGAGGGCAGCGTGGAGGGTAAAAATCGTAGAGGGAGACCAAGAGATCAATACACTAAGCAGATTCAGAAGGATGTAGGTTGCAGTAGGTACTGGGAGATGAAGAAGCTTGCACAGGATAGAGTAGCATGGAGAGCTGCATCAAACCAGTCTCAGGACTGAAGACCACAACAACAACAACATACTAAATTCCAGAAAGCAAAACATACTTATATAGTCTTATGAATCTACAGATAGATTTAAACTCAGGCAATGGACAAAATAGAATTTTAGAAAAAATGGCTCTGAGCACTATGGGACTCAACTGCTGAGGTTATTAGTCCCCTAGAACTTAGAACTAGTTAAACCTAAGGACATCACAAACATCCATGCCCGAGGCAGGATTCAAACCTGCGACCGTAGCGAGAATTTTAGAACCTACATGTTCTTACATACTACATTCATGGCAAACAAAACACAATTGTATAATATTAAAAATCTACAGACATAGTAAATATTTTCTTCCAGACTAGTTATCATTATGCATCCATGTTCATATATCTTGTCCTCTGTACTAAATGTTAACAGTGTTTGACATTTTACATACTTGCTTTGCTTACCAGCAGCTCCTATTGTATTTACAAGTGCAATGGACATTTCTACAAAATTCTTACTATATTGGATTTTGTCTCTAAATTGTTCAGATATACCACAAATTGGGCTACCTATATCGATCAAACAGTTCCCTTCCCACTGATCAATCTTAATCTTAATGTAAGGACATCCAAAATCTGAATCATCATCTCTGTTATTGGACACTTCATGTAAGAGATCACTCTCTATTTCATCAAATGCTGCATCTACACTGTTTTTGCAGTGTTTTATCAACTTTACTAGTATGATTGCATTACTTTGGTTACACATGTCAGGTAAAGCTTGAACACACTGAATGGGTAGCATAGCACAACTAACATCACTTATTAAAGAAGGAACACAAAATATATTGCTGTCAAAATTACATTTCCTACTTAGATCTTCTTTCACTTCATTCCACCAATTTGGATACAAATTTTGACTAACCACACCTAACTTATTCCAAAATGCCCATTTATCTATGTTATCATCAATTTGGTCCCAAAAAAATTTCAAAAAGTTTTCACCTTTATTCACTAAGCTTACAGATATCTCACCTTTACTGTTTGGATCGTTACTCTGCATGACATTGAGGGAATATGGAATAGTTGTAGGTAAACAACTAGAATTCTCTCAGATACAGATTTATTCACACTTAGCTTCTACACAGATACAAGTCTGGAGGCTAACTCTCGTTAGCGTCCAACATCCTGTCCAAAGCCCTCTCCTCAAAGATAGCACACTTACGCACTGAACAAATATCAACATTTATGGTGCTCTATGCCACATAGCCCCCCCCCCCCCCCCGCACAGTATGGAGTACATCCCTGTGAATGGGGGGGGGGGGGGGGTGAGAAGTTAGGAAGGTAACGTACAGTTCTTCTGCGTCAGGAGGAAGCGGTCAACTGGTAGGAGACCGGGGGTTGAAACCCGGTACGTCGCCAGAGAAGTCTGCAAGCGACGCCGGCGGCTGAAGATGACGTCCCGTTCTGGAGTGGAGGTGCAGCACTTCGTCAGCCGGCAGGCGGAGAATCACCTTCCCAGAAGGCCTAACAAAGGCACGCAAATTGCCACACGCAGCACTTCTGCTAAATTTAAAGCGGCGCACCACACGAGATTCTGCACTTCCTCCCTCAACATTGTCACACGCGAGTACCACACACACCGTATCGCCATCTACGACAACAGATAATTTATGTATGTCATCAGGGTGCACATGTGTTGTGAATTCTTGGGTGGCACCTGTACAAGCAATGGTAGGGAGGCAGGGAGGTGTGGGAAAGCCATGGCAGGGGGAAGCATCTACTAAGAGGGGGGTGGCAGGTGCACTGGACTGCACACGAGACAACCTTGGGCGATCAGCTGACAGACGAGGGAGCGTGACCGAAGGCAACGAGGAGCCAGCGTGGATTGAATGGCGTGACAAAGAGCTGTCACACGAAAATGGTAACACAATGGTAGAATCCGAGTGGTTGGCAGTTCGACTGCGAGGGCTGTGAGGAGTGAAGCCCCGAAAAGATTGGCCACTCAAATTAGATGAATGCGGAGAAGGAGCAGTGCTCGGCAGAGATGCACGCTGTGGAGAATCAATACCCAAATGCATGGTATGGGAAGATGGATGGCCGCTCGAAGCAAGAGTGGGAGAAATAGGGGCAGAATCAGGGAGGTTCACGTGAGGCTCAATGAAAGCTGGTTTCACTCGGTTGAGTGAGACCGTGGTTACAGAGCCTTTTAGGAGGAGATCCATGTTATTCTCAGAGCATTTGACGACCTTGTACGGACCTGTGTAGGGCGACTGAAGCGGGCCTTTGATTGAGTCGTCTCTGAGAAACACGTACTCACAAGAGTCTAGCGTGCGCGGTACGTACACGTGCAGAGGTGTATGAGCAGCTGGAGGTGGTGGCTGAATTTTGCTGCAGTGCAAGTGCACCCGCTCGAGAAGTGAAGGGAGTTCAGAAGGCCATGGAAGTGGGGTGGGAGTGACTAATTCTCCAGGCAAAACCAGAGGTTGGCCATACACAAACTCAGCTACGGAACCCTTGAGGTCTTCCTTGAAAGTCGCACGAAGGCCAAGAAGCACAAAGGGCAGTGCCTCTGTCCATAGTGAGTCATGGCAACGCAGGGCAGACTTTAAGGTGCGATGCCATTGCTCGATAAGCCCATTGCTTTGGGGTTGGTGTGCAGAAGTAGGAATTTTGACAATACCACACATTTTACATAAGTCAGAGAAAACTGAAGACTCGAATTGTCGCCCCTGGTCAGTGGTGAGGTAAACAGGTGAGCCAAATCTAGAGATCCACGAATCTAAGAATGCTCGACTTACTGTCTCAGAGGTAATGTTTGGAATAGGCACAGCCTCAGCCCACCGAGTCATCCTATCAATAGCTGTAAACAAGTAACGGAAACCCTCCGAGGGGGGGCAAAGGGCTTACGAGGTCGACATGAACATGGTGAAACCGGCCTGGCGGTTGGGCATACCATTGAGCATACCAATGCAATACCATTGTTTAAATAAAGATTTGTGTGAATACAATTTTCCTGAGCTACTGAAATTTTTTTACCTGAAGTATTTACATTAGTTAGCATACTGTTTTCAACATTTAATATTTTTTGATCTGAACTACTAAAGTTCTGTTCCATTCTTTCTGCTATGGCTTTCTGTTCAACTCTGACATCATCAACATTCTTTGCTCATCGTACAGACTGGGCCACAAACTCATTTTCCAAAACAATAAATTGTATCTTCTAATACATCAACTTCTTCATTCACACATCTTAACCCTCTGACAACCCATTTTTCAGTTCCGAACCTTATTACTAAGTTGGTCTATTTGGTATTGCACCCTGTCCGTTTTATTGTTGTTTTCAGTACGTATTTCCATTAACAGTTCATTGACTGCACTAAATTTACTTTGTTATCTGTTTTTAGTTCTGTTAACTGATCATTAACTGCACTAAATTTGCTATCTTTGTCCATCTTCATTTCCTCTAATTTTAATATAATCTGAAAAATATTGGTTTTCGCTGTTCCTTTGCAGACTACACTTTCACTTGGTTTAAACGTGTCTTGACTGGGTCCTACAGCTTTCACATCTACATCACTACCCTCGTCTCTATTCCTTTTCCTAACAGTCACTCGAGTCCACACACACACACACACAATTAAAAAAAAAAAAAAAATTCCACAAATGATTTGTACTTATCTTTTATGATGTCCTTTGTTTTATTTGTAAAGTCCTCTTTCAACTCGTCCGGTCTGTCATTATTGATATTATCTCGTCACTGTACATACAACTTTGTTGGGCACCTCTCGTTCTTCTTTCTTAAAGTGATTGGAGTTTTATAAATGGAATTGACATAAATTACTGTTCCTTCTTCTTCTGCAAGAGACAAGACTTCGTTATCAGTCAACAGAGGCCGTAATTTTTATAACGTTGTGGGTTAATGAAGACGAAATAACTGATGAAGATTTGCCTGTTGCTATGAATATCTTTTATTTTACCCCATTCTTCTAAATTGCACTGACTTTACAGTTTTCATTTCCATCACACAACAAATTACATTATTAGTGACACAATCAAATACATGTCTGATTCCGTCAGAGGCATGACACTACTTCATTCTGCGGGACCCACAATATTCCAAAGAGTTTACAAAGCAAGAGAGTTTACAAACTTTCTTGACACAAAAGGAATCTATACTAGTTTATATCATTATTTTATAAATGAGCCGAGAATTAAATTTAATAATTAACATTAGATTGTGCAATTAATAATATGAACTTTAAGTATACCGGAAATTTTGTAATTTCAAATATTTTTAAAAGAGGAGTAATTTTAAGTGCACGTACAGAGTACTAACAAATTGATTTCTTTCTACATATTTTAGCCTGAAATATAACACATCGTATACAAAATCATTTGAAGTTCATTCAGTTAGACAGCTGATATAATGTTCACCTATACAAGAATCGATAGTATATATGGTATCGGTTATTTCTTTGAAAAAAAAGTTAATGTTGGAGGAGGGTGACCCATTATAAGTTGCTGTGACAATTTCCAAGCCCAAATCTGGAAACGTGCCTGGTACAGATGGTGTCTACCCTGAAGTCGTGCAGATGGTAGGTCCATTGACAGTGACATATTTGACAGCATTACTGAATGATGCAATACAAATACGTAGGATCCTGGTAATATGAAAAACAGCTGGAGCAGTAGCAATTAAAAAAGTAGAAAATAAAGGTCTGGTATCACCGAAAAGCTATAGACCTATTTGCTTATTAAATACCTTGGTCAAACTTCAGGAGCATCTGCTCTGTGATCGGTTGCAAGTGCTCAGTATGCACTTGGGTTTAAATTAGAGTCAATAGAGATTCAGAAAAGGGAGTCAATAAATGATGTGGTTAATAGAGCTCGTCATATTGTTCAAAATTTGACAACAAAGTATGCAGTCACGCTCATGATTGACATCACATGCGCATTCAATGTTCTTTGGTGGCCTGCGATGTTCACATGCCTTCAGGATCTCAGCCCCCCCCCCCCTCCCCTTGTCTGTATAAGAGCTTTGTTAATTCTTGTACTGGACATAGCATCCAGGGGTTTGTGAGGCAGAGCAAGTTAATTAAAAAGTTTACCAATGACTGTCCTCAAGGCTCCATAACTGGTCCACTGTTCTGGAATCTTGCGCACTGAACCCCAATTACATCTGTTAGATGGGCAGATGCTACTGAAGTTGTTGTTGCATACACAGAGTACATCCTAGTTGTTGTGTCTGCAGACTACAGAGGGAGACTTAAGGAATATGCACTAGCATATTCTTGAAAGCTTTCTATAGTGAAAAAATAATTTTGTCAACATGGTTCATCAACTTCTGGCTTCATGAATATGTAATACTTTGGAACATTACCTCCACCTGAGGACTCACAGCCCTGCCTCATACAGCAAGAATGGCTGTTGACTGACTCTCAGATATACAGTTTTATTCATCCAAAGATCATTGTTACAATCATATTGGACATGACTTGGTATTAAAATTTAAGAAAAATGTAATTCATATATACAGGAATTTACAAACACATCTAGTTTGCCAAGGATGGAAGAGAGAGCTCTAAGTAACTCCTTAAACTGTATAGAAATTGAGGTCTTTTAGTTAATACCATCTGAGATATAGAATGATAGGAATTTTCTCAAACATAAGCATTATCTTTAATGTTCCTCTTTATCCCTGCAATAACAGTTCTTTAATAAATGTTGTCAGAAGGTGGAAGGAGATTATATGCCTTCTGAAATACCATGATCTCAGTGTGAATTTGCAGGGAAAGAAACCCGAGAAGATTTTATTAACACACTGCATGGTTATCTATAAGGTCAGCCTCAAATGAACATAAAATCTCTGTTCCATTTATAATCAAAGGAAGGCATTTAAGGCAGGAAGATAAGGGTTTAATGTCCCACTGGCTTCAAGCTCATCAGAGTGTTTCAAGGATGGGGAAGAAAACCGGCCATGCCCTTTCTAAGGAACCACCTTGGCATTTACTTGCCTCGAGTAATTTATGAAAATCATGGAAAATGTAAATCTGGATAGCCAAACTGTTACCCTCCTGAATCCACTAACAACTGCACCATCTTGATCAGTATTTACAATTAAAATTGAATAATAGCTTCTCCTAACACTATTCTCTGTAGGCTGGTAAACAAAATGTTACAAGTTGAACTCAACAAAAAAGACAATAAAATCATATCCCTCAGTTTTTCTCATTTCACCCTCTAATTTCCATACAGGCTGTCCCAGGAGGAATTGTCAGTATTCAAGGGTATGACAAGAATGATCATTTGAAGCAAAAAACTTAATACTGACATATGCCCTATTCAGAATGGTTTCGAAGATAGAACATGTACAGTATTTGGTTTACTGGTGTACAGCAGTTAGTAAACATTACAACATGCATTTTATAAAATATCAGTTGACAGATACGTAGTTTTTACACATTCACCTCAGAGCATTACCATATCCTGTATGTCACACATTATAGTTGTATTTGTACAGTTCACACTAAATGTTTGAATATGCCACTATCAACTTCAATGCTTTTTTTTCCTCTCCCCCCCCCCCCCCCCCCCTCTCTCTCTCTCTTGGAAGAATATGGTGTGATGCAACCAAACAGTTCGTCTCACATATTCAGCTTCATTTGTATATCAAAGATTTCACCCAAGACCATAAACAAAATTATAATGGAATCTTGGTGGCCAGTTAATTACACTACCACAACCAATCTAGCAGTTAGGGTAACTGCAGTTGAGATGTTCCCTCACATGTCTGGTAAAATATGGAAGGGCTCTTTCATGCTGGAAGCACTTGTAAAAAATGTCCTCAAGATGTTCAATAAATGATTTTTTCTCAAATGTGTTGGTTCTGTTATTCACTCTTCCAAAGTGACTGGACATAATAACATGTTGTTGAACGTTTCACACCTGACACTGATTGGTAAATGAACTCAGAAATTGGTTTCAACTGTAGCATGTAGGTTTTCCTGTGTCCATTGATGATTATTTTAAGTGTTGTTGATTACATTCCATGTAAATGTGGATTCATCAGTGAATAGCATTAAGGGGAGGTTTACTATCTTTGGCCCAAAAAAAACGTTCTTTGAGAATTTTTTTCTTGCGATGTTTTATAGATATCAATGTCAAATTTGGTCAAATTCTTTATTGATATCTGCTCTGCAAACTGAAATTTTTTCGACTGGAAATGTCAAAGGGCAAAGGCGGAAGTGCCGTCGGAATAAAACAAAATTTTGATGTAGACCTCCACGCGCGGTATGTCACAGGTCAGCCAGCTCGTCTGAAATCAAAATTGAGTTGACGTTAGTGAAGTATATAAGATTCTTTAGGAGTTGTACGTTGCTTAAGTTATTTGGACCATAGGAAGCAAAATGGCGGCCATTTCAAACAAAATAGGGCTTTTCTATCGATTTTTTGAAATATTTATAGTTGATGGATCAGAATACAACTCCTAGACAATTTAGCTAGCTTCATCAGAAACAAATAATCATGCCAGTTGGTTCAGTAGATTTAAAGTTACCATACTGCACAATAAAAAAAAGTCATTTAGAGAAAAACACATTTGACGTTTTGACTACATATAAATGCAATATTATGGAACTTATGTTCAATCTGTTATTCCGGGTCCATAAACTAGTCCTTCCTCTTCCTCATAGAGGGTGTCTGCTCGATCTGGGCCATCCAGCGCTGCTCCAGAGCCACTGGTACGGCCGGTGACAAGTGGTTTTCGGCCGCTTGAATCCGGTGGTCATTCGAATGCTTGGCGAACTGCGTCGAATAGTGTCCCAGGGTAACGTCCAGTGTCGTCATGGTCTTCAGAATTGCTGAATACCCTTCATTGAAGCTGCTCACTGCCAGGAAAGTCACAATCTTCACAGTCTTTGCACCAGAATGCAAATGCTTGAGGGCTAACTTCCAAACACACGCGTTCAAACTTTCATTTGAATTTTGTGTGTTTCTTCCCCAGCAATGGTACAATAACGCATCCTCTGAAAGGGCCTTGTAGATCAGACAAATCACTATTTGAACTTCTTTGGAGAGCGGCTGGTCGTGTTGATATTCATCCAGATGTCCGGTAGCCTCTGCAATGCACCACTTGCACCAACTAGTTTCCCCAGCCAGACAATTTTGGTGTTGTGGGCGGTCATCCGTCGAACACTTGTAGAAATACATTGCCCAAATTGTCTTCATCATCTGTTCCACCGAACTGGAATGCCATCAGATTGCCAAGCCATTGTACATCGTAAGCTCCTTGATCCTATGGGCAAGCACATAGAAAATTTTTTCGCGGATACAAAGTCAAAATTCCCAAAAAAACACTGGTGCGTGAAAACGGCCAATTTCAGGCAGGTTCATTTTTTGTTCAACCACAAATAACAAACATTTCCATTCCGTATTCAGAAAAACCGTTTCAGGGGTGGATTCTAAACAATTTTATGGATCCAAAAAAGCAATTTAAAAAAAATTGATTTTTTGAACCAAAAGATAGTGAACCTCCCCTTAATGAAAGCACAAGACAATTGTCATTTAGCTAGTGACAATATTCAAGTGGTATGCCATTGCTGCCAATGTGAAGATTGTGCACTCACTGTACGTGAAATGGGTACAAATTTTCCTACACATGTTCACGGAACATTGATGCATGGAAAGTCACCATGTGCTGGTAGTAGGGCTATGCTGCAGCATTTCAACAATGTGTCATACTTCCTGCACAGGTTGTTGAACTACAAGTTCAGAAGAAAAATGGGATCTCAGATGAAAACCCATTTCAGGCAATGTGCCGAAAACTCTGGTAAACACTCTATGATCAGGAATTCAACATGTTGGAAGGTGCCAACAGTATTTTATGATGGCAGAAGCTGTAATCTGATACTCTGTCAGTCACTCATGCTACTCTACTCACAACACACCATGTAAAGCATGCACCACGGTGGAATGGTGGAAAAATATCCCAAGGAAAGAGTTTG
Organism: Schistocerca nitens; assembly: GCF_023898315.1. Taxonomy (NCBI): domain Eukaryota; kingdom Metazoa; phylum Arthropoda; class Insecta; order Orthoptera; family Acrididae; genus Schistocerca; species Schistocerca nitens. The sequence goes on along the minus strand of NC_064616.1, from coordinate 295,591,947 downwards.
AAAGCAACAAAGTAGAATGGGCAACAATAAAATGTCAAAGCGGTTAATTAGTTAAGACGCATATGTGCACCCCACTAGCCCAAAACAAATGAATATTAAATGTGTTCTAACTCAGAAACAATTTGGAGTAAGGCATACGTCCATACGAATTTTTTTCTTCAAATCTGCATTCCTTTAATATCCTTGAATATTAGCTATTCCTCCTAGGACACCCGGTACACACACACACACACACACAAAAAAAAAAAAAAAAAAAAAAAAAAAAAAAAAAAAAAAAAAAATGTTAATGCATTAGAACAATGGATAAAGGCCATTGATAAGAAGAAAAAGTATTTTATTAAGTGAAAAGTATGTAACAGTAGATAGTAACAAAAGACAGTCTAAACATTCAGTTTTTGTTTCTTCACTCGACAATGTATTAATCTTTTACAGCTAAAAGAATTTCATGTTTGTGGGATAAGAAAAAGACAGCCTATTTTGTCAGGTATGTCTGAAATTCCATTACACATTTGATATAAGTTACTTTGTGTTTAAGCATCCACACAAAGTGTCAGTAAACAAAACTCTCTCTTTCATTGATCTTTACTGCAAAAGGAAAAGAACAAATAAAGAGAATAGTTTAATGTTTCATCATCTCTAAGGCTGTTACATCTGGACTACTAGCTTTATTGGATGAGGATGGGGAAGGAAATCAACTGTGGCCTTGTTGAAGGTACTAGCCTGGAATCTGCTTGAAATTTTTTCATGGAATCTTCCTGAAATGATTTTATGGAAATCATGGAAAAACTACATCAAGTTGCCTGTAGAGTAAATGATACCTAAAACTATACCTTTTATAAAATAGTAATTACAACTTACCATTCATTGTGTCATTCTAAATATGAGAGATGAGTATATCTTTCAGGAATCATTTCACGATCATGAAGAAGAGGAGGAGGAGGAGGAGAAAAAAGCACTATTGTGGCACCTAATGAATGGTGATGAAGACTGTCCTGATATGGAGACAATAAGAGCAGTCTCAGATTTTCTGACTCCTTGGCACATTTGTGATGTGAGAAGATTTCTCAGAACATGCTTGTACTACTAGTGAGCCATAAAGGGAATTCTGTAATCTGGAAGAACTACTGCAGGAAGATGTCAAATTTACCTGGAACAAAGTGGATGAAAGTTCTTTCTTTGTCCTTAAAGGAGTACTAACATCTTCTCCAGTCCTAGCATTGTATGACAAAAATGCTGAGACAGAACTTCACAACAGCACTAGCTGTTACGGTATAAGTGCAGTTGTAGTGCAAATTTAAGAAGGTGGTAAATTATGCTCCCAGAGTACTCTCCAAGTTGGAGATGAGCTACTTTACAACCAAGAAAGAGTGCTTGCAGTTGTTTAGGCCATCAAAACATTCTGGCCATATTTATTAGGCAAACCATTCATCAATGCGATGGACCACCATTCTGTACGCTGGCTGACTAACCTGAAATATTTGTCGACTGGTAGAGTGGCAAGTTGGGCACTGAAGCTTCATGAGTATGATATCATAGAGGTATACGAAACTGAACACAGATGCAAGAACTGACTATCAAGGAATCCCTTGGCAGAATACAGCAGCAGGATTGAAATCTCAGTTATTGTTGGATTAAATGGCATTTCTGATTAAGAGAGGGAAGATCCAGCCTTGAAGAAGAAAAAACTGATCAAATGAGAATTCCAATTAATGAATGAAACATTGTATGAGACAAACAATGATCCAATGGGGCAGAAATGATCACTCATCATCCCAGCTTATTTGCAGCCCATGATGCTCCTACATCTGGTCACCTTGGATTCATAAAGACTCTACACAGAATCAAAAAGAAATTTTTTTTTAAATTTGTGGTAAGGTCTTATGGGACCAAACTGCTGAGGTCATTGGTCCCTAAGACTACACACTGCTTAATCTAACTTAAACTAACTTACACTATGGACTACACACACACACACACACACACACACACACACATACACACACACACACACACACACACACATGCTCGAGAGAGGACTCGAACCTCCTCCGACGGGGGGACCTGCACGGACCATGACAACACAGAATCAGACGCAGGTATTACTGACTAGATCTCTAGCAATCAGTTAGACACTATGTGAGCTAAAGTAAGGAATGCCAGCAAAAGGAGCATATCCTGCAGTTGCCTCTGGGGCACCTGGTACCAATCCTGCTAGCAGCAGTACCATTCTTACGAATTGGAATCGACTTATTGGGGAGGTTCCTGAAGTTAACAAATGGAAATCAATCAATAACAGTCTGCACTATCTTACCCACTATGCTGTCACCAAAGCTGTTCCAGCTGCTGAAGCTGTAAAAATTGCAAATTTCCTCATAGAAGGCATCATTTTGAAGCACAGAGCACCCTGTGTGATGATACCTCATCGTAGAAACTTTTTTCAATCAAGACTAGTATCAGAGGTAATTTAACATTACATCAGCCACAGAATGACAACTGCCTACCACTCACAGATGAATGGCCTCATAAATGGTTTAATAAGACAGCAGGTATACTCTTAATGTATGTTGATGTCGAACAGAGAGATTAGGATACAATACTGCCCATCTTGATGTTTGTATACAGGGTGTTACAAAAAGGTATGGCCAAACGTTCAGAAAACATTCCTCACACACAAATAAAGAAAAGATGTTATGAGGACATGTGTCCGGAAACGCTTAATTTCCATGTTAGAGCTCATTTTAGTTTCGTCAGTATGTACTGTACTTCCTCGATTCACCACCATGATTTCATACGGGATACTCTACCTGTGCTGCTGGAACATGTGCCTTTACAAGTATGACACAACATGTAGTTCATGCACGATGGAGCTCCTGCACATTTCAGTCGAAGTGTTCGTACACTTCTCAACAACAGATTCGGTGACCGATGGATTGGTAGAGGCGGACCAATTCCATGGCCTCCATGCTCTCCTGACCTCAACCCTTTTGACTTTCATTTATGGAGGCATTTGAAAGCCCTTGTCTACGCAACCCCGGTACCAAATGTAGAGACTCTTCGTGCTCGTATTGTGGACGGCTGTGATACAATACGCCATTCTCCAGGGCTGCATCAGCGCATCAGGGATTCCATGCGATGGAGGGTGGATGCACGTATCCTCGCTAACGGAGGACATTTTGAACATTTCCTGTAACAAAGTGTTTGAAGTCACACTGGTATGTTCTGTTGCTGTGTGTTTCCAGTCCATGATTAATGTGATTTGAAGAGAAGTAATAAAATGAGCTCTAACATGGAAAGTAAGCGTTTCCAGACACATGTCCACATAACATATTTTCTTTCTTTGTGTGTGAGGAATGTTTCCTGAAAGTTTGGCCGTACCTTTTTGTAACACCCTGTATAACACAGTGATGTGAGACACTATAGGCTTCACACCTTTCTTTCTGCTCCACAGTCGCAAGGCCAAACTGGTAATGGATACACTGTTCCTGTTTCAACTGGACAATACTCAGGATGACTACACTACACATCTAATCACCATGACTGAAGAAGCAAGACAGTTGACTTGTGTACAGACCCTGGACGTCCAGGAAAAAGCTCAAGAGTGCTATTAATGCCACTCACAGCCAGTGAAAAACAGCCTGGGAGGCTTGGTATGGATTTTTACACCTGTGTGGAAGGTGGGAGTAAAGAAAAGTTATTAAAGTGTTACTTTGGCCATACGATATCCTCCATCACATGTCAGATGTCACATACGATGTTGAGGATTATGACCCTTCATCAAGAAGACAAAAGTACAGAGATGTTGTTTATCTCCTCTCTGTGAAGTCCTATTACTGTCATGATTTACAGATTCACAATGGGGGCATCTCATTCAAGGACAAGGACAAGGACAAGGACAAGGACAAGCTTGACAGCTGCAAAGCTTTGATGGGATGTGCAACCTACAATACTCACATAGTGAAGAGGATATGACAATGCAACCAGAATGCAAGGATCTGCCAGTGCTGCCACACAGGAGACCATTGACAAGATCTAGATACAGGGTGCTGTAGTCAGCTCCAATGAATTCTGAAACAGGAAGTCGCTGTTTCTCCAGGAGAGAGAGCAATGTTATGAGTTGTGTTGCATGCAGTGAGGACGGCATGCTATGGGTCGCCAGTTTAAACCTGACCACCATCAATTATTTGTTATTTGGTATTTACCGTTCTCAAAATATCTTATGTTTGTATATTCTGGAATACTCAGTTTGTGTATAAATAGCAGCATTCTCCATCCAGAAGTTCTGTTCTGTTCTGGCTGTACATTGGCATTTGTAAGAAATGTACTTTCACTGCTAAGTGTTGTACTTCATTGACGACCCGGCTTTCAGATTTGGAGTTGACTCAGGTTCCAATGTGACAATATTTTTGTTGCTTGTTCAATAAAGCTAGTAGTCCACATGTAAAAACCTCAACACTGATGAAACATTAAAGTCTACACTTCATTCCTTCCTTTCATTTGGCAGTAAAGGTCAATGAAAGAGAGTTCTGTTTTCTGAAACTCTTGGCTGGATGTGCCTTCTTAAACATAAAGTGCCTTATGTCAAATGAGTAGTGGAGATTCAGACATCCCTAACAAAATAGGCTGTTAGCTTTTTATTTCACAAACATCATGACGCAAGTTGTGCTGCATGAAATAGTACAGCAATTACCGTCACTGGCTGGCATACTATGCCACACTGCAGGCAGCTTGTGGCAGTATCGTCTTATTCTAAGCAAGTTTAATGGATTTTATGCCTAGTGTAACATAAAAAGTAATCATGTGGAGTGGCAGAAGAATATGTGTGTTTATGTATTTTAATCCTCTGTAGGAGAATCAAGTAATTACATTTAATTTTGTATGTCTATCTGCCACATAAAATTTCATCTGAGATGCGGTCGAGGCTGCAGTTTATTTCCATCCAAGACTTTCCCTTAAAATAAAGAGGAACATAAAGCTATCCGACACTACTAGCTATGGTATAACCATCGGCAAGCCCCAGCATATCAATATCAGCAACGTTGACTGGAAATACCAGCTGCTATTAAAGTTGACCAACAGGCTACAGCAGGTAAGCCGCCGAGCTCGCTCACTGACGCACAAACAAATCACCAACATCACCCTACACTGTGCATCTGATATATGACCTATTGGACACAAAACAATGATGAATCTAACTGTTACAGGTATGCTGACACTGACTGAGAGATCAACACTGGCACCCAGTGGCAACTGCCGAGTAACAGCACCACACAATGTCAAAGGTATCGACATGCATGATACCCACTACTAACAAAGCCTACCCTTGAATGACCTGTCGCAAGCAGCAAGACATCCACTACCACTCTTACTACCCGACCTAACTATCGCAGAGGTCTTTTTTCCCTTGGCTCTTGCCTTGTCACTTTTTTTCCTCTGCCCTTCAAACCACTACGCTTCGTTCAACCTTATACCCAATCTATCTGCAGATGCGTGTGTATTAATGGTTAACCTTAACCAGACGTACGCAAACATTGCAGTACTCACATCCTGCGACACCTCACTTTAGTGAAAACTAATCCTTATGCAGAGATGGCAGTAGACCTTTTGAGTTGGACATCATGCCAGTATGGGTGTGGAGGGGCTCCACCTCTTATGAAAAACTGTGCTGGGAACTCGAATCTTGCCTTTCACATTCCTGGATAGCTCAGTACAAAATAGAATTTCCTGCAGAAGGGTTCTGGCTTCTTGTCCCATCCTAGCACACAATTCTAATCTGCTAGCAAGTTTCAAAAGAAACTCTGCTAAAGACTGAAAGATTCATTCTGGAAGATGGAAAATGATTAGATGTGGCTGTTCAGTAATGCAGCCTAAGATGTAGATCCACCATCATCTTGCAGACAAGAGCAGCACTTTATGTAATGTACTAAGAGAAAAATTTCCTGTCTTTCTGAATTATATCAGTAACTAGCAAATGGCATCAGTAAAACAGTACTCTTGGAGACTATTTCAAGATAATGTTAAAATTATTCATAAAAATTATTCTTTACCACATACCACAAAGTCATATTTTTTTACAGAAGTCAAATTAAAAAACTGCATTCTGTAGTTGTTAAATGTTTGCTGAACTTATGTATAATTGTGCTGAATTCATATATGGAGCCTTTCATGACTGTAGTTTACAAATGCCAAATAACAGAGTGTTTAATTGTGAATTTTGCCATAGAATTAGCAATAATTGTAACCACATTGGTTTACATTTCAATAAAACTTCATTTTAATTAAATCTACAAATTTTTATTAGGATGAACTGACTATTCTTACTCGATAGTCAACCTAATTTTCCATTATAATTTACAGGTAAAGCTGAGGATTTCACGGTTTTTGTTATCATTTTGAATAAATTTATCATCAGCAATTATTAAAACTATGACTTATTACTGATGTCTTACCACTACATCTACAATAGAGTCATTCACAAATTACCTAATAGACAAAACAGTGAATGCCTTCAAGCCTCAGATCATTTCTGGGAGCTGATTTATATAAACACGAGGGTTGTTCAATAAGTAATGCCCCCATTTTTTAAAATAAAAAGCCTTTAATATATACAGACAAACATCCTTGTTGGTGCTTCATGTAAGATGTTTGTTCTGTGTGCTGGTGAAGTTTTGAACTGTTTTGACAGATGGCAGAGCCGTAGTACAGCATCAAAATGGTGTCTACATATGACTCACGTTACAAGTGGTATGCTGTTATTGAATTCTTATGTGCAGAAAAAGAAACCATGGTAAACATCCATAAACATTAGTGTCCAGTGTATGGCAATGCTGCAGTTGATAGGAGTACAGTTGGGCGATGGGTAAAGAAAGTTACAGCCTCAGGCAATGCAGAAACAGAGGTCCATGATCATCCACGCTTGGAATGTCCTGTCACAGCCACTGCTCCACATGCTGAATTGTATGGATGCTACTATTCATGCCAACCAGCACATCACGACTCGACAATTGGATCTACAGTTGTCAGTCAGCATTGGAAGTGCGTCTGCAATAATCGAGACTCTCAGATATTCAAAGAGTTGCTCACAATTGGTTCCACAAATGCTCAAAGTAGCCCACAAGATTCAAAGAAAGGCTATTTCACCCGAATTATTAGAGGATTTTGAGACTGATGGAGAGGCCTTTCCATCACGGACCATTATGGGGGATGAAAGCTGGATGCACCACTTTGCACTGGAAACAAAAAAGCAGTCCATGGGGTGGCATCATCCTCATTCACCACAAAATAAGAAATTCAAGACAACCCCCTCTGCTGAAAAAGTCATGCTCACAATCTTCTGGGATTGTGATGGCATCATTCTCGTGGATGTAATTCCAAGAGGGTCAACCATCAATTGAGAGGCATACGTGAAGACTGAATAAACTGAAGAAACATTTTTGATGTGTACAATCGGATGAGAATCCAGCAGAAATCTTGCTCCAACATGATAATGCATGCTCATATACAAGTTGTGAGAACCCGGGAACACATCGCCAAATTGGGTTGGGCATCGTTGCCTCATCCATCTTACAGTCCAGACCTGGCACCCTTGGACTTCCATCTCTTTGGGACCCTTACAGATTCTTTACAGTAATACACTTTGAAGATGATGAGACTGTCATTCATACAGTGAAAACATGGCTACACCTACGGGACAAGAACTTTCACCAGCAGGGAATACATACTGTTCCACAACGTTGGCATACGGCCATAGAACGTGATGGAGACTATGCAGAAAAGTAGGAGATGGACAAGACATATTGTCACCAAATTCTGACTCTTAACAATAAATATGATCTGAGGAAAAAATGTGGGGCATTACTTATTGAACGATCCTTGTAAATAGTCTCTGTCCGTATTCTGTGTGTGCTATGCTTCTCAAGTATCATGTGTAAACCATAGATTTAGAGTTAAGGAAAATGTGAAGCGTGTGCAACTGTGACAGAATTGTTGAAGTCTCTCATTAAACTCCTTGACAAAACTCTCAATCTAATGACTAATCTTGAAAACTTTTAATAACTGCTCGAACTTCCCTTTTACCCATGTTGTTGAGTCACATATGTAATAATTTCCCTTTTTCATAGAGATACTTTTCTAGCTATTCAACATAACAATGCTCCTTCTTTTACATGTCACACACTGCAAGCAGAGAAATACCCACTAGCTGAAATCTGCTTTACAATTTTGCTCGTGTACAGTATTAAACCAAAATGCATTTTTTTTATTTTAAAATACTGTAATAAATTTATTTTGCTTCACTCACACTTGTATTCCAGTCACTTCATTTGCATCTACATCGACATACATACTATGCAAGCTATCATATGGTGCATGGCAGACAGTATCCTGTACCACTACTAGTCATTCCATTTCCTGTTCTACTTGCAAATAGAGCAAGGGAAAAGCCACTACCTATATACTTATGTACAATCCATAATTTCTTGTATCTTATCTTTGCAGTTCTTATGCAAAATGTATGTTGGCAGCAGTGGAATCATGCAGTAGCCTGTTCCTAATGTTGGTTCTCTAAACCTCCTCAGTAGCGTTCCTTGAAAAGAACACTATTGCCTTCCCTCCAGGCGTGTCATATTTGAGTTCCTGAACCATCACCATAATACTTTCATGTTGCTCAAACCTACCAGTAACAAATTTTGTAGCTCACCTCTGAAGTGCTTCAATGTTTTCCTTTTAATCCAACTTGGTGCACAACCCTAACACTCAAGCAGTACTCAAGAATAGGTCACACTAGCATTCTATACGTGGCCACGTTTACTGATGAACTACACTTACCCAAAATTCTCCCAATAAACCAAAGTCGACCATTCACCTTCCCTACCACAATCCTCATATGTCATTCCATTTCATATTGCTTTGCAATGTCTCGGTCATATATTTAAACAACATGATTTTGTCGAGCAGTATGCTGTATCCTAACATTACAGGGTTGTTTATCTTGTCATCTACATTAACTTACATTTTTCTACATTTAGAGCTAGCTGACATTTATTGCACCAACTAAAGATTTTGTCCAAGTCGTCTTGTGCTCTCCCACAGTCACTTAACTTCGACACCTTCCCATACACCACAAAATCATCAACAAACAACCAGATTGCTGTCCACCCTGTCCATCAGATCATTTATGTATACAGAAAATAATAGCAATCCTTTCACATTTCCCTGGGCACGATGGATGATACCCTGTCTCTGATGACATATTGCGTTCTATGAGTTACGAAGACTTTGAGCCGCTCACATAACTGGGAACCCATTTCACATGCTTGTACCTTTGTTAACAGTCTGCAATGAGACACCATGGAAAATGGGTTTTGGAAATCTAGAAATATGGAATCTGCCTGCTTCATCCGTAATTCACAGTATATCATGTGAGAATATATGCAAGCTGAATTTTACTCAACTGTTGCTTTCTAAAAGCGTGGCGATTCATGGATGTAAGGTTTTCAATCTCTAGGAAATTTATTATATTCAAACTCAGAATACATTCAAGAATTCTGCAGCAAACTGGTATTAAGGATATTGGTCTGCAATTTAGCAGATCTATTCTTTTACCCTTCTTCTATACAAGTGTCACCTGCGCTTTTTTTCCAGTCACTTGAGACTTTGGGCTGGGTGAGATTTTTGAGGTAATTGAAAGCTAAGTAAGGGGCCAATGCCATACAGTACTCTTTGCAAAACTGAATTGGGATTCCATCCAGACCTGGCAAATTATTATTTTTTTCCCAACTCTTTCAATTGTACGATGGTGAAATGGTGGTATGTTTGTATGATTCTACTGTGTGAACAATTTCTTAAATGCAAAATTTAAAATTTTAGCTTTCCTTTTGCTATCTTCTATTGCCTTGCCAGGTTGATCAATGACCAACTAGTTGGAAGCCTTCGACCCACTTAGCGATTTTACATAGAACCAGAATTTTTTCAGGTTCTCAGCCAGATCTTTAGCTAAGTTATGACGGTGGCAGTTGTTCAGTTGTTGTATGCTTCATGGATAGATCTTTTCACAGTCGCATGAGTCTCTACTAACCTTTGACTGTTATCATTTTCACATTCTCTTTTGAATAAAGAGTGCAACAGTCTTTGCTTCCTCAGCATATCCCAAATTTAGCTGTTAAACCATGCTGGGTCTTTTCCATCCTTAATCCACTTACTAGGCACATACATGTCCAGAGCACAATTTACGCTCTGAAACTTTGCCCATAAGTCCTTTATGTCCATCATACTGAAACTGCCAGTTCATTGTCTAAGTGAGATGCTAACAACTGCTTATCTGCTCTTACTAGCAGAAACACTCTCCTAGCCTTCTTTGACTGATTTATTAACTGTCATAGCCATAGCTGCTATGATAAAATCATGATACTAATTCTCATGTTTATACTGCTGTCATCAATAAGGTCCAGCCTGTTTGTAGCTACAAGGTCTAAGATATTTCCACTGGATGTGTGCTGCTGAGATAGCTACTCAAGACAGTTTTCAGAAAATGTGGTAAAAGGAATTTGAAAGACTGTCTGTACCGCCTGCAATGAATCCATAGATATCCCAGTCAATACTAAGTTGGTTAAAGTCAACTCCAACTAGCATTGCATGATATGGGTATTTACATGCTACTAACAGTACACTTCCCAAGAATAAAGTGACCATGAGAACTTTAAAGGGTGGCAGTTAATTTGGGAAATCTGTTACAAATGCTTCGACAATTTACTGATAAAATTTTGACAGTCAAAGTGTCTTCACACTGAACACAGTGTGATTTTGCTATCTGCATATCGACTGGCAAGTGTTCATTAGAGTACCTCAAACTATCACCCAGGCTACAAAACCCCAATGTGAACTCCACAAGTGTCCCGCTATCCGAGTAGCTGCTTTCCTTGTGTAGTGCACCTCTGACCTATCAACGAGAGTCCTACAATTACCCAGTCGATAATTTAGGTCCACAAATCTGCAGCCAAGACGTATGAAGTTGATGAAGCTTTTTGTTGAGACGCCCACTAGGTCCCAAACTAAAGGACCCCAATCAGCTCTGGGAACAATGCTGCATTTTGTGAGCTCTGCTTGCACCCTGCATGTGAGGTCAGCAGCCTTCACCACCTCCGCCAGCCATCTGTATGAACCGAGGACGTGGCCTCAGAACCCATGGGACAAGTGTCACTGACACCAAAGTGAGCCACGACTTGCAGACAACTGCACTCTGCAAGCTCAATAGTCACAGGCAACACCATCTCCACTTCTTGGATGAGGCCCCCCAGCAGACATACCGAGAGCATGTTGGCTTTCTTTTCAGCCAAGTTCCATACAACATCTACTGCTGGAGGTCCTGATACTAGTCAATCTCTGCACATGTGTACCTGTTTGGACCCTACTGAAGGAATAGGCACCTGCTAGCTCACAGGGCAAACAGGGGAGGCCAGAAGATCAGCTTCCATGTTGGACCTACGTCTCATGCAATGCGAACTCATTATCATCGACTACTCACACTGCTTTGAGGGTGGATCCACTACAACATGTACATTAAAAGGTGCCTCAGTAGTAGAGCCCGCAGGTGAAACTAGCAGCATCTGAGGTGTCCCATCCAACGTGCCAGATTCTCCACCACCACTACATCATGAGACAGCAACCTGAAGGCAGCTGAGTGTAGCTAAAAGTGCATTCAACTGTTCATGAACTGTGGCCAGCTGCTTCTGCATCTGCAAACAGCATGCACACATCCTACCCATCCTAGCAAGAATAACTGAAGAAGTAAACTATAAAAGCACACAGAAACATAGATATGCAACTTGCTACATTCCCAACATGTTGTCAATGGACGCTGATGCCTTAATAAGCTATATAGCTGGCCATTCAGAAGTAAAGAAAACTGCTGCCTGTATTTACACTTACAGTTAAAAACATGAGATTAAGCCACTTAAATAGAAAAAACATGCATGAAATTTAAGAATTGAACTAAAAAGCTAAGTACACAACTTGCCACTGTGAGGATGTGAACAGGCAACAGCTGAGGGTCTTAACTGGCTTACTAAATGAATGGGTAATTCATTTCAGGTTCAATGTTCTTAGATTTAGCATTGAATATCCACATAATAAAAATAATATCAATTATAATAGAAGAAAAACAGCTTTCAAGTTTGTACTTCAATATGTATATTTTATTACAGTAACTGAAAACACTGGAGATATCCTACATTTACACATAGTTCCCCACACTGTATCATCTCACTATCACATTATTTTTCTCACTGAACTTCTTTATTAATGGAGATTTTACAGTGCACAAACAATAACAACATATTTACAGTTGAGATCAAATTTCTCTTTAATAGGTATCCATTCTGTGTATTCTCAGAAAAACTTCACAGAAATTCTAGAAACACCATGCTCCCCTGGACACACACACACACACACACACACACACACACACACACACACAGAGAGAGAGAGAGAGAGAGAGAGAGAGAGAGAGAGATAGGGCTACCACAATTATAAGCTATGTATGCAATTATAAACTGTAGAATATACAAGGAATGTAGCTGAAAGTACAGCTGCAACAATCACCACTTTGTCTCTGGTTGGCAGCAGAGAGCTGTATAGACTCCACTTAATTTGCAGTTACTGGAGTTCATAAATAAGCATTCGCAAAATAAAATCATCACACTGGCTTATAAAATTAATGAAATTACATAGTAACAGTCATATTAAAATAGTGTACTTTACAGTATCTGAAAAGTAAAAAAAAATAAAATTAAGATAAACTTATAAAAACAAGCACTCTACTGCTCAATGAATCTACATGGTTTTCAGTTAACAGTTATCATTTACAACTGGTTTTTCTATGCTACATCTGTACTTTGTAAGCCTTACAGTACACAGTAATGAGTAAATAAAGTACAAGTATCACATCCACTTAATAAATCTATTCATGGATTGAGAAGTCTCCACATACCAGATGAGCATTTAATTTCAGCTATAACAATATTGACAGGCAATCATACTGTGTTCATATCAAATAATTTACTAGAGTGAAAATTTCCTGCACAATATTGATGCAGAAGGAGATAATTTATGCAGAGATTATCAGTCCTCCTTTTGTTTAAAGAATGTCAAAAAGGAAACAACCTTTTTGTGCAATCCATCAGGGTAGTTATTACATGGGTTGTTCAGTATAACAATAAACAATAATGATAAAACATTAGTAAGAAACGTAGTTTTGAATTCCTGAGTAGAAAGTGGAAAAAAAGTATCGCCACTTTTAGAAGCATTAAATAACAGCAGTAAGATTGAACAGAGATAGGCATACAATTTTGTGCATTACAATAAATATTATGAACAAAAACACCAACATAAAGACTATAGCTTATATGTAGTATTATTGTAAATGAAATGGACACAAAGCATATCAAGCAGAGGCAAAATTGTTAAATGCTGCTTGTCAAAAATCCACAGAAAATGGATACAGTCATAGGCATCTGCAAAGGTGGGGGGAGGGGGCTGCAAAGAGCAAAGAGCGGCACTTGCCTACTCTAACCCCCCTCCCTTCCAGTCACACTGGAATCTGGAGTGCAGAGTTTTCATTTGTTACAGAATTCTCATACACTTCTAGAACTGATTTTCCATCATTGCGCTATACCTCTCATTTACCTTAAACCCACCATCCCCCACCCCGTATGAGATGGACGGATGTCCATACAAAATATTTATAAACATGCTGTTACTAACAAAGAGACTTGTCTCTTCATGTATAAGTTTAATTCACTATAAGGATATAAAAATGTCTATTTCATGTACAATAACATCATATTTTAAGATACTCTAAAAACTAGTAACATAAAATAAAATCTCTGAAATAACAATAATGATAATAGTAATAACAACCAAAAAAGACAATTACCTTTGGCATATGCAGCAGAAATGAAACTACCATCTCTCTATTTTTTTCCTTATTCTCTAGCTTGGCACATTGCTTGTTTAGTTAAAGAGCAGCTCCATTGAACTGCCACCTTCACATAATTATATATGTCTATTCTATAGGCAATATCATGTACACCCAAGATCTTGTTGATCTTAAATTTCAAATTGTGCTTTTTTCAGTGAGAAATGTATACATCCTTGTTTACAAACTTTCTCTATTAATCAGTGCAATTAACATGTACCTACATTAAATTAAAACTTGAGCCAACAGTCTGTATGAATGTTATCTTTCTTGTCGAAAGCAGACATTTCTGTAGTTAAATTACGAATGAAGACACAAATTCTCTCTCTCAGTATATAGTAATAAAACATAAAATATATCAGTACAATCTCTTTGTGAAATAATAGTCACATCTACAACATTGTCAAGCCCAAATGGCCATGACTGAGAAACTTTTAAAAACAAAGAAGGAGAATTAATGATAGATAAAGTGCAATAACAATTAAAAAATCCACAAAAATTGTTTTAAAAAGAACAAAATATTAGCAGACCAAAACTGTTGACAAAAATTATACATTTTTGAAAATATATATCTTCTCCTGCACTGACTTTAATTACATACAAATTTTACAACTAATTAATTTGCCTTCATTTCTGTGCAGTAACTGAGAAATAAGGCACAATAACATGAACAAATTCCATAAAAATTTTCAAAAAATAATACTAAAGAAATAAATTTCAACCATATTATCAACAAAATTCATAGTTTTTGGCAGTGTCTGTGGGATTATTACAGCAGTTCCCCTTTCCCTCTTACACTGACTTTAATATTCTACACACCTCAGAACAAATTCATTTGCCTTCATTTCTTTGCATTAGCACTAAGTTAATGGGTTACGAAGTCTGTATACAATACATTTTTTTTATTGAGGATGAAATTTTGATTGGTATGTATAAATTTATTTAGTGTACCCTCTAGCACAGAAACAAACAATACCCATTTCCTGTGTCCTTTCAGGCTTTTTTGCAGCATAGCAAAAACGTTGTATGCAGATCTGTGTATGGTAGAAAACTTGAAACACTGAACTTCGAGGTAACTAGCACATTTAAAATATAATTTCTGGTAGCTATTCCCAATAATAGCTCTTTTAATGAGTTATGACGTTTTATAAACATAGCGCTAGCAAAAATATGATTTTATGTACAACATTAAAAATAAAGTTGCATGCCATTTTCAATATCAAAATATATCATTTCACACAAAATGTCATGGCATTAAACAAACTAAACAGCAATTATTAACAGTGAACAACATTCTTAGAAGTGTAATACCATGCTGCCTTTATCATCTGGAACACATTCTATAATAATCCAATCCAAAGACGGAAGCAGCAAGCATTCACAAATCCTTCAACTAACGACCTGATGTCATCTTGACAAAATTCCAACTGATTTGCAGCATGTCCCCCTTCTTGTGGTTTCCGATACACTATGCACAGATTCTGAAGAGAAAAAAAAAAAGGCAAATGCTCATTAGTCAAAATTAATCAAAATACAGACTACAGTATTAAAAGTTACTGCAAAAAATATAAAAGTATTCAGGGCACAGATGGTGTGTGAATGTGAAAAACACAGTAGTAGTTGGGTTCTACAATGAATCTTTCATGGTGGTGTGAAAATCTGTGTACCACATTGTACTTCAAACTTGAGCTCTTGCCTTTCACTGGCAGTGATTTTACCAGCTATCTTGATGTCACTCACGATCCATCTTCCATTATACCAGAACCTTTGTCCTACTTTGCAAACTCCACAAAAAACTCTTTGAATACCCTGCTTGGCTAGCCCTTCTGGGAGAAAGGATATTGTGCTAGGTAGCCTAGCCTAGACGTTATTCCTATAATGATTTATTCATTCTCATGCAGAGCGTTTGCTCATGTGAAACATCCTGGCATGTCAAGACTGTGTGGTGTACCACAACTTGAAACTCTGATCCTTGAATCCCTTGGACAATGTCCTTACAGACTAAACATCAATGTATGGCTCAGCTTCAATTAAGCAACTCTTTCTTTCTGGGGGGGGGGGGGGGGGGGGGGGGGACTGGGGCCATAAACAAAATGTGGGCAGTTATCTCAGTCAGTAAAAGCATTGCTAGTGGGAGGCAAGTGTATGGGTCCAACACAGATTTAATATGCCAGGAAGTTTCTCAATTGTCGAACTGCACAATGCATGAAGCCCAAAGTCTTTCTTGCTTCTTTTGTGATGATCATTTTTGGGAAGGTAAGATGAAAGAGTAAGAGATATTATGTATGCTATTATTCCTTCTGTTTCATTTTCTTACACTTATCTTTAACTGTGTGCACAATACTTCTATAACTGACAATCCACACTCACTGTTGTAGATATTATCATGTAGATTATAATCACAAATTATTTCTACAAATGCATTCACTGCACATCTCTTTACATGTGGATAAGCACCACCAAAATGAAGGAAACCTGAATAAGCACGGATGAACTATCGGCTCTGGGATGTACAGTACTCAATTGCTGAACATGCTCTTCAGCATGACTCAACAAACCTAAGTGCCCATGGCCCTCTTGGACCTATCTATATTACTAAGCGACTATCCCAGAACCCATAATCCAGATCCTAGTACCTGATCCAGGCTGCCTATCTAATGGCTTCCAGAAGCAACAAAAATTTTATTTTCAATGTTTCGAATAGTTACTGACCAAACTCAAACATTTAAAATGCTGTCATAATCTACTCATTGATGTGTATACTCTAATGTTAAAAGTTTTGCACAATAAGACAAGTATTACAGTTAGAAACTGCATGTTTGTCTTGAGGCAGCATAGCTGACAGTGTGCAAATACCTGTATTTGAGAATGACAGCACCTAGTGACTTCCAACAACCTTTAAACATTATTTCAAAATTTCACAAAACTTTTTATCACAGACACCCCCTTAAAAATGATGACAGGAAAAATGTTTATTGCTTACTACATTTTTGCTGTTCATGCAGTAAAACTTCAGCATCATGTATGGCATTTTAATTTATTACTTTGTTACTACAGACTCTATTCAAAACACTGAGTGTAGACAGTATCCACATATACCACTTAATAAACTTGTTCAGGAAACTTGATGTCATAGCTATTTAGAAGCCCGAAATCTATGGTATACACCAAAACTTCAACATCAGGCATGGCATTTCAATTTATTACTTTTTACTACTAACCCTACTCACAACATATTTTGCAGGCAGTATTTACATATATCACCTCCAAATTTATATCACTGTGCAACACAGTTTAGGAAATGTGACGCAATAAACTTTGAGATGTGTGAAAACCTTGCTTTTGTTTAAAACAGAGTGCAAATGTGTCACCTCCCCATCACACACACACACACACACACACACACACACACAGAGAGAGAGAGAGAGAGAGAGAGAGAGAGAGAGAGAGAGAGAGATCCAGCCTTCCTCTATTTGTGATTGCTACAATTTTATATTATTTATTTTTATAATTTTCAATTATCCTTCCATATACATGTTTTTCCTTTTTACTTTTTCTTTTTATCACCTTTATTTATATTATTCTTTCCACTTCTTGTCTCAAAATCATTTTTTACTCTTTTCACTCTATTCCTCCCTTTTATGTTCTGGGGATTGAAACAGATATTGCGCTTACTAATGTACTGTCTTTGATCTCTTACTCTGACACTCTAGTACAGTGTTTTAGTACTGTTTTTTTTAGAGATGCACTTGTTTCTGTGGTGTCTTTGTATGATATTAATATATACTTTTGACTCATTCCACATTTCTGAAGGTTGTCCTTATTTATGGGATCTACGGAACATGATGAATCGATGTGTGAATGGATGAACACATATTCCTTCTTTCCTGAATGATGAAACCGTTTGAAAAAAAAAAAAAAAACACAGTAGGCTGTCAACTCTATTATGCAAGATGGACTTTATTGCACCACATGTATAGGGGGTCATCAGAAACAATCTGAAAAGCTTGTAAGGGTGTTGCAGGGGAGGTTGTGCCATGAAAGTATTGTTAGGAAAAAAATTTGGTATGTTGCGCTGCTTCAGAGTTATTTAGAATTGAAGTTAGTCAATAAAGGAGTCGTGCGCAAAATTCAAGCAGCCTGCCAGAGATGGTGTTGCTAAATGCAGTATTCATTTGGTTTCCTCAAATGGAACAAAAGAGTGATACAAATATCACAACATTCTCTGCTGTGGGAAGTGTGTGTGTCAAACCCACCTGTCATCATCCCATTACTCCTCTTCCCACATAAATTTACAACTAAATGAACACTTTCAACATATTTGGCACCTCCATTCCTGGCAGGCTGCTTGTTTTTGCATGGGCAACAGCCTGACTGGTTACCTCCAATGCTAATTAAATTGGAAACAGTGCAATGCATCGAAGTTTTGTCTTAAAAATTATTTCTCAGTACAATCTACCCAGAAAGATTATTAAAAGCTTTTCAGACAGTTTCTGACCCCCCCCCCCCCCCCCACCCACACAGTTTTCATATATGGTCTCTCAAATCACAGACTGCTTACAAGCACTCATTTTGTATGTCATGAAAGTAAAATAATCATAACAATCAGTTTCCAGGTCTCCAGGTCCTTGTCAAATGCATGAGTTCTCCTTTCCAGTCTCCCTTAACTAATACTAGTTTCTTCCCTGTAAAAGGAACCCATGAATCTGAAAGCTATGAGGACTGTTGTGTGTTTTTATGTAATTCTAGTGGCCATACCGGGAGCTGTGTCTCCTGAAGCTACGTATTTATGCACCAATCTGTCTTATGAATTAACACTATAGAGTATTACAGTTCCCAAAACAAACTTGTTTCTTTGAACTCCAGATGTCAAACTCCTGTTCTCACAATGAGCCAAATGATAATGAAGTAGCAGCACCCATCTGTTTAGTTCTGCACCAGCTGGCAATCTGGATTCACCTGACAACTCCAGTTCCTCTATTTTCATTGTTTGCTTTTTACCAATACTCCTTCACCCATTAAATATGGTATTTTTTTCTGTCCATGCTCCACCTGTTCTTTTAATCGAGGATCTTAGCTCTAAAAGCGTTTCTAGTTTGTCTTTTTTGATTGTTTGATGCTGTTTCACTCCTGTTATTTTCCTGTTTCTGTGATCCAGGCTATCAATTTCTTTTTCCGGAAATACATGATCAGTCCATCCTTTTTGATTTGGAAGTGGGGGAGCAAGGGAAGGAGGGGGTTGGAGAGAAGGAGAGGGAAAGGGGGAGGGAGAGTGGGAGAGAGGGAGGGACACACACACACACACACACACACACACACACACACACACAGAGAGAGAGAGAGAGAGAGAGATGTATATATTTTGGTAGATCTCTTCACTGTTTCCCATTTTCCAACTTGCCTTTGTTTGTGTTGCATCCATTATTTTTCTAATAATCAGTCTCTAAAGTACTTCTAGATATCCAGCTTGTAGGTGAATGTTAAGCACTTATGCACATACAAGCATTCCAAAATACCACTGTGGTAGTCTTTTTAGTTTCATATTTTTAAGAGATGCACTTCTTTCATAAATGTCTTCAGTTAAATAACATTGTTTTTCCATTATATTAATTCTTACATCTACTACAGACCTTTCTAATCCATTCTGTCCACTCTGCCTGGAAGATTGGTCACTTATAGTACTAACTGTTAGGGAGGTACAAGGCTTGACATGCACATTTCTTTAAAGGATAAGGAAATAGTTACTTCAAGATATTTAATTTTACTAACATTTTCTCTTTTCACCTATTTGTGTTTCTATATAATTTGGTTATTTTTTTATGTTTGCCAGGAAGTTTGTTTTTCCACCTCGAATTCAGAGACCAGTTTTGTTGGGATTTTTCCTTGAAGATTTATGTGAGTAATTCCTTCCATTAAATTTTTGCAATTATTTTTAGAACTGTTGTTTAACAGGAAGGTTAGAAAAATCTCAGTCGTACAAAATAAGGAGCAGAGATAATAAAGCTTGTGTTATAAAAGATCCCATTGGTGTAAAACAAAGCACAGGGCTACAGACAGAGGGATGCTAAAGGAAACATGTTTAACTGTCCAAAGGTCAATGCATGAAGTCTTCAACAACTGCCATAGCAGAAACATCTTTCACAAATTCCAAAGGAATTCTGGTCATATGCAAAAGCTGTCACTGGAACCAAAGTTAGTGTACACACACGCACACACACACACACACACACACACGGATGTAGCAAAGCAAAAGCAGAAATGCTGAACTCTGCTTTCAAATGTTTCCCTACACAGCAAGATCCAGGAGTACTGCCCCAGATTAATTATTGCACCTCTAGAATGATGACTGATGTAGATTTTACTGTCTGAGGCATTCTGAAAGAGTCCAATGGGATCATTATCAGATTCTACACATGGTGTCCCAGGAAGAACGGTCAATATCCAGAAATACGCCAGGAAATTCTAGTAAATATGGGCTTTAAGATTAGATTATATTTACTTTCTTAACTTACTTAAAATACATTCCCCCAGGGACTCACACCTAGCGAGTACATGGCTGATGACCACGGCGCCCCGAGCTGAGTCCTGGTATTGCTTCCACTTACTTATTCCAGGCTCCACACTTTTGTCTTTCCTATCTGGCCATCCTCGGCCACCTCTTATTTCTTTCTGACCCTGATGCTATTAGGTTTCGAGTGCTAGGGGTCTTTCATTTCCCAACCTATACTTCTCATCTAGGATGGTCAACGGCCTGGATGGCAGAAGAGGATGATTAGTGACACCTCAATCGCAGAAAGGGCGGAGGAACCACCATCACTAAACACATGATGTGTGGGGTTTACTAGTCCTCCATCGGACACCTCCCCGGGTGGCGGATAGGGAATGTCTCTCAGATATGGGTGATACTGGTGAAATGAAATAGCCAGGGTGGACCAAAACTAGTAAACTGTAGTGTCTGTCTCAGAATGAGCGGCTGCAAACAGCGTCTGACCCAGAATGGGCGGCTGAATTTCACACACTGTGGGGCTCACTACCCCATTAGTCACAACCCCATTATCCTTCAGGATAACCACCCCGGGTGGCAACCAATCCACTCCCGTTCATGGGACAAGTAGACCTGTGGATTTTGGGGAGTCTACATCATCATGTCATAAGAAACCTAAGACTTTCTTGGCAACCATAAATATAAACTCTCTTCTTCAAGTTGGAAAATTGCTAGACATACTAAGAGAAAAAATGTAATGATATCAGCTGTACAGGAGACCAGATGCACAGATGAATGTTGTTTTGAATCAGACGGCTTTAGAATATACAAAGGGAAACCTGGCAAAAGAGTCACAAAAAATATCACACATCGAGGCACTTGCTTTATTGTCAACAAGAAAATGATCGATTCAGTCTTAGATTTCCCTTCAAGTTGTGGAAGAATGTCAACACTGTCTTTCAAATCTATGAATAAGGCTTATACGATAGTAAATTTCCATGCTGCCACATATGAATCAAACAAAAAAGAATCAGAATCAGTCGACAAAATTTGGGAAAAACTTGAAGAAACAATTGACAAAGTTCCAAAACACCATTCCATAATTTTGATGGGCGATTTTAATGCACAAATTGGTAGGTAAAAAAAGTATAAACAAATTGTTGGCGACTACCCTGCACATAAAAGAACAAATAAAAATGGTGAGTGACTAACTGATATTTGTAAGAACTGTGATCTTTTAAAATCCACAGCTTTCAATGGAAACACCCTAATGCAATGTTTGGAGAATTCCTGCTGGACCATGTAGCTATTTCTAAAAAATACACCAGGGAAATTTTCAATGTTAAAGTTTTGAGGAATGTCAACATTAATTCTGATCATTACTTGTCTTTGGTAAAAATGAATATCATCCCAGATAGCCGAAAGAACCTTTCCAATATTTCAAGAAAAAACAGACCTCCAAAATTTGATATAAGTAAACTGAAAGATGTTAACAACAAATTTACAGAAACTCTACACAGCAAACCAAATAAAACAGACTGGAACAGAATTAAAGAAGCCATGGTACAATCAGTCACGGAAACTATACTGACCAATAAAAAATATAAATACCCATGGTGGAACGAAGATTGTAATGAAGCAATTGAAAAGCGGAGACAGACTTGGATAAAATGGAATAGCAAGAAAACCTCCGAAAATCACGAAAACTTCTTGAAGGTGAGGAAAGATACATCAAAAGCATTGAGAACAACAAAGAGACCCTTAAAAAAAACCAAACTGATGAAATAGAAGCAAATTTTAGAAGACATCACACTCAGGAATTTTATAAAGCCTTTAAATCACATCTATTGAAGTTCAAACATCCTACGTTACATATAAGAGGACTCAATGGAAAACTAAATTTGAATGACAAATCATGTGCTGCAGCTTTTGGAAATTACTTTTCATCCCTACTGAATGCTGAAAATCCAAATGAAAAGCTTGATTTCTATCCTAATGTTCCTCCTGCACACAGTCCCCCTCCCACATTAGATGAAATGATGAAAACTATACAAAGCTCGAAAAATAACAAATCTGGAGGTGAGGATCACATCTTGGCTGAAATGTGGAAATACACAGATCATGATACAAAAAAACATCTCCATGATATCATAGTGAAGATTTGGGAAACTGAAACTCTATCCCCAAATTGCACCATAGCAATTATTCACCCACTTCATAAAAAAGGTGATAAGAGTGATCTGAATAATTACCGAGGGATCTCTTTGCTACCAACGACATACAAGATCTTTTTGAGACTGTTGTTAAACAGAGCTGAATCAGTCTTAGATCAACAACTGGGTGAATATCAAGCTGGTTTCAGGACATCAAGATCCTGTGCAGAGCAGATCCATAACCTGAAATCTGTTATATCATACACCAAATCAAGATCAAAAACGTATGTTGTGACCTTTGTCGACTTTCAAAAAGCATATGACTCAATTGATCGAGAAACAATAAAGAACACCCGTGCTGTATTTGGTCTAGATAGGAAAACAATTAATCTGATAAACACCACTTTAAATAACACAGTGTCAAAGGTCAAGTTCAGAGGTGAACTATCAGAACCATTTGAAATTTGTACAGGGGTGAGACAAGGTGATCTGCTCTCCCCATTGCTTTTCAACTGTGTCCTGGAAAAGATCGTCAGAGAGTGGAAAACAGCAGTACCGCCAGGTTATGGGATTCAAATTTGACACAAAAGAAATGGCCTCAGTGGAAACTGTTTGGCTTTTGCTGATGATTTGGCACTCATTGCAAATAATATTGATGAAGCTAAGGTTCAAGTGTCCAGCCTACAATCAATTGCTGCTAATACTGGCCTAAAAATAGAATTTAACAAAACTGAATTCATTACAAACATCAAACACACTCCTCCTCATATTGAAATACAACAAGAGAAAATCAAGCAGTCCAAGAAATTTAAATATCTTGGAGAAACAATTACACCTGATGGTTCAGAAAATGCAGCTGTGGAAAATAGGTGTTCTAAACTAGAAGGCGCATTACATCTGTGCAAAGACTTATACAAAAGCAAAAGCCTGCCTTTAAACCTAAAACTTTGTCATTATAACACCGTAATTAGACCGTCAGCTTTGTATGCATCAGAATGTTTAAACATGACGAAGAAAGAACCACTACAAAAACTTGAAATAAAAGATTGGAAAATTTGGGGAAACTCTTTGGCCCTATCAAAGAAAATAGAGATTTCTGCTGAAGACACAACTGTGAATTATACAAACATACAGAAGACATTGTTACCAGCATGAGGAAGTGGAGAATGATGTTTTTTTGGTCATCTGGAAAGAATGAACCCGCAAAGACTTACTCATCGCATACATTCATCAATTTCAAAAACAAAATCGTATCCAAAATGGGCAAGCCAAGTTATAAAGGATTTACAGGAAGCTGAAATTTCATTTGATGACATTCAGGATTGAGAAGTTTTCAGAGAAAAAGTCAAAATTACTAAAAACTTTATTTCGCTTACTACGCGAGTTCCACGTCCTGCCTACAAATGGTCAAAACAGAGAAAAGAACCACAGTCAGCCAAAATGAAAATCTACTGGCAAAAGGGGAAAACACAATCAGGGAAGAGATAAAAATCTTCGTGGTCCATAGCAGGCCGAAACGACAGGGGGAGGGGGACTTAAAATACATACCTGAAGAACTATGAGCATTTGTTCATCTTCTCTACTGTGAAACACATCTCTTCTACTGAACATGTGCTTAGAGCTCTTAAGAAAATCATGTTAGAGCCCATGTTTACTAGACAATTTTTTCTCTTTTATGCCTGAAGAATTGCATTCCAGTACCCAAAATTTTAGAAATTAAGCAGTGTGTGTGTGTGTGTGTGTGTGTGTGTGTGTGTGTTTTTCTTGTATGCTAAGTACTTTCTGAAGGTATTGTACTTCTATTGTATGAGTAAAAGTGTAGGTGTCATGCCATACAACTTAATTTGGAATCAAAAATAGATGCACATTGATGGAAGTGGGCTTATACATTAATGTTACATTTCCCAATATTTTATTATGCCAACCTTGACTAAAAATGACATATATTTTGATAGATCTTTAAGCATCAGTGAAGCTAAGGATTAAATTTTCTTAACATACAAATTACAATAAGAAAACCATCAAACATGGCACTTTAGCTTCACAATGATGGTATCCAACATAACATTAAAAGTAGTTCTGCATTAACAACTATTTCCTTCTCCTTTAAAGAAATATGCATGTCAAGCCTTTTACCTCCTTAACAGTTAGTACTATAAGTGACTAATCTTCCAAGGAGAGTGGACAAATGTTCTAGTAGTGCATGATCTCATATGGTTTCCCTCTGCTCAGTGCTGCACATGCACAATAAAGCCAATTTGTAAAGTATAAGTGACTGTCACCTCTGTGTTCCTTTATTTCTCCCAGGCAAAGAGAGACAACAAAGAGGAATGAATACATTAATGACAAAGACCATAAGACTGATAAATACCTAATTCTCAACTCTGTATACCAGCAGTGACAAAACAAATTGTTACACTATATGTTTTACAACTGAAGGTGCATAGGCATGACTGTAAGATTGAAACTGAAAAGATAGACAGGAGTTATAGGTGTCAATCCTGGAACTGTAAACAAAGGTGATTATATTGCTATTAAGTGTGCTAACAAAGATTACTGAAGTAGTGGTTAGCAATGCCACGAACATAAACCAAAGTAATGTTCATGGCACAGCAGGCTAATACTTGAAACATGGGTGCTACAGCCTATGCATTCACTCCCCATTTATTAACTGGCAACTTTCTTTGTGCTTTGCTGTTAGTGTGCCAAAGTGCCTAAGTGCCACTTCATTTACCCAATTTTTCTCTTCTTTTTTACTTCCTCCTCCAAAACCACAACCTATTCTCTTGAAAACTACAGATCATGATGACACTCATGTATGTCTGTGGACCTGATCTGATCACATGTGAATACAGCTTCATTATTTAGCTGATCTGATCACATGTGAATACACCTTCATTATTTACCATTATTCAAATACACACCTTATTGCCTTCTATGATTTGGTCAGCTCTCCAATCTAATAAAGATAATTAATGAAATCCCTTTTAAAATGCTACTGAACTAAACTGGCTGTACTCTTGTGCTTTCTGGGAAACTATCCGTTCTGTACAAATTATATAAAATCTCTGTTAGTTATATCTGAAGTCTAATTAAATGCCAAAACTATGTCTTCCCAGTTAATGTTGTGATCTATATCACAATTTATTTAGTTTTATCTACAAAGAAGATAAACACGAATGTAAACACTCAAAAAGCATCTAATTTAACAGTAGACAGACTACCTTAGAGCTATAGTTATGTAATTGAGACTTACACCTCTCGAGGTTAGGAAGTCAATGGAAAGCATCATAAATGCTTCAAGATATCGAGGGTGTAGGATCACAATATGTTGTGTGCTTCCATCTGGTGCTTCAAAATGGCGGCTATGTTCAGAATACTTGTACAGCAGGGTTCTTGCTAAGTTTTCATACCATGTTATGGGCTGACATAACAGTGGACCAAGACGAGGGTCGAGATGACTAAGTGGTTCAGTAACAGCCAATTCACATAATTCACAGAACTCACTATATGTTAGGTCCGAATTACTTGTCTGAAAACAAAATAAATTTTGATGTCACAATCATGAAAGTACAGAGTATCATTTGTACTTACACAAGAAATCAATTTTCCTTAAAGCATTCATCAAAGACAGAAATAACTTATAAACAGGAAATCTGAGCTTCTCTGAAACAAATTGTGTCGGTTGTAACAGGATCTTTAAGGTGTTCATTCAAAGCAGGGGGGAGGGGAGGGGGGGGGGGGAAGAGGAGGCAGGGATAAATGTATGCGTGGGCTTTATATTAAGGTATTAAAAGATATGTTGACAGCACTTGTATTAAGGTATTCTGAAACAAGTTTTGTATAAGATAGGAAAAATGCCTTCAGATGCTTCATTATGATGAATGGTAATTAAATATAAGAAAGTGATCCACAAGTTTTTGTTGATACCCCTTGTTTTCCTAGCCTTATCCCGTGTCTACATATAGTCGGCATGTTAATCTGGATATGGCAATGTTATTTTTACAGGGTGACTGAATGCCCTTCATGTCACCCCCCACCCCCCAGATGGAATTTGTGTATCCCATCTGCCTGCATCTAATGTTAACCATATGAAATTGTGTGAACGTTTTGTAAATGTTTGAGAATTGTGTAACTGAGGTCGACATGGGTAAAATCCCAGTATTCATTTAGTCAGATGTGGGAAATTGTCAAAAAACCAAATCCTGGCTGGTTGGCACACCAGCTCTTGTCATGAATCCATCAGGTGGATTTAATGTGAGGCTGGTGCACCTTCCAAAAAAGCCTGAAGCTGTGTGCTAACATGCGAAACATGACTGTGTATGTCCAGGTAATATCTTATTGGAATAAAACCATAAAGAAAGTAGTAATACCAAAATGAAAACAAAATAAGTATTATGTTAAAATGTAGTAGAGAGAGTTCATCTGCAGCACTGATTGTTCCCTATGGTAATTTAAGGCCTTTCTACCCTTTAAGACTGTCATGGTAAGTCTATGGAATGTGGTCATCATGAGAGGTTACATTATAGGAGGCTCAGGAATATGAGATACTATTGAGGTAAATTAAATGACTGAAAAATGTGGTTAAAACTAATGAGAACTATTATATGTTCTAACAACTTTTTGCCACAAACTCTTAAATCCTGTTTAGATACTGTTGATGCTGGATAAAGAGCAGCAAAATGTGACCTGATTCAGGAAGGGTGCTTCATGAGGCTGTTACTAGTATTGTAAAATTTGGCATTAATATTTACTGGAACAGGGAACAACATTACCCTACAATAATACAGTAGTATAGCTCATTCTTTTGAGGAAAACCATTTAGGAGGACGTTCCTGATTTAACAAAGGAAATTTTATTCTGTGGGAACTGAACGATAATTGGCAGCTCCCTCGGAAAGAGATGTAGTTAGTTTGCCTTAATGTTGTCAAGATTAGAGTAATACTTCATGAATTCAATTTCTTCCACATAGTCAGCTACATTTGTGACTCACCATAAGACAATCATTGAAAATTCACATACAGGTGTAAGTGATCACACTAGTCTCAGTAGCTAAAGTGCACATAGGGACATGCTTTTATCAATACGTTAATTTGGCCATTGACAAATGATATAAATGAGTGCTGTTTCTTAATTTCATACATTTTCTTCAATTCAGATAATTATATCCATTTTAAAACTTAAATTTCCTGACATTTAATGTTTTTGTCTACAAAAGTTGTACAGTCTCAACTCAAGCTGGATGGTTGTCCAAAACGTTTCATGTACTTGTTCCTCACGGAAATATGGTATGTCTACCATGCTCCCAGTTGAAACCACACATTTGGTTTGGACCATGAGGTTTCATATTAAGGAGGACAAACACTGCTGTTGTATGTCTAGGTAATGCTGGAGAACTGACTGCCAGCATGAATGCAGCAGTTTTCTTGCATTCACCATTAATTTTTTTCATAATTTTTACATATCTGCTATGCCTACCCTTTCTCAGCCTACCTGATCAAGCCTAATACAACTGAGATGTTGCACATGCCACAGATACTGCCTCTTTTTGAATCTTTTGCTTCAGTACCCATCTAATACATTGGCAGACAGCATATATTGACACTGACCTTTGCCCCTAGGTTAGCTTTACAACATTCGTATTGTTGCTTTAGTGGTACTGCATAATGTTCATGATAGTCTATTCAGTCTTGAAATAAACCATAGTGTTCAAACACATTAGGAGAGATGCAAGGTTTCTTGCTTTAAACTGCTGTCAACTCTGTTCATGATATTCCTTTGCTTGCAATTCTCTTGTATTCATATTCAACAATACCATCTGAGTCACATCTTACTGAAATTAAGGATGCTATCAGTTTAACTGCTGTTGGATGTTTTATATGTTTCTGACATGTGGTACAGTTCTCTTATTTAATGGGTCTGGCATGTCTTCTGTTGCTTTCAGGATATAAAAATTAGAATATTTACCCTTGAATACACAATGGACTCAGTTTTACAATGAGTAATAGGTGAGGATGTGGTGGTGAGGATTGTGGTTTGATAGGGACTAGACTACTGGATTACAATTCTCTCCACCTTAGATAAACTCTGATGTTAATGATTATGTCGAGAATGAGGGTAAAGAAAATCTTTTTTACTGTCAAATCTATTTGCTATAGCACTAATGTAATCCATTATTTGACTAAAGCAATAACAAGCTGGGGAGGAATGTCCAGATATTTTGGAAACAATTTGTAGAGGCTAAAAGAGAGGTAATCCATATAACAAAAAGATAAGTAAATCAAACAATGGAAAATCCAGGATGGAATGTAACAATATTATGAAAAGGAAAGTTGCTACTCACCATATAGTGGAGATGCTGAGTCGCAGATAGGCACAACAAAATGACTCACAAGTAAAGCTTTCAGCTGTTAAGGCCTTTGTCAACAACAGACACAGACAGACAGACACAGACACACACACACACACACACACACACACACACACACACACACACACACACACACACACACACACACACACACAAACGCAACTTGCACACAACTGCAGTCTCAGGCAACTGAAACCACACTGCGAACAGCAACACCAGGGGCGGGGAGGGGGAGGGATAGTATGGTGAGGGTGGCAGACAGTGAAGTGCTGCAGGTTAGACAGAGGACAGGGGAGAGGTGGGGAGGGGGGGAGGGGAGGTAAGTAGCGGAAAAGGAGAGAAATAAAAAGACTGGGTGTGATGGGGGAATGCCGGCCGTGTAGTGCTAGGAATGGGAATAGGGAAGGTGCTGAATGAGTGAGGACAGTGACTAACGAAGGTTGAGGCCAGGAGGGTTACGGGAACATAGGATGTATAGCAGGGAAAGTTCCCACCTGCACAATTCAGAAAAGCTGATGTTGGTGGGAAGGATCCATACGGCACAGGACGTGAAGCAGACACTGAAATGAAGGATGGGACAGTGTTAGAGGATGTCGGTGCTGGGGAGGACCCAGCTGAAGGTTCAATGGGGCCCCTTTTGTGGCCAGAAGTTCTCTCTCTACATCTATCATACTTAATGACTTAAAATAAAGAATTCTGTAGGAAAAATACTAGTGTCAGTTACATCTAAAATGGAACTATGTGAGGCTAGAATGGTTAAACTGCAGTTTGTGTCAAGTGACACAGACTTTCTACGAAGCCTGGTAGGAAGTCCTCCAGCCACAAGTGGTTTCCTTAATCATTCTTAATTGGTTGTGGGTACTGATAGCTTGCCACTCCATATCCCAAGCTTTCAGGATCATTAGGTTCCTGTGTTGGTATCATTGGTAAGTACCAGGTATTTCCATTTCTAGTAATTCACTTGCAGTCACACCCTTGGCCAATTGGTCAGTAAGCTCATTTCCTGGTATACCAGCACGGCTTCACATCCAGATGAACACGATGGTAGTGTTTTGCAGTTCAGATAGCAGATTTTGACCACTTGAAACTAATGTATTCTTTGGACAGCACTTTTTACAGCTTGAAAACAGCTCAGTGAGTTGCAGCAGAATAGGAA
Source organism: Schistocerca nitens (assembly GCF_023898315.1). Lineage (NCBI taxonomy): Eukaryota > Metazoa > Arthropoda > Insecta > Orthoptera > Acrididae > Schistocerca > Schistocerca nitens. Next base: position 295,561,815 of record NC_064616.1, on the reverse strand, counting down.
CCCTATGATGTCTTGGGTTCTGAGGTGTTGCAAGGCTCATATTATGGCTTTCATCTCAACAGTGAACACAATATATGCATTTGGCAGAGACAATAGTTCTTGAACAACAGTGGACACAAACACATACCAAACTCTACCATTAGTTGTAGAACTGCCTGAGTGGATTGTTTCAGAGTACAGCTACTCACATAGGATCAAAAGAAATAGTCATCAGTAGATATTAGGGTCTGTGTTCCCTTTTGGTTGACAACACAGGTTAAGGTGTAGCTTTGGGAGATTTACATACCAAGGAGGAGCCCCTTGAGAGGATCTGTGCATGAAATTGGACTGGGGAAGCTGAAGTTCATTCCTTAATACTAGGCTCCTGACTGCTGAACAGAACTGGGTGGTATGGATAGCTAGGTGATGATTGAATTATTATGCATAATTAACAAGAAGTTGCTGATGCCAGACTTGCAGCAGCAGCATGCCTGCTTCTGCAAGAAGGCTGTCAATGGGATTTGCGTGACAGGCTCCAGTTGTCAGCCTCATACAACTGTAGTGAATTGGATTTAGCTAGTCCACAGAGCACGTACTCTGTCAGACACCAACAGTTTGGTGATGGCAATAGAACACTTACAGTCGATGTTCAGCTAGAATGGATTCTCGTCTAGAGTCATCCAGAAGGCACTCTGACCTGCCAGTGAACCACAGAATCTAGAAGAAGAATCAGAAGAGGCAAAGAGGGTGGCATACTTGCCATATGCTGGATCGATCTCTGCTAAGATAAGGAGAATTCTCATGAAACATGACATCAAGAGTATAATTTTCCCACTCACTAAGATTGGGACAATGTTGGGTAATGTAAAGGATGACCTGGAGTTACGGAAGCCAGGCATTTACAACATACCATGTGAGTGTGGGATGTCATAAATCGGCCAGACCACCAGGACTGAGGACATCAGGTATAAAGAACATCAGAGTCGCATCAGACTCGGACAGGCAACCAAATCTGCAACAGCAGAACACTGTCTAGAGCTCGGTCACTTGATGAACTACAATGACACCATGATTGTCACACAGGCCCTTAGATATTGGGACTATGTCATAAAAGCATCCATCAAGATCAAGATCACGGAGAATCTAATCAGCCGTGACAACGGATACCAGCTCAGCATGGCCTGGGATCCGGCTCTTGAACTTCTGAAAACTCAATGCAAAACACATGGAGATTTCAGAAGAAGCAGGAGTGGGTACTGAGAAAACAGCCACGAGACAGAGCACCAGACGCTGCAGATTTGTCCTGACACTCCTGAGATCACAACCATGAACCTAGAGGACATCCAAGTCAGGGCAGACGTTGGTCGGTACACCAAAGTTCAGAGGCAACTGCTGGACATGCACCTGGCACATGCGGACCAGAGACAGAACACTCGACATGGCGCAGACTGTTTACAGAGTGCCCAGCAAGAGACAGAAGTGGAAACCGAGGAAACAAAATGAGACAGAACACCAGCATTACAGACCAGTTTTGACAGACCCATGATGATGACCACAACCCCAGAGGAGAGCCACACTGGGCGCAGATGGCATTCGGAACACCAATGACCAGAGGGGACCATGGGAGTCAGGCCTGATGGGTGTGGATCGTGAACGAAACACTCAACGCGGTGTGGACCAGTTATAAATCGCCCAGCATGAAACAGAAGTGGAGACCAAGGAAACAACCAAGATAGAGAACACCAGACACTACTGAGATGACTGCAACCCCAGAGAGCAGCCTAACTGGGTGTGGAAAGCAGTGGGAACACCAGCGACCAGAGAGGACCATGGGATCGGCATCTAGCGAGCATGGACGAGGAGGGAACACCTGATGGCAGCATGGACGAACTAGGGAGTGCCCAGAACCTCGCAGGCATAAATACTGGACTCGATCTGCCCAAGAACCATTCTTGGATAGCACCTGAAGAAGACAGTGAGTTACACCATCGGATGCAAGAACGACGTGAACATCTGGCAGACGTCCCATTTTTTCAAAATGTTAACAGATCGGCAGGAAAGCCTGAAGAACTACAGGATTGAGCAAGTTTAATACCAATGACACTGTGGATATGTATGCAACACAGAAATAATCCAAACGGGATAATATTAAGGACTCATGTAGCCACAAAAGAAATGTATAAATAGCTCCCCTGGAGGAGCTACTGAGGAATTTTTTCCATACAATTAACTTTAACAAGCAGGCATGCAATAACCATATTATCTTCTCATTTTAAGGCTGCCAGATCTCTCCCCAAGTGAGAACGTTTGAAGCATTATGAGCAAGGCATTCCATCCAGCTCAGAATTCCCTAACAAACCCTTGGACAGAAATTGCCACAGTATCCCTCTAAAGGACATAACACAATTCAGTCAATGCCAAGCCAAATAACTGCTTGCTTAACAGCCAGAGGTGGACAAACACATTATTGATTCACTCAATTTGTAAAGCTCTTCCTCTTGACTAAATCATTCAGCATTTCTGAAATTGTAATAATTTGTTTGTCTGTACATGTATATAACATCTACCAATTTCTGCCCCATTTGGATAAGGGTTTAGGTTGAAGACTGCTCTTTTTAATCGGGTTACCTTTGTATCTTCGAGTAGCCAGACAACCATCCAGTTCATACAGCCTCAGTCTCATATGTCTGGGTAAAGCTAAGCATGAGCATGCCACTCCTATTGTTACATGACTACACTAATTAATAGTACTCCTCACGACCAATATAAATATGGCCAACCAGCAAACTTTCAGTCAGTTCTACACTCGCATCTGATATTGTCAGTCACTATCACCACTATACTACAAAATACTGGATAACAACCTCACTTGGCACTTGGTCTTTCTCTCTGATTGTGATTCAGATTGTCTCTCTCTTTCCTCTTGACCTGTTGACATTGCTGTGGCAAAGGTTTCTGCTTTGCATTTAACTGTTTACATCGATTGCTTTGGCCTTGTACTTGTCTGTGTCCTGTTTGTCATCAGGCAGCCATGTTTAGCTCAGCTACTGCTTGGTGTCATGTTCTCTTCTGCATGCGGCCCTTCTGCCTTGTGGCTTCAAGTGTTTCTCTCTTGGGTTCACACGCATATGCTGATATCCAGCTACTCGCAGATGTAGCAACATGTCTGTGTTTTAGCTTAACATTCACTGTTGTGTTTTACTCACCTTGGAGTAGAGGGTTTTCTTAGTGAGGGTCGTCCCTTCCACAAAACCCGCATGATGAAACCGTTGGTTCCACAGTGTGCAACACCTAATATTCCTGCTCAGCATCCAATAACTGATGCAAGGCATGCAAAATTTAAGAGTTAGCAGACCGAGACTCATAATCATTTTCTAGTTCAGAACCTAAAATGTGTCAAACATGTGCTCAGTGAAATTGGGTCTCCTTCCTATGGATGTGGATGCATGAAATGTGATGCATTGTGCATAGTGGAAGAAATACAGAAAAGACAAAGAGAACGAAAATGGGAATGAAATAAGAAGGATCTTTGACTATATCCTCTTCCCCCTTCCTTTAGATTGCTTATTTTTGGGTTTCATGGATATGTGACAGAAGTGTATCACCAGGATGAAGAATGTGTCAGATTAACACTGTGATAATCATATGTAAATGGACATAAGCCTTACAATCTAAATTATATGTAAACAGATACACATAAAGTTAGGTCCAAATGTTCAAATAATAACTCAGATAATAGTAGTAATAATAGTCACATGAACAAATTATTAGGCTTACATTCTAATTCATACAATAAACATTCTTTCAACAAGTTCTCCTTTTCTGGAGAGTCCAGCAACCACATGTAAAAGAGGCTACGATGGCTGTCAGCTAGGTCGTGAGTATTTCTCTTCTTTCTATTCCAGTGTGATATCAGGTACTGAAATTAAGAACAGTATTTGGTATAAAATGGAATGTCTGGTTACAATAGCTGCAGTGCACCATGAATAGCAGTGATTTGAACAACCATCATTCACTTTTGGCATTTTTATCCTTCCTGTGATGCTAAATTCCCCGCATGAAACATGGACCTTGTCACTGGTGGGGTGGCTTGCATGCCTCAGCACTACAGATAGCCATACCGTAGGTGCAACCACAATGGAGGGGTATCTTTTGAGAGGCCAGACAAACGTGTGGTTCCTGAAGAAGAGCAGCAGCCTTTTTAGTAGTTGCAGGGGCAACAGTCTGGATCATTGACTGATCTGGCCTTGTAACATCAGCTTTACTGTATGGTTAAATGATGATGGCATCCTCTTGGGTACAATATTCTGGAGGCAAAATAGTCCCCCATTTGGATCTCTGGACGGGGACTACTCAGGATGATGTCATTATCAGGAGAAAGAAAACTGGCATTCTATGAATCAGAGCATGGAATGTCAGATCCCTTAATTGGGCAGGTAGGTTCAAAAATATAAAAAGGGAAATGGATATGTTAAAGTTAGATATAGTGGAGATTAGTGAAGTTCGGTGGCAGCAGTAACAAGACTTCTGGTCAGGTGAAAACAGGTTTATAAATACAAAATCAAAGAGGGATAATGCAGGAGTATATTTGATAATGAATAAAAAATAGGAGCACAGATAAGCTACTATAAACAGCATAGTGAACTCATTATTGTATCCAAGATAGACATGAAGCCCACACCTACCACACCAGTACAAGTTCTTATGCCAACTATCTCCATAGATGATAAAGAGATTGAAGAAATGTACGATGCAATAAAAGAAATTATTCAGATAATTAAGGGAGATGAAAATTTAATAGTCATGGGGGACTGGAATTCAATAGTAGGGAAAGGAAGAGAAGGAAAAGTAGTAGGTGAATATGGACTGGGGATAAGGAATGAAAGAGGCAGCCGCCTGGTAGAATTTTGCACAGGGCATAACTTAATCATAGCTGACACTTGGTTTAAGAATCAAGAAAGGAGGTCATATGAGTGGAAGAGGCCTGGAGACACTGGAAAATTTCAGATAGATTATATAATGGTACGACAGAGATATAGGAACCAGGTTTTAAATTGTAAGACCTTTCCAGGGGCAGATGGGGACTCTGACCACAATTTATTGGTTATGAACTGTAGATTAAAACTGAATAAACTGCAATTAGGTAGGAATTTAAGGAGATGGGAACTGGATAAACTGAAAGAACCAGAGGCTGTAGAGAGTTTCAGAGAGAGCATTAGGGAGCAGTTGACAAATACAGGGGAAAGAAATATGGTAGAAGAAGAAGAGATAGCTTTGTGAGATGAAATAGTGAAGGCAGCACAGGATCAAGTAGGTCACAAGACAAGGGCTAGTAGAAATCCTTGGGTAACAAAAGAGATATTGCATTTAACTGATGAAAGTAGAAAATATAAAAATGTAGTAAATGGAGCATGCAAAAAGGAATACAAATGTCTCAAAAATGAGATCGACAGGAAGTGCAAAATGGCTAAGTAGGGATGGCTAGAGGACAAATGTAAGGATGTTGAGGCACATATCACTAGGGGTAAGATAGATACTGCTAACAGGAAAATTAAAGAGACCTTTGGAGAAAAGAGAACCACTTGTATGAATATCAAGAGCTCAGATGGAAACCCAGTTCTAAGCAAAGAAGGGAAAGTGGAAAGGTGGAAGGAGTATATTGAGGGTCTATACAAGGGCGATGTACTTGAGGGTAATGCAATGGAAATGGAAGAGGACATAGATGAAGATGAAATGGGAGATATGATACTGTGTAAAGAATTTGACAGAGCACTGAAGGACCCAAGTCAAAAAAAGGTCCCGGGAATAGACAACATTCCATTAGAACTACTGATAGCCTAGGGAGGGCCAGCCATGACAAAAAAAACTATCATCTGGTGGGCAAGATGTACGAGACAGGAGACATACCTTCAGACTTCAGGAAGAATATAGTAATTCCCATCCCAAAGAAAACGGGTGTTGACAGGTGTGAAAATTACCGAACTATCGTTTTAATACGTCATGGTTGCAAAATACTAACATGAATTCTTTACAGATGAATGGAAAAACTGGTAGAAGCTGACCTCAGGGAAAATCAATTTGGATTCCGTAGAAATGTTACAACTAGCGAGACAATACCGACCCTACAATACCTCAGAAGATAGATCAAGGAAAGACAAACCTACGTTTCTAGCATTAGTGGACTTGGAGAAATCTTTCGACAATGTTGACTGGAATACTCTCTTTCAAATTCTGAAGGTGGCAGTGGTAAGAGACAGGGAGTGAAAGGCTATTCACAATCTGTACAGAAACCAGATGGCAGTTATAAGAGTCAAGGGGCATGAAAGGAAAGCAGTGGTTGAGAAGGGCGTAAGACAGGGTTGTAGCCTACCCCCGATATTATTCAAACTGTATATTGAGCAAGCAGTAAAGGAAACAAAAGAAAAATTTTGAGTAGGAATTAAAATCCACGGAGAAGAAATAAAAAACATTGAGGTTTGCCGATGACATTGTAATCTGTCAGAGACGGCAAAGGACCTGGAAGAGCAGTTGAATGGAATGGACTGTGTCTTGAAAGGAGAATATAAGATGAACATCAGAAAAAGCAGAACAAGGATAATGGAATGTAGTTGGATTAAATCAGGTGATGCTGAGGGAATTACATTAGGAAATGACACATTCAAAGATGTAGATGATTTTTGCTATTTGGGGGGCAAAATAGCTGATTATGGTCAAAGTAGAGAGGATATAAAATGTAGTCTGGCTAAGGCAAGGAAAGCGTTTCTGTAGAAGAGAAATTTGTTAACATCAAGTATAGATTTAAGTGCCAGAAAGTCTTTTATCAAAGTATTTGTATGGAGTGTAGCCATGTATGGAAGTCAAACATGGACGATAAATAGTTTAGACAAGAAGAGAGTAGAAGTTTTCGAAATGTGGTGGTACAGAAGAATGCCGAAGATTAAATGGGTAGATCAGGTTACTAATGAGGAGGTACTGGACAGAATTGGGGAGAAGAGGAATTTGTGGCACAATCTGAGTAAAAGAAGGAATCGGTTGGTAGGACACATTCTGAGGCATTAACGGACCACCAGTTTAGTATTGGAGGGAAGCATGGAGGGTAAAAATTGTAGAGGGAGACCAAGAGATGAATACACTAAGCAGATCCAGAAGGATGTATACTGCAGTAGTTACTTGGAGATGAAGAAACTCGCACAGGATAGAGAAGCATGGAGAGCTGCAGCAAACCAGTCTCTGGATTGAAGGCAACAACAACAACAATGCTAAATTCTCTGAGCCCCTGGGGGATGTTTCCAGAATAAAATTTTGAGTTCAAGTGGAAACATGCTCCAAGCCGTGGCTAAGCCATGTCTCCGCAATAGCCTTTCTTCAAGGAACGATTATTCTGTGAGGTTCGCAAGACAGCTTCTGTGAAGTTTGGAAGGTTTTAAAACATTATAAATCTCTTTTGGTGGACCATTATTTCTTATCTAGTCTAATAACCACCTCTGCTTGGACAAAGATTTGGTATTATAATCAAACAAAGTCCAGAATGAAATTTGCACCCTGCAGCAGTGTGTGCACTGATATGAAACTTTCTGGCAGATTAAAACTGTGTGTCGCACAGAGACTCAAACTCTGGACCTTTGCCTTTCATGGGCAAGTGCTGTACCAACTAAACTGCCTAAGCACAACACAACACCTGTCCACACAGCTTTACTTCCACCAGTATCCCATCTCTACCTTCCAAACTTCGCAGAAGCTCTTCTGCGAACCTTGCAGAACTAGCACTCCTGTAAGAAAGGATATTACAGAGACATAGCTTAGCCACAGACTGGGGGATGTACTCAGAATGGAATTTTCACTCTGCAGTGGAGTGTGCACTGATATGAAACTTCCTGGCAGATTAAAACTGTTTGCCAGACTGAGACTCGAACTATGGAGCTTTTTTCTTCGTGGCAACTACTCTACCAACAACCCAAGCTTGACTCATGAACTGTCCTCATAGCTTTACTTCTGCCAGTATCTTGTCTCCTTCCTTCCAAATTTCACAGCTCTCCTGCAAACCTTGCAGAACTAACACGCCTAGAAGAAAGGATATTGCAGAGGCATGGCTTAGCCACAGCCTGGGGGATGTTTCCAGAATAAAATTTTGAGTTCGAGTGGAAACATCCCCCAGGCCGTGGCTAAACCATGTCTCCACAATAGTATTTCTTCCAGGAACGATTATTCTGCAGGGTTCACAAGAGAGATTCTGTGAAGTTTGGAAGGTAGGAGATGAGGTACTGGTGTAAGTAAAGCTTGAGGATGGGTCGTGAGTTGTGCTTGGGTAGCTCAGTTGGCAGAGCACTTGCCTGCAAAAGGCAAAGGTCCAGAGTTCGAGTCTCAGTCCAGCATACAGTTTTAATCTGCCAGGAAGTTTCATATCTAAGAAAATTTTTTAAAAAAATAATAATTTTAAATAAATCTGGACATTTTACTTTCACTACTACCTTCTTAAGTAAGAATTTAATATTTCTAACATGCCATAGAAAACACAAATTAATTAAATGAAGTGAGCAACAAGCAGAGTTTTCAGACTGAGTTCATTTTCTGTTGAAATTCAACTGGGCACAACGAAAAATTGTATAAAAAATCACATTACCATTTCCTTGGTGTCTTTTGGAGAACACTGAAGTTTATCCCATAACAAATGAGTTCTGCAATCAACCATTCCTTTTGCTACCATGCTCTTTATGCGATTACATGAAGTGGATGCTTGTTCCAAAATAAGCTGCTGCATCAACTGTTCGTGTGACGAATAGTAGCCCAAGTAGTTCACAGATTCTTGTCTGAAAGCAACAAAATTACATAAAAAATGGTTTCTTCTTAAGTTAGTTACCAATGAAAGTATAAGGCAAAAATCATTAAGATTTCCTGAAAAAATTTGTTTTGTTCTACAGGTCACTTGACAAGAAAAAAAGAGACAAAATGCCCACTACCCTAGCTACAGTCACATTTAGTATTTAGTAGCAAACACTGCCACTATGATCATGTGAGTTATTAAAATCTCTTCCCTTCTTAAAGAGGTAGTTTATGTGATTTCTAAATATATGATGCAGATAACTAAGATGAATTCATACTGTCTTCACTACAATGACGTGACAAAAGTCATGAGATACCTCCCAATATCACATCATTTTGCCCAGTGTAGTGCAGCAACTCATCATGGCATGGACTCAAAAAGTTTTTGGAAGTCCCCTGCAGAAATATTGAGCTGTGCTACCTCTACATCCACCCATAATTGCAAAAGTGTTGCCAGTGCAGGAGTTTGTGCAGAAACTGACCTCTCAATTATGTTCCATATATGTTCAATGGGATTCATACTGAGTAATCAGCGTGGACAGATCATTTTCTCGAATTCTCCAGATTGTTCTTCAAACCAAACATGAACAGTTGTGTCCTGGTGCCATGACATCATTGCTTGGGAGCATGAAGTCCATGAATGGCTGCAAATGGTCGCCAAGTAGCTGAACATAAACATTTGCAGTCAATCATTGGTGCAGTTTGACCAGAGGGCCCTGTCCATTCTATGTAAACACAACCCACACCATTATGGAGCCACCACCAGCTTGCAGAGTGCCTTGTTGACGACTTAGGTCCATGGCTTTGTGGGGTCTGCACCACACTCAAATCCTACCATCAACTCTTACCAACTGAAATTAGGACTCATCTGACCAGATCACATGTTTTGAGTTGTCAAGGGCCCAATCAATATGATTACGAGCCCTGGAGAGGCAATGCAGGTGATGTCATGCAGTTAGCGAAGGCTCTCACTTCGGCTGTTTGATAGCAGTGGCCTAGCGGGCATATTCATCATACATTCCACATTGATTTCTGTGGTTATTTCAGGCAGTGTTACTTGTCTACTACCACTGACAACTCTATACAAACACTGCTGCTCCTGGTCATTAAATGAAGGCTGTCAGTCACTGCATTGTCCATGGGGAGAGGTAATGCCTGAAATTTTGTATTCTCAGCATACTCTTTACACTGTGGTTCTTGGAATATTGAAATTCCTAATGATTTCCAAATTGGAATGTCTCATGCGTCTAGCTCCAACTACTATTCTGCATTTGAAGTCTGTTAATTACCATCATGTGGTCATAATCACAATGGAAATTTTCCACATGAAGCAACTAAGTGCAAATGATAGCTCTGCCAATGCACTGCCCTTTTATACTTGTGTACCCAATACTACCACCATCTGTACAAGGGTATACCGCTATAGTGTGATTTTTATCACTTCATTGTATATTATTTATATTTTAACACATGAAGATCTAAATGAACAATTTAAAGATGACGATACCCACAGCCAATACATGGTAAATCTTGTAGCAATACACCACAGCCCCACAATTTATATGTTTTGTGTCACATCAAGGCCTCTTTAAGGATCATAGCATGTTTATACATACACAGTAGAACACAGACTCCTTAAAGTTATTTGTGAAAATATTGGTAGACCACAACAAAACAAAGTGAGAATCATGCAGATATACTGAGATGACTGTATTTCAGATACTATGCTGGTAGATATGACAATCATTGCTTACAAGGTATTTTCGAGTGATTGATCCACTGTGATAATTATGCATCGGAATGGACCAGTTGTTACAAGATGATGCTGATTTTTGCATCTCATGTTTTTTTTTTAACTTTAATGTGTAGATGACTATGTTAGCGCAAGATGAATGAAATGTTATGTTAGTAGTTATGAACAAACGAATAGACTGAATGAGAAACTAAGTGAAGCATTGTTGCAGCAGTCTACACTAAAGGTATTTCACAATTCCATAAGGTGTTGCAAGAAGATGTAGGGTCTAATCTAGGGTACTTACAAAGTACTTGTTGATCTAGATTTGTAAACTGCCACTGTTTTTAATTACATGTCTGTGATAGGATACTAATTATGAAATGTTTTCCCCATATCATTACTCCAAACGTTACTCTAAAGTAAAATGCTACACTTTTATCTTGATATGGAAAGCTTATCTATGAAGTACTTTATTTCTCAAAACATATTTAAATTTGTATTGACTTATGAATCACTATTCTATACAGCACATATTTATGGGACATGCCACATATTACTTCACACATATTTAGCAACAATAAGTTATCTGTAAAGTGGTGCTTGGAAGAGCTAACTTCAGCCTAGCATTTATTTAGATTGCGCAAGAGAGCTATTCAGGTGCTAGTTCACATAACACTGAATTTTCTTCAAGTGCAGCCTGAAAAACTAAGTAAGCTCATACAGCATCTAATTTAGAACACAGAAACATGGCTAAAAGGGCACATGCTAAGCTGAGTCACATTAAGTACTTTCACAGAGGGTTACACTTATTCAAGTTTTTATGCACATAAGATGAAAAGAGGAGACTCTCTTCTAACTCACTGCATGACGAAATAAATTAAATGTGGTATTAATGTTGTAGGAAAGTTCTTGTAGGATGTAAATATTTTAGCATTAAAGGAGACCACTCACTGAAAGGCAGTAGCACTGAGTTGTCAAAAGGCATGCACAAAAGGAAGAAAACTTGCTAGCTTTCAGAGTTATCCTTTGACGATCTAGAGTGAAATACACAAACACACATGCATATACATGCCTATGTTCCTACATTGTGCCAGATAGACTGACAGTGATATTTGTTGTTTACTTACAGATTAACATTTGAGTGTGTTCTCTGCTTACAATCATCTTTCAATTTGTCTGAATAATGTAATTGTAAACACCACTTCTAGTTTCAATTAAAAATCCAATTATGTCCATGAAATACCTTATCTGTGTTTGTGTTGGGACACTGATGTCCTTTGTATGTTCTGAACTTGTTGATGATTCAAGCCCACTGTGAACAGTTTCACTGTCAGAAGCATTCTTATCACTGCACTGGTCATCAGGCAAAGGCTGCTGTGGTTGTTCATGTGTAGCAGTTGAAACTGTGCAGAACTTTCCAAGTTTCCTTTCAATTTCTAGCTTCGGGTACAGTTCCCTGTTTAAAAGTATGTACAATTACTGAATTCAACATCACACATCCCATCACTTATCTTATTGAATAAAATGAAAAAATAACCAAAATCAGATTTCTTAAAAAAATTTAATTCGGTAGTATTTTTATGAAATACACTGAGTGTGGAAACTGAGAGGATGTGAATATGCAGGGATTGAATCTGGATCAATGTGTTTACATTGGCGTTATGGGAATGGGTCTGGAGTTAACTGCATGTATTTGATTAATATACAATGAAGTGGTGTATGTAAACTGAAACTGATTTACAATGGATAACCATAATATTTTGAGAGCCTCCCAATAGTCTGCACAACAGTTTCAGTTTATAATTAATTTATATGTGAGAAAGATATTTTTATCAGAATATCATAATAAGTACAAAACTAGCACTGTAGGCATGCAGCACACAGGAAGTTCCACAAAATGCTGTGAAAGGGAAACACAATCATTAAACACAGCATACAGAAAAGGTTAACACAATACAATTGGCAGACAACAAAGCCATAATAGTTATATTGGTTTGGGGCTTGTGTTTGGTTGACAAGAACACACAACATTTGACACTGGAAGGAATATAAGGGAATCATAAAATAAGTTATCCTTTTAAAAGACATTTTAAATGAGGAAAATGATGAAGTTACCATGTACAGCAGAATATGACATGGACATTGAGGTAGACAAATATAACCTGGGAGTTAAAAAATCTATGGCTGTACTTTACTTCACACATCACAGACATAATACAAGTCCAAAAATAGGGTGAAAGGAAATGGGTGCCTAGAGTTTGATATCTCTTGGTCATTTAGATAACTAAAGACAAAACAATAGGTTGGGGAAGGATGACAGTATGAAGTGACCTTGTGTTGTTTAAGAACCAGTTCTGATATTTGTCTGAAACAATTTCAGCAAATCACAGAAAAGTGAAATAGGTATGGCTGAAGATCCAAAGCTCACACTATGCCGTATCAGGTGTGGCATCTTTTCTGCAAATAGAAGCTAAAGTTCGTACAAATGGAAGGCTTATTGACCAAGTTATGAGCCTGTTTCTTTAAATACACATGTTAGTAAATAAGCTGAGAAACAGAAACATTTAGTTCATAAGAGTGAACTGCAAAGAGTGGCACAGTTTTTATTCACACTGCGCTGGGAGTTCCTGAGGTACGAGTTTGGTATAATTTACACGCTGTATATTGCAGATGAGTCTTCTCCTCCTTCTTATTAACAATTGAAGCTTGGACAGAAACACATTTGGCCATACATTATATTCTGCATAAACAATTATTTAAAAAATACAAAATAATGACATTTGGACAACTAATCATCAATTAATATTTATTACATGCACAGAACTCACCTGCGACTTGTTAAAATAATGTAATATTTCAGCCGTAATGTTGACTCTTCAATGGACTTCTCAGCTTGATCATATAAAAACGAATTATGAGATACAATCAAGGTGATATCAAAATCATCTGTACGTTTCACATCATGAGCATCTTTATATGTGATATGAGGTGTATTTTCAAGTTGAACAAGAACATATTCATTATCCTGTAAAAATAATTGGACAAACTGATAACATGGTACTTCATGATGACTTAAAATGAAATAAATTACATCTTTCCCACATGTGATTATACTTACATATGGAGTATCAATTTCATAAGTCACTGGAACCATTCGAAAAACTTCCATCCGATACTGCTTCTCATGACTCAAAAGGTAGTTGAAAAGTTGACGGGCTGGTGTTGTCAGGTCTTCCACATCCAGTACATCTGAAACCAACAGTACTCTTAAGATAAAAAATTTCCTGCAGCATTTCTTATCAAATTAGAAGAAAACAGTAGAAGCCCAAGTCTCAATATTAAAACTGCAGAGGAATTAGACATTCTTATAATAGAGGAACATGATAACAAAAATGGCGAGGAGGATGAGGTCAGAGCTGACCTTCCTAACAACAGCACGGTCATGGTCATCATAAATGGACTATTTATTCATCTGTACAGTATGGGGAATGCAATTTCCCATACCTCACTCATAGGAACTATCGAAGCATTTGCCTCAAGTTGTCTAGGAAAACCATTTGCCTCAAATTGTCTAGAAAAACCACAAATAATTTTATCAAGAATGGTTGGACAGGGATTTAAACCTTGCTTCTGTCAACACAAGTCAATTTTGTTACAGTGCCAATGTGTGTGCTCTGCTATGATAAAAAGTTCAAAAGCTAAGCAGCAATCATCATTCACTTTTTAAGTGCCTCACTGCTATTAAACATTTCCTCTGTGTAGCAGATGATGTTTTTTCTTCACATCATTATTTTGTCTTCCATACATGATTTTCTATTACAAAATAATATACATTTGTATTGTTGTTAGTAATATTATTATTATGATAAATATTTCAGTTTGGTGGTCTGACACTCATGTAGCTAACATATATGTATGAGATTTTAGAAGCCCATATTCTGATTTCAGTGGCTGCTAGGATTTTAAAGTTAACATGCAACTGATGCACTGTTCACCATACATCTGTCTAGTACAAAAACCCTTTCATAACTGTCTTAATATTTCATTTTCTTAATGTAGTTAATTTTGAAGAAATACTAATACTACTTCTCAGCTTCTGTTCTTTCAGTAAGTCTTCATTTCTTCTTCTCTTGATTATTTACAGTTTAGTTTGAGACTATTTCAATCAAATAGAAATTTGCAAAATCCAACTTGCACAATAAATCTGAAAAGAAATCCTCACTGTTCTAGTTTAAATAATCTGCCATAACAGACAACTCAAAAATATATCAATTGATCAAGTGGAAAATTTGTGGCATCCAGGCAGTTGTATGAAATATTCTTGCAGTATAAAATAAAAATAAAGATTAGAGCATATGGTGATAATCTTCATCATCTTTGAGAGAAACAACAAGGATACTACAGCAAAAAACTTCAGGCCGACATCCTGATAGTTGCTGAATTTCAAATGAATTTTGTGTGTCATTAGCCTGTTTTGAAGCACTGAGCACTTCTACACATCTTAAGTCACCATAGCGCATTGGAATTGACTTCATTCAGGCACCGAATGTACTTATTTAAAAGCTACTTATTTTTCCTGTTTTCAGTTTCAAACAGTCACATTCCTCAGGCTGCTTCATTCTCTTTGACATATACTCAGAAATTAATGTTCCAACAGATCACTCAATAAATCCTCTGTCAGACCTGTTACCTTGTCCTCAATGAAAGACTCTGCTTTCTAACCACATAAATTTTCTTTACAAATATTTTCAGTCATTACGCATTATTACAGGCAGAAAACTATTCAAATTATGACAACCAAGATGACCATTGTCTCTGGTCAGTGACCAGACACTGTGGTCATGTGTGTGTGAGTTGTGCTTGTGTGAATGTGTGTGTATTGTCTATTTTTAGAAGTAGGTCTTTTGGCCAAAAGCTCACATGTTTAGCAGTCTTTCTGTTGTGCCCATCTGCAGCTCAACATCTCCTCTATATGGTGAGTAGTAATCTATTCTTTTCACAATACTGTCATTATTTCGTCCTGGATTTTCAACTGTTTGATTAAGGTAGAAATTTGCATTATAGACAAGCAGTTACAATCAAATGCAAACAATTCACTCTTCTGTGGACACAGAAGATGAATTTATTGTAGATGAGTACATTAAAATTTAATGAACTATACAATATAGATCTGTATAATGCATTGTTTCTGGACTATTTTGAGTTACTTAATTGTACTTAAATTGAGAACCAATTCTGAGACACACTGACAAATAAACTTTCATAGTATCACGGGTGTTCAAACAGTATCAGACCTTCTTGTTTCACGGGAAACAAAAGAAGTGCGGACAACTTACTTTGGTGGAGATGTGGTGGGGGACAGTCATGGACATGGACCTGTTGTGAGCACTCATCAGATTCCAGTAAGTTGTTAAATGACAGAAAAACAGAGCAGTGAAATAACATCAAATCTTGCCAAAAACTTAGAGTTACCCAAATGCAAACCATTTGCAAGATTCAACAAGCTTCTGGGGATGATGCCATGAGCAACTCATAGATAAAGGAGTCCTGCAACTGATTCAAAGATGGCCCCACATCAGTTGACAGTGGACAATATTTCATCAGCCCCACAACAAGAGGAAATGACAATGTCATTGAGCAAGTGCAGACACTGGGCATGGAAGAATGTCATATCACAGTACAAGAACTTGCAAATGAGGTAGGTGTGAAGAACTGGATTGGTACATTCAGTTTTGATTGAGGATTTGAACAAGAGTAGAGTGTCCACAAAATTCATACTGCATTTGATGATGATAGGGCAGAAGCAACACCATCTGCAACTGCCCCTCCTGCAAATCTGATTCAGACTTTATTCACCAAACACAATGTTCCTGTGGTTATTCAGGCTTCCTACTTACCAACATGGCCCCATGTGACTTTCGGCTATCTCCCAAGCTGAAAATGCCCCTGAAAGGAACATGATGGATAAAAACAAAACATCATGTGGAATATGAAGACCTGGCTAATCACTATTCGAAAAGACTTAATCCTGAAGTATTTTGAATAACGTTAGGAGTGTTGGGTGAAGTGTGTGCATTACCAAAAAGATTACTTTGAATGGGATTAGGTTTCTGTACCTCAAACCAATAAATCTATTCCTACCAACCAAACGCTTCATCCTTTTTAAATAAACCTTGTTGGCAAAATGACACTGAAAAAAACTACAAGAAAATAATTTATAACCATTTAGGGCAATCATGTCGAATTCCAAGTACATTCCAAAGGCTGGTGAGCATCCAGAAGTCTTTTACACAGTCACTGGTTAGATACTAGAATGTCTTTTAGCTTCTCTTCCTGTAGACATGCAAACAAAGTACCAATTTTCTTATGCATTGAATACATAATGTTGCAGTGTTAGAAGTGTCTTATGCACCTATGTTTAAATTTCCTTCTATGGAGGAGAACAAGAGCTTGAAAGATTGAGCAGTCATCATTACTTCTTTAGCACATGTGTACCGTATAACATTTTGTTTTAAAGCTGAGTGACTATCAGTGCTCTTAGTCATTTTATACATAACAATGTATGCAGTAAGATGAAATTCAAATTAATCAAACAAAACATAAGAAATAAATCTGTTTTTAGTATAATTCTGAACAAGTCTCTCAATTTTAAGAATAATTATTAAATAAATACCAGGAATGGCAGGCAACACAAAGCTGATGAGTGCTGAACACACCACTTTTGTGTCTATTCCTAGGGCAAAAGTTAAATTTTCATTTTTCAGACAGTTCCATATTTTACTCATATTGCTGCATAAGAAACAGAAAAATGTACGTTCCTTCTTAAATTTTTATCAAGAAAAGAGAAAGGGAGCAAGGGGAAGAGAAGAGAGAGAAATATGATACTTCTGTCAGCTGACACAGGGTTTTCATACAATATTTAGTGGTTCACAGAATGAACTACTGGAGAAGAAACAAGTTCCTGTTAAGTCCCATAGTGCTCAGAGCCATTTAAGCCATTTTTTTTAAACAAGTTCCTTGTTTCCTTAATTCTCTGCAGTAATATTATGTTTTTTTTTTTATTTTTATTTTCAGATAATTAATTAGTAAACTTCTGAAATACAATGGCTCAAAAAGAAAACTTACCTGCATATACAAGGTTTCTTGCAAAATTGGGAGCTTTGGAGTAGTACTTCATAAAATCTTCCAGAAAATGGGTTAAATGATAACCCTGACGAAGAAGCGCTTGGCGACCTGATACGTAACCAGCAATGCTTCTCAAATGGTAATCATATGTGAATGAATGCAAATGCATCAGGATCTTGATTTTATCACATTCATCCAGGAAGCTAAGTGTAAACTGCAATTTCAAATTAACACATTAAAAATGTTTCTAAGTCTACATCTCTTCAGCATTTGACAAAGTTCCATAAAAACAAATATGAAATCTTGCATGGGAGAAATAAATAAGTAATATTTCAAGGTTTACAATATTCACTGCAGCCTAAAAATATCTTTTCCATTTTGAATAGCCTGTTCTGTTTTCGCAGATGGTTGCTGAATTTCAGTACATCTTTCAGATGGCTATTAAATTATGTAGTGTTAAGCTGCATCCTTTTTTATGTCCTTTCTTTGTTGATCATAGTTCTGAGATGGAGTCTTTCACTACCACTACCGGCACTATTTTCTGTTATATTGGTAGGATTTTTGGCTGGATGGCATTGATGTTCTTATTACCTGTACTAAAATGATGATGTGATGAATGTGATTCAAGTGGTTTAAAGTTATAAAAAGCTATACTGAAACAAAAAATAGTTTATTTGAAGCTCTCCTGGTGGGATCTCTCTCTCTCTCTCTCTCTCTCTCTCTCTCTCTCTCTCACACACACACACACACACACACACACACACACACAGTATAGTATCTTCCAATGTCAGTTCTTAAAAGATTAACTGAGAATCCAGATCCAATTTTTAAAAAAAAATCATGACCAGTTAAAAGATTATGGCAGAAATATGTGATTGGCTGATTGCCAGACAAAAAAAGATGAGCCAACCGCTCTGCAACACATGAAAACTACCAATCTAAGACCTAACATTGGTACCAGGAATCCACAAAATGCTAAAAGCTTTGTAACACTCATCTCATCATTAGCTAAAACAAATGGTAGGTCCTCCACTTACACTGGCTGCTGCCCTCTGGTCTGAATATAAAACACATTCTAATAAATCCAGACACAATCTAGATTTCGATGATTATTTTATTTAAAATGACTGGTTCCGGCCTAGCCTTAGGCCATCTTCAGAATATCTCCATCCGCTGAAGTTGATGATGTTCGGAACAGTCAGTAGACCTCAGTTGCTGAAACTGCTTAACACACAGTTTCAGTGACTGAGGTCTACCACGTGTTCTGGCATTGTCAACTTCAGCTGATGGCGCTATTATGAAGATGGCTTAAGACTAGACTGAAACGGGTCATTTTAAATAAAGTACCCATTGTGATCTAGACTGTTTTTCACTATTTTTATATAGCTTACAAGAGCACTGTTCTCCAAAAATGTTACCAAAAATTCTTTAAGTGTAACGGAAATCTTTGAAACCTTCACCTTAATGGCCAGATAGGGACTTGAACCCTGTTCCTCCTGACTGAGTCCACTATAATAACTACTGTGCCAGCTCACAGGATAAAATTTCAAAAATACTGTCTAATACACAGTGTGAGCCAAGTAAGATATAACACCCCTTCCATTTCGTGAATGGTTACAAATATCGAAATGTGATTTTTGGCAAATGTTAGAGCACCAAGGGGCACATATTCTTTTGTTTGGTTAATGTTTTTGCACTGGTATGAATGGAGACATTGAAGCAACTAAATTTTTTTTAAATGGAACCGTGTACTTTTCATAACTGCATTTGAGAGCATGGTGGCTGGAATGAGCATTAGTGGTGCAAAAGCTTCCAAGCAGAGCTCTCGTGATATGCTGTGTCAAAAGTCAACAAATTTGTCTGTTTACTGTTCTGCACTACAGGCTGCTCATTTCTGCTTCAGCATTCATTGCAAACAGATGTGTAAACCAATGGGGAGAAGTTGGATATACTACTTTTATGTGGTGAATGTAAAAGAAATGATGTAAAAACAGTACCACAGTAAAGGGCTAACTATCTGGATCGCCAGTGTCCGATGCACCAGGCAATTGCACAAATTATTAAAATGCTAGTGAGGACAGGCTACTTGAATGCCAAACAGAGGACAGGAAAGAAGACAGCAACTGACAGGACACAAAGAAACAGTTCTTGCTAATGAATTTACACAGTGGTATGAGACATATTGCTAAGGAATGTGTAATCATCCAGATGACTGTCATTCGCATCCCACAACGACATGATTTCCATCCCTATCATCTGTCACTACTACAGGCACAAGACAACAGTGATTTCAGATGTCATACAGAATTTTGTCGGTTTGCCCTTCAGCAACTGAGAGATGACCCTATGTTTTTCAAAACTGTGCTCTTTACTGATGAAGCAACGTGTACTAATCATGCTAACGTAAATTTGCATGACAAGCACTCTGTGCACCCAAAAATCCACACTAGCTTTGTCAGGTGCAACATCAATGGCCATGGAGCATAAAAATATGATGGGGCATTAAAGGAAAATGTATTGTAGCACCTTACTTCATCTCACACATTCTAAATGGACATTCATAAGCACACGTGACAAACATTCTGCCAGTTGTTCTAGGAGAGGTTCCACTCAATATTCGACAGTGTATGTCACTGCAACATGATGGTTGTCCAGCTCACTCATCCTTTGTTGCAATGCAAATACTGAATGAGAACTTTCCTGGACACTGGATATGACAAATTTCTGTTATCAAATGGCCTGTGAGGTCCCACAATTTGACTTCTCCTGATTTCTTTCTTTGGGGAGCATTCACAGATGCAGTCTATAACAAAACATTGAATCACCAGTGCATGCTTTACCATATAATCCACTGTAATTACATCTGTTCATTGTTCTGTTGAACGCCGACTGCAAATGTGCCTTTCAGTCCATGCTCAACAGTTTGAACACATGCTTAAATAAATGATAAAGTTATTCATTTGGAACACAAAATTTATGTTATGTGATTTGGGTGGTTACAACAACACTGTTGATATAGACTGGGAGACTCAAACATTTATAATGGGTAGCAGGGACAAAGGATCCAGTGAAATTTTTTTAAGTGCATTATCTGAAAACTACCTTGAGCAGTTAAACAGAGAACCAACTCGCGGCGATAACATATTAGACCTTCTGGTGACAAGGAGACCTGAAATATTTGAAACAGTTCAGCGATCATAAAGTGATTACAGAATTGATGATTTCAGTCGTAAATAGAAATATTAAAAAAGGTAGGAAGATTATTCTGTTTATCAAAAGTGACAAAAAGCAGATTTCAGAGTACTTGATGGCTCAACACAAAAGTTTTATCTCAAGTACAGATAGTGTTGAGGATAAGTGGACAAAGTTCAAAACCATCGTACAATATGCATTAGATGAGTACATGCCAAAAAATGCATTAGATGAGTACATGCCAAACAAGATCATAAGATATGGAAAAGAGCCACCATGGAACAACAACAGAGTTAGAAAACTGCTGCGGAAGCAAAGGGAACTTCACAGCAAACATAAACATAGCCAAAGCCTTGCAGACAAACAATAATTACACGAAGCGAAATGTAGTGTGAGGAGGGCTATGCGAGAGGCGTTCAATGAATTCGAAAGAAAAGTTCTATGTACTGACTTGGCAGTAGGTACGTAGATCAAAACAATATGTCCAGACACTGTGACAAGATGGTACTGAAACAGAGAATGACAGATTAAAGGGCAAAATACTAAATGTCTTTTTCCAAAGCTGTTTCACAGAGGAAGATTGCACTGTAGTTCCTTCTCTAGATTTCGCACAGATGACAAAATTGTAGATATCGAAATAGATGACAGAGGAATAGAAAAACAATTAAAATCACTCAAAAGAGGAAAGGCCACTGGACCTGATGGGATACCAGTTCGATTTTACACAGAGTATATGAAGGAACTTGCCCCCCTTCTTGCAGCGGTGTACCATTGGTCTCTAGAAGAGCGTAGCATTCCAAAAGATTGGAAAAGGGCACAGGTCGTTACCGTTTTCAAGAAGGGACGTCGAACAGATGTGCAGAACTATAGACCTATATCTCTAACGTCAATCAGTTGTAGAATTTTGGAACACGTATTATGTTCGAGTATAATGACTTCTATGGAGACTAGAAATCTACTCTGTAGGAATCAGCATGGGTTTTGAAAAAGACGATCATGTGAAACCCAGCTCACGCTATTCGTCCACGAGACTCAGAGGGCCATAGACATGGGTTCACAGGTAGATGCCGTGTTTCTTGACTTCCGCAAGGCGTTTGATACAGTTCCCCACAGTCGTTTAATGAACCAAGTAAGAGCATACGGACTATCAGACCAATTGTGTCGTAGGACTGTTGCAATTCATAATATATATAAATGACCTTGGGGATAACATAGGAAGTTCACTGAGGCTTTTTGTGGATGATGCTGTAGTATATCGAGAGGTTGTAACAATGGAAAATTGTACTGAAATGCAGGAGAATCTCCAACGAATTGACACCTGGTGCAGGGAATGGCAATTGAATCTCAATGTAGACAAGTGTAATGAGCTGCGAATACATAGAAAGAAAGATCCTTCATCATTTTGCTACAATATAGCAGGTCAGAAACTGGAAGTAGTTAATTCCATAAATTATCTGGGAGTAGGCATTAGGAGTGATTTAAAATGGAATGACCATATAAAATTAATCGTCAGTAAAGAAGATGCCAGACTTAGATTCATTGGAAGAATCCAAAGGAAATGCAGTAGGAAGTAGATTACAGTACACTTGTTCGTTGTTGAAGTTTCAAGAACATACCTTCACTAGCATATTGCTCCCTCCTACGTATATCTCACGAAGAGACCATGAGGATAAAATCATAGAGATTAGAGCCCACAGAGAGGCATACCAACAATCTGCAACATCAATCGCAGCGGAAGGACTATGGCATCACGGTTAAGTGGTCATGGTGTTGGACTGCCAAGCGGACGACCTGGGTTCAAATCTCCCTTGCACTGTTTATTTATTTATTTACTTATTTTTTAGAAAATTTTGAACTGTCCATCTGGTCATTGAAATGTTTGTCCTCTTTCTGTAGTCTTGGCAGTTGTCATACTCACACTATGCAATGGTCATAGAATATGAGTCATGTGGTAAGAATACATTACTGTCACAAGTAATTGTGATGAATAGTCAAGCAGGCAAGATACCACATAGACATCTCACAGAAATGAAAAGAACAAATAAACATGTGTGAACTATGTCACAACAAAGGAATTCAAGGGTCAAAATGTCCAAAATGGAATGCAACTTCAAAAATGATAAAAACCATGTTTTAACAGAGCACAGGGAAAACTGTGTGATTGTGAAAGTGTTGCACTCATTTGTCACAAGTTATGTGACAAACTATTATGTTTTCATCATTTCCTTGGGAGGGATCACATTCAAATTCATACGAACAGCCAAATCGGGCAAGGACGCATATCTCACTCACTCACCAGGCATACAAATTATGTGCGTCAATAAGGATTCCTTTCATTTGATACACATACTGTCACTAATGCCATGTATGACACACCAGACATGTTTTCCAGTGGAGGATTTGGTTGACTTGTTACCTTGTCATTAAATGTTTGCGGTTCCCATTTGAGAGTCACTGCCTTTCGGTTGCTAACAGAGTAGTTGTGCAGAATCAAATTTCATTACAGGTCCCTTTCATACACCCTGCTGTTGCAGACAGATGTTAACCGTGACACAGACACAAATCTAAATAGAGCAAACAGCAAAAAAATGGTACGAGTGAACTTTGAACACAGGTTACCTGCCTTACAGTCCAATAAAGTTTCTACCTAACCATGACGCCATGGCTTATCTGCCTTTCTCTATGTCGAAGTTCTTTTGATTGGACTATTCACTGTTTCTACTTCACTTTCTTTTCACAGTTCAATACACCTTCTTCCTGTTTTCATGCTTGATCTGTGTTCAGTTTTTGATGGGCTGTCAAATGGGCCATCTTACCACTAAATCTGAGAGGCGTGTGATGGGGAGTTTCACTTGTTAGCAAAGGTAGATGCATTAGGTGATAATCATGAAGCACTCAGCTCAGTAAGTAGCGAGCACACCTGCCAAAATGGTAAGATTCATGATTCATTTTTTTAAACTGTTTTGTACATCTGTTACTGACTTCCCATGCTCCCAAAATGGGAATTTAAATTTGAATATGACATCAGTTTCCCACATAAATTGCAGACCATTTTTATATTTCTGAATACTAATGCTCAAAAATGTGACTAATTTTCAATATATTTCTTTTACATACTGATTATATATAACTTTGGTCTCATTATATTTAGTTTTTAGGCATACTGTTATACTTCCTTTAATGAACTCTTCTATAATTGCTTCAGTTCTGCAGTAAAGCAACTAGATTTATGTCATCCACAGTTCAGGTACCATCCTCTTTTTAATCCAGTTACATGACTTAAAACCTTCTTCAAAGGATGCAGAAAGAAGTTACAGTGTCAGCATGCCTAAATCCATTTCAAATAAATCGAGCCAGCTCAACTGCTTACTTTTTCAGTTTTGAATTTTTCACTCTCTTCATTTAATCATGCTCAAGCTGAAGTATTTCTGTAGCTGTTGCAAGATAAATTAATAGATGTAGATTTAAGATGGTTTTTCTCAGGGGATTTAAGATTGGGTTTAACTTGACTTAGCATTTCCTACACCCATTTTCTATTTAGCTTCATCTTGAAGAACGTGTTTAGAATGCACATTTTGTTATTCAGAGTGTTTGAAAATGGCCCCATGCAGATCACTAATTTTTACTTGTTCATGGTGTATTAGATAACAGAGACTATATCCTTCCTGTTAACAATGTTCTGCAAAACTGATCTTACAATGCAGACTTCATTCTATAACACAGTAATATGTAACAGCAGTTACCATTAGACATTATTTGCATCCAAGTTTCACATATTAACAATTTATTGAGACACTGACTTTTACAATACACTGTAACTTTTGGTATTCCTTAGTACATTTGTGTAGATCACTTTTCATAATCTGTATTGTTACTTATTCATAAGCAAGGAAATGGCGAAGAATAAGAAAACAGAAAGAGATATACATACCTGAGATATTAGAGCACTAGATGTCTTTGACTGAAGGCGAGAGCATTCTAGTGCGTGCAGTTTTGCAAGCAAAAATGGCTCACAAAATGAGATTTCAAACAGAAGAATTCCGCCAAGAAGTGACTTCTGAAGATACCACACACCTCTCTCTACAAGTTCTGTGGGGGAAAGATTCTGTAAACTCTTCTTCCCATCATCATCATCTTTCTTTTTCTGTGATCGCTTATGACTGAAATTAAATTTTGCACATTCATTAGGAAATTGGTCACAAAATACATACAAGGGGCATTTGAAAAGTCCATGCAAAGTCTGAGAGATGGCACCACCAGCCCATATCAAGGTCATATTTAGTTAGTAGCATCTTTGGAAAGAACACACATCAAGTTTCAGCCATATTGGTCTATTTCTTTGTGTTTGGGATTCGTGTGAGTCAAGGAAGTAGAGTGATTGTCAAATAATGGACGAAAAAGAATTTCGTATGATGATTAAACATTACTTTATGAAAGGCAAAATGCCTCTGCACCTTCGATTAGAACAGTTTGTAAGTGGTTTCAAAATTTTCGGAGTGGCCGTATGGGCACAAGTGATGCTGAACGTTCTGGACACCCTGTGGAGGTTACAACTCCAGAAATCATTGATAAAATCCATGGTATGGTGATGAATGACAGAAGAGTTAAGGTGCGTGAGATTGCTACTGCTGTGGGCATCTCGAATTAATGGGTACATAATATTTTGCATAAACATTTGGACATGAGAAAGCTATCCGCAAGATGGGTTTCGCGATTGCTCACGCTTGACCAAAAATTGAATCATGTGAAGTGTTGGAACGATGGTTTGCAGCTGTTCAGGAAGAATCCACAGGACTTTAAGTGTCATTTCAGCACTGTGGATGAAACATGGATACATTATTATAATCCTGAGACTGGACAACAGTCTAAACAATGGGTTACCAAGGGAGAATCTGCACCGAAAAAGGCAAAGACCATTCCTTCAGCTGGAAAGGTTATGGTGACTGTGTTTTGGGATACACAAGGGATAATCCTCATCAACTATCTGGAAAAGGGTAAAACTATTACAGGTGCATATTATTCATTGTTATTGGACCATTTGAAAACCGAGCTGCAAGAAAAACGCCAGTGATTGGACCGCAAAAGAGTCCTTTTCCATCACGTCAATGCACCAGCACACACCTCAGCAGTTGTGGTCACAAAATTATTGGAAATAGGATTCCAACTCATTTCACATCCCTCCTATTCTCAGACTTAGCTCCCTCGGACTGCTATTTGTTCCCCAGGACAAAGATTTTATTCAAACGAGGAGGTGATTGCTGCAACTAATGGCTATTTTGCAGACTTGGACAATTGCTATTATTCGAAAGAGATCAACAAATTAGAACAGCATTGGACGAAGTGTATAACTCTAAAAGGAGACTATGTCGAAAAATAAAAAAGGTTTACCCCAAACACGTAAGTAGTTTTTATTTTTCCACGGACTTTTGAAATGCCCCTCGTATATTTCAATGAAATTAGTCTTATCATATTACAAATTAAATACTACAGACCTAAGCAATATAAGCTTCAGACAATATATTTGTAAATATTAAAATTACCTTTTCTTTACAGCAGCAGGCTTTGTCTGTATTGTAATGAATCCAAGTGTTTGGAGATATTGTTTATATTCAAGAACAAAATTGGCACATAAAGTACTGTGCCATTTTTCTTCTACCGAACGACGTGAAGATGTTTCAGAGCAAATGCTTGAACTATCTTCAGTATCTTTTGCTGTGCTAGCAGGACTGTTATTCTTCTAAAACAAGACAAAACAAAATGTATAAGCATGGCACAACATTAATACTGCCAAAAAATTCCAAAGTAGGGAGCCCAAACAATAAATACTCAAAACATAACAATGTAAGGAAAAAGATAGACTGCTACTTACTGTAAAGATGACATGTTAAGTTGCAGACAGGCACTATTAAAAGACACTTACACATTAGCTTTCAGCCACAGTCTTTGTCAAAAACAGAAAGAGAAACACATACCATGCATTCACATAAGCAAGCACACCTCATGCACACGTCACTGCCAACTCCGGGTGTACATGAGGTGTGTTTTGGTTGTGTGAATGAGAAGTATGTGTTTCTCATTCTTTTTCTGATGAAGCCTCTGGCTGAAAGCTAATGTGTAAGTCTCTTTTTAATTGTGCCTGTCTGCTACTTAAAGTGTCATTTTTACAGTGTGTAGCAATGCAACTTTTCCTTACAGTGTTGATACTCCAAACTGGAATTTCCATTGTTTAATACTCAAAAAGTGATTATTGCAGAACATAACAAGTGGAGTATTTATTTAATGGCCCTAAACAGATGTAGGCAATGAAATAAAAAATTTCACAATTTTTACTTGCTCCAGCCACTTTTTCATACAGTGACGTAAGACAAACACCATCAAAAGGTGCATACTGACATTACAACCTAATGGCTGGCTGCAACTGAAAGTTTATGCATCAAAAATATCAATGGTGGTAGGAATGAATTATTGTCAAAACGAGAAAGAGGCTTTAGCTTTCATTTAGAGTATATTATGCTGCACTAAATTTCATCAGATAATAAATCACAAGCTTCTCATCATCTTGTTTGGCCCAACCTGATCAATGGTGAATCCAACATCATCACAGGCAAATCCTATAACATCAAGGGAAAAGCAGCATTTGCAGTCATGTATGTTGTTTACCTACTAACAAGCCCACGTAATTCCTTTTTATGTAGGAATGATCCCACCAGACTGGCTAAGCATATGAATCGACACAAAAGAATTGTCCATCTTGGGGCAGTCAGCACCAAGTTAGTTAGCATGCTCTACAGCAGAGGTGGGCATGAGAGCTGCCTGTCTGGTAACTAGCAGACAGTCACCTCAAAAGCATAATGCACGCACGTCTTGTCTATGGGAAAAGGTTCTGCGGCAACTGCAGCTATCCTGCTCATCGCAGCTGGAAAACATGTACCTCTTTCAGGTTAGAGTTTTACCTTACTCATTTCTGGAACATTGTAATACATTTTTAATTTCATGATCACAATCAGAACACATGGTGAAAAATAAACAAAGTACACATAATACTTATTAAATATGTATTATCGTACTTTATTTTATCAGATAAAGAAGTTTCAAGTGTGACAAGACAAGGCAAACAGGCAATGTTTCCACATATGTGGGGCTTTGAATTGGATGGGTGGAAGAGAAATCCTAAGTGAAGCAGGGTGGAAAGGATGGGGGGCAGCAGACACAGGAATGAAATGTGAGGCTCTGTAGGCACTCATGCTTTTGGACAGATGAAATTATGTGCACAATAAGGTAAGGCTGGAACTACTGTCTGCAGTCACCAATGAACTTGTGCAATAATAGCAAACCACAAAGAGAAAACCAGTGACTCATAAGTATGGATTTAGGAAACAATTTTCCTCACCTTTCATGAAGTTTTGTGTGACATGATAACTAACTAATTAGGCAACCACAAGTTTCGTGCTCACTTTTTTCCACTGCACATATGACCCACAGAATACATTTAGCTCTCTCATTCACCCTACAACTTGTAGATGAACTTTTGATCACATTGATACAGATGAAGACAGGGGTCCTATATGTGAACACTGAAACAAAACAGCAGTGTATGGAGTGGAACACCATCAGCTCATCATAAAATCCTTCTACATGCCACCAGACATGATGTTTGAAGGTTCAGTTTAAGTAACAAGGCACATCAGTCAGTTTAAAAGTATACAGCAAAACTTTAAACATGTTACTACATGATAACAGCAATGTTCACCCATACATAACCACAAACATTTGAGAACACCTTACAAGTTTCAAATGAGAGAGCCCTGATTCAGCCCCCAGCCATTACTACTTCATCTTTAATGTGGAAAACAGTCATAATCACAGTATTTTGTTGACAATGTGCTTTATTATGCTGTTCAATCTAAGTTAAGGTCACTGGCAACAGAGTTTTACAGAGAGTGTACACCGAAGGTCATCCATTGCTGCAATTGCAGAAAATTATATTGTGAAATAGTTTAAGGGATATATATTTTATGAAAAGTATAACTGCTACTCACCATATAGTAGAGGTGCTGAATCGCAGATAGGCCCAACAAAAAGACTATCACAAAATAAGCTTTAGGTTAACAAGGCCTTTGTCAAAAACAGACCACACACACACAAGTGTTTTTGTTGTGACTATCTGCGATTAAACATCTCCGCTATATGGTAAGTAGCAACTGTCCTTTTCATAATATTGTTACATTCCATTCTAGGTTTTCCATCTCTCTCTCTCTCTCTCTCTCTCTCTCTCTCTCTCTCTCTCTCTCTGTTACCTGTGAGTGGTCAGGTGAGTCTTCAACATTAAGGACAGGTGAAGTCCCTGAGGTTGAGAGACTGAGTAAGTGGTCCCGCGTGGCAGCTGCTTGGATACGCCATCTGTTGGTTAATAATGAGAGTGAAAAATCTTATTGCATGGCAGAAGCAATACATAAAATATATTTATTCACATCCCTATAGATATTATTTTTGTTCAATTTACACTCTGCAAAGGAAGTATAAGTGTTAAGTTGATGATGTGATGTCTCTGGAACAAAAATAAAAAAAGGTTGATTCCCCACTATAGTGGGAAGACCATATGTGCCATTACTGCAAAAGAATAGCACAAGTGTGATATCTTGCATGTAAATTGACAGCCTATTCACTAATGAATATCTGAAGATGATACACTGATGAGCCAAACTGTTACAACCACCTCCTTAATATCATGTTGACCAACCTTTGATATGCAATAAAGCAGCCATTATTCATGGCATGGATTCATCAGGTCCTTAACAGGTTTCTGGAGGTATGTAGCATCACATGTCTATGCACAGGACACACAATTCCCATTAACAGCAAGACAGTGATTTGTCCATACATAGTTGCTGCCTGATATTGTCCCATATGTGTTCCATTATGCAAATCTGGTTATCAAGGCATAAACATAAATTCACTATCATGCTCTTCAAACCACTGTAGTATAATTCTGGACTTGTGAGATTGACAAATATCTGGCTGAAAGATGCCATCGCCATAGGGGAAGACCTCAAGCATGAAGCGATGCAGATGGTCCACAATACTGCTCAAGTAATGCACAACCATCATAGTGCCTTTGAGTACTACCACACATCTTATGGAAGCACAGGTGAATGTCCTACATAGTATAATATTGTCCACACCAGCCTGTGTGCATGGCACAGCACATGTTTTGAACAACTGTTCATTTGGATGCAGGCTATCTGGACACAAGCACTGACATATTTTGTGTTCAGACATAATGACCTTTCAAGACTCTGAGAAGCTCATTTGCAGAAACCAGCACGGTTTTAGGAAACAGCGGACATATGAGACACAGCTGGCCCTCTTTGTGCATGATATACAACAGGCTCTAGATTGCAGCTCCCAGGTTGATACCATATTTCTCGACTTTCGAAAGGCATTCAACTCAGTTCCGCACTGTCGCTTACTCCAAAAAGTGCATACTTGTGGTCTACATAAGCGGTTGGATAGAAAGTTTGCTAACAGACAGAGAGCAGTATGTCATCCTGAATGGGGTGACTCCAACAGAAACAAGTGTAATTTCAGGTGTGCTCCAGGGCACCGTAATAGGTTCGCTGCTTTTCACGAATTACATAAACGCTCTGGTTGATGGTATTGACAGTAGCATTAGGTTGTTTGCCAATGATGCTGTAGTCTACAGGAAAGTAGTATCACGTGAAAGTTGTGGACAAATCAATGAGGATTTGCAGAAAATAAATGGGTGGTGTAATGACTGGCAGTTATCTCTCAATATTAGTAAGTGTAACCTATTGTGTATAACAATGTGAAAATCCCCATTAATGTACGAGTACAAAATAAATGCCCAGTCTTTGGAAGCGGTAACATCTATCAAGTATCTGGGTGTGGCTATTCGAAATGATCTCAAATGGAATGATCAGATTACACAAGTAACGGGCAAGGCAAACTCTAGATTGTGGTTTATTGGTAGAATCCTGACGCGATACAGTCCTTCAACAAAGGAAATTGCTTGCAATACATTAGTTCGTCCAGGCTTAGAGTATTGTTCGTCTGTATGGAATCCTTACCAGTTGGGTCTCATTCAAGATACTGAGAAGGTCCAAAGGAGAGCGGCAAGATTTGTGACTGGTACATTTAGCCATCACAACAGCGTTACAAATCTCATAGATAGTTTGAAGTGGGACACACTTGCAGATAGGCAATGCGCTAAACGGAAGGGGCTGCTCACTAAATACCAAAATCCAATCTTCGCCGAGGATGTAGAGCATATATTATTACCACCAACTTTCAAATCGCGCAATGATCACTATTCAAAGATAAGGGAAATTAGAGCTCATACTGAGGCGTTCAGACAGTCATTTCTCACTCGCGCGATCTGCGAGTGGAACAGAGGGGGGTGGGGGTGGGGAATATGACTTCGGCGTGAATTGTGCCCTCCGCCACACACTGCTTGGTGGCTAGCAGAGTATATATGTAACCGTGGATGTAGACCTGGTGTAACAAGAAAAATGATACATCCATTAAAGTGACAGGTTTACATTAACTCACAGTCAAATCTCAATTATTCTGTGCCCACTGCAATCATAATTGTCTATGTTGTTGGGTCAGCATGAATGAATGTCGGGGTCATTTACTGTGGAGCCCCATTTTTAACAATGTGCACTGAATGGTGTGTTCCAAAACACTTGTACCTGCATCGACCTCCATGTTCTGTGATAAGCTGTGTATATCCAACACCTACTCTTTCCATCACTTTCCTTAGATATTTCTGATGCAATAGTGATATGGGGACCCAGTTGTTATGTCAGAGACATAAAAAGTATAGACTGTTGTCTACTTTATATCAAGCTAAATACACAGTTGTAACTCCCATTTATGTAACATAATTGCATGTTAAAACCGACTAAGAGATTTTCAGGCCAAAGTGAACATCTACAATGATACCCTCTGAGGAAAGTTGGACACTCATATCCAAAGAACAGATCAAGAATGGCTGCCAATTCACACACAATAACACACACAAACAAGTTCATTAGAGTGGTAAATTCATACAGCGGCTATATAAACTGAATGTTTATTTATAATAAACGAAACTACATTTTGCATGCTGTGGTGCAGCTATTTTTTTTAACTATATATGAGCATAATATAACAGAGTACCACTGTTTTTTATTATAAATGAACATACAACAATGTACCTTTTTTTTTACCTGGCACAGTCATCTCTGTCACCCATCCCCCCTCCCTTTCACTCAGTACAACAATTTAAAAGTCAGTATTTATAACAGTTTATTGAAAGATCTATTCTAAAATGCAACACAACTTTTTGACTTAAACAATACAGAGATGTTTAAGAAATTATGGATGCAAAATGATATTTAAATTTTCAGAATTCTGTTGTAAAAATACTGATGCACTCCACAACATATTAATCACACAACCTCTTCTGCTGCAAGTGGTCAATAAAGGATATACAAACTTGTATTAACATTTCTCAAATACCAACTGATTATTCCAATCCAGAACACTTTACTAAGCCTAAATGAAGCTATCAGTTGGTGTTAACATAACTAACAGGCTGTGTACAATTATCAAAGTCTATGTATGCACACCTACATTTGTTGATTCTTAAAATAAAATTCAACAGTAAATACAAACACAAATCAATAATGTTGTCTGTGGTGTATTATTTCTCATTCTTATAGAACACAAATATTGAAGTAATCTAAATACTTAAGTCGCTGAAGACTAAGAAAGAAATTTCATTAAATACAGATGGAAAGCAATCCCAGCAGTGTAAATTGACTGTTTCCTTATATGAAGAGGGGTGGGGGGTACAGATATGAGCATCATCATTACCTGAAACACATCTAAAAATAGCTCCTATTCATAGTGTTCAGTGTTAGTAAACTATGCTCATTATTTCTTATCTTCCACTGATAAAGAGTGCACATGTTATTAAACGAACATGTCAGTTATTCATCAAATAAAAAAGGCAGATCAGCATACTATACAATCACAACACATTTTGAATCTGGAATTGTTTCTTTATTTCTTGAATTACACTCAAATAACGCAACCAGTGGCAAATAATTAATTGTACTTTTTAAATATGTATGAACATCAAGAGCTCTGTATGCTATTTGTACTAATGCATTCACAACTAACCACATAGATACATTGTTATTTCAGAGTAGTGAATGATAACCTACAATAACAGAACAGTCCATGGTTGCACTGCTGGTTCTCAGTGTCCAACAGGCACAATATTTTCGTAAGCAACCCTGTTACCATCATCAGTTGAGCTGATGAACTGACCTCCTGGGTGCATGCAGGTACAATTCATGTCCAGCCCCTGCCCCTGTCCCTGTATCTCCAGAGTGATGTTTGTCATGAGGTCCATGCTAGAAGAAACACACCAACTGTGTTTGTGGTAGCAGCTGTAGAGGTAGTGGCAGTGGTACCGCTGTTGGTGTTGCATCCACATTGTTAGTCATCTTGTTGTGTTTGCCAAATATCTTATGCTTCGCCTTAATCTTACTAAGTACAGGTTCTCAGTCTTTACTGAGTGTTGTCGAGGGCAAAGCATCGAGAGAACCATAGATGCAAGGAATGTCAGAGCTGGAAGCAGTACGCACATTGTTAGAAAAGGTAGCACAATTAACAGCAGATAATAGAGAACTGTGCTGGTTGGTAGAACTTGATTGTCACAACAGGTATTGATCAGTCACAAGTTTAATTGCTCTTTTCTCTGATAAGGCAACCGAGGTTGTGCAGACCTTTGTGGGAGACATTGGAAATCTGATCTGGTTGGTCTGATCAGGAACAACTGAGTGTTGTGTTGTAAAATAGAGACTAACAAGGAAAGCTAAAACTTGTGCAGTGTATACAGAAGCTCTCAAGGGAGCCACTACATTTGAAGAATTTAAAGATGGGTTAATTCAGAGATATACAACACGAAATAGTGTCAGACACTATAGGGAACAACTGAGGGTAATAACGAAGGGAAATACAGAAACTGTGGAACAATCTGCAGATAGGATAAGGAACTTTGATGGGTGAACCTATGAATTAGGACAGAATACTGCAGTCAATGAAATTATTTTACAAGAAGCTGAGCAGAAGATACTCATTGCTTTTGTAAGGGGGTTGCAGGCAGAAATGTCAAGACATGTATGAACAAGGGTTCCAATGGGTTTGCACACAGCAATGCAATTAGCTACAGAGTGTGAGGAGATCGATTTGTCAACTGGAATGCAGGGTAAATGGACAGTGTTTGCAGCTAATATAAAATGCTTCAGGTGTGAGGGAATGGAGAATGTAGGGGGGCAGCATTGCCAGCCTCAGGGGGATGTGGAAAAAATAAGAGGAAATGACAGTTTTGGTACTAGAGAACCGGGGAAGTACAAGGTGTTAAACACCAATGGGAACCACAGATCCACTTACGGTTATTCCCTGTAAGATTAGATGCTACAAAATCATATGCACAGGTGGACTGTGCAATAAGAGGAACAATGTGAAAAATACGTTGCAGGATATTATTGGACATGGGGGCACACGTATTGGTTGCCAGTAGTGATCTGGTGAAACATAAGCAATGGGATCCACCATGGTACAGATTGCATGGAATGGGGGATAAAAATATCATACCATTAAGATCGGTGGACATAGACTTTTGCCTATATATGATTCAATTTAAACAGTGTGTAGAGAGTGTCCCACATGTGAGTGAGGGCTACAACATGGTTCTAGGATTAGATTTCTTATATCAGTATTGTGCCACATCTGATCTTCAGTATCATAGGGTGGAACTTGATGGTAAAATGTTTCAGTTAGGTGAAACCAATGCCAGTGTAGCAATGTCATGAAGGGAGTCTGTCACAAATGACGAACTGATTAAACTGCGAATGATCATACTAAAACCTGATTTGAACAATTGTGCACCAAATGGCACTGGAAAATCACTCTGGGTCAGTGTTGGGTCTAGTTTACTGGTAGGAATTTTGTGTGTGGTGGAACCATTAGAAGAGAATGAAGTATTAGATCAGACAAGTTGCTTAGTTAGAAGAGGTATTGCACAAGTACAAGAAATGAAGGGTGAAAAGTAAGTATCGGTTTCCATACACAATTTTAGTGCAGAGGACATAGGATTATTAAAGAGGTTGTTAATTGCTAATATGGATATCCTGGAGGAAGAAGAATGGGACACGAGGGGTGTCAGCAATGGAAAATCACCAGATCCCATTGAAACAGCATTATGAGAAAAAGTGAAGTACCTAGAGGAAAGCAACAGGGAACAGATGGAAAACTTATGTTTGGAATTTAAGTATGTATTTTTGCCAAAAGGGCTATTACCAGCTATGCATATTGCACCGCATCGCATACCAATGGGAAATGAATCCCCAGTCTACCACAAACCATACAGAATACATAGGTACTTACAGACAATATTGGAGGAATTTATCAATCAACAGCTGAAAGATGGAAGAACTGAAGAAAGTAATAGAGCATGGATGGAACATGAAAATATAGGTTTTGTTGTGATTATAGACATTTAAATGAGAAAGTCATAATGGGCACCTACCCTGTGCCAAACAGCACAGGAACCTTGGATCATTTAGGGGGATCCACATACTTTTCAACAATGGATTTGAAGAATGGTTATCATCAGACAGAGGTTGCACCACAAGATCGACACAAAACACCATTTTCGACAAACTGGCAACACTATCAATTTAGAAGAATGCCATTTGGATTAAAAAATGCACCTGCAACATTTCAGAGATTGTTGGATGGAGTACTCAGAGGTTTAAAACCACAGCAATCCTTAGTGTATCTCAATGACATAATTGTCTATGTGAGAGATATGGAACAGTATATGCAGTAATTAAGGGAAGTATTCCTAAGGCTAAAAGCAGCAAAGTTAACAATGAGTACAGAAAAGCGTAACTATATGATGGAAAAGGTACCATACTTAGCTCATATCATAAGTAAAGATGGGGTTAAGGCAGACCCAAGATTAATCAGAGCTGTATGTGAATTTCTTGCACCAGAACCTGTAAAGGATTTGCAATCATTCTTAGGAGTCATGAACTATTATCATCGGTTCATAAATGGATTTGCAGATATTGCCAGACATTGACACAATTGTTAAAAATGGGTACTAAATTTCCATGATCAGAAGAGTGCCAGCACGCTTTTAAGGAGCTAAAAGAAGCTTTGACACTGAGTCTGATATTGGTATTTCCAGGTTTTAATAGAGAATTTATTTTATCATGTCATACCTCAGACCAAGAACTTGTCTGTGTATTGTCATAGAAAGCAGAAGGTGTAGAACATCCAGTAGCTTATGCATCAAGAGAACTAAATTTTGTATAAATAAATGATTCCACAATTGAGAAAGAGATGTTAAGCCTTACTTATGGAATCACATATTTCAAATGTTATCTGTATGGTTAAAAGTATAGAGTATTAACAGATCATGCACCATTAAAATGATTGTTGGGGTTAAAAGATTCTTCTAGTAGGTTGACAAGATGGGCAGGAAAACTAAGTGAATTTGATTTCGAAGTCATGCATAAACCTGGGAAGAAGCACAGAAATGAGGATGGCTTAAGTAGAAAAGTAACAGTATTACATACTGGGGATAATGAACATAAGGAATGGCAAACTGCACAAAGAGCAGATAACGAATGTAAGCAGCATTTTAAGCAGTCACAGTTTTGTATGCAGTATGGGTTGCTATACAGAGAAACCAAGTTGGGACTGCGGGTTGCAGTACCATTGAAGCTAAGGAATAGAGTGCTACAAGAATCTCATTATCACAAATTAGTGGGTCATGGAGGTTGCCGATCTACCAACAGAAGAGTAGCAAAAAGCTACTGGTGGAGGAAAAGGCAGAGGGACGTAAACCAGTAAAGCAGAATGGCATACAGTATGCACAGAGAGCAGATTTGTGTTGAACAAGAGTACCATTACAGAGGTTACCTGAAGCATTAGCACCATTCTAATTTCTGGGGATTGATGTTTTAGATCCATCCAATAAAACACCTGCTGGGAGTACATGTGTACTCACAATCATAGATAAATTTTTCAGGATAGGTGGAAATGGCTGCAGTGCCAAACCAGCAGGCAGCAACAGTGGCACAAGCAGTTGTGAAAATTGTATACTGAAGTTCGAAGTGCCTGAAAAACAGTAACAGATCAGGGGACAAACTTCATGTTAGATCTACTCATGGAATTGCATACCTTATTGAATGTGAAGAAGTTAAGGACGAGTCCTCTCCCTCCACAAGACAATGCAAGAACTGAAAGACTGAATAGGACAATCAGGAAGATGCTTGGATATGTTGACTCACATCAGACCAACTGGGATGTCTATTTGAGGTATCTTGTCTCCACCTACAACTCAAAACAGCTTATGAATACAGGATTATTGCCACATGAAGTAGTACATGGTCGTACAATGCCATCACTATTCAACATATTGAAAACGAAGAAAGGGATTGTTGTGACTCGCCGATCATTCAAAGCGCCGCCGCACAATTACGCGCGTCCTCTACGTGCGGCACTGTCTGCCAGCCATGCAACAGCTGCGCCACCTAAGTGGCCAGCCGAGCAGCGGCCGCTAGACTGGGACTCAGTGCTCATTCGAATGCTAACATGTACACATGTCTTGCTTGTCAACTTACTCTGTGACTTATATGTGTTGTGTCGTTCTGAAATATATTTGTTAAACTTGACGTTATAACAATTGGCGACGAGGTAGTGGATTTTTCCTTTTCACCGTTGACCCACAGGGTTCCATGGCTACTGTCGAGCAAGTATTGCAAAATCTCCTTGAACAGCAAACGCTTCTAACAGCGGTGATTCGCGATTTCGTTGCGGCGTCAAATGCGGGGCATTTCTCGTCGTTGGCTATACCTCCTTTTCCTCCTTACGACGAGACGGCGGAAAACTGGTCTGATCATGAAAAACGTCTTCGACAGCACTTCTTGGCATTTCATGTCACGTACAAACAACCATGTAAGTCTCTGTTTCTTTCCTGGATTTCACCTCAAATGTATCGGTTGTTGTCGCAATTGGCTCCTTTGAAGGATCCTGCGTCTTTGTCCTTTGCTGAAATGTGCTCACTTCTGTCTGTCTATTTTCAAAAGCAAATGCATGTGGTAGCCTCTCATATTGCCTTTTATCGTTGTCAAAAACAGCCACATCAATCCTATCACGCTTGGGCTGCTGAACTTCACAGCCTCAGTCGAAAGTGTCAATTTGTTACTGACGTTCACAAAGAATCCTATGCCGATTCCATGGTACGGGGATATGGCAGGCGGCAAAAATGGAGCCCGGGCCGCATCTTAAGACAACGTGGCAGACGCCTGTATGAAATGCAGATGGACACTGGTGTTGCAGTGTGTCATTCGCACCAGCTTCAGCCTCGTGTGCCAGCAACGCCTGTTCCGAATGCCGCTACACCACTTTTGGCCCTACCTGACGCTCGGGGTCTTGGCGTCTCTCAATACTCACAACGCAGCCCTCTCACTGTCATCGTGATGCCAGCACAAGAACGGACGCCACCAGGAGACTGTGCCCATGCAGGAACCGGATGACCATCCTCTGTCAGAGCAAATCTACTCACCTCCTCCTCCAATGGACGCCGACACATCGCCCATGTCTCCTGTCATATCCACTGGACTTGCCGCAATGGGCAGATTGGTGCAGGGGGCCCCAGCAGTTTCGACCCCTACGTCTCTTGTCATCTCGACCCGTTATCATTGGGGACACTTCCGTCCGTACGGGAAGCCTCCTCCTCGAGACTTTACGGCGAGTCAAACAACGCCTATGGACGTTAGCCATCTCCAGGACACCTCCATCAAGACCAGTGCAACAATTTCAAAGGGGGGAAAAGTGTTGTGACTCGCCGATCATTCAAAGCGCCGCCACGCAATTACACGCGTCCTCTATGTGCGGCGCTGTCTGCCAGTCATGCAGCAGCTGCGCCACCTAAGCGGCCAGCCGAGCAGCGGCCGCTAGAGTGGGACTCAGTGCTCATTCGAATGCTAACGTGTACACATGTCTTGCTTGTCAACTTACTCCGTGACTTATATGTGTTGTGTCATTCTGAAACATATTTGTTAAACTTGACGTTATAACAGGGATGACTGGAAATTCTGTTAAGAAATTTGCCAGACTGATTGGCGAAATTTGGAATAGAATACAGGAAGAAGTAGTGGGCCATATGGCAAGAATGCCATAGTATAAGGTGGTCAGTGGGTGATGCTATCAACTTCGTATATGCCGAAGGGAGAGACAAAGAAGTTTTTTGCAAATTATCAGGAGTCATATCAAGTGGTTGAGACTACATGCCAGTAAATATCAATATTCGAGTGCCAACGAGAATGACAACTGTGTAAGTAGGGCAGTTGAAACCTTGTCAAGGGAGACAGGAGGTTATTCTAGAGGTAGGAGACATGGATCAGAAAGGGAGAGTGAAGAGAAAGGCATTGGAAGATAAACAAGAGGTTGTGAATGACATGGTATAGAGGAACCCATACAGATTAAAGTCTGAAAGATCATCATTTAATGAAACTTCCTGACAGATTAAAACTGTGTGCTGGACCGAGACTCAAACTCGGGACCTTTGTCTTTCACGGGCAAGTGCTCTACCAACTGAACTACCCAAGCATAACTCACACCCTGTCCTCACAGCTTTACTTCTGCTAGTACCTCGTCTCCTACCTTCCAAACTTTACAGAAGCTCTCCTGCGAAACTTGCAGAACTGGCACTCCTGAAAGAAAGGATATTGCGGAGACATGGCTTAGCCACAGCCTAAGGGATGTTTCCAGAATGAGATTTTCACTCTGCAGAGGAG
The DNA here is from genome assembly GCF_023898315.1 of Schistocerca nitens. Lineage (NCBI taxonomy): Eukaryota > Metazoa > Arthropoda > Insecta > Orthoptera > Acrididae > Schistocerca > Schistocerca nitens. Next base: position 295,522,074 of record NC_064616.1, on the reverse strand, counting down.
TGTGCGCTGATATGAAACTTCCTGACAAATTAAAACTGTGTGCCAAACCAAGACTCCAACACGGGATCTTTGCCTTTCGCGGGCAAGTGCTCTACCAACTGCGCTACACAAGCACGACTCACGCCCCGTCCTCACAGCTTTATTTCTGCCAGAACCTTGTCTCCTACCATCCAAACTTTACAGAAGCTCTCCTGCGAAACAAATTAAACGGGGGTGGTTTGCTACTAAACAGAACAGCGTGCGAGATAATGGGGCCTACTTTCCATCTGTGCACAATGATTTTAGGGATAACTCACCTGAATATTTTGCGGCCTTGTTTGTGTTGTCCAGAGGAGCCCATGGAAGTGCTGCCTACTGCAAATTTAACCAGCTTAAATCAAAATCTAAGGCCAGATTTAATGCAATCTATAAACACACTTCTGAACCAGCAGGAGGGGTGGGTCTCCCTGGAAACCTACAAATTTATACCAGGAAAATCAGTACTAGAAAGAGAAAGCATTGATTATTGTCATACGGACCACTGCAGTCCCTGGTTTGGTACATAGAAGATGAAGCACAAGACTGACTTCAGACCCAGCCATTGTTCAGATTCCAGTGAACTGGATACTCTGAGCATAAAAGCAGCAGAAAGAAGATGAACTCCTAAAGGGTGGTATTAATGATAATTTATTCATTTTAGCTTATAAGTTTGGAATAGAGAGCTAGAAGTTCCTGTGCAAGAAGCTTAGTAATGAAATAAGTTGCATGGTGTTTGACTAAAGCAGCAGGGCAAAGGGCCCTGTAGAAATGTGTAAGATTAAGCAACAGGGTTAAGGAAACCCATTGTTAGAATAATACTTAAGAGGTGAAATAGGGCCAGAATGGTCAATCACCAGGAACTCTAGGGTAAAGGATAATCTATTTTGGTTGACCAGAGGAACCAGGTCTTGGTAAAAGAGAGGGCAATGTAATGTATGGACCGTACTCAGTCAAAATGTGCACCAGAGCAGAAGTGAGTTGCAACAGAGTCGGCTGCAGGCTGCATTGCAAAGCAAAACATGGCCGACAGGCAATGTGAAACAGAGCCAGCGCAGTACTCCAACAGCCAATGATGCAATATACTAGCAGAAGGATGGAAGCCTTTCCTCACTTGCCATGGTGGGAGTGTTTAAGAGTATGTGCCTTAAGCCCTAAACAAACATAGTCTGGAACATGTACGTACTCAGCCATTTGTGTACTAAAATATTCTCATCTCATCTCAGTATCACAATTTAACCACAACCACAACCCAGAGCGACATCCTGGAAAGTAGTAAGGGCTATGCCATTTGGCTATGGAACAGGGCAGCCTGTCTTGATTCATAAAAGCAACCACTGCCTGAGCAGAGAGCCGACTGCTTGCTAGGAGAAGGTCACAGTATCACCAGCTGCGCTGCTATGCTGTCATGATGGTTGCAGCCAGAGATGTCATGTACAGCAGCATTTCAGGGTCACTCACCATGCTCGGCCCTGCTCTCTGCACTCTCAGCAATGCTAGACGTCTATTGTTTCGCATGAGAAGCAACTTGACGCCTCCAACAAGCTCTTCCAGAGTTTGAGGGTCAGAATAAAGAAGTTAATTAATCAAATCTACTGTTGCCCTGACATCTCATTTCACTCTCCATGAATCATCTAACATTGGCATTTTCTGAGGACCCATCCAATCTTTATTGTGAAGGTAAGACAGATTTCTAATAAGCACAGCATACATGCAAAGTAAAATATTCAAAGTAAAATTCTAGGATCAATACATACATAACAACGTGAACTATGATGGTTCAAATGGCTCTAAGCACTATGGGACTTAATATCTGAGGTCATCAGTCCCCTGTGAACTATGAGTCTTTCAACAACATGTTATTCCAGTCATATGAAGTAAATAAATAACCTAGTGTGCTTACAAATATTTGATTGATGGGTCAGAAAAGTAAGGTATTTAGAGGCAGCAGAATCTGAAATACCATACATGAACAGTCAACAAAACACAGCTGTTCATGCTGAAAATGGATAAGTCCTACAGTGGGCATTTTTGGTTCATACAACCATATCACAAACTGTGGCAACATTTTCATCCAGTTAATTCCTGTGTTGGGTTATAGCAACAACACATTATTATACCAGTGAGACATACTATACAAATAATTGGAAATTAATACAAATTAAACAGTATTCATGGAAGTAAAGGATGTCAACAGTGATGGCAAAATATGTAGTGATTTGAACAGCAGCATTTTATGTGGTCCAAAGTAGGTGTTAGCGTCACTGTGCACGTAGCTCATGGTCAAAGTGCCTGCCATTACTCGATAAATTAGGGTTTGGTTCCAAGTTCTGGTCAAAATGTTTCATGTCCCTGTCATGATAGGTGCAAATGATCTTTCTGTGGTAACTTCTCTTATCTTGATGAGTACAACATTGGCGCATATTATCTGTAGCCTTTACGAGAACTATTGTAGTACAAGCTAACAAAAACTTTATCACAACATTTTAAACAAAATTCATCTAAGTTACATTAAGGATATTTGTTTTACATGAGCAAGATAACATTATTATTTGTGAAATAATTGATTTTGGATGAATCATACATCTACCAAAATTTAATCTTTTACGAAGCCCATATTTCAAATGTAGGTGAGAGTAATTAACTGGATAATTATTTAGTTCTTTGGCATCAATTAAACTGGTAATGATGTATTTTTTATCAAATTATGCACACAAAAGTGTTAAGTCCAACAGCAATCCTTGCGTCCTTTTATTCGGGAACACTAAAAATCACTATCATGCTCAATTTCGAAAAGAGTCAGGTCGAAATTAAGTTGCCAAAGAGAGAGTTTTGTCTATATGCATAAAACTATTCTCGCAAGTAGCAGACAGAATGTGAATGCAGATAAGGCAGCAAAAAACATTAAGATGAAATTGAGTAAGTGAGAATAAATGTTTAATGATAATCTCATGGATTTTGGTGTCAAAGTAAAATTACAAATATGCTGGGAAAAAGCCATCTACATCTGTATCCATACTCCACAATCCCTCTTACAGTGTGTGGTGGAGAGTACTTTGTGTACTACTGTAACCCACCCCCCACCACCCCTTTTCCCTGTTCCAGTCACAAATAGTTCGCAGGAAGAACTATTGTTAGTAAGTTTCTGTATGAGCTCACCTCTCTCTAATTTTATGTACATGGTCTTTACATGAGACATATACAGAAGGAAGCAATATATTTGTTGACTCTTCTAGGAACTCATGCTTTCAGAACTTTAACAATAATCCACCCCGTGATGCAGAACACCTCTCCTGCAGCGTCTGGCACTGAAGTTGGTTGATCATCTCTGTGACACTTTCGTGCTTATTAAATGAACCTGTAATGAAACATGCTGCTCTTCTTTGGATCTTCTCTGTTTCCTCTATCAGTCCAATCTGGTACAGATCCCATACTGATGATCAATATTCAAGTATTCATTGAATGATTGTTATGTAAATTACTTCCTTTGTTTATATATACATTTCCTGAAGATTCTTCCAATGAATCTCAGCCTGGCATCTGCCTCACTCTCCATTAATTTTATGCAGTCATTCCCATTTTAAATTGCTCTCTACACAAACTCCAACAAATTTTATGGACATAACTGCTTCCAATGATTACTCTGCAGTTGTATAATAATACAAATAATTAGTCTTTGTGTCTATGTATTCACGGTATGTTGAGGGTCAATTTTGTAAATGTGGAGTGGTTTGTCCCATACTATCTGACATCAAATGTTCTGCCTGTTTGTCCTATGTATCTTCCATCACAAGTATTACACTGTAATTGATATATACCTGCTTTCTGGTATATATCTCTGTTTTTGTCAGTTTTGGGGTGTATTTCTCGTTAGAATTATCTGTTGTGTATGCTATTTTTATTCCCTGTCTTTTGAGAATGTTGGTGAGTTAATGTGTGTGTTTGTGTTTGTGTGTCATTGTGTGCCATCTTGTGTTTTTCTCTTGTATTTTACTGATTATTTTGTGTAGTAGTTGTGATACTGTGAGTTTCTGATTGTGTTTGGTTCTGTTGTGATGTTGTCAATGGTTTTGTGATTTCTGATTTTATTTTACTTTTAATTTTGTTGTTTAGCTTTTTTCCATCATGGTATTTAGAAGTAGGCTATTCTACCCTAGGAATCTTCTGGGTCTGCCGGCCGCTGTGGCCGAGCGGTTCTAGGCGCTTTAGTCCGTAACTGTGCTGCTGCTGCGGTCGCAGGTTCAAATCCTGCCTCAGGCATGGATGTGTGTGCTGTCCTTAGCTAAGTTAGGTTTAAGTAGTTCTAAGTCTAGGGGACTGATGACCTCAGATGTTAAGCCCCATAGTGCTCAGAGCCATTTGAACCATTTGAATTTGTCAAACATGGCAGCCGTCATTGTCAATTGAAATAATGAACACATAATGACGAGATTTACACAAAACAAACATGCAATATGCAGTGTGAGAGATTTACACAAAACATACATGCAATATGCAGAGCGAGGAATAGCTCATAACGAAATTCTGTTTTTATAATGGGAACTAATTGATTTCAATGTAAAGGAAGCAGTTACCACAGCAGATATTCATTGGTAATAAGTTGTGAAATACATATGTAGAATGCATAAGGTGTTCAGCATGTTGGGATAAATGATACAGGATGTAGAAAATAAATTTTTACATTGGAAATACAGATATACAGAAATTTCTCAATCATTACTCTTATACCACATGCATGAACTAGGTGTGGTGTCACCGCCAGACACCACACTTGCTAGGTGGTAGCTTAAATCGGCCGCGGTCCATTAGTACATGTCGGACCCGCGTGTCGCCACTGGCAGTGATCGCAGACCGAGTGCCACCACACGGCAGGTCTCGAGAGACGGACTAGCACTCGTCCCAGTTGTACGACGACTTTGCTAGCGACTACACTGACGAAGCCTTTCTCTCATTTACCGAGAGACAGTTAGAATAGCCTTCAGCTAAGTCCATGGCTACGACCTAGCAAGGCACCATTAGTTACTTCATGAATCTAAAGAGTTCCACTTGTATCATCAAGAATGCTGTATACCAAAGGACGATATAAAAGTTAAGTGTTCTAGTAGCTACGTTCTTTTCTTTATCACATTCATCACGTATCCTGTTCCAGACTTCGCGCCAGTCGGTGTGTGTGTATGTGTGCCCTATCGGCTACCCGTCACTGTGGACTGGCTGCCTTGTCAGTCCACTACACTAGGAATTGATAAATAAACTGATTATAGTAAACAGGTGTCATTTTGTATGTGAAACAGTGCATTTCCTCCATGTAAGATAAAGAGTTAATCAGGAGATGATCCCAGACTTGGAAAATCGTATCATACAGCATGTTTTCTGTGAGTCCTTTGGAATTTGATTGAGGACCAAAAAGCAGTGGTAAAGAGCAATGTTCTTTGAGCTGCTGACATTTTGTCACATCAACAATGATGACAACTTACAGTAGTGTAGAGTAACAGTTATAAAACTGTACAAAACAGAAAGAACATTACAGTTCAGAGTTGAAATAGCATAGCCAAACTTAGTGGAAAGAAGAAACAAAGAAAGCTATCTTCAGGTGCCATGGCGATTGGCACCATTTACTGGAGTGTCAAATGTGGACTCTGTGTAGCTATGTACTTTCAAATCTTGCATATGTTCTATGACACATTAAAAGATAAATAATGAAGAAGAATCAGGTTAATCTGCAACATGATAATTCCTATACCTACATGATGGAAGAATTTGGCGGGCATGATTGGAAATCTGTACATGTTCTCTCTGGGGTCCAACTGCAACTTCTTCCAGTTAATACTTGCTTGATTTTATAAAATCTGATATAGGGAAAATATAGGGTTTTACAAATAATGTGGGGCTGTGCAGCTCCAGCAGAGTACTAGAGAAGAGGTACTTGGAAACTCAGAATTGTGGACTAAATTTGTCCACAAGAATATAAATTTTACTAAACATTTATAAGGATAAGCACTTTCAGTGGCATAGGTTTTCTTTCTACACTCTAATGTCTCCTTGCCATAAAAAATGGTAATCGTAACTTATGATATGACGTTTGTATTCAATATAGAGATTGTAAGACAAAGCATTCACTGCACTGACCTACCTTGGTAAAAACAGCAATGGAGTTAGACAATAATGAATTACTCTTGAATGACTTTTAAAGACATCAATAATATCCTCATCCAGTGGTATGTTTGGAGTAGCACCGCGCGTTTGCCACATTATATACAGCTTCTTTTGGTCTTCTACAAAATTAAAAAGTAGATTAGGTGCTGAACCAATCCATCATAAATGAATAGTGATATGAAATATGACCATAAGAAAACTTCCACTTGACATAAAAATTACATATAGCACAACACAGTAGTTATGAACTAATAAACTTGTGGCAGTCCATATCACAAAATCTTTCATAATCAGAAGATATGCCAATAAAAATACATGCACATATAGCATTATATGCCTGAGAACAATGAAATTTCAGTTTGCAGAGATTTAGCGAATGACCTGACAAATATAATTGGAGTGTAAGCTGAAACATACATCATGAAGTAGACTACTGAAACTGAATCTGCACTCTGCTTCCACATTCTACCTTCTGTATAATGTGAGTCACAATAGGAGCACACATACATTTACAGTAGAGGTGTTCAGATAATGTTTTTAAGTGTAAAAGTTCATATTTTAAAGTAACATACATGTTAGCATCAGAAGGCTTGATCATAAGATGTGTAAAACTGTTAACAATGATGTGTTTATGGTATATAGCTTTTACAATCAAAAGCAAAACAAAATAAGACTTGAGAAAATATTAGTAACTGCTCATGAGTTACTAGACAACTGATAAACGGATTTTAATTCAGCTGAGATGATGGTTACAATTTAGACTGTAATCATGTTAATGTGAAAGGGACTCCCTAGTAATGAGATATTCTAGATCTGACCATTAATTAGTTTGCAAGATGCCTGAGCACATAAAAATAGTTCCTTTTTCTTACGTTTTAAGCAGATCGTCTGATGATGACTTGGTAATACATCAAAACCAGTAATGTTACCATTAATTGACCTAAGGTTAAAATATACAGTAAAAATTTTAAGGCTAAAATATAGAATAAAAAGTTTTACAAAACAGGCACTGTGTTTCTCTACAGCATTGTGCCTAGTGTCCATCTTCTTCTCCACAGGCTGTAGTGAATCTACTTGGAACATTGTGCACCCTACAGGATCTTGATAAATTGCTCTTTCAACCATGTGTATGAAGTATAGTCATCATATTATGACAGGAAAACTCTTGTCATCATCCCCCACATAGAATTTTATAGGCACATGAAACAGCAAAATGAACCAGATCACAAGTGGATCACACTAAGATAAAATTGTAAAATAGGCAAAACACTTTCACATATTTGTAAGATAAATCCAAATGATCCAACAATGATTCCATCATGAGGAGCTGTGTGACAGCCACTGAAGTATTCACACAATGAAGTATCCACAGAGATATTGTGTCCTTCAGAGCTGTCTTTAAATGACATTTTACAAACTGTGGAAGGTTTTCAATTGTTGGTGAACTTCTGAGTGAACTTGATCTCTCTAATTTTATGGTCATAGTCTTTTCTTGAGATATACGTACCAGGGAACAATATATTGGTTGACCCCTCTAGGAACATACATTCTCAGAATTTTAACAGTAAACCACACCTTGACGCAGAACACTTATCTTGCAGAATCTGCTGCGGAGTTGGGTGTGCATCTCTGTGACACATTCAGGATCTTCTCTATTTCCTCTGTCAGTCCTATCTGGCATGGCTCTCGGACTGACAAGCAAAATTCAAGTACCTGTTGAACGAGAGTTTTCTATGCTACCTGCTTTGTGAGTGGACTAGCTTCCTGAGGATTCTTACAATGACTCTCAGTCTGTCATCTGCCATATTTGCAATTAGTTTTATGCTGTTGTCCCATTTTAAATTGTTCAGTACACATACTCATAGATATTTTATGAATGTGACTGCTCCCAGTTATTGTTCTGCAATAGAGTAGTAATACTAGAATGGGTCTAGATGCCTGTTTATGTGCAATACTTTGTGTTTGTTGATGTCCTGGGTTAACTTCCAATCCCTGCACCAAGCATCAATCTCTGCAGATCTTCCTGAATTTCGGTAACGTTTTCTAGCAATGTGACAGCTCCTTATGTAGCAGTATAATCCACAAAAAGCCCCATGAAACTTCCAACATTACCCACTTGGTCATTTATATATATTGTGAAAAGTACTGGTATCGTAACATTCTCTTTGGGTATACTCAAAGTTACTTTTATGTCTGAAGATTTCTCTCCACTGAGAATGAGATGCTGTGTTCTTTTTATTAGAAACTCCTCAATCCAATCACACTGCTGGTTTGATATTCCATATGCTCTTATTTTGTTCATTTGGTGGTAGTGTGCAACTATACTGAACAAAGCCCAGGAACACAATATCAACCTGACCGCCAGTATCTACTGCTGTCACGGATAAACAGAGTGAGCTGGGATCCACACAATCATTGTTTTCAAAACCCTTGTTAATCCCCACAGAAGAGATCTCCAGTCTCCAGAAATGTCATAATCATAAAACATGTTTCAAAATTCAACAACAGACTGATGGCAGAGATATGTGCAGCTGTTTGAAACCCTTCTCGAAAATGGAAATGACCTGTGTTTTTTTTTTTTTTTTTCCAAATACTGAGAACACTTCGCTGCTTTGTGTGGAGGTACCCCCGTCCCATTGGCAGCCTCCTACACATTAAGCACCCTGGGGTTGCAGCTTCCTGTCAATGGAGGCTGGTCCATTTTCGGTCTCGAGTCCGTTGCCACAGCCAGCTGTTCCGATCAGGCCACCTCCACTGACCCCCTCACCAGAATTGCCTCATCCATTGTCGGCGGTGGGTCTAGCCCCATCTCCTCTGCACTAGAACATGCCTGCTGATGATAACACAGAGATGGTGATGGCACACTGTCATCAGGTGCTGCACAGGCCCACCACCCTCGGGCATGCCCACATCTCCACACATTTCGGCCTTACGCTTTGGTGCCCGCCTGGCACATCGTCCCACCCACACCGTCGGTGGCAGCTGCTGCCACTCCAAATACAATGGATGTGTCTCTTGTCGAGCCACCGGTGTCTCCTCCATTTTCTGGGTTCCCTCTTCAGTGAGTGAGAAGTGTGATATATCCTGCTACTAGTCCACGTGAGTGTGAGTGCACCGAGTGTAGTGTTACCACACATGTGTACTTAAATCAACCACCAACTGTATCGGCATGGGCTGGCCACTAGAGGCCACCTGTAGGAATCGTGCACACAGCACGGTCTCCACTGCGCTGTCTACTGGTGACTCGTGCCTACATATTCACTCTCACTATTTTCTTTCAGTTTTTATCTCTCACATCAGTTGCTCTGTTTGTCACTTATGTTGTACCTTCTGTATGATTCTTTTGTCTTGTTATGTGTGGAGTCATGAGAGATTTATTTCCATTATTGTTCAGAGATTTGTGAATAAAGCCATATTTGTGCTACTTGGATTGGTTTCACATATTACTATACACACCACCAAAACATAATTAATGTACAGTAATGAAATATATTTGTCTAGGTAACATATTTAAGTGATTAACACTGCAAGATCACAGGTTAATGTAAGCATATGATAAACCACTGCAAATGTGAAAAGCTGCTAAATTAATAACTATTGTAACCACCAGAATGTTGAATGCAAACATGCATGGATTGTGAGGTACAGCTGCTAGATGTCAATTTGTGGGATGGAGTTCCATGACTGTTGCACTTAGTTGGTCAAAATACAGGGATGGTTAATGCTGTTTGTGGATGACACTGGAGCTATCATCTGATGATGTCCCATATGTGCTCGATTGAAGACAGATCTGGCGATCGAGCAGGCGAGGGCAAAACAGTTCAACACCCTGTAGAGCATGTTTGGTTATAACAGCGGTATGCTGATGAGTGTTATCCTGCTGGGGAACACCCCCTGTAATGTTGTTCACGAATGGCAGCACAAGAGCTCGAATCACCAGACTGACATACAAATTTGCAGTTAGGATGCGTGAGATAACCACGAGAGTGCTGCTGCTGTCATACAAAATTGCACCCCAGAGCATAGCTCCAGGTGTAGGTCCAGTTTGTCTAGCATGCAGACAGGTTGGTTGCAGGCCCTCAACTGGCCTCCTTCTAACCAACGCATGGCAATCAATAGCACTGAGGCAGAACTGGCTTTCATCAGAAAACACAGCAGACCTCCACCTTGCCCTACAACGAGCTCTCTCTTGACACCAGTGAAGCCGCAAATGGCGTTGGTTTCGGGTCAGTGGAATTTACACTACAGGGCATCAGGTTCGGAGCTGTCCTCGAAGTAACAGATTTGTAACAGTTAGTTGTGTCACTGTGATGCCAACTGCTGCTCAAATTGCTGCTGCAGATGCAGTACTGTGCACCAGAGACATATGACGAACACGACGGTTTTCCTCCTCGGTGGTGCGACGTGAGTGTCCAGAGCCCGGTCTTCTCGTGACTGTACATTCTCACGACCACCGCTGCCAGCAATCGTGTAGAGTGGCTAAATTCCTGCAAGCCCGTCTGCAGTAACGTAGCGGGAACATCCATCTTCTCGTAGCCCTATTACGTGACCTTGTCCAAACTCAGTGAGTTGTTGATAATGGCGTCTTTGTTGCCTTAAAGGCATTCCTGATTAACATCAACTCACCACATCCAACCTGAAAGGTATCTAATGCTCATGACCATTACAGGGTGTATTTAAAGCAAAGTTATTTGCATCCTCATAGTGGCACTACTGGTATCACTCTTATGCAACTGGGATGAAATTTGAAGGGACACAATCCTTTAGATGTAGAAACATGCCTACCAACTTTCATTTATGACGTCAAACTCCTTCTTTGTGTTGTAATTTTTTTTTTCCATCAGTGTAGTTCAAAAAGTTGTCTTGTAGTTTAAGTGTTTCCATCAGAAATACTAGTAACTGTGCCTCTTCCAGCTAAGTATGGGCCAGTCATTTTGTGTGTGTGTGTGTGTGTGTGAGAGAGAGAGAGAGAGAGAGAGAGAGAGAGAGAGAGAGAGAGAGCAGTGTTTTTCCAGGACCATCTGCTCCAAGCCACTGCTTTGAATACTGCCTCATTTTCGGCATAAAATGTGGGACCCATGTGTATCCAATAGTAACAAATCAAGACAAAAATGTGGGACCCATATGTCTCCCACAGTAACAAATCATTACAAAAATTTGGTAGGTTTATATTTAAAACAATCCAGACATTTCTACAAAACAATTTTTGAATTTTACTTCGGTTGGTATTCAACAAATGTGACAAGAACAAAGTCTTCTCCTAGTTAACACTCTGCACAAACTGTACCACACTCATGACTAGAATGTCAGCTACATCACACACTTTTGACGTGATGTGATGTGATGGGATTATCAAATGCCACATTGTGTCTTTTCTCAAACTCTTTAACTGAGGCTGCAGTTTTTCAGTCACCAAAAGAGAATTACAGCATTATTTTAAATTCAGTTGTCCAACTTTTAACTAATGAAAACATAGGAGCAGACTGCTAATAAAACTTCACGAATAGCACATATATTTCCATTAGCGATAAACTAAGAAAGTACAGCAGCACGGTAATCCAGTCATCTATTTGAATGAAGCACACACAACAAAATTATATTAAATAGCCAAATAAATAAGACTATTCAACAGATTAAATTGACACTTAACTTACATTACTACACAACATGTACCAACATAACAAACACAACACTTCATTTACATCAATGCAAATTCTATACCACACCAATAACTTTCCTTCTAATCATTGTATTCCTACTCAAACATATGTATTTTATCTGTTTTTTTTTCCATATGGAGAATATGGAGAAAAATATTGCAGGAGTTATAGCTTTTAACTACACATAGTAATATCCGAAAGTGAAAAAAAAGATTTTAAGATTACTGAATCAAAATATACCTCTCTTGTCCATATTCCGTGCTTCCATCATTTGCTGAATGATATGGAAAACTGGATCAGAGGTTGATGAATTTTTAAAGGGTTGTCGACTGACTTTACTGTCACGAAAAACATTTCGAGTTACTGCATTGAGGGAATGCGTGCTCGACATCTGACGCCGAGAAGGTAAATCTTTCAGCAGTGCTGAAGTTGGTGAAAATTTTATTAGTTGCTCCACTTCTGTCATGTGTGACATGTAGATATTCATGCTCTGTAACAAAAGAAATAAAGTTACTTCATATGTTTGCAGACAACCGAATAGCGTGAATAACACACGTGTCTATTACAAAAAGATTATTTGTTACTACAGAGAAAGAGAATGAGAAGGGGGAGACAAGAAGTATGGGAAAGGGGAGACAATAAGTTATACAGCTGGAGAGGGTTTAGAGGAGAACGGATACAGGTGGGCGATAATTAGGATACATTATTAGTTAGTCAGTTCAGCTACATGCATTAGAAAACTAAAAGACAAACAATTTATCTGAGAAACTGGGATTTGAAGCACTGAAAGAATCTTGGTAGTAGTAAAGCCAGAAAATAGAAATCATTAGTGTCTGTGAACAGAACTAAAAATAGTTACAATATAATTTAGAAGAGGAACAACTAGGACAAGAACTTTATATTGATGGCTTTTGTCAAACAACTGAAATAAATAATATATAACTGTGCAACATTTTTCTTGACTGTACAAGGGAGTTTAATTATTACTTTACTCTCCCATCCAAAATCTGAGCTTTAGAGATGAAACTGAAATGCAGTAAATATGTGAACATGTGTGTGCATTCACCCCTACCCTCACCCCTTCCCCTCACTCACTTTCCCTCCCCTTCCACTCACACACACAGCAACAACAACTCTTGCCATACCAAAAAAACCTTCTTAAAGATAAGAGGAACTGATAAATAAAATACATAATATATGTTCCTAATTAAAACAATGCAAAAAAAAAGGCCCAGGGCATGAAATTCACAAAGTATCTGCACATGCATCTGAGAGGTACAGACTACTACATGATTCATGACTCCTTAAAACTACTACTATTGCCCTAGAGATCAAAGACAATGTTGTTTGTGCTATTCCAAGTGACACTGCACACTGGTTCTCACTCACAGTCTCTTCTGTATGCCAGTATAACCAAGAAAATTGAGTTTTATTGCATCATACTACATCATTCTCTCATGGACATCTGTATCTAAGCTGCAACATGAGTCATCTGTAATAATGCTGAAACTGAGATCTTATCAACATGAAGGAAAACAGCAGTCCAAGAAAATACAAAAGATAGTTTATATCTGTCTTAGATTGCAAAAGTAGTACACGATTTCTAGTTTCAAGACAATATGACCATCTTCTGCTGGTATGTAAGCCATTCTCAAGATACTGGCAGTATTATTCACCTGTCCAATGTGGGACATTGTGTGAGGTTGCACCTTATAGGTAAGAAATAATGTGGTCATATTATTTACTAGCAATCCTGGCAATGCCTTGCAACTGCTAAATATGTACAGGGATTGTATATACAACCTAAAATGCTTCCCCATCCCTCTCACAGACCATCTCCTCCTCCCCCCTCTCTTCACCCATCTCCTCCTCCTCCCCCCTCCCTCTGTGCATCACATACTCACTCCTCCTCTCCCCCCCCCCCCCCCCAATCTCCTCCTCATCCCTCTCACAGCTGTGTGAACGATATTTGCTAAAAATTATACATAAGGAGAAAGAATACACATGGGAGAAACAATTTGTCTAATGGTTTGCATTCCCTGCTATCACAGTTAAAAATAATTGTGAAAAAGAAAACAGAACCACACACACACACACACACACACACACACACACACACACACATTGTCCATATGGATGTTTATTAGAGTATAATGTAAAAATTTGAAGTAAATTGGTGGTGTACCTTTCAAGATTTTTGGTAAGAAAACTAGATAACAACTTGTCTTTATATAGTATTATGAATATAGATTACCTCTACACCGTGAATTCTTTCAATTTATCATACACTGTAGATTAAATGAAAAATGCTGGTGACATGCCAGAAACAGCATTTGCACAACCTGAAGATGATCATCATTGACTGTAACTACAAGCAATAAATTTGGGAATAAAAACCACGGAATATAAAACTTTTCCTCTGCAGTAGTTAACAAAGATGCCTGATACCTGTTTCCTACAGTACACTTACGTGTTTGGATATGGAGCCAAGATAGATACAAAACCACAGCCACCAATGGTAGTAAAAGTAAATATGCCAACTAGCTACACAGATTATGAAGAGACTGAAAGACTGTTTGTTAAGAAACAAGGGATTTTTAAGTTTTAAGTGAGATGATAATTTAATTGTGATGGGGGGACTGGAATTTGATAGCAGGAAAAGACAGAAGGAGATACAGAAAGTAATAAAAGAGGACGCTATCTAGTAGCTTTCAGCACAGAGAACAAATTAATCATTGCTAAAATTAGCTTTAAGAACCATGAAAAAAGGTTGCATACATGGAAAAGATCTGGAGCTGCTGAGAGGTTTCAGATAGATAGTATAATAATAATACAGAGTCATAGTACCAGATTTTAAATGTTTCCAGGAGCAGTTGAGGACCCTGACTATTATTGGTTATGAACTGCAGAAAGGAAATTAAGGTGAAAGAACTGAAGGTTGTTGGAGGTTTCAAAGGGAGTATCAAGTAACTACTAATGATATAGGTGAAATAATTACAGTAGAAACTGGAAAGATAACTTTGAGAGATGAAACAGTGAAGCCAGTGGGGGTAAAAGTAGGCAAAAAGTCAGACCCAGTGAAAATAATTTGATATCACATAAGATACCATTTTTAATTAATAAATGGAGAAAATATAAAAATGCAGCAAATAAAGCAGGTAAAAGGGCACATCTATAATTTAAAAATCAAATTAGTTGAAAGTGCAAAATAGTAAAGTAGTGTTACGGCACAGAAGAGCAAGGGGCAGAAATTCGAAAAAAATTATTAAAACTAACTCGCACTGCCACAAGCAAAATCAAGTCGTGCCAGAGACAGAGGGGAAAGCAGGAAGTGTGCTAGTACATTGCCAGAGGATTACCTCATTGACGCACTACGGCACTGTCTGTTAAGTGAGGATACACATTCAGCGGATAGAAGACTACGACAGAAAACCAAAGGAAGTGAGACGAGTATATTTGTTAGCTCGTAAGACATGTTGCAAAGAACTCTATATCTTTCCCAAGAGCACTTGACAGGGAACTGACACAGCAGTTAACAGCCTGTTAAGCGAATATAGCAGAAGAATGAGGACATATGCGGTCATTACGAACCGAGCCTCACACTATCTCCCTTTAAATACCCCAGCTCTCATCGTAAGCTGATCATTGGGACTGAAGGCATTCACAGTAATAGCATGATTATATTACTGTGATGAATCTATGTCCTCCAGCAACTTGGCATTTTGGGGTCCACATATCTGTTCAACACTCAGGTACCTCTGGGTGCTGAAACCTACCAGCGCTAACTGACCACACGACTACCGAGACCAGGTACATCGCGGATAGGTCATCAAGAGACATCACAGAATTTGGAGTGGGACTGAGGACACTCCAGAAGCCAAAAAGAGACCACTTCACTCTGGGCAACGGCTGTGTGTGGTCGTCGGCAACCTGCCGTGACACCCTAGTCACTAAACCTCACCTGGTCAGGCAACAGTGAAGCTGATTGGATAGATGTCAGCTAGAATCCGACAAACAGATGAATGAGCAACAGCCAAGGCTGATGCAGAAGAATGACAACTTGTAAATGTTGAGAACAAATGACTGAACTCTAATAATATTTTACTAGCATTATTGCTGCTTCACAGGTTCACAACAGGTATCCCGATGTCACGCAGAGGTGTGTCTACTCGGCCCTCTGCAGCAATAATAGCTAGAGAAGAAATGCAGAGCTGTAGAAGCGTACATTACTATTATGAAGATAGATGCTATAGGGAAGCCCAAAGTATCAGTGTAAGATCTTTAGAAATTTCACCCACAGATGAGATTATTAAAATTGTAGTGATCAACTGCCAAAGCATTCGCAACAAAGTGCCACGGTTTGAAGCACACCTAAAAATCAGTCGAGTTCATATAACACTAAGTACAGGAAGTTGGTTAATACCTGAAATATATAGTAGGGGTTTTGTGGGGTAAGTTTATGGTTTTATTGAAAGGCTAGGCCAATGGGAAACGGGGGTGACGCATTTGTCACATTATACAAGGAGCTGAAATCCACCGAGATAAAAATTCGACCTGCATGCAAGGCTGTTTGGGCGAGGGTCAGTTTTAAAGGTAGGATCTAACTTGTAATTGGATTTTGTTACTGCTCACAAGACTAACCACAAGATGTAACTGACAATTTTTCAGGAAACAGCAGTTTGTTAGTATTTATTTTCTCTGATCGTACTATCATTACAGGAGAAATTAATCATCCAACAAATGGGTGTGTTAATTGCAGTTTTGTAAGTGGTAGGTGTGGCAAGACATCCTGTGAAACAATAATAAATGCCCTCTCTGAAATATACCTAGAACACTATGACCACCACCCTCTGTGGGACTGAATGCAAACTGTTGGGGCTGCAGGCACATGACACAGTTAGTATAATATATAAGTGGCATAGACATGAATGGGGAATTAATCTATCGATGATACTGGCTGCAAATGTGGAAATCCACTGGCAGATTGTTATAGCCTGGTGCCTGGGAAGTAGTATATCGGAAATGGTGAATCTGGTTAGCTGTTCCCATGAGCGCCTATGGAAAGCGGTTGAAGGATGGTGAAACCACAAGTAGGTGACAAGATGTTGGATGTCCAAGCCTGTCAAGAAACTTGCTTCTCATATAGGTATGTCAAATATGTGTGTATCAAGTATTTGACACATCTACTTGGGAAGTGGTGTGATGGATGTTTCACACTGTTTCCAACTTCTGGCTGAGTTTATAGAGGAGGTTTGGTAATGATTTTGGCACCCACATCATGATATTTTATGGGCCTCATGGTTACTTTGCAAGGTTGCATTAAGGATCATGTGACCATTTTGGCTGATCAGGTCCATCCTATGATATTACATTTGTTCTCCGTGAGGATGCTCTGTTTCCACACAACAGTGCTCCTGTTCACACAGCTCAGCATTGTCCAGCACTGGTTTTGTGAGCAGAAGGATGAATTTTCACATTTCTCTTTGCCACAACAGTCACCAGATCTCAATATTATTAAGCCTTTGTCATCTACTTTCGTGAGAAGGGCACATGATTGCTATCAACCTTCATCATCATTAGCTGAACTTGCCACTATTTTGCAGGAATAATGGTATAAGATTCCATTTGAAACTATACAGGACTCGTATTTACCCATTCTGAGATGATGGGAAGCTGTTTTGAAAATTAACAGGTTTCCCACACTGTTTTAGGTATGGTAATCTGTTGAGTTTTTGGTGCTTCCATATTTTTGTCCACCCCATGAACAACATGAAGAGCAAGAACGCCAGCACACTTTCCTAGGGCACAACTGAAGTTACTTCTAGATCTGTTAATGACTCCCCATCCCAGATAACATGCTGTATCCTCCCTAACAAGAAATCCTTAATCAAATCACAAATTTCCCTTGATACCCTATACAACTGTACCTTTGATAATAAACGTAGGTGTGGTACTACTCTGTAGGAATAAACATGGATTCCGGAAACAGCAATCGTGTGAGACGCAATTCGCTTTATTTGTTCATGAGACTCAGAAAATATTAGATACAGGCTCCCAGGTAGATGCTATTTTCCTTGACTTCCGGAAGGCGTTCGATACAGTTCCGCACTGTCGCCTGATAAACAAAGTAAGAGCCTACAGAATATCAGACCAGCTGTGTGGCTGGATTGAAGAGTTTTTAGCAAACAGAACTCAGCATGTTGTTCTCAATGGAGAGACATCTACAGACGTTAAAGTAACCTCTGGCGTGCCACAGGGGAGTGTTATGGGACCATTGCTTTTCACAATATATATGAACGACCTAGTAGATAGTGTCGAAAGTTCCATGCGGCTTTTCGCATATGATGCTGTAGTATGCAGAGAAGTTGCAGCATTAGAAAATTGTAGCAAAATGCAGGATGATCTGCAGCGGATAAGCACTTGGTGCAGGGAGTGGCAACTGACCCTTAACATAGACAAATGTAATGTATCGCGAACACATAGAAAGAAGGATCCTTTATTGTATGATTATATGACAGCGGAACAAACACTGGTAGCAGTTACTTCTGTAAAATATCTGGGAGTATGAGTGCGGAACAATTTGAAGTGGAATGATCATATAAAATTAATTGTTGGTAAGGCGGGTACCAGGTTGAGATTCATTGGGAGAGTCCTTAGAAAATGTAGTCCATCAACAAAGGAGGTGGCTTACAAAAAACTCGTTCGACCTATACATGAGTATTGCTCATCAGTGTGGGATCCATACCAGATCGGGTTGACGGAGGAGATAGAAAAGATCCAAAGAAGAGCGGCGCGTTTCGTCACAGGGTTATTTGGTTAGCATGGTAGCGTTATGGAGATGTTTAGCAAACTCAAGTGGCAGACTCTCCAAGAGAGGTGCTCTGCATTGCGATGTAGCTTGCTGTCCAGGTTTCGAGAGGGTGCATTTCTGGATGAGGTATCAAATATATTGCTTCCCCCTACTTATACCTCCAGAGGAGATTACAAATGTAAAATTAGAGAGATTCGAGCGCGCACGGAGGCTTTCCGGCAGTCATTCTTCCCGCAAACCATATGCGACTAGAACAGAAAAGGGAGGTAATGACAGTGGCACGTAAAGTGCCCTCCACCACACACCGTTGGGTGGCTTGCGGAGTATAAATGTAGATGTAGATGCACTGAGCCAAATGATTTTCAGGAAGAGAGCAATACTGCATCTACCTGACTGCCTCAGTCCATGGCTTTGTGGATGTCATAAGAGAAAAATGTGAGTTAGGTTTCACATGATCGATGTTTTTGGAACCCTTCCCTGTTGGCATGGAGGAGGTCATTCTGTTTGGGACACCTCATTGCGTTTGAGCTCAGAATATATAGTGAGATTCTGCAACAAATGAGTATCTATGATATTATATGGTAGTTTTGTGGACCACTTTTACTACTCTACTTGTGGATGGGTGTGACTTGTGATTTCTTCCAACTACTGGCCACAGTTTTTTGTTCAAGTGATCTACCATAGATTATGGTTAAATGATGGGCTAATGCAGCAAGAAATTTGGTTAGAATATGACAGGGATTCCATCGGGCTTTAAAGCTTTGTTCAATTTTAGCCATATCAGCTGTTTCTCAACATCACTAATACCAATTTTAGATCTCTCTTCTTTGAAGTGATGCAAAAGTTAAACTTGGGATTTTTCTATCTAAAAAAACATTTGAAAACTGAGTTCAGCATTTCTGTATTTGATGGACTACTCTTAATCTCAGTTCCTGTCTTGTCCATGAGAGTCTGGACACTAACTTTGGTACCACTAACAGCCTTTATATGTGAACAGAATTTCTCCTATGAAGCAGATGGTCAGACTCTTTAGGCTCACCAGTGTAGAATGGCATTAAAGGGTCAGTCTCTCAGTAGTTACATGCCAGACTAAGGATCCAAAAGTCTGGGTTTTTATGTCTAATCCATCCTAAAAATTTCATCTGTCATTTATAACTTCTTTTACCTTTCACAGCCATTATTTTACAATTCAGAGTTCATGTTATACTGTGGATACTTATTTAACTGACTGGATACGTCAGTTCAATGATCAAAGAGAAGCAAGGACATACCACCTCCAATAGCAACATTCCTAGTAACACACTGTGGTGTCCATATGCATCCACAAGTGGGGGCAACGGAGGGCATTTGTCCTCTCCTGGAACCTGGAGTATGGACTTTACATTTGTTACCAAGTTATCACTCATTTCTAGAAATAATTGTCTGTGTACCTGCTAAACCAGTGGGACAAGAAGTCCTCGGACTTTAGCAGAAACTGTAGAACCTAGGTTTGCTTGTCTGTCAGGCTTTCCAGAAGAAATTTGCCATTACTTGGTGCGATGTTACTTTCAGTGTTGTCTCACAGTCAAGATTGTTGTGAACATTTACAGAACAGTGTTGAAATAGTTTCCAATATTTTCTCCATGACTCCATCACATAGCACTTATCTAGCTGTGACTAAGGACTGGTCTGACAGCAGACTGCAGTTATAAGAGTTGATGGATATGAAAGGGAAGCAGCAGTTGAGAAGGGAGTGAGTTGTAGCCTATCCCCCATGTTATTCAATGTGAACAGTGAGCAAGCATTAAAGAAAACCAAGGAGACTTATGAAAAAGAAATTCAAGTTGAGGGAGAGGAAATAAAAACTTTTAAATCTCCCAATGACACTGTAATTTTGTCAGAGACAGCAAAGGATTTCAAAGATCAGCTGAATGGAAAGGACTATGTATTGAAATGAAACTATAGGATGAACACAAATAAAAGTAAAACAAGGGTAGTGGAGAGTAGCTGGATTTCATCAAGTGTCACTGAGGAAACTGAATTAAGAAATGAGACACTTTAAGTAACAGACCAGTTTTGCCATTTGGGGAGCAAAATTCAGACAATGGCAGAATGAGAGAGAGGATAAATTGCAGACTGACAACAGCAAGAAAAGCTTTTCTGATAATATCTTTCTGGGTTGTCACTTTATATGCAAGTGAAATAAGGACAATAAGTGGTACAGACAAGAAGCGACAAGAAGTGTTTGAAATGTGCTGCTATAGAAAAATGCTTAAGATTAGGTACGTAGCTGAGATAAGTACTGAATCGAATTGGGCAGAAAATAAATTTATGGAACAGCTTGACGACAAGAGTAATAAGTCGAGAGCACATATCCCAAGACATTGGGAAATTGATAATTTGGTAATGGGCATAAGTGTGGGGGAAGAGGAAGACCAAGGCTTGAGTACAGCAAATTTGAAGGTTGCAGTAGTCATGCAGATGTGAGGAAACTTATACAGGATACTCTACCATGGAGAACTGCAATAAACAAGTTTTTATTATGAGACTTTTCAAGATGTGTACCGTATTTACTCGAATGTAAGCCGCACTCGAATCTAAGCCGCACCTGAAAAATGAGACTCAAAATAAAGGAAAAAAAAAATTTCCCGAATCTAAGCCGCACCTGAAATTTGAGACTCGAAATTCAAGGGGAGAGAAAAGTTTTAGGCCGCACCTCCAAATCGAAACAAAGTTGGTCCATTGTAATATGAGACACAATTTAGGTCGAATGAAAGACGATACAGCTACAGTAGTTTGGTTCGAGTCGTAAGCTTAGCAGTTAAGCTTTACCAGGTAGCCATTGCTATGTGTCAGGCTCTCCGTCGGTATTTATACGAGTACCCTTCCTTTTTCACGTGCTTCGTCTGGTTTGAATCGATTGCTTATTTTGCTTTGATCTGATAAGTGCCGTTTTCTTTGTTATAGGTGTTTGTCACTCTAAGCTGAAAATGCATTACTGTACTGTGTCATGCATTGTTTGTCGCATTTTGATAGTGCGTGTTTACGGCCTGTCGCCGCTCGCAGCATGACTTGCTTTTGTGCGCGCAATCGCCGCTTAAAAAAAAGAGGAATCGTCTCATTAGCGAAACAATGGCAAGAGACTGCTATTTGTTGTTACTTACACTGCTGCTTTCTTTGATAATGATCAACAAGAACCAAATAATAGACTGCGTATGATAGAACATGTTCTGAACGAGGGTTTAGCGAAAATTTTTCTCCGTTTGCAAATCTTTGCGGCCGCTTCTTTAGTACATCAAATACTGCACAGAAATTAGTCATCTTACATTTAAAATCTAGTCAGTTGCCGTGCTTCATTTCTAACTGTATCAATATTAGGCATAAGAATAATACGAATATAAACATGACACGATACGATTATTCTTCCGCGTTTGCTGTTGTCTCACTCTAGTTTCGTAGTTTATTAGGCAGACAGGATTTAAATGAGATAGCAGCAAACACGAAATAATACATGGCAAAATGTTTATATTCGTATTATTCTTATGGTGAAGAGAATAGTGCATGTGATTCACATTTCATCAGGTTCCTATTAGCAACCATCTCTTCTCACAGGTAGGAAAAAACTCGGAACGTAGAGTTGGCCACATTGACAAACATCCCTAACAGTCTTGCCAGTCGGATTTTCGTAGTACATTGAAATTCTGCTACATTCGAAGATGAACAATACGGAATTTGTATTTACTTTGTTGGATAATGTATGAAAATGCAGTGGTCGAAACTCGGGGCGGAAAAAAAAGCTCGTCTTCTACCTTTTTTTAAAATTTATTTACTGATGCAGAGGTTTTGGCGCCAGTATTTATCTTTGTGCCCACAAAGCATGCTTGTGTAGAGCTATATATATTCGACGGCAGAAATTAGTTGTTGCGGCACCTACCAACGTTTTTCAGAACTTCCGCTTGCTTTGCACTCGATTCTAAGCCGCAGGCGGTTTTTTGGATTACAAAAACCGGAAAAAAAGTGCGGCTTAGATTCGAGTAAATACGTTAACTTACATGCACAAAACAAGAATGGATGGAAAGGAGATTGAAATTTAATGGTCTATCAACAAGGCCATCTGAGGTGGAGAATAAACTTGGATAGGGTACGGACGGTAAGGAAACATAGTATGTCCTATTCGTTGGAACCATTCACTCTGATCGATGTAGAGGAATGTGCTTTAATGCGTTAACAGACAAAATAGTTTAGTCTGTGGGATGCAAGAATAGTAGTGTACTAGGCAATATTACCTAGGAAATGTGTCACAAACAGAATATTAGTATAGCATCCCATTGCTATGTTTAAAAATATGGGCCACTCAAGCATGCAGTCAGCAATGATGTCAGTGTAAGTAATGAAGGATAACAATATTCATGAGAAGCTTGTATTGATTCATGTGGATCTGTGACTGCCCAATTTTGGAAAAAAATGTATTACACAGCATCCAAAACTGTTATAACCTTTAATCACCAATAATTGCGTGGATATTCAAACACACTCACTTAGAAACAATAGCTGGTTACATGATAACAACTCAGTGTCTCTTATTCGACTGCTGTGCCATGACGTGTGGCTGGTGCCGTTCATAGCTAGGTGGCGTTCCCGCGCTCAGCCGAGTTGCGGAGCGCCTCTATCGCCGTTTGCACGTACTGTCGTGGCGGCACTGTAAATGTTGTGGCACTGTCACAACACGTTTCCCCCTTTGAAAAAAAAAAAAAAAACACTCACTTCCTTGGAGACATGGACAGTACGGAGACATCCATGGCCTCTTGGGAGGCCCCCGAGAAGATCCCGCTGAGAGACACGAGAGTATGGTCGAAAATGTCCAGGACGGAAGCTCATGCATGGAATGTGCCTCCTGGACAAGATGATGGGTGAAAACTCCAGACCAGCATCCATAGGTGTTGTGGACCTGGGGGTGTGCTCCAGCGAGATGGGTCCCGGAGAAGGCGGCGTCGCGACTGGGGCCGGTTCCGGCGTACTCGGAAGCGGTAGCGACGTCGGCTGCAGCAACTCGTATGGTAGATCGGCAGCAGCGACAGGACTGGCGTCTCAGGCTGGTGGAGGCGAAGGAAGGGGCGGTGGCAATGGCGTGGCCAACACTCGTGGGCGCATCTGGTCGTAATGGCGAACAACCATCCCGTCGTCCGTACGTATTTCACAAAGCCGGCGGCCGCGAAGAGCCTTGACCACCCCTGGAATCCATTTAGGGCGCCCACCGAGTATTTTCCCGCACTAGGGGACACAGCACAAGGCCTGACAGGGTGAAGCAGGTGCAGTAGAGTGCGCGGTTGGCGGCCATGCAAGAGTTCAGCAGGGCTGCGATCACCCAGAGGCGTGAAGTGATAAGAACTCAGAAATTGCAGCAGAGCGTCATCTGTGGAAAAATCACTAAGGAATTTTTTCATCAGGCTTTTGAAAGTGCGGACAAGGCGCTCGACCTCCCCATTCGATTGGGGATGGAAGGGTGGTGCGGTAACATGATGAATCCCTTGTCCAGTACATAAATCACGGAAGGCCTGTGAAGAGAACTGAGGGCCGTTGTCCGTGACAATTGTGGATGGAAGACCTTCTAGCGCAAAGATTTTGGACAAAGCCAGCGTCGTCACCGCAGTGGTGGGCGACGGACATCGAACAACAAACGGGAACTTCGAGAAGGCGTCAATCAACAGTAGCCAATATGTGCCGAGGAAGGGGCCGGCAAAGTCAGCGTGCACCCGTTCCTATGGCTGCGCCGGATCAGGCCACAGAGAGGGCATTGTACGGGGTGCAGCCAGTTGTTGAGCACACTGACCACACGCAGCGACCATGTGGGTGATGTCCGAATCGATACCGGGCCAATAAACATGCCTGCGGGCCAGGGACTTAGTCCGAGAAATCCCCCAATGGCCTTCATGCAGTAGTTTGAGAACATCTTTAGGAAGAGAAGCTGGCACCACGACCCGCGGAGATGCGCCATCCATGGCCAGAAGAATAACACCCTCATGAACAGACAGACGAAGGCGCAAGGCATGGTAGTTGCAAAGGGGATCCGATGCCCAGCCCTTGGTCCTGTCCGGCCAACCCCGTTGAACAAAACCGATCACCTGACACAGGACCGGGTCCCGCGCAGTAGCCGACGCGACCTGCGAACCTGTAAGCGGAAAACCCTCGACCACACGACGTTCTTCCTCATCAATGTGGAAACAGAGTAGTTCATCTCGATCGAAAACCGGGTCGGGGCCCATCGGCAAATGCGACAACGCGTCAGCGTTGGCGTGCTGGGCTGTGGGGTGATAGTGAATCTCATAGTGAAAACGAGACAAGTATAAGGCCCAACGTTGCAGGCGGTGAGCTGCCGTATCCGGAAGCGACGCCAAGGGGCTGAACAGAGAGACCAGTGGCTTGTGGTCGGTGATGAGGTGAAACTTAGAACCATACTAAAAAATGCTGAACTTTTTTTAGAGCATAAATGATAGCGAGCACCTCCTTTTCGATTTGAGAGTAACACCGTTGCGCATCGTTGAGGGTCTTGGAAGCATAGGCAAAGGGGCGTTCCGACCCATCCTCATACCGATGGGCGAGAACAGCCCCTAGGCCATACTGTGACGCGTCAGTCGCCAGAACCAAGTGCTGACCCGGATGGAATGTGGCAAGACAAGGCGCCGACTGCAAATGAGCCTTCAGGCAGACAAAAGCCTGCTCACACTCGTCGGACCAACAGAAAGGGACGTTTTTGCGTAACAGCTGATGCAGAGGATGAGCTACCGCCGCCGCGGATGGAATGAATTTGTGATAATGAGCAATCTTGCCTAGAAACGCCTGAAGTTCTTTGACCGTAGACGGCCAGGGTAGAGCGTTAATGGCCGCAACGTGCTGATGTAGAGGACGTATACCCTCACGGGACAAGTGGAAACCAAGATACATAATAGAGGGTTGGAAGAACTGTGACTTGTCCAGATTGCACCTCAACCCAGCCGAATGCAAAACCCAAAACAGGGAACACAAATTGCGAAGGTGCTCCTCAGTGGAGGCCCCCGTGACAACAATGTCATCCAGATAGTTTATGCAGCCGGGAACGGAAGCCGTGAGCTGTTCCAAAAACCACTGAAAAATGGCTGGCGCGCTAGTGACGCCAAATGGTAACCGCTGGTACTGATACAACCCACAAGGAGTGTTGATGACGAGAAATTCCTTGGAAGAAGCATCCAACGGCAACTGATGGTATGCCTCCGATAAGTCAAGTTTGGAAAAGAACTGGCCCCCAGCGAGCTTGGTAAATAACTCCTCAGGACGGGGAAGAGGATAAGTGTCAATGAGGCTCTGAGCATTGACAGTGGCTTTAAAATCACCACACAATCGCAGACTCCCGTTTGGTTTAGAAACTACCACGATGGGCGATGCCCATTCGCTCGAGGTAACAGGAAGGAGAATCGCTGAAGCTGTTAACCTGTCTATCTCAGCCTTGACAGGTGCACGCAACGCTACCAGAATAGGGGTGCCCAGAAAAACTTAGGGCGAGCTGTAGGTTTAAGAGTAATGTGGGCTTCAAAATCCTTGGCACGACCCAGACCAGCAGAGAACACGGACAAAAATTCAGAACACAATCCATCCAGCTGTTGATACGGAATATCCTCAGATATGAGGTGCACATCATCATCAATGGAGAACCCGAACAACTGGAAAGCATCATAACCGAACAGGTTTTCAGTGCCCGCATGATCCACCACATAAAACGTGAGGGGCCTAACAACAGACTTGTAGGCAGTGGAAGCATCAAACTGGCCAATGATAGGAATTTTCTGTTTATTATAAGTTCTCAGATTTCACGTAACTGGAGACAAGGGAGGGGAGCCCAACTCCAAATATGTGCGAGTATTAATGAGAGTTACTGCAGAGTCAGTGTCCACTTGCATGCAAATGTCTTTATCCAGAACACGAACAGTAACAAACAACGTATTTGTTTGAGAAAGCACACAGTTAACATCCATGTCCGATGCCTCATCCTCGTCGACAGGAACTTTAGGGGACTGACACACAGAAGCAATGTGGCCTTTTTTCCTACAGGAATTACACGTGGCCCAATGTTTTGGACACGCGGCCCTGTCATGCTGTACGAAACAACGTGGACAAGAAGGAAGTGCGGAACGAACCTGCTTCTGTGGTTGCTGTTTTCGCTGCGAGCGTTGCGGCCCAACGCGACGTTGTTTACGCGAGTAAACCGCCGCCACATCTTCGTTCTCCTGTGAAACAGGCAAATTGTCCGTGTCGAAAATTGACTGTACAGCGCCTACATCACACCACGCGTCTATTTCCGCGCCAGCAGCGTGAGACACTACAAAGGATTGAGCGATGCTTAGAACTTCTGACAACGACGGGTTTGGCAGTTGTAGGGCACGTTGCCGAATTTCTTTATCAGGAGCAAGCCGTAGAATAGCATCCCTAACAACTGAATCAGCATAAGACTCATGATGAGTGTCCGTGACAAACTGACATTTCCTACTCAGACCGTGTAGTTCCGCCGCCCAAGCTGTTTACGCCACCGGTAGAACGCCACGCGGGCGACAATGACGTGGGTGTTTTTTTGGTAATAGTTAGACAATAAGTCACACATTTCTTGGAAGGACAGAGAGGCAGGTTCCCGCAGAGGGGCTAACTGAGATAGCAGCTGATAGATCCGTGGGGAAATCCAAGATAGAAATAACGACTTACACATAGGAGCGTCGACGACGCCGAAAGCCAAGAAGTGTTGCCGCAAACGCTTCTCATAATCCTCCCAGTCTTGAAGCGGCCTCGTCGTAAGGAGGGAATGGAGGCAGAGAAGAGGAAGACAGACAATGAGTAAGCGACGTCGACAACGCCTGAATAGCAGCCATCAGCTGTGTTTGTTGTGCCTGAATAGCAGCCGTCAGCTGTGTTTGTTGTTCAATGAGCACTTGCATAAGCTGTTCCATGTCTGCCCCGTCACGAACACACAAATCCACAACGCAGAGAAAACATCCGACCTCGTCGCCAAAAAGTGTTATAACCTTTAATCACCAATAATTGCGTGGATATTCAAACACACTCACTTAGAAACAATAGCTGGTTACATGATAACAACTCAGTATCTCTTATTCGACTGCCATGCCGTGACGTGCGGCCGGCGTCATTTGAAGCTAGGTGGCGCTCCCGCGCTCAGCCGAGTTGCGGAGCGCCTCTATCGCCGTTTGCACGTACTGTCGTGGCGGCACTGTAAATGTCGTGGCACTGTCACAACAAAAATAGTGTACAATCTGTGAAGCTAATAATGCATTTACATATGAACCAATGAGTAAACATGATATGTGCAAGAAAATTTTGAAGTTATGAGGCTGGTACATGCTAGAACTGCTAATGATACAGCTTCTTTTTTACAATAGTTTCTTTAGAATATTGTGGAAAACACTACTATAGCAAAAAGTTTCCGTTTGAAGGCTGTACAGTCCAGAATCAGTATGCCAATCAGGCAAAATATCTGTGAGGATTGAAGCAATCATCACACTGACATTCGCATTTGGCAAAACACTCTGTCCTGCCGTATAAAGAAGTCTGTAACTGTCTGCTGCACATCCCAGTCGGGCAGGAATGTTTGACCCTTCAAGGCATTTTTTAAGGGACCAATGGTGTGATAGTAGCATGGGAAGAGATCAAGACTACAGGATAGGTGCTCAAGTGTCTCCCACTTGAGCTGACATAATTTCTGCCTTACAACATTTGTGATATGGGGACATGCGTTATCATGAAGCAGGAGCACCTCTTGTTGCAATTGGTTTTCAACAGACATGTTGCCCAATACACATTCTTCATTCTCCAATAGATGCCTACAACTGTTTGTCCTTCAACAGCCAAGAAAAGAATAACAGACGTTGTGGCGGTTCTGGCGCTGCAGTCCGGAACCGCGGGACTGCTACGGTCGCAGGTTCGAATCCTGCCTCGGGCATGGCTGTGTGTGATGTCCTTAGGTTAGTTAGGTTTAAGTAGTTCTAAGTTCTAGGGGACTTATGACCTAAGATGTTGAGTCCCATAGTGCTCAGAGCCATTTGAATAACAGACGTTGGCACCGTTTGAATGCATTTGATAACAACTTCACCATGGTTCACATTTCTGCATTTACCGCACGCATTTTGGAAAGACATGACTACCACACTAATACATTGCCTACATGCCACTGCTTGTACACCAGCATTGCAGTTGCATTATGCTGCACATATGCTGCAGCAACGTTCCCAAATGGAAACTTTTTTAATGCTCTTTGTACACAGTTGTCAGGAACGCAATATCTGCCAAGGCAAAAATTTGATATGTTGCATCATTTCCAAGTTAATTAGCATTGAAGTTAGCCAATCAGGCCATTGTGAGAGCAAATTCAAGTGACCCACCAAAGACAGTGTTGCCAAACATGTTCTTTGTTCAGTTTCCTAAAGCTGAAAATGACAGTGATACAAAAATTGGACATGTGAAGGTAGTAAGGATCAAACCCGAGCCAAAGGCTGAGCAGTCCCATGTGCTATCATCTATGCTATGAGAACAACTGATACTAACTGTATCTTGTGGCCTCCTAAATTTACATGCATAGCATCCTGATTGTCTAACTTCAATGCTAATTAACTCAGAAATGGCACAACATATTGAATTTTTTTCCTAACAATCATTTCTCAGCTGAACCTACCATGCAACATCCTTTTAGCTTCCCAGACTGTTTCTGATTACCCTGTAAATTCAAGATCTGTTCTTAGGTTTCTGAAGCACAATACCTTATCATTAAAAGTTGTGTTTTATGCTTGACCTCTGTTAAACCTCAACATATTATCGACTTGCAGGCATCAAAAATTTTAGTGTGGTCAACTGTCTTAACAAATAATTCTGCGAAATGAATGGACTCTCTCCCTTTAGTCATCCCAGTAACTAGACAACTTACTATGCAAATGACTATTAGTATCAGAACTGGAAATGAAGTCACAACTGAGATTATCTCCTGCAGGATAGAATAAAATATATTCACTAAATAGCAGGTTATTAAAACTGAAATCACTGTTCTGAAAATGTAATGAACATAGAACTTATTAGTAATTCTCGAAACTATAGTAGTATGATGTGCACTCTACTCTTAACAACTTGGTATTGACAGTAACTTTGGTAAAGTTGAATAGATTTATGCCATAAAAACAAGGCAACTTTTGGAGTTTTACAATGAATTAACAAGCTGGTAAATCTCAGATCTGGGAATTAAGCTTGTCCTCCAGAGGCACTGCCACAAATATCTTCAGAATTTGGGTTGAATCTGACAGGGAGCCACAACACAGCGATAAGAAAATAATTTTGACTATACCGAACACCTAAGCTGACACTAATGTTAATGTCTAATGAAAACCACCTCAGCTGTATTTTTACACAGTGATAAGAAACATACAAGGATGGCAATAATCATAGGATAAAGGTGGAATTTAAGAACTATCATTATGATTACAAAGACCTACTGTTAGAAACTAGAAGTAAATACATAGCAATGATGTTAAGAAATTCCAGCAAACCGCCACAGCTCTTTTAGAAATTGTAAGGACAAATCAGCCAGTGATTTTACCATCGACTATAAGGGGAGTATCATCAAATGCAAAATCAGATTGCAAATGCTTTTATAAGTACTTTTCTTCTGTTGGAAAATCCATCAATGACCACTTCAATAATCTCCATTTAAGATATACGGACATTACAGCTAAACAAAGCATATACTCAGCTTAAGCTAACAGCAAGGAGATAAAATACATGGAAAGATCACTTAGTGACATTAAAAATGTGGCTAGCAACATTTCTGATGCAATGGCCACAGCAGTAAATCATATTGTTGCATCACATAGTTTCTCAAACAATCTAACAATGGCACAAGCAACCCCAATTTAGAAGAAAGAGGATAGACCTAAAACTGAAAACTACTGACCCATCTCAATCTTACATGCATTTTCTAAGGTAACTGAGAAAGTTATTTACATGAGAATACTGAAACCTAAACACACTTCTAACACTGCAGAAAAAAAACTGTAAGAATTATTTCTGGTGCCAAACCAAGAGAATCATGTCGGATACTGTTCTCAAAGTTAGGTGAGCATACCATTACAGTTGTATACATATTAAAAGTAATATTGCTTATGAAAACAATAAATCCAAACTGACATACACCAGCACAATACCACACAAAGATTAAGAAACCATGTAAATAGCCGCAGAACAGCTATGAATTTCATGCTGGGCTCCAGCTAGTGAATGCCCTACCTGAAAGTCTCACAGCCTTTCTAAACAGAATTTTAATTGAAAATCCATTTATTGCTTATATTAGTTCCTTATCTTTATGAAAAATGCTTTGTAAGTATGTCAGGCTCAACAGCTGTATGTAATTCATAATTAATCTAATGATAATAAAATCTGTACTCTGTTTCTAATATGTTAAAAAATGCAAACTGCATTAAAATGTAAATTCTTTTTAAAACACAGAACTTCAGTTTATAAATTGTAAACTGATATATTCATAAGAATTATCTGTACAATGTCCTGAAAACAGTTTTATTTCTACACACTGCATCTGATTATTTGATGTTGCATAAATATTACTGTTATTATTATTATCTTTACTTTCTCAGACGTTAAGTCTGGTTAAGAATGGAAAGTGACGCGGACCTTGATCAAGCGTCACTTCCTATTAACTGTACGGTATGTGTTATATTGCATTTAGGAACTTTCGGGTAATTGAACATGTATCAATAATTACGGATTTCTGTAGTTGTATATATATGTTTGGATGTAGCTGTATTGCATTGATGTACTGGTGGATATTGTGTGGTATGACTCCTGTAGTTGATAGTATAATTGGTATGATGTCAACTTTATCCTGATGCCACATGTCTTTGACTTCCTCAGCCAGTTGGACGTATTTTTCAATTTTTTCTCCTGTTTTCTTTTGTATATTTGTTGTATTGGGTATGGATATTTCGATTAGTTGTGTTAATTTCTTCTTTTTATTGGTGAGTATGATGTCAGGTTTGTTATGTGGCGTTGTTTTATCTGTTATAATGGTTCTGTTCCAGTATAATTTGTATTCATCATTCTCCAGTACATTTTGTGGTGCATACTTGTATGTAGGAACTTGTTGTTTTAAAAGTTTATGTTGTAAGGCAAGCTGTTGATGTATTATTTTTGCGACATTGTCATGTCTTCTGGGGTATTCTGTATTTGCTAGTATTGTACATCCGCTTGTGATGTGATCTACTGTTTCTATTTGTTGTTTACAAAGTCTGCATTTATCTGTTGTGGTATTGGGATCTTTAATAATATGCTTGCTGTAATACCTGGTGTTTATTGTTTGATCCTGTATTGCAATCATGAATCCTTCTGTCTCACTGTATATATTGCCTTCTCTTAGCCATGTGTTGGATGCGTCTTGATCGATGTGTGGCTGTGTTAGATGATACGGGTGCTTGCCATGAAGTGTTTTCTTTTTCCAATTTACTTTCTTCGTATCTGTTGATGTTATGTGATCTAAAGGGTTGTAGAAGTGGTTATGAAATTGCAGTGGTGTAGCCGATGTATTTATATGAGTGATTGCCTTGTGTATTTTGCTAGTTTCTGCTCGTTCTAGAAAGAATTTTCTTAAATTGTCTACCTGTCCATAATGTAGGTTTTTTATGTCGATAAATCCCCTTCCTCCTTCCTTCCTGCTTAATGTGAATCTTTCTGTTGCTGAATGTATGTGATGTATTCTATATTTGTGTCATTGTGATCGTGTAACTGTATTGAGTGCTTCTAGGTCTGTGTTACTCCATTTCACTACTCCAAATGAGTAGGTCAATATTGGTATGGCATAAGTATTTATAGCTTTTGTCTTGTTTCTTGCTGTCAATTCTGTTTTCAGTATTTTTGTTAGTCTTTGTCTATATTTTTCTTTTAGT
Source organism: Schistocerca nitens (assembly GCF_023898315.1). NCBI lineage: Eukaryota > Metazoa > Arthropoda > Insecta > Orthoptera > Acrididae > Schistocerca > Schistocerca nitens. The sequence goes on along the minus strand of NC_064616.1, from coordinate 295,489,483 downwards.
TCTTCTTTAATATTTGTATTATCTATTCCTATTTTTTGTCTGTATCCTAGATATTTATAGGCATTCGTTTTTTCCATCGCTTCTATGCAGTCGCTGTGGTTATCCAATATGTAAGCTTCTTGTTTAGTGTGTTTTCCCTTGACTATGCTACTTTTCTTACATTTGTCTGTTCCAAAAGCCATACTTATATCATTGCTGAATACTTCTGTTATCTTTAGTAATTGGTTGAGTTGTTGATTTGTTGCTGCCAGTAGTTTTAGATCATCCATGTATAGCAAATGTGTGATTTTGTGTGGGTATGTTCCAGTAATATTGTATCCATAATTTGTATTATTTACCATGTTGGATAGTGGGTTCAGAGCAAGGCAGAACCAGAAAGGACTTAATGAGTCTCCTTGGTATATTCCACACTTAATCTGTATTGGCTGTGATGTGATATTATTTGAATTTGTTTGGATATTAAGTGTGGTTTTCCAATTTTTCATTACTATGTTTAGGAACTGTATCAATTTAGGATCTACTTTGTATATTTCCAATATTTGTAGTAACCATGAGTGGGGTACACTATCAAAAGCTTTTTGGTAATCAATGTATGCGTAGTGTAGCGACCTTTGTTTAGTTTTAGCTTGATATGTCACCTCTGCATCTATTATCAGTTGCTCTTTACATCCTCGTGCTCCTTTGCAACAGCCTTTTTGTTCTTCATTTATAATTTTGTTCTGTGTTGTATGTGTCATTAATTTCTGTTTAATGACTGAAGTTAATATTTTGTATATTGTTGGTAGGCATGTTATGGGGCGATATTTAGCTGGGTTCGCTGTGTCTGCTTGATCTTTAGGTTTCAGATAAGTTATTCCATGTGTAAGTGTATCAGGGAATGTGTATGGGTCTGCAATGTAACTGTTAAATAATTTAGTTAGATGTGAATGTGTTGAGGTGAACTTCTTTAACCAGAAATTTGCTATTTTATCATTTCCAGGGGCTTTCCAATTGTGAGTAGAATTAATTGCTTGGGTGACTTCATGTTGCAAAATTATCACTTCAGGCATTTGTGGTATCATCTTGTATGTGTCTGTTTCTGCTTGTATCCACCGTGCATGCCTGTTAAGTTGTACCGGGTTTGACCATATGTTGCTCCAGAAGTGTTCCATGTCTGTTATGTTTGGTGGATTGTTTATTTTAATGTGTGTGTTATCTATTGTCTGGTAAAATTTCTTTTGGTTTGTGTTGAATGTTTGGTTTTGTTTCCTTCTATTTTCACTTTTTTTGTATCTTCTGAGTCGTTTGGCTAATGCTTGTAATTTCTGCTTCTTTTCCTCTAATTGCTCTGTCGCTTCTTGTTGTGAGATTTTACCTAACCTTTTTCGTTTTTTTTCCGAGATTTCATTTCTTATAAATTGTGTTAGCTGTCCGATGTCTTTTCTCAGTTTTTCTATTTTGATCTGTAGCCTGTGTTGCCATGCTGGTTTTGTGGGTTTCTTCTGTGTGTTGGTTGGTTCTGATCTCTGCCTAGTGTGTATATTTAGTGTAGTGAGTGCTCCTATATAAACCAGTAGTTGTAACTCTTCCATAGTTGTGTTTTCATTTATTTTGTTGTGTATGATTGTGTTGATAGTTTTTATTGTTGTTTCGACTTGTGGGTTATTTGGTGGTCTATGCAAGAATGGTCTAATGTCTGTATTTGTGTCTTTGTATTCTATATATGTTAGCTGAAATTTTTCTTCTATATCTAACATCTGTGTCACTTCGTGATCTATTTGTGCTTGTTCTGGTGGCTGTCTTAAGATTTCGTTTTCCTCTGATTGTTTAATTGGTGCATGTTGTTCTTTGTTTGTTTGCTCTGGGATGTTTGAGTCCATTACTGTATTTTCTTCTTCTTCTGATTGCACATTATTTTGTTCCAGTATTTGTTGTACTTGTTGTTTGATGTTTTCTAATTCTGACTGGGGTATCCTGTTATTTTTTATTATTACACGGATCTGATCAGCTAGTCGTTGTTCTGTTAAAAATTTTAATTCTGGGTATCTGATAATAAATGTTGTGTTGGTTCCTAGGTTTGTTGCTTGGTAATAACAGAACATGAGGTGTCGATTAACTTCATCTGACCATCTCATCCTCTGTCTTTGTTTTCCTTCTAGGGTGGTTGCAGGAAGCATATCCTGCAAAACACCTCTATTTGGATTTAAATCATTTTCCAGTTGGCTAGCAGTATCGTTACCATTGTGGGCGGGCATAGGGTTCAAGCGTCGTCCCCGACCATGACGGCTTGTCCGAGGCTTCTTTAGTTCTGTCCTGAACCAACTAATCACACTAAAAGGAGGGTTAGCCCTATTAGTGGTTTGTTCTTTTCGTCGCCTTTTACAACTGGCAGAACATACCGGAGGCCTATTCTTTTCCCGGGCCTCCACGGGGATTATTATTATTATTATTATTATTATTATTATTATTATTATTACTGTCATTATTATTATTTATTATTATTATTATTATTATTATTATTATACTATTCTGAACTGTGTGTTATGGCTGGTGAGGCTAAACAATTAATTTTTCACATAACCTTCTAATATTTTGTTTTTGTGTCATATTGGAAACTGAAACCTTTCATAGAGGTTGAATATCTGAAAATTCCTTAAAAAGCTTAATGAAATTTGAAAACAAAAATTATATTTTCAAAACAATTTGTATTTTCACATAATTTTTAAAAATCTGCCCCAGTTTTTCCTTTATGATGTTCACTTATTCTGTCAGTATTTACATGTTGAATTTTCAATGTGAGTGTACTGAGATTCATATTGACTTTATATCAAAATATTGTGTATATCTCAACACTCTTTTTTAAAAATTGTTTGTGTCAATGAAATGTCATGAATTTGTTCTTTGCACATTCACTGCAAGCTTGTTATTTTTAAGTTTAACTTTTATTCACACTATTTGGAATTTTCATACAAAATTGGTTATTAACCTATGGCTTCCCATTTTTTATATTCATTCCATGTCATTTGAACAATCTTGCATAATTTCCCTTGCCATTTTTGATAGTTGGCTGATTAGTGAACTGACCAAAGGCAAGTTCATGTATGTCAGAAAACACTCAGGTTATTGGTGACAGTATGGATCACCTATTATTATTGTTATTATTAATATTATTATTATTACTACTACAAGCATTTTGGAGGTTTAACTGTCACAGTTCATAAATTAGATAGTGATTACTTAGACTGCCTACTGTAGTAGGTTCCAGTTGTATGGTGTCAACTAATATTATCAACAAAAAAAAAAAAAAAAGAGAAAAATAACAAGTCTGAATTTATGTTAGGTCGTACCTGAGGATGAAGACCTGTATGCCGTTTTCGAGCAACTTCCTGGTTGTGAAACAGTCCAAGTTTTTGTGCTGTCAGGCATGTGAGCAGGCCTGAACGTGCACTTAGCCACTGTCCCAAGAGATGAACCTGTTTATTCAAATTTTCCACTCTATCTTTTGACCAGTTATATGTGTACACAATCATCTGAAAATAAATATCTTCTTTGAAATAACATTTATGCTTTTGGTACTGATCAAAAAAAGTTAATAATCATACAGTTAATATAGCTATGTTTCAATGTAAGTGAGGTCATCAGCACCCATACAAGTGTGGTTATGAGTTGTGAGAAGCATGCAACATAATGTAAATTAGAAAATGTAATCCGTAGGCACTCTCTATTGAGCTCATACAGAAGAATATGTCAGAAATGTTTCAATTTCTCCAAAAGGCATTCCATTTTCTAGCAACCACAGCTCCACTGATTATCTCCAAACGACAAAACTGAAGCAACAACAATGAACTATAAATAAAAAATTACAAATGATAAATAAACCCATAGCAACTGGAATACCAACATGGAAAAGAAAAATTCTACGAACTTATGTGCCAACCCAGCACATTATTGTGAATGCAGATAAAAGTTCATTTTACATTTTTATTTGAGCACTTTGCTATATCTATGTGTTTCAACTGTGGCATCAATAGCTTGAGCTCATTGCTGCGACAGAGTTCATCAACTGCCACAAGGCAGCATAAGGATGCTATCACATGGGTAGAACCATTTAGTCATATGGCTAACAATACTTGACATCTAGTGCAGCACGATCACTTCACACCATTGTATTGTATGGAACTGGGGACCTAGAAATGACAGAGAGGCTTTCTCCCTGCCATAACCCACAATAGGCTACAGCAGTCCACTCACCCCACTGCCGCCCCACACCGAACGCAGGGTTATTGTGCAGTTCAGTCCCCAGTGGAGCCCCCAGGAATGTCTCACACCAGATGAGTGTAAACTCAATATTTACTTGGTAGAGTAATTATGGCGTATGTGTACATGGAGAAAGTGTTTGCGCAGCAATCACGGACATAGTGTAACTGAGGCGGAATAAGGGGAACCAGCCCACATTCACTGAGGCAGATGGAAAACCACCTGAAAAACCATCCACAGACTGGCCGGCACACCAGACATTGACACTAATCTGCCGGGCAGATTCGTGGCCGGGACCTGCATGCCCTGCCGCCCGGAAAGCAGTGCGTTAGACCGCACGGCTAACTGGATGGGCCACTTCAGACCATACTTGTTCTTGCTGATGACTACTGGTGACACCATGCACCATTCTACCTGGCTGTGATTTAAGACTCTCTTGAGGTTATTTATTGGATATGATGGTTGTCAGGACTATGAATTTTTTTGGAGGATTTTTATACTGGCTATCTGTTACATTTATAACATCAAAGCACAGACTTCCTTTTTTTTTAACAATTGTATTGACCAACTAGGATCATGTTAACAACTTCAGTTCCTCTTCTTCCTTTGTTGTTGTTTCCTATGTTTCCAGTATTCCCTCATTTTGTCCCCATAAAGTCTCTTCCTTTCTTCTGTTCATGTTGCTCCTGACTTTTTATTTCTTCTGCTTTGAAAGCCTTACAAATTTAGTATTTTAATTTTAAAATTGTTTCTTTCTGCTATTTCTGATTCTTTGATGTTGTTTCTTTCTAAATCTTTCCTTACTTCTGTAATCCATGCTATTGTCGATTTCTTCTTCCAGAAATATAGGAGTATTTGTTTTGTTAGTCTATTTCCATCCATTCAGTAGAGGTGTCCGAAAAAGGTTAATCTTTGTTTGGCCATTACTTCAGATGTTTTCTCTATATTTTTGTAGATCTCCTCATCTGCAGTTTTTATTGCACCCATTATTTTACTAATAATCCTTCTTTCCAGTACCTCTAGTATGTCCATCTTATAGTTCATCATTAGGCATTCAGATCCATATAAACATTCTGGTAGTGACACTGTGATGTAGTGTTTTAGTTTTGTTTTTCTAGATATACATTGTTGTTGCTGTTGTTGTTGTTGTGATCTTCAGTCCAGAGACTGGTTTTATACAGCTCTCCATGCTACTCTATCCTGTGCAAGCTTCTTCACCTCCCAGTACCTACTGAAACCTACATCCTTCTGAATCTGCTTAATGTATTCGTCTCTTGGTCTCCCTCCACAATTTTTACCCTCTGGACTGCCCTTCAATACTAATTTGGTGATCCCTTGATGCCTCAGAATATGTCCTACCGATTGGTCCCTGCTTCCAGTCAAGTTGTACCACAAATTTCTCTTCTCCCCAATTCTATTCAGTACCTCCTCATTAGTTATGTGATCTACCCATCTAATCTTCAGCATCCTTCTGTAGCACCATATTGCGAAAGCTTCTATTCTCTTCTTGTCTAAACTATTTATCAACCATGTTTCACTTCCATACATGGCTACACTCCATACAAATACTTTCAGAAAAGACTTCCTGACACTTAAATCTATACTCGATTTTAACAAATTTCTCTTCTTCAGAAACGCTTTCCTTGCTATTGCCAGTTTGCATTTTATATCCTCTCTACTTTGACCATCATCAGTTATTTTGCTCCCCAAATAGCAAAACTCATTTACTACTTTCAGTGTCTTATTTCCTAATCTAATACCCTCAGCATCACCCAAATTTAATTCGACTACATTCCATTATCCTCGTTTTGCTTTTGTTGATGTTCATCTTATATCCTCCTTTCAAGACACTGTCCATTCCGTTCAACTGCTCTTCCAGGTCCATTGCTGTCTCTGACAGAAATACAATGTCATTGGCAAACCTCAAAGTTTTAATTTCTTCTCCATGGATTTTAATTCCTGCTCTGAATTATCCTTTTGTTTCCTTTACTGCTTGCTCAATATGCAAATGGAATAACATAGGGGATAGGCTACAACCCTGACTCACTCCCTTCCCAACCACTGCTTCCCTTTCATGCCCCTCGACTCTTATAACTGCCATCTGGTTTCTGTACAAATTGGGGGAAAGAAATTTTACTCCTGCCACCTTCAGAATTTGAAAGAGAGTATTCCAGTTAACATTGTCAAAAGCTTTCTCTAAGTCTACAAATGTTAGAAATGTAGGTTTGCCTTTCCTTAATCTTTCTTCTAAAATAAGTCGTAGGGTCAGTATTGCCTCCAGTGTTCCAACATTTCTACGGAATCCAAACTGATCTTCCCTGAGGTCGGCTTCTACCAGTTTTTCCATCCGTCTGTAAAGAATTCAGATTAGTATTTTGCAGCTGTGACTTAGTAAACTGATAGATCGGTAACTTTCACATCTGTCAACACCTGCTTTCTTTGGGATTGGAATTATTATATTCTTCTTGAAGTCTGAGGGTATTACGCCTGTCTCATACATCTTGCTCACCAGATGGTAGAGTTTTGGCAGGACTGGCTCTCTGAAGCCCGTCAGTAGTTCTAATCCGAATGTTGTCTACTCTCGGGGCCTTGTTTTGACTCAGGTCTTTCAGTGCTCTGTCAAACTCTTCACGCAGTATCATATCTCCCATTTCATCTTCATCTACATCCTCTTCCATTTCCATAATATTGTCCTCAAGTACATCGCCCTTCTATAGACCCTCTATGTACTCCTTCCACCTTCCTGCTTTCCATTCTTTGCTTAGAGCTGGGTTTCCATGTGAGCTCTTGATATGCATACAAGCGGCTCTCTTCTCTCCCAAGGTCTCTTTAATTTTCCTGTTTGCAGTATCTATCTTACCCCTAGTGAGATAAGCCTCTACACCGTTACATTTGTCCTCTAGCCATCCCTGCTTAGCCATTTTGCACTTCCTGTCGATCTCATTTTTGAGATGTTTGTATTCCGTTTTGCCTGCTTCATTTACTGAATTTTTGTATTTTCTCCTTCCATCAATTAAATTCAGTATCTCTTCTGTTACCCAAGGATTTCTATTAGCACTCGTCTTTTTACCTACTTGATCCTCTGCTGGCTTCACTATTTCATCTCTCAAAGCTACACATTCTTCTTCTTCTGTATTTCTTTCCCCCATTCTTCTCAATCATTCCTTAATGCTCTCTCTGAAACTCTCTACAACTTCTGGTTCTGTCAGTTTATCCAGGTCCCATCTCCTTAAATTCCCACCTTTTTGCAGTTTATTTAGTTTTAGTCTACAGTTCATAACCAATAGATGGTGGTCAGAGTCCACATCTGCCCCTGGAAATGTCTTACAATTTAAAACCTGGTTCCTAAATCTCTGCCTTACCATTATATAATCTATCTCAAACCTGTCAATATCTTCAGGCTTAATTCATGTATACAACCTTCTTTTATGATTCTTGAACCAAGTGTTAGCTATGATTAAGTTATGCTCCGTGCAAAATTCTACCAGCGACTTCCTCTTTCATTCCTTACCCCCATTCCATATTCACCTACTACATTTCCTTCTCTTTCTTTTCCTACTATCGAATTCCAGTCACCCACGACTATTAAATTTTCATCTCCCTTCACTATCTGAATAATTTCTTTTATCTCATCATAAATTTCATCAATCTCTTCGTCATCTGTGGAGCTAGTCGGCATATAAACTTGTACTACCATGGTAGGCATGGGCTTCGTATCTATCTTGGCCACAATAATGCGTTCACTATGCTGTTTGTAGCAGCTTACCCGCATTCCTGTTTTTTTTATTCATTATTAAACCTACTCCTGCATTACTCCTATTTGATTTTGTATTTATAACCCTGTATTCACCTGACCAGAAGTCTTGTTCCTCCTGCCACCAAACTTCACTAATTCCCACTATATCTAACTTTAACCTATCCATTTCCCTTTTTAAGTTTTCTAACCTACCTGCCCAATTAAGCGATCTGACATTCCAAGCTCCGATCTGTAGACTGCCAGTTTTCTTTTTCCTGATAACAACATCCTCCTGAGTAGTCCCCACCCAGAGATCCGAATGGGGGACTATTTTACCTCCAGAATATTTTACCCAAGAGGACACCATCATCATTTAATCATACAGTAAAGCTGCATGCCCTCGGGAAAAATTACGGCTGTAGTTTCCCCTTGCTTTCAGCCGTGCGCAGTACCAGCACAGCAAGGCTGTTTTGGTTAGTGTTACAAGGCCAGATCAGTCAATCATCCAGACTGTTGCCCCTACAACTACTGAAAAGGCTGCTGCCACTCTTCAGGAACCACACGTTTGTCTGGTGTCTCAACAGATACCCCTCCATTGTGGTTGCACCTACAGTACGGCTATCTGTATTGTTGAGGCACGCAAGCCTCCCCACCAACGGCAATGTCCATGGTTCATGGAGGAGTCCACAAAAGCCAAGCAGTTTACCTTAGTTCCATTTGTTTTCCTTTACAGAATGGTTTTTATTTATTTTTCTTTTTTTATGTTGCTTAAAGAGCAGTGAAATAAATCACTTTTGTTACAGTGATGAGGTGTTGCAGTGGCAACTAGGACTCAAACTCAGTGCACAAGTAAGAATAGCAGTTCAAATTTAAGTTAATATAGATTCAGGATTCATGAAACTGTGTCAGCAACAGCTGCAACTTCAAATGTAACAACAGGAACAGCAAACACAATAACAAAAGGCAACAGCAGGCCATCATTGAGCTACAAGCCAAGCAGGTTGGACAAAAGCAGCTCACACTAGTGTGTCTCAGTTTTCATGGGAACGTTCATCAGCCTATCCTCGCTGTAACAATAGGAAGGCTACATACCCAGGTTGTCCTAACTGATTTTCAAATCACTTTCATGTTCACTGCCTATATAAGAACACACTCTGTGGATGTTTTTATAAAGAGGTACATGTGGTGGAAGTCTCCAGTATTGCAGTTAGTCATTCCTACTAGCTAAGTCCTGACAACATGAATACAGTGCAAATGTCCTTCTCCCGCAGCTGACTCCTTTTACAGAATGACCACAAAAGTTCTCTCTTCTATAAATAATTCACAATCAATCATTAAATTTTCTTCGAAATCTCAGTGCACCACTTGCTATCATAAATGACAAGGCCTATGCCCAGACTGGTTCACCATCATTTCAGCCTACATCAGAAAGATTTAAATCATACAGCAAACATTTCATCATATTTTGCAGTGAATCTACAGTAGCAGTATTGTATAAAAAAAGTTAGCCATTCACTAATAGTTTTAGCAGTGTCCTTTCCAAAGGCACAAAAAGTATTTGGGGCAGACATTTTCACAACTCTTGGGTTTCAAATAATACATGACACTAACATCATACTGTGACGGTAGCATTAAATAAGTTTGGATAACTAAGCACTGGACTTTCTGATCTCTTTCCTCTGGGTTTAGGGTGCATCAACAATTATGTGGCTTATATTAATTTAAAATCTTCTGCAAACACCTCATTACTTCCTAGCCAACCAGTCCCAATAGCATTGTGACAGAATCTCAAAAGTGAGTTAAACTGCTCAGTGAAACGAGATATCCTCACACATATCATGAATAGTCAATGAGCAACATTGCTGGAAGTTTCACAAACCAAATGGTTGTTTCTAAATTTGCAACGTTTCAGAATGGCTGTACAAGCACTGTTGGACATTGATATCCGTTCCATTCCATGGCCAGAAGAATTTGTGTCAAAACTATGTGATGGCCTGTATTTGTCCTAGACCTTTGCAACTGCCACGGTCATGCAAATTCATGGTAATTAACATGCCCTTCAAGTTGGTTCAAATGGCTCTGAGCACTATGGGACTCAACTGCTGAGGTCATTAGTCCCCTAGAACTTAGAGCTAGTTAAACCTAACTAACCTAAGGACATCACAAACATCCATGCCCGAGGCAGGATTCGAACCTGCGACCGTAGCGGTCTTGCGGTTCCAGACTGCAGCGCCTTTAACCGCACGGCCACTTCGGCCGGCCCTTCAAGTTGTACAGATACAACATACTATTTCTCAGAACTGATAGTGCACCAACATTTTCCGAAGTTACTTAGAACAGCTAATTATAAAACATCCAAAAGCAAATAACTACTTTAATGCTACAAATTTTTGCTGGGGCTTTGGGACACAGTACAGCAAAACTGATTAAAATGTAATATAAACAAGTGTCACTTTCAAAAAGAAGTTGAATGCCTTAGTGACATCTTGACTCACAGAGGTCTGAACAAAACCCATAAACATGCACAAGCCATAGATGATACACTCCTGGAAATGGAAAAAAGAACACATTGACACCGGTGTGTCAGACCCACCATACTTGCTCCGGACACTGCGAGAGGGCTGTACAAGCAATGATCACACGCACGGCACAGCGGACACACCAGGAACCGTGGTGTTGGCCGTCGAATGGCGCTAGCTGCGCAGCATTTGTGCACCGCCGCCGTCAGTGTCAGCCAGTTTGCCATGGCATACGGAGCTCCATCGCAGTCTTTAACACTGGTAGCATGCCGCGACAGCGTGGACGTGAACCGTATGTGCAGTTGACGGACTTTGAGCGAGGGCATATAGTGGGCATGTGGGAGGCCGGGTGGACGTACCGCCGAATTGCTCAACACGTGGGGCGTGAGGTCTCCACAGTACATCGATGTTGTCGCCAGTGGTCGGCGGAAGGTGCACGTGCCCGTCGACCTGGGACCGGACCGCAGCAACGCACGGATGCACGCCAAGACCGTAGGATCGTACGCAGTGCCGTAGGGGACCGCACCGCCACTTCCCAGCAAATTAGGGACACTGTTGCTCCTGGGGTATCGGCGAGGACCATTCGCAACCGTCTCCATGAAGCTGGGCTACGGTCCCGCACACCGTTAGGCCGTCTTCCGCTCACGCCCCAACATCGTGCAGCCCGCCTCCAGTGGTGTCGCGACAGGCGTGAATGGAGGGACGAATGGAGACGTGTCGTCTTCAGCGATGAGAGTCGCTTCTGCCTTGGTGCCAATGATGGTCGTATGCGTGTTTGGCGCCGTGCAGGTGAGCGCCACAATCAGGACTGCATATGACCGAGGCACACAGGGCCAACGCCCGGCATCATGGTGTGGGGAGCGATCTCCTACACTGGCCGTACACCACTGGTGATCGTCGAGGGGACACTGAATAGTGCACGGTACATCCAAACCGTCATCGAACCCATCGTTCTACCATTCCTAGACCGGCAAAGGAACGTGCTGTTCCAACAGGACAATGCACGTCCGCATGTATCCCGTGCCACCCAACGTGCTCTAGAAGGTGTAAGTCAACTACCCTGGCCAGCAAGATCTCCGGATCTGTCCCCCATTGAGCATGTTTGGGACTGGATGAAGCGTCGTCTCACGCGGTCTGCACGTCCAGCACGAACGCTGGTCCAACTGAGGCGCCAGGTGGAAATGGCATGGCAAGCCGTTCCACAGGACTACATCCAGCATCTCTACGATCGTCTCCATGGGAGAATAGCAGTCTGCATTGCTGCGAAAGGTGGATATACACTGTACTAGTGCCGACATTGTGCATGCTCTGTTGCCTGTGTCTATGTGCCTGTGGTTCTGTCAGTGTGATCATGTGATGTATCTGACCCCAGGAATGTGTCAATAAAGTTTCCCCTTCCTGGGACAATGAATTCACGGTGTTCTTATTTCAATTTCCAGGAGTGTATTTGAGTGCTCCCAGACCTAAAAGACATCCAATGATATCTTCAGAAAAATAATTATTACACAAAATGCAAACCTAACACAGTTTACATTATGAGATCACTCAATAACTTATTATGTTAAGACCAAGGAAAAGAAAGGTCCCACCAGTGCCAAAACACTTTTAAAAAAGTACAAGGGTGTGCTAAAAAGTAATGTCTCTGAATTTTTTATGTGACAACTCTTAAAGCTTTTTTAAATAAAACAGATATTATATATTATCAACATTCTACATCTTTATTCTTCATGACTACATACTTATTTCTCAGCATAGTCACCCTGGCGATGAACACATTTCTTCCAACGAGAAACCAATTCGTTGACACCCTCCCTTTAGAATGACTGATTTTATTGACAGGGCCACAGCCTCACCTCTGCTTGCACCACTTCATCTACATCTACATGGTTACTCTGCAATGCACACTTAAGTGCCTGGTAGAGGGTTCATCGAACCATTTTCATACTACTTCTCTACCATTCCACTCTCGAATCACGCATGGGAAAAGGAACACCTAAATCTTTCTGTTCGAGCTCTGATTTCTCTTATTTTATTTTGATGATCATTTCTCCATATGTAGGTGGGTGTCAACAAAATATATACGCATCCAGAAGAGAAAGTTGGTGATTGAAATTTCATAAACAGATGTTGCTGCAAAGAACACCGCCTTTGTTTCAGTGACTGCCACCCCAACTCACATATCATATTAGTGACTCTCTCACCCCTATTGCATGATAACATGGAATGAGCTGCCCTGCTTTGCACTTTTTCGATGTCCTCCATCAATCCTACCTGGTAAGGATCCCATACTGCTCAGCAATATTCCAGCAGAGGATGGGTGTAATGTAGGCTGCCTCTTTAGTGGGTTTGTCGCATCTTCTAAGTGTCCTGCCAACAAAGCACAGTCTTTGTTTCACCTTCCCCACAATATTATCCATGTGGTCTTTCCCATTTTAGTTGCCCATAATTGTAATTCCTAGATATTTAGTCAAATTGACAGCCCTTAGATTTGTGCAATTTATCGTATACCCAAAATTTATCAGATTTCTTTTAGTACCCATGTGGATTGCCTCACACTTTTCTTTGTTTAGTGCTAATTGCCACTTTTCGCACCATAAAGAAATTCTCTCTAGATCATTTTGTTATTGGAATTGATCGTCTGATGATTTTAATAGACAGTAAATTACAGCGTCATCTGTAAACAATCTAAAGGGTACTCAGATAATCACCTAGATCATTTATATAAACCAGGAACAGCAGACGGCCTATGACACTACCTTGCAGAATGCCAGATATCACTTCTGTTTAACTCAATGATTTACCGTCTATCACTATGAACTGTGACCTCTCTGGTAGGAAATCACAAATCCAGTCACACAACTGAGATGATACTCCATATGCACGCAATTTAATTAATAGTTGCTTGTGAGGAACGGTATCAAAAGCCCTCCACAAATCCAGGAATATGGAATCGATCTGAGATCCCTTATCAACAGCACTCATTACTTCATGGGAATAAAGAGCTGTGTTGCACAAGAATGATATTATCTGAATCTGTGTTGGTTATGTATCAATAAGTCATTTTCTTCAAGGTGATTCATAATGTTCAAGTACAGTATATGTTCCAAAATCCTACTGCAAATTGAGGTCAGTGATATGGGTCTGTTTCAATGGGTTACTACTATTTCCTTTCTTGAATTTCGGTGTGACCTGTGCTACTTTCCAGTCTTTAGGAGCAGACCTTTCGTCAAGTGAGCGGTTGTATATGGTTGCTAAGAAAGGCCCTATTGTGTCTGCATACTCTGAAAGGAACATCATTGGTATAGCATCTGGACTGTAAGACTTGCCTTTCTTAAGTGATTTGATTTGTTTTGCAACACCTAAAATATCTACTTTTATGTCACTCATGCTAACAGCTGTTCTGGTTTCGAATTCTGGAATATTTACTTCGTCTTCTTTTGTGAAGGAATTATAGTAAACTGTATTTAGTAATTCCACTTTAGTGGCACCATCATTGATATTATTTCCATTGCTATCGCGCAGTGACGGTATTGACTGTTTTTTGCCATTGGTGTGCTTTACATATGACCAGAATCTCTTTGGGTTTTCTACCATATTTTGAGAGAATGTTTCATTGTGGAAGCTATTAAAAGCATCTCACATTGACGTCCAAGCTAAATTTTGACCTTCCGTGAAACTCAGCCAGTCGTGCGGATTTTGTGTTCTTCTGAATCTGGCATGCTTTTTTCGGTGCTTCAGCTCTACCAAAGTGATGTCTTGGATTTCACACACTGACATAATCATGTCACACACCACCATGTTACTCGATAAAATTCAGCCTTTTAGCAGCATCAGCGAAGCACAACAGTGACACCAGTCAGCCCTCTGTCTAACAATGTATAACCCAACAATGCAACTTATCCTGGCTCCCAGCACAGTACTGAGGCAGTACTATCCCACAAAACTGGCAATGAGAATAAAAAAAAAGACATCATATATGCCTCCAAAACTCTGACTTCTGCACAAACAAATTATTATCAAAATGAAAAAAAAAAACCTCTTGTGATAATATTTGGCATCCAAAAATTTTGTACATCGTTACCAACCTCCAATTTCCTTGGCTGATCCCAAGAATCAACATCCAGAAAAAGGCAGCTCAATGCCTCTATCAATCGCCCCTCTTCCTAAATAATTACATGTACACCAATCATTATTGACCTACAGTGCAACATGCAAATGCCAATGCCTTCTCCTGATTCCTGACTCCCCACGAGGTCAGAACCCACATTTGAATGTAATCATTGCATTCAGCCTGCAGTGGGGAGGCGGAGCAGTTCAACCGCACATTCAAAGCACAGATGCACAAGATGATGGTGACTGTATGAAAAGCGGATGCCCTGGCTAAATTGCTTCCTCATACGAGACCACACTGATCCAGGGAGGAATTTCAGTAGAGCTTTTGCATGGCCACAAGTGCCAAATACTCCTGGAGGTCCTGCAACCGGTGACATACTCACGGTTAGCCCAGCTGTTGCCACATACCCTCGGTGGGTACAGCAATTTGTGTCCACAGCTTTGGTATGTCACAGGTTGGAGGTTGGTTCCCCAGCATCAGGAGGCCAAAAAATATTCATAGTGGAAGCCAATGGCACCAGACTGGTGCAGAACATAAATATGTGCCTACAAACTTCCACACAGTGTCAGACGGCACCACCACTGAGGCCAGTGCCAGTCCAGTACAACTTCTGATGCCAGTCACACGTCAAGAAATACCACAGTTGGACAGCAATGGAGTAGGATCCCTCCCCAGCCCCTTTACAGTCTGCTTCCAGCAAGGAGGCAAACAGCTGGACCCTGCCAACAGCCAAATCTGGTTCAGAGATGCTGTGCCAATCACGTGCAAATTACAGTGATATAAGAGCAAATGACAGTGATATAAGTGCAAATGAGTGATATAACAGAGCCTCGACCATCAATGTCGCTAGACTCTGAGGTGGCAGCCTACACTGCAACTTCTTGCTGACCTGCTCACCCACATCTCCCCCTGCCAGTTTGATGATCCCACTGGCAGCAGGAACATTTCTGGCTGTAATAGATGAGGGATCCTAAATCTCTGTCATTGGCAAGCAAGACTGATAGCCTATGATCATTACTGTCCCACATTTCACAGACACCTGAATGATGGTGCAAAATGCCTATCATGTGCGGAACTGCTGGCAATATACAGCTAATAAAACTCACTTTCTAGTGGAGCACTATTACATCAGACTGTCCCGCATTTTCACTAACAACTCTTGCTATTACCATGCTCCATGCTACATGGATGTGATTATTCACAAGGGTTGTTCAATACGTAATGCAACACTCTTTTTCTTGGCCAATTCTGGTTGAAAAATTGCAGAATGTCTTGTGAAACATTGTGGAATATTTCCACTTCAACCCCCCATAGTTTCATTAAGTTCCAATAGGTGGTGGTGCTATATGTAGCCTTCAAAATGGTGTCTGTAACAGAGGTATGCTCCAAGCTGAGAGCTGTCACTGAGTTTCCGTTGGCAGGGAACCAGAGCACCAGATATTCAAAGGCATTTGCAGAATGTCTATGGGGAGATGGTACTGAACAAAAGCAAAGTGAGTCACTGTGCAAGGTGTTTGTCATCATTGCAACATGGTCACCCAAACCTCTCTAGTCTGCCACATGCAGACACTCTCGTTCAAGGTGATTAACACATACAATCAAACACCTCACAGCACAAGTGGATGTCTCTGTTGGTAGTACTGACACACTCATCCACCTTCCGACCCACAAGTTCTGACCTCCACCTGTTGTCCAATGAAGGATGCACTCTGCAGGAAGCAGTACATGGAGGATGGGGTGGTCACTGATGCAGCAAGACATTGGCTCCAATGCTGACAGTAGAGGGGTACCATCCAGGTATACAGGCCCTCCCAATAAGGTGGTGTAAGGCCATCACATTGAATGGGGATAATGTTGAAAAATAGGGTTTTGCAGCTGGGGAATAATATGATGTATTGGAATCCTAAATAAAATCAACCTGCTTTCAGAAAAAAAAGTGTTGCATTACTTATTGAATGCCCTCTTATCGAAACTGTCATACCTGGAAGCTGACTGGAATCTGGCACAACTACAAACTTCCTTGCTATATCTTTAGTCTGATTGCCTACTATGATCGCAGCATGAGGCACAGACTGCTTTTGAGAGCTATTTGCAGATTTCTTTGTTGTGTCAGGAGCAGTGAAACAAATTAGTTTTGTTACACTGACCAGGTGTTACACACATTATGCTGTAGCAGACACATTTATATTACAACACTTTAAGGATCATTTAGAAAATACTTAAATTTTTATCACATATAACTTTGCATATCATAAACTGAAATATACTGCTGCATTTTTCTGTTTATATGAGAAGGCTAATTTCAGGAAGTATTGTAGAGATTTTTACACAGTTTTCACCAATAGGCTGATGCACACGGAAGGTGTGTACACAATTTATAAATATTTTGGAAAATTGTCTGAAATGTGATGAATTTAAGTCCCCCAACATGTTTTTGTCTGTATATGAAAGCCAGTCTCAGGACTACTATAGAGATTTTGATATAGTTTCCACTAATAGATAGATTGATTCACAAGGAAAGCTTGTTTATATAATTTATTCCCGATATGTCAGGCCAATCATCTGGCTGTAGATACTTGGTGCTACCCATGTGAAGCCAGGCCTGGTTGCTAGTTAACACCCAAAAAGACAAACATTTTGCATGGAGGAAAGGAAAGTAGGTGTTTAACTTTCCATTGATGAGGAAATCATCACATTCAGAACAAAAGCTGACATCAGTCACAACCATTTCATAGGAACCATCCAAGCATTTGCCTTAAGCAGTTTAGGACAACCACAGAAAAGCAAAATCTGGATGGCCAGATGGTGATTTGAACCATTGATCTCCCACATGTGAATCCAGTGCATTGCCACACTGCAGCCTCACTTGATAAATGTAACATGGAGTTATGATGTCCACCAGACAGCTTTGTACATGCTTACAGTTCACTGGTACTGAGTGCTGAGGTACAATGATAGGGTTGTTGATTACTGAGAACACCTGTGACATTTGCACACAACCGTGTGTTTACTGAGTTGGTGCGCAAGCACAGAAGTGTTATCAATTTAAATAAAATGGCAGCAGGAACATCCTATGCAACAACAGCTGATAAGAAGTACTGCTGGATTTCAGCTTCAAAAGAAACAGTACAACTTGGGACTCAACAGCTTCTGTGGGTAGTGGTTACGCCTGTGAATACTTAAAATTTCATCCTTACCACATTTTCTCTGGTCTGAAGGCATATTGCTTTCTGTTCAGTATGATGGTTTGATTCCTAGGTTTGAGTGGCATCCCTCACGCCATCCACAATGGAGTAGCTTGTGAGAACATCTATACCATCTAAATCTCCACTACAACCTTCATTGTGTTATAATTAATTTGTCCTGAACAACAGTTAGATAATATATAGCCTCCTATCTCTATACCCACTGAACTCTCCTGTCCTGTGTATGTACTGTTCCCTTCCAGTCTATTCTGGTTTGCCTGTTTTCTTTTTAAATGTATTCCTTAGATGCCCCTCCTCTCTCTCTCTCTCTCTCTCTCTCTCTCTCTCTCATCCTCCACTCCACTTTCACTGTTTTCTCACTTTTTTCCAGTTTTTGGTTGGTTAAAATTTCCTCACCCTCCTTGCATGAAATATGATCCCTGTATTAACGTAACTCTGGCAGCTAGCTTTGTATCTCTATTCCTTTATCTGCTTCTCCACTTCCACCCAATTCTATACAAGCTTCTGTGATTCTTTTTCCTTCATCTATCTTTCTTGTCAGTCCTCCTCAGCATAGATCATCATGTGCACTGGTTACATTGAAGCATCAGAAGTGTATATGTACATGTACACTTGTCTCTATGGCTACGATATTTATCTGTTCTTATTCCAGAAAGTAATCACTTGTCACATCATCATTAAGATGGTGACTGGCTTGTCCTCTCAATTGTCATTCTCATTTCAAACAAGAGAGAAGCAACTGCCCATGTTCCTTTCAAGGGAAGCATCACACACTTCTGTGTTATGATTTAAGGAGACATCAAAAGACCTGATTCAGGGCAGCAAGCCCCAAGTTTGAATGCAGTTCTTCACAAGTAAGAATTCTGATTTTACTGATGTTCTGCTTTCATCACATTTGAACTTTTTTTCTATTTTACACACCAAAGTGTTTTATGTTGTGGAGTGATATAAGAAATGAGAGTTTTTAATTATATCATAGGAAATACACTAAAAAGTGGAGAGTATGTTAAACAAAAATGACGAGGAAACTGGCAACGTAAAAACCAAAAGGCACAAGTGTCTTTGAAAATAATAATAATGGAGGAAACTGGAAATGTAAAGACCAAAAATTACATATGTCTTTAAAAATAATAATATTAAAAATAATAATAAAAAATACACGTACCCACAAATGGACCTCATGATTCAAAAATTGAAACAAAATTTACTTCTCTCATAATTACTATACCTGTATATTCTCTGCACATCAACATGAAACCTATGAATGAATATGAGGATGATGAAATGAATTTAGTAGTCCACTATTATAGTGTAGGAAAAAACTGGTGCAGCTAAATTTATAAATTTTATGCATTAACGTTACCTGCAACTCATTTAAAACAGCAAAAAGAAACCTCTGACGTGGCACAAAACATGTGTTCTCTTCCACTAACTCAAGAAGGGGTGGAAACTTTTGAAATCCTTTCTGGGCTGCAAAAGAAAAACAGTAGTTTCAGTCAAATTACTTAAAAGTCTTAATAAATTTACTTATACATCATTTGCAGCACTACCATTACTGAACATGTAATTATACAGGGCAAAACCAGTTTGAATGTTCCTCACACAGAATATTTGATCACACATTACTCTGTGCATCACTTCTGTTTCACTAAGAAGCACAAAGAACAAGTATAGTACAAAGCACAGTTATGGTAGGAGTACAGTGTGAGCAATGTGGTTACTTCACTCACACCACTCTTCTCCCTGGAGAATTCTATGAGTGGGACATAGTGGGATGGGACAGTTCATGTCGCCACCTCTCCGTGTGAGAGAACCTAGAATACAATTATTATTCACTCTCTTTAAGAGTGCACAGTATCTGTATTCCAGTTCTCTCTAGATCATACCATTGACTACCCTTCCCCCTCCCTGACTAGCATTCTCTTCAACTGCAATGAAGACTGAAACTGTCACATAGGTGTAATCCATTCACTACTTAGTCAATTTTGTGGCCCCTCTTTATACTGTATTCCCACGTCCTGTCACCTAACTTTCTTTAAGAACTTTCCCTATATTATTTTCCTACTTTCTCTTTGTCTCTTATTCTTTCCCAATATGACACAACATTCATTAAACTGACTGAGCTAATCATGAATTCTTTGAGTCAAATTTTTTTATCCACCACATGCTTAGTGTCACTTTTCTCTCATGTGAAGAAGATAGAGACCTTTAATGACTGGCTCAAAAATGTTTTGCGTACGCTGCATGGCTACCAAAGTGTGTGGATTTATGTTCAAGAGGGCTAAGAAATGAAATAACAAGCCTTATGAAGCTAAAACATAATTTTAAAAACAAAATATATACTGAAGCAAGAGCAATCTGTCAAAAGTACACATATTTGAAATCAAAATCTGCTGCTGGGTAACATTTGATACCATGTTGTTACATCCCATGTATTCTAACATGCTTGGATCCACCTTGGAATGCTGTCCGCAAGGTGGCTGAGACATTACTGCTAAGTCTGTCCATACTGAGATCAAAAGAATACACAATGTAAGTATAAACTGGTCCCAGGCATATTCCGCCAGATTAATGACAGCATATACTACAAGCTATTCCATATGATTAACTCTTGCCTCCTTGAGACAGGTGTTCACAAGGTGGGTGTAGTGTATTCGCACATTATCATCTTGAAAGACAAGCTAATTGCCAACATATTGACTGTGGGGTTGGATGGTAGGTTGGAGTATCCTAAACCAACACAGTGCAGCCTCTGAATTACCCACTGCATTGTACACTTAAGGCATACACTGGTACCTGGCCACCTTCATATTCTTCTAAACCTGACACCACTGATCCAGGCTTTATTCCAGGTATTCCCTTGTCCACCACCTTCACACAAGAAGGTGCTGGGGGTTTGTACTGTTGTTCACAATGTGTGCCTAGAGGCCAACTTGATGAAATGGAGCTGATTGTGTACTACTGTCTGGGAAGTTGCAGCCCTCCCAGTTGCCTTCAAAAACGCAGCACACAGTTCTGTTGCATTCTCTTAGGATAAGTATGGGCCATAATTTGTAGGTAGTGGTCATCACCTGTTGTTGACCACAGATAACCCCTACAAGGTGGAAATTCAGTGTTTTGTATCTCACAATAGTGACTGAATGTTCAGATGACATCACTGTGGTGTTGAAAGTTAAACGTTGTCCCATTCATGATAGGAAACACAGTGCATTCCACTGACCTGCAGTGAGAATGCACGTTTACTTTAAATCCATTACACTGGCTTTTGTATATACCAAATTTTGTGGTCAAAAAAATGTGTGTGGTTCATTTAACACTAAACATTTTAAATACAAGTCTGCACAAACATAATGTGGATGTCTCTTTCAATTTTTTGATTTTATAGGTGAAATGACAAGTTAAAATGCAAGCACAAAAAAGATTAAAAATATAATGTTTTTGTGTGTTTCAAAAGTTGGGGGACAGGTGTGCCACACACATAAATGTGATTAGGAGACTCTTGGGAAGAAGAGGATACTGAAGAGTGTCCGTGATAGGCTATGATATGAATAGTGAAGTAATGGTTAGTGGAATAGGAACAATTGCAAGTTCTTGTGAAAGGAGTGGATGTAGCTGCTTGTGGGGATCTTTTTAGGTAAGGTTATAGTAGGGGCTACAATGAGCATCACAGAAATTCTGGGAGAGAATACAGGTTTGGAATACTGCCAAGGATTCACCTCTGTAGCCAATGTCATTAACACACACCTGTACAGTAGTGCTCGACTTGGAGATACACTAGTTCAAATCCTGGAGGTGAAAAATTTTCACTGTGATTATTTGGCCAGTAAGAGGAGGAGAGGTGGTGGCCTAAAGTTCCTGAGCACCAGTATACGCAACAATGTCCTGGATTAAATTCCAAATCTCTCTGCAGTGTCTCACGAAGTGAAGGTATGTGACATTGTTAACAATGATCAAACTGTCAGACAGGGACATTAAGTCTGGCAGCCCACTTGGTGCAATTTGAGAGGAGTAGGCTATGTGCCAGCACTGGGTTTCACCCTCTCTCTTCCCTTCATCCATAACAGAAACTCAACACTGTGCTGCACAAGCACTCACCACTGTCATCCACAAGACAGAGACACACACTTGACACTTCATATCATGTCAGAGGAAGACAACGGCCAACCATTTCCACTAGAACATTGACTAACACAGCGACGCAGGATTCCTGCATTTGTTCCCCTATGCTTGTTTCCCAGGGTATGGGCGTACTTTGATTTCTAATATTGCCACGGATAGGGGAACTTTTCTGAACTGTCAAATGCAAGAGGAACCAGCTCCAGAAGAAGATATCTCACAGTTGGTGTGTAGGATAGGGAGTTCTGCTTATTATTAATAATCAACCTCAAACCTGAAAACTGTTCAATGATGGCATCCATGTCTCTGATACATCTACATCAGCAGCTGTTCAGCCCCAATTGTATGAGGTTAATTTTTCTTATTAAAATTCTTAGGAATAAGAGGACCAATCATATTGGAAGGAATTTACACTACTGGCCATTAAAATTGCTACACCACAAAGATGACACGCTACAGATGCGACAGGAAGAAGATGCTGTGATATGCAAATGATTAGCTTTTCAGAGTATTCACACAAGGTTGGCGACGGTGGTGACAACTACAACGTGCTGACATGAGGAAAGTTTATAACCGATTTCTCAAACACAAACAGCAGTTGACCGGCGTTGCCTGGTGAAACGTTATTGTGATGCCTCTTGTAATGAGGAGAAATGCGACTTTGATAAAGGTCGGATTGTAGCCTATCGCGATTGCGGTTTATCGTATCGCGACATTGTCGCTCACGGTGGTCGAGATCCAACGATTGATAGCAGAATATGGAATCGGTGTGTTCAGGAGGGTAATACGGAATGCCATGCTGGATCCCAACGGCCTTGTATCACTAGCAATCAAGATGACAGGTACCTTATCTGCATGGCTGTAACAGATCGTGCAGCCACGTCTCGATCCATGAGTCAACAGATGGGGACATTTGCAAGACAACAATCATCTGCACGAACAGTTCGACGACGTTTGCAGCAGCATGGACTACCAGCTTGGACCGTGGCTGCAGTTACCCTTGACACTGCATCACTGACAGGAGCGCCTCTGATGGTGTACTCAACGACGAACCTGGGTGCATGAATGGCAAAACATCATTTTATCGGATGAATCCAGGTTCTGTTTACAGTATCCGTGTTTGGCGACATCGCAGTGAATGCACATTGGAAGCGTGTATTCGTCATCGCCATACTGGCGTATCACCCGGCATGATGGTATGGGGTGCCATTGGTTACACGTCTCACTCACATCTTGTTCACAATGACGGCACTTTGAACAGTGGAAGTTACATTTCAGATGTGTTACGACCCGTAGCTCTACCCTTCATTCGATCCCTGCAAAACCCTACATTTCAGCAGGATTATGCACGACCGCATGTTGCAGGTCGCAGGTCCTGTACGGGCCTGTCTGGATACAGAAAATGTTCGACTGCTGCCCTGGCCAGCACATTCTCCAGATCTCTCACCAATTGAAAACATCTGGTCAATGGTGGCCGAGTAACTGCCTCGCCACAATACGCCAATCACTATTCTTGATGAACTGTGGTATCATGTTGAAGCTGCATGGGCAGCTGTACCTGTACACGCCATCCAAGCTCTTTTTGACTCAATGCCCAGGCGTATCAAGGTCGTTATTACAGCCAGAGGTGGTTGTTCTGGGTACTGATTTCTCAGGATCTATGCACCCAAATTGCGTGAAAATGTAATCACATGTCAATTCTAGTATAATAAATTTGTCCAATGAATACCCGTTTATCATCTGCATTTCCTCTTGGTGTAGCAATTTTAATGGCCAGTAATGTAGGAGCGTATTCCCTACTGATAGAAGTATTTTCAATCATTTTTCAGTGAACATTTAAGTGAGGATTCACACTTTGCCAACGGATTCAATGAAGGTGATGATGAGGTCAACCTAGTGGCAGGCACCACAAATTATGATGCTGTGTTACGTGTTATTTCTCTAGCTACACCAGTAATTAGGTTCAATTATGAGGCTCAATGGAAATAAGACTTCGAAACTTTTGGTATCAATAGACTTATTGATTTTTTCTTCACTTATTTAGCTGAACAAAGTAGGAACATCTACCAGCACGTGTAGGAAATTGACAGTGGAAAGACAGGGCCTATCAAAACTGTGGTTTATTGTTCCACAATATTGCTGCTCCCATTGGTCAACATCCCATCACCGGTATACGAATATGGCATTGGTGGACTCAAAAGGATTGTACACACCTAGTACTCAATGACAGATACATTTACATGTATCAGCACCCCCAGCGCACCATGGGATGTTGACATGATGTTCACTGTTGCAGCTTCATTAGAGATGGCAGCAGAGAGAGAGGCACACCGACAGCACCAGATATAGAAGTGACACCATATCATCTTTTCAGACAAATTCCAGTTTCCCATGTAGCATCATGACAGATGTATCCACGTGAAGAAGCTCTGAGGAAGTTGCATGTTGCCCGATCAAATTTGTCACTTTTGTACTGGCCCAGTGCCTGATGTGATGGTACGGGTGCCTGGGTACTCGACACTATCACATCTGATTTGTTAATTTGGACAGCAGGTGTTTGTTACATTTCGACATGTTAAGACTAGTAGCTATGCTCTGTATACAATCTCTCTGTGCTGAAAACTTACAATGAGATAACAGAAGAATGCACGTCAACTGTGCTGTCCTGATCTACCTCAATACAGAGGACATGTACCTGTTGTCCTGACCAGCAAATTCTCCAGATCTCACAGCCATTGAAAACGTTTGGTTATGCTTGGGGTAAGGGACTAGCATGTCCCACCCATCAGCCAGTATGATTGATGTGAATCCATCACAGAGCAGATGCAGCTTGGAGTACTGTACCTGCGCCCAAGCTCAGTTCCACTCAATACCCAGCTGGGATAGAGCCATAGTTGCTTCCAGTGGTGGCAGCTCTATGTGCTAAATTTCTCACCCTGCACACTCTCAAATCATCTACAAATTTAATCACACACACTGCCCGCTATACAGTAAACCCACAATAACTGAAATTTTATTACTTGCTGTCCTTCGTGGTGTTGCAGTTTTAATGGCCTGCTGTGTATTTCTGGAGCTTTTATTTCTCATGATTTTTTTTTTCGTAATCATAGAACCAATGGAGTAAAAATCATTTTCATAAGGTCCCATTCTGGCAACCTGTTACAGGCAGGATCAAATTTCATCTGCTATTGAAATATATTCATTTCTCCAACAACACACTGCAACCCAGTGATGAGCTCTAAAAAATTAAATCAGTTCTGGATTGTTTCAGTAGTTTTATGAGTAATTATTGTATTCCAGACTACAAACCCATTTTCATGCAGAGTATGAGAGTTGCATCTTAAGTCTATTTGTAGAGTGTAGACGCCTGTGAAGTTTGTGTGTCTTGTGTGGTGTCACATTTGTGTTTTACAATGATGAGAGATGGGACAGGATGAGCCCTACGCTGACACATAACTCACCTCATTTGACAGGTGCATCATGAT